>NC_086110.1:6705501-7308045 GCF_963921235.1 Mobula hypostoma
ACTCAATATCAGTAAGACAAAGGAACTGATTATTGACTTCAGGAGAGAAAACCATAAAACAGTCTTCATTAGGAGATTAGAAGTGGAGAGGATCAGCAACTCTAAATTCCTTGGTGTTATCATTTCAGAGAATCTTTCCTGGGTCCAGCAAGTAAGTGCCATTACAAAGAAGGCAGTGCGCAGCCTCTACTTTCTAAGAAGATTGCAAAGGTTTGGCATGCCATCTAAAACTTTGGCAAACTTCTATAGATGTATCATGACGAGTATATGTATCACAGCCTGGTATGGAAACACCAATGCCCTTGAATGGACAAGCCTACAAAAACTAGTGGATATGGTCCAGGGCATCATGGGTAAAGCCCTGCCCACCATTAAGCAGACCCACATGAGCAGTGTCGCAGGAAAAGCAGCGTCCAACGTCAAAGCCCCTGCCATCCAAACCATGCTCTCTTATCGCTGCTGCCATCAGGAAGAAGGTGCAGGAGCCTCAGGACCCACACCACCAGGTTCAGGAACAGTTAATACCCCTCAATCATTAGGCTCATGAACCAGATGGGATACCTTCACTCACCCCATCACTGAACAGTTCCACAACTTAAGGACTGTTCATCTCATGTTCTTAGTATTTATTGATTATTTATTTATTATAATTTCTTCCTTCTTTATTTTTTTTTATTTGCAGTTAGATGTCTTTTGCACTTTAGTTATTTGTCCATCCTGTTGGGTCCAGTCTTTCATTGATTCTATTTTTTGTGGGCATTCACATTAAATACAAGAAAATGAATCTCAAGGTTATATATGGTGACATATATGTATTTTGATAATAAATTCACTTTGAACTTTAATTTATCAACTAACTGCATTTTTGGAACTGTTCTAATCAACATTAACAACTGACATATAAAAATGCATCAAATGGAACAAGATGCGTGATTATACCTTTCACTTGTTAGTGATGGTGGATGAGGAGGATGGTACATGAAGTTGGTGATATTTCCTAATGTGATCATACATTAATAAACAACAAATTTCATGCCATATACTCAGTGACTTTATTAGGTACACCGGTAACCTTGCTTGTTAATGTAAATATCCTGTGACAGCAACTCAATGCATAAAAACATGCAGATACAGTCAAGAGGTTCAGTTGTTGTTCTGACCAAACATCAGAGTGGAGAAGAAATATGATCTCAAACAACAGGAATTCTGCAGATGCTGGAAATTCAAGCAACATACATCAAAGTTGCTGGTGAACGCAGCAGGCCAGGCAGCATCTATAGGAAGAAGCGCAGTCGACGTTTCAGGCCGAGACCCTTCATCAGGACTAACTGAAGGAAGAGTGAGTAAGGGATTTGAAAGCTGATCTAACTATGATCTAACTGACTTTGATCGTGGAATGATTGATGGTGCCAGACAGGGTGGCTTGAGTATCTCAGCAGCTGCTAAACCCTTGGAGTTTTCACACACAACAGTCTCCAGACTCTATAGTGTAGAGTTTAAAGAGAATGGTGTGAGAGTCAAAAAACATTCAATGGGCAGCAGTCCTGTGGGAGAAAACGCCTTGTTAGTGAGTGAGATCAGAGGAGAATGGCCAGATTGATTTAAACTAACACTTATAACCCTGCATTTCAACAGTAGCATCTCTGAATGCACAACACATCAAACCTTGAAGTGGATGGGCTACAGAAGCAGAAGACCATGAATATACACTGTGTGGCCACATTATTAGGTATAGGAGGTATCTAATAAAGTGGCCAATGAGCATATGTCAGTGTTAATAAACCTGATTCTGATTGATATTTTTTTAGATCCACAAACGGAGGGAAAGCACCTGCTTTGAAAGTTGGAAATCCCATCAATGCAGTATTTTCTCAGTCCTGCAGAGTTCTAATCTAGATTTAATGCTTAGTTTTAAAGGACTTGAGCCATTGACCAGCAGATTCCAAAGTGCCACCAACGGTGAGGATAAGACTTGCTACTTATAAAACCAACTGAACTATAACATTTACCAGAGCCACAATGAAGTGCCTGTTGGCTCCTGTGTGGATCATTTCATCATACACATACACACGAAAAGTAGAGGTCAACACTTGGGAAGGCACCTCCAAAGCAGCCACAGTATTGTGACAACAGTCGCACCTCGCAGCTCCCAGAAACAGGGTAGGACGAAGGTGATTTGACTGGAAGATAAGCAGACTAACAAAGTAATGTGTACATGTTCAGGGGATATCTGCGTGGGGTTCTGAGTCGATATGTTCCAATGAGACATGGAAAGGATGGTAGGGTACAAGATCTGTGGTGTACAAAGGCTGTTGTAAGTCTAGTCCAGAAGAAAAGAAGAGCTCACAAAAGGTTCAGAAAACTAGGTAATGATAGGAATCTAGAAGATTATAAGGCAGCAAGAAGGAGCTTAACAATGAAATTAGGAGAGCCAGAAGGGGCCATGAGAAGGCCTTGACGAGCAGGATTAAGGAAAACCTCAAGGCATTCTACAAGTATATGAAGAGCAAGAGGATAAGATGTGAGAGAATAGGATCAATCAAGTGTGACAATGGAAAGGTGACAATAGAACCGGAGGAAATAGCGGAGGTACTTAATGAATATTTTGCTTCAGTATTCACAACAGAAAAGGATCTTGACGACTGTAGGGACGACTTGCAGTGGACTGAAAAGCTTGAGCATGTAGATATTAAGGAAGAGGATGTGCAGGAGCTTTTGGAAAGCATCAAGTTGGATAAGTCACTGGGACCGGACAGGATGTACCCCAGGCTACTGTGGGAAGCGAGGGAGGAGATTGCTGAACTTCTGGCAATGATCTTTGCATCAGCAATGAGGATGGGAGAGGTTCTGGAGGATTGGAAGGTTGCGGATGTTGTTCCCTTATTCAAGAAAGGGAGTAGAGATAACCCAGGAAAGTATAGGCCAGTGAGTCTTACTTCAGTGGTTGGTAAGTTGATGGAGAAGATCCTGAGAGGCAGAATTTATGAACATTTGGAAAGGCATACTTTGATCAGGAATAGTCAGCATGGCTTTGTCAAAGGCAGTTCGTGCCTTATGAGCCCGATTGAATTTTTTGAGGATGTGACTAAACACATTGATGAAGGTAGAGCCATAGATGTAGTGTATATGGATTTTAGCAATGCATTTGATAAGGTATCCCATTACAAGGTTAATTGAGAAAGTTAGGAGGCATGGGATCCAAGGGGACCTTGCTTTGTGGATCCAGAACTGGCTTGCCCACAGAAGGCAAAGAGTGGTTGTAGACAGGTCAAATTCTGCACGGAGGCCGGTGACCAGTGGTGTCCCCCAGGGATCTGTTCTGGGACCCCTACCCTTCGGATTTTTATAAATGATCTGGATGAGGAAGTGGAGGGATGGATTAGCAAATTTCCTGATGACACAAAGGTTGGGGGTGTTGTGGATAGTGTGGAGGGCTGTCAGAGGTTACAACGGGACATCGATAGGATGCAAAGCTGGGCTAAGAAGTGGCAGATGGAGTTCAACTCAGATAAGTGTGAGGTGGTTCATTTTGGTAGGTCAAATATGATGGCAGAATATAGCATTAATGGTAAGACTCTTGGCAGTGTAGAGGATCAGAGGGTCCAAGTCCACAGGACACTCAAAGCTGCTACGCGGGTGGACTCTGTGGTTAAGGCAGCATAGGGTGCATTAGTCTTCATCAGTCATGGGACTGAGTTTAAGAGCAAAGAGGTAATGTTGCAGCTATACAGGACCCTGATAGACCCCACTTGGAGTACTGCGCTCAGTTCTGGACGTCTCACTACAGGAAGGACGTGGAAACCATAGAAAGGGTGCAGAGGAGATTTACAAGGATGTTGCCTGGATTGGGGAGCATGCCTTATGAGAATAGGTTGAGTGAACTTGGCCTTTTCTCCTTGGAGCGACGGAGGATGAGAGGTGACCTGATAGAGGTGTAGAAGATAATGAGAGGCATTGATCATGTGGATAGTCAGAGGCTTTTCCCCGGGGCTGAAATGGCTGGCACAAGACAGCATAGTTTTAAGGTGCTTGGAAGTAGGTACAGTGAAGATGTCAGGGGTAAGTTTTTTTTTTTACACAGAGAGTGGTGAGTGCGTGGAATGGGCTTCCGGTGGCGGCAGTGGAGGTGGAAACGATAGGGTTTTTTTAAAGAGGCTTTTGGATAGGTACATGGAGCTTAGAAAAATAGAGGGCTGTGGGTAAAGCCTAGGTAGTTCTAAGGTAGGGACATGTTCAGCACAGCTATGGGTGCCGAAGGGCCTGTATTGTGCTGTAGGTTTTCTAAGTTTCTGTTTCTACATTAATGAATGTTACTGACAATGACTGCTCACTGCCCTTGACAACTTTCCAGTTTGCAAGCATAAAGGATTTACTGTGTATCAGCTGGGCAAATGATATCACTCACCTTTTCCGCAGTGACACAAGTCTCTCGCTACTCCTAGTAAACAAGAATTGCAAATGAATACAGAAGGAAAATGAGCAGTCTCCTTTGAAAATAATGCCAGGCAGCACAATAATGGAGCTCTTTACAGTGCCAGCGATCATCAATTGGTGTTCAATTTCTACTGTTGCCTGTAAGGAAGTTTGCACGCTCTCTCCATGTCCATGTGGTTTTCCAGCAAGTGCTCTAGTTCTTCCTACATTTCAACAACACACGGGTTAGGGTGAGTGAGGAGTGAGTTGTGAGCATGCTCTGTGCTGGCAGCATGGTGACAACTGTGGGCTGCCCAGCACAATTCTCACTGATTTGATTTGACAAAATGATGTATTTCACAGTATGTTTCAATATACGTGTGACAAATAAAGCCAATTTTCTTTAGTTTGCAATGAACTTTCGTTAGTTATGCACACTGGACCACAGTGAGAAGGTGTAACTGAACCACACTGCAGTAATCACAATTCATTGAGGCTATTTCCATCTTCAGCATTAAATGGTTTTCATGGAAATGTTCACCCTGTGTACCATACTAGAACAGAATACCGAGGATGCTAGAAAGCTGAAAAAAAATACTATAGAGGCACCTGCAAACTCGAAATAATCAGCGGGTCCAACAACAGTTACGAACTATTTGTAGCCCTATCCATTTAAGCGCATAAGTAGTAGGTCACTCAGCCTGCCTGGCCATTCAATATGTTCATATATGACCTGCCCAGGCCTCAGCTCCTCTGTTCTGCCACTGGCCACAGCACTTCATACCTCAATCTTTGAAAATCCAGCAGTAACATAGTCTCTCCAAGGTAGAAACTGCCTCAACTTTGGGAAAAGTTGGATTTGGGTGACTGCCCCTAATCCTGTATCTATGGCCCCTAGTTCTAGACCAACCCAGACCCACAAGTAGAATCATCTCAATAACTTAATTTATTTAGCCACTTGTGACATGACAAGCCTCTCATACCAAGAATTAGCCGACAAAGTCTCTTTTGGACTACCTGCAAAGTCAGAATATGCTTTAAATTATTTAAGAATTACAATTAAATATATTCTCAGACAAGCAAATTACCAATTCCACATTGAAAAGGTCTGTTTTACACATCCTCAGTCAAATCATTTCAAAACTTATTTTTGTTTCCAGAATGAGCAGAAAACAAAGGAATGTCTTCTACCCCTGACCCAAGTCCTGATCTCAATTAAGTCAACTATAGTTTATGTACATTATTAGAACACACTATATAAATGCCATATTGTTGATGTTCGGTGCATGGAATTACCTTTCAACAGCTATATTGAAGAGGTAAATGGATTTTTAAAAATTCATTTGTGAAACTAGATCTAATCCATCTCTTCTAAGACCTAACAAATGCAATTTAACCTCAGGGAATTTGACATAATTTGTATTAAAATGTTCATCATCATTATCAGGTGCCATGCCCAGATTGAGCTTTGACTGCCATGGCCCACACACTCCTGTTTCGGGTCAAGTGGATCAATTCATTGGTATTCATTTCCAGTTCTCTGGCTGCTGTCTCCATCAGCATTTGTCTTTGCCTTCCTCTTGCTTTCTTCCCTTCAATCTTTCCCATAATTACCGTGCATTCTAACTCCTCTTTCCTAATCACATGTCCAATGAAGTTACGTTGCCTTTTCATGATCTCATACATTATTTCTGTCTTTGTGCTTGCTCTGTTCATGACATCCTCATCAGATATTTGTTTTTCCATGTTATTCTTTGCATCCTCCTCAAAAACCACATTTCTGCTGCTTCAATTCGTTTCCTCATGTTACTAGATATTGTCCAACAGTCTGATCCATATAATATAACTGGATAAACGTAACATTTCAGTACTCTGAGGCAGGTTGTCATGCCTAGTTTAGTGTTGGTCAGTATATCTTTCATTCTCATAAAGGTGTCTTTTGCCATCCCTATTCTTCTTTTGATGTCCATGTTGCACCTGATGCCACCCAGCTTCCTAAGTAGCAAAAGTTCTGTACTTGTTTTATGTCTTCCCCATTTATTTTCAGCCTGCAGATAGGATTCTTCTTCTTTTTGGATATCACCATACATTGTCTTTTTGCGATTGATAGCCCCATTTTTGCACTTTCTTCAACAACTATATCAATTAAGTTCTGTAGTTCTTCCTCTATACTTGCAATTAACAGTGTCATCTGCATATCTGAAATTATTTATGTTTTCACCAACTTTGATTCCCAAGATGTCTCTTATTTTTTGTAATATTGTTTCACTGTACACATTAAATAAATCAGGGGAGAAAACACACCCTTGTCTAACACTTCTCTTGATTTTCATAAACTGACTCACTTCTCTATTTATTCTTACAGCGGCAGTTTGTTCCCAGTACAGATTTCTGATCAGGCGGAGGTCTTTTGAATCTAGATCTAGAGCTTCCTGTAATATTTCAAATAACTTATTGTGCTTCACTTTATCAAATGCTTTTGTGTAGTCGATAAAACAAACAAACAAATCTTTTTGCACTTGAATAGCTCATTCTGATAGTATCCTTAACATCAATAAGGATGGAGGAGGGAGGAGAAGATGGCGGCGCGAAGCAGCGCACGTAGCCTCTCCAGTGAAATGATATCGTATCTGTTAAATAGGGGCCATGCACAATTCTGATTTGATGGAGACAGCTGTAAGAGCATGGAAGGAACATCTGGAGTAATTTCTGAAATGCCCGGTTCGCTGCCGCTGCTACTGTGCAATCGAGAATCTCCGGAGGGAAGGCCCCAAGGTCCTCAGCTTTGCCTGCTGCTGGCGACCGGGGCTGAGGTCGAAGCGTTCAGCAGAGCTAGTGCTCAGTGCTTGGTGTCGGAGGGCTGGTCAGAGCTCGAAGTTTTCGGATGACTCAGAGTCGGACTGTGGTCGGGTATGGCAGGGAGAGTTTTCTTCCTTCTCCCATCTGCGTGAGATGTGGGACTTCCGAGAGACTTTGAACTTTTTACTGTGTTAAATGGCCTGTTCTTCATCAAGTTACAGTATTGCTTGCACTGTTGTAACTATATGTTATAATTATGTGTTTTTTGTCAGTTTTTCAGTCTTGGTCTGTCCTGTGTTTCTGTGATATCACACCAGAGGAATATTGTATCATTTCTTAATGCATGCATTACTAAATGACAATTAGAGGGGACTGTGTGTCCTCATAATCTAATATCCCATTTCTTGTACCTTTGTCTTTCATAAAACCACATTGTTCTTTACCTATTTCAGTTTGTATCTTACTTTTAGCTCGTCATCAAAATTCTTAGAAGTATCTTAGTGATATGACTCATTAAACTTATTAAAGTTTATCACAAGCCTTGTGCTTATGCCGGTTTCTGTGGCGTGAAACCACTGAAAGTACGAGACTCCCTCCGGATAGGATCCCAGTCTATCGCGAGGTTAACTCCCAGCATTTTTGCCGGTACCCATTCTCAACTGGGTAGACTGGAGCATTGTGTGGTTAAGTGCCTTGCTCAAGGACACACACGCTGCCTGGGCTGAGGCTTGAACCCACGACTTCCAGATCGCTACTCCAACGCCCTAACCACTTGGCCACGCGTCACCATTAAACTTATGGCCCTATGTAATTCACATTCTATTGCTCCAAGTTTCTTAGGATGGGTGATAAATACGGATTTTTTCATCTGTTCTGGTATTATTCCAGTCTCATAAAAGTCATTGATTAAATCAGTAAGTTTTTCAATTCCATAATCTTCAAGGGTGATAATTTGTTCTATTACTAATTCATCAGGACCTGCTGCCTTTCCTTTCTTCATCTTATTTATTGCATTACGAACTTCAGATTTTAAAATACTTGGACCTTCAACGTTCTTCTTAATTTCTGGTTTTTCGCCTTGATCGTCTTCAAACAATTCCTGAATATACTCAGTCCATCTATTCATAATCTCATTTTTTCCCATGATAATGGTACCGTCTTTTGCTTTCAAACATCCACCTGAAGAACAGAAGAGCTTTTTACCAGTGATGTTCTTGATTTGTTGATGTACCCTTTCTGGATCAGTAACAGGGATTCTTTCCAGTTGCTCACATTCCTGGTTTAACCATTCTTCTTTGGCTTTTTGACATAAGCTTTTAACTTTTTTTTAATCTAAGGATTTATATTCCATAGGATTTGCTTTCTTCAGTCTCCTTTCTTTCATTAGATTTTTGATTTCATCTGTCATCCATTTATTCTTTGTGCTTTTCTTTTTTAGGAATCACTGACTTTACTGATTCTACCAAGGTATCTTTCAGAGAGTTAAACTTAATTTCTACATGATTGCTATCATCTTCAACGGATTCTATTTCTAGACAAATTAAAATGTTACTGCAGCCAAACAGACTAAAGACCAAAAATCTGATTGGGCCAGTGTCAATTTTAGCAATTTTAGGTTATTGTGACTTACAGAGTACTTGTACAGTTAAATTGTTCTTCCATTAAGAGCAAAAATTAGGGATACAGAGAAAACAGTGGGTCGCTTTGCATAGGCTGTTGTTCAGGGGTGTGGAAGGGTAGTGGCAACATTTATTAAGTGGCTGTCAGTATACTCTGGATCTGGAGATCAGCTCCATATGTTAAGTAGGCAGGCAAAGGCAGAGGGAGAGTGGGAGTAGAGACTAATTTATAGTTTGATTTAGATTATCCAAATAATGAAGAGCCTTGGACATTTAATCCTTCAGTGTGTTGTCAAAGATTAGCCTAACATGAAAAGAAGTCCAAGTCATCACTGGTGATCATAGCTGTGAAAAGATCTTAAGACAGGAAAAAGAGAAGAAAAAGAGCCTTTTCTGGCAGCCTTCATCTGCCAGAAGTCAATGGATTCATTCAGCACAGCATTTCTGTCAAAACACTTCAAGGCTTTTTGAATAAATCCTTTCAGATAAGCCCATCACATAGAAGGATATATCCTGCATTCACCAATCAAGCTTAAAGGCCTTGCAGATTTACCTGAGTCATACAATCATTTTTCAAGTTTGCTTTACAGAGATCATCTATAATCAATAGCTTGTAACTTCTATTGCTTCATTTACTTTCCGACAGTACTGAGGAAGCCAATGGTGTAGAACAGATACACTTGTGAGGGGGTTGAAAGGTACTTCTACTGACAGAAAGAATTTAAAACTTGGCAACATAAATACAAAATGATCAGAAAATTTTAATTGAGTGAAGCAATTTCTTTATCGAGACAGCAAAGAGAACACTGAATTCAGTTATGCCATCCAGCAGTTGAGATAAGTAGCAGAGATGTATTGAAGAGGAAGGCAGATACATAAAAATGGTAGGAAGGCACAGAAACTCTTATTGATAGGATTAGATCAATAGCTCAATACTTCCATTTAATATCAGGGAAATGTATACAATACACAACTTGAAATTCTTGTTCTTCACAGACATCTACAAAAACAGAAGAGTGTTCCAAAGAATGAATGATCATAAAAAGATAGAACCCCAAAGCCCCCCCACTTTACCCTCCACACACAAGCAGCAGCAAAGCAACAATCCTCCACACCTACTTCAGCAAAAAAGCATCAGCACCCTCCACCCACCAAGTAAGCAATAGCAAAGGCCCCAAGAAAGACCATGATCTGCAGAACTACAAACACTAATTGTCCACCCAACAATTTGACATACCACAGGCTCTGTCTCTCCCCAATAAAGGGACAGAGAGGTGTCATCAATTCACAGCGAGGGGAGACAAAAACAAAAAAAAAACTCGCTGATTTACAACAATAACGTCTGCTGCGTCACTTTTTCTTGCCCTCCCCCCCGCCCCGAGTTCTCTGATTCGAGAATTGGCAACAAATTCTCCCCCACCAACAAGAGAGGGAAAACGATTCGTCAAGTACAGAGCCCCCAACAGCCAATCCGCTGTTCCTGATGTTCTGTTTTCCCCCACGATGCTTCAGTCCGCGGCATTGGCATAGATTCGGCTGATGCTACAATAGCAATATGCTACCATGCCACCCATAAATAAAATGTTCTTTGGGATCTGTCAGAAGTGTTTAACAAAATGCTTTTAACATTATAAAGCCATAGAGTCTGGAATTAGGTCAGTCACCTATCTCGCTAAACAGACTGGGCACATTCCCACTCTTTTTTTAACTCAAAACCTCAAAGAAATGCAATATCCCCACCAACTCCTGGGAGTCCATAGCCCATGACAGGTTAAAGTGGAAGGAGTGCTGGAGAGAACAGAAGACTGTACATCAGGTCACACAGAAGTCCTGTGCAAGTGGTGGGACAAGTGTGTCATCGCACAAACTACTCAGCTTCCTACCTCATCACTCACCACCTGCCCCATCTGTGGAAGAGTTTGCAGTTCCTCAGCAGCCATGCAATGCGAGGGGAAATGAATGACCAAACCTTACATGGAAAAACAGGCCCTTTCAGGCCACTGACTGTCCAGCACCATTCATACCATGTTCGTATTTCATTCTCCTCAGTCTCTATAAATTGGGGGCAATTTACCTTTCAAACCACCATCTTTGGGCGTAAGCCAGAGTATATGGGGGAACAACATACATCAAAGTTGCTGGTGAACGCAGCAGGCCAGGCAGCATCTATAGGAAGAGGCGCAGTCGACGTTTCAGGCCGAGACCCTTCGTCAGGACTAACTGAAGGAAGAGTGAGTAAGGGATTTGAAAGCTGGAGGGGGAGGGGGAGATGCAAAATGATAGGAGAAGACAGGAGGGGGAGGGATAGAGCCGAGAGCTGGACAGGTGATAGGCAAAAGGGGATACGAGAGGATCATGGGACAGGAGGTCCGGGAAGAAAGACAGTGGGGGGGGGTGACCCAGAGGATGGGCAAAAGGTATATTCAGAGGGACAGAGGGAGAAAAAGGAGAGTGAGAGAAAGAATGTGTGCATAAAAATGAGTAACAGCTGGGGTACGAGGGGGAGGTGGGGCCTAGCGGAAGTTAGATAAGTCAATGTTCATGCCATCAGGTTGGAGGCTACCCAGACGGAATATAAGGTGTTGTTCCTCCAACCTGAGTGTGGCTTCATCTTTACAGTAGAGGAGGCCGTGGATAGACATGTCAGAATGGGAATGGGATGTGGAATTAAAATGTGTGGCCACTGGGAGATCCTGCTTTCTCTGGCGGACAGAGCATAGATGTTCAGCAAAGCGGTCTCCCAGTCTGCGTCGGGTCTCACCAATATATAAAAGGCCACATCGGGAGCACCGGACGCAGTATATCACCCCAGTCGACTCACAGGTGAAGTGATGCCTCACCTGGAAGGACTGTTTGGGGCCCTGAATGGTGGTAAGGGAGGAAGTGTAAGGGCATGTGTAGCACTTGTTCCGCTTACACGGATAAGTGCCAGGAGGGAGATCAGCTATATTGTCATATTGTCACATGAAACCCATATTGTCACATGAAGAACAAGCAAAGGCTACACTAATAGCACTTGTGGTGAGGATTGGATCTGGGTTGTTGGAGCTGAGAGCAGCAGCTTGACTCTCAGTGTTATTCTGCAAATCATCTTCAATCCAGATGAACCAATTAAACAGTAGTGGTATGGAGAGGGGAGGGGGGTGTGGTTGTTTTGCTGTTGTTTTGTTGTTTGTTGTGTTCTGTGTTGTTCTGCTGAACATCATTGGCTTGGTATGTTGGCGTCAGAATGTGTGACGCTCCCCAGCACATTCCTAAGTTGTGTCGCTTAATAACACAAACTGTATGTTTCCATGTACGTGTGATAAGTAAACTTGAATCTTGAGACAGTCTCTTGATAGTACATCTCTGAAACTCTATGCCCAGAGCTAACAACATTCATAGCAGATGGTCTGTAACAAGAATCTATCAACTCCTTCTAATACTTCAAATTCTCACAACTTTGACAAAGGATCCAAAAGCCAGTAAACAGTGATTACAAATATAACTGGCTATCAAGCACAGCCTGATGGCCACTGCTGGGCATGGTGCAATAACCTAGAGAGTCTATTGCATGTCTCAGGAAAGGCTGCTGTTAAAGTATTAACACTAAAACTTGCTCTCTTCATAATGACCCACATTTCATAAGAGTACAGTTGATGCTTCCATTATCTCAATGCTTAATCCTAGCCGAGTGCAAGTGCATTCAACTAACTGGTAAAATAAAGACTTATATTGATTGATTAGTTGTCCAATGATGACAAGAAGAAAACTGTGCAGGAGAGTTTTTAAATTGGAAAAATCATTGCACTGGGGCAGTTACACACTTTGGACCTTGGAAATCCGGACTACAGATTACAATTGGGGTGTTCCTTGGTTGCAGTGGATGCCCATGACTACTTCTGTAGCTTATCATGCAGTTTGATCTCCACAAAGCATTGCAGAACTGTGGTCCTCGTCAGTGGATCTCACTTAATCTTTCCTGCCTCGTCACCGGAGCTGACTGTACATGCTATCTCACTGGTATAAGGGGACAACCGGCTACCCTCATCTGGTTTAGCTCACCTGTACTGGGTTGTGGGCGCTGTTGCATGCAAACAGCTTCCTGGAGATACAGGTTATAGCTGAGTGTCCGGTGAGTGAGCTGCCCCAGAATGGACATAACAAGTCCCTTCACCAGAGGTACTACCCCTCCCTAGATCTGCATAACAACCCCATTTCTTAAATGATCCTCTGATGCAATAACTTTGAGTAAGTGGCTACTGTTTCCATAACAATACAGAATTACAGTGACCCAGGAGGCCATCTCACATCGGCAGACGGAATACAGCAGGGCAACCCCTTTCTGCTGTTATCATCTATCACTACAAATTCCCACTCAGTACTTCTCCAATTCCTCTTTGGAAGCTCTGACAGACTACAACCTCAGTGAGTTCCAGATAACAACTACGTAAAGAAGTTTTTCTCCACATCCTATCTGAATTTCCACCTATGACTAAAAAATCAAATCACGCAGATCATTGAATGGCCACAGCTTTGTCTGATGGTTGGCTCAGGGAAAAATATCGGCATGGACTGGAATCAATACCAGATATGAGTTGTTTTAGAGCTGACAAATGTCTCTGCATAGAAATGAGCAAACATGGACAGTTACTATGGAAATCTGCCATTCTTAACATGAAATACACAGCTCAGGACTTTCCATTTTCCTCACTGTAGGAACAAAAGCAATGCAACTAACTCCAGATTTCTGTGGCATTCAATGGACTCAGGGCCTCACTTCAACTCTGCCTCACATTCCCATTCGGATATGTCCATACAAGTCCTCCTCTACTGCCATGATGAGGCTAAACTCAGGCTGGAGGAGCAACACCTCATATACCATCTAGGTAGTCTCCAGCCCCTTGGTATGAATGTAGAATTCTCCAACTTCTGGTAATTCCCTCCCCCTCCTTCCCCTATCCCTATTTCACTCTGCCCCCTCTCCCAGCTGCCTATCACCTCCCTCATGGTTCCGCCTCCTTCTACTACCCATTGTGCTTTCCCCTATTCCTTCTTCACCTTTCCTGCCTATCGCCTCCCTACCTCCCCTACCCCACCCCTTTATCTTTCCCCTTACTGGTTTTTCACCTGGCACCTACCAGCCTTCTCCTTCCCACCCTCCCCCCACCTTCTTTATAGGGCCTCTGCCCCTTCCCTCTTCATTCCTGATGAAGGGTTCCGGCCCGAAACGTTGACTGATCGCTTCCACGGATGCTGCCCGACCTGCTGAGTTCCTCCAGCGTGTTGTGAGTGTTGCTTTGACCCCAGCATCTGCAGATTATTTTGTGTTCATCTACATTGTGCTTTTGCGTTATCCATGGAGATGCTTCTCTTCATTAACCTGGATAATTGATGACCATAAATCAAATTGCTGCAGTAATCTCCAAACTCACTGGGAAGGCGTGTTGTATGTCCAATACAAAGTGAATTGCCTGCAGATTTGCCAGTGGGAATCAAGTTTTACAGTTGCATAACATTTTAATTTTCCAGTTGTAAATAATGATAAAATTTGAAGGAGAGATTAATTTATTTTAGAATTCATAATTTAAATGAGGTTGAAATAAATCTACTATAGCTTCTGAACTTTAAATCACCTCAATAATATTGTGGCTCCTTGCCGGTAAAGTGTGCTTTAAACCAGAAATAAGAACTTTCTTTTGTCCGTTTCCCTACTTGTGACCAGTTATAGTTGTTCCCAGTTTACTGTCACCAAATTGAAATCTCAAAAGGATGTCTTTTATTGCTACATATTTATATGACTGCTTATTTTAACATAATAATATCAGTAATAGGTCGTCACTCAGGGATGTGCTAATATTATTTTGTGATTCTGTGCTGGGTCGTAACTATATGTGCTATGTGTAACTACAGTATATGTACCGTGTTTTCCACCTTGGCCCCAGAGGTGTATAGCTGTATACATGTGTATAATTGAATGACAATGAACTTGAAATTCTAAATCCTACTTTTACTGTTGTTCCTTGATTTAAATTGCTCAATAACTCAGTCTTTAAAATCAAAGAAATGATGATCATCAGACTATCTGGCGTAGCCTGAATCAGAATCAGGTTTAATATCACTGACATACATTGTGAAATGTATTGCTTTGTGGCAGCAGTACAATGCAGTACATAAAAACACTATAAATTACAGTATGAAATATATACATAAACATTAACTGAGGTAAGTAGCAAATAAGAGCCCGTACTCTGGCTTTATTTGACATTGCAGCAAGATACTACTTCAATAAGCACAATAAAGCAGATAGAGCCATTATTAATCTCTAGACCACATGAGCTCCTCAAGAACAGATGAATGAGAAACACAGCTTACAAACTTTGGAGTGATATATAACATTAAAATAACAGGCACCTTTGTTGGGAAGGCATTGAACACTTTTTCCACAAAATTACTCTGCCAAAACGGTGCTCACCTCATCTGACTCATCAGACAGAGTCTTCAGCAACATGGGAAATAGTCCGTCCGTGTGCCAGAACATCTGTAATGTAGACAGAGATGCGTCAGGTTCTTTATTGACAGTCTTTCCTCAGCTAAGCTCATTACAGCTTCAATTCAATCACTTTATTTTTATCAGATACTCAGACATGGGCAGGCATACAAAGTACCAAGTTCCATTTATACGTGATTTCCACCAATAAAACTGTCCTTAGGAGGGAGGAATGGTTGTAATAATTATTTACTTTCAGTAGTGCATCCTGGAGATTTTACAGAACACAGGTACAATGAGATGGCGAAGGGAGGAAGCAGATGAAGGTGGGGTGGGTGGGGGGAATTGGGGAATGAAGAGAGACCAGTGGTTGGAAGGTGAACTGCTCGATTCTGCTTCTTTTTCCCCCAGGGACCACATGAATACGTTTGGAAGGATAAAAAAGGCAGATCCAATGATCTGAAACTGGAGCAATTTATCACTTGTAGGAATATACACAGATGCTCCCATTACAATGGAGTTATAAGTGCAGACAGAATCTCAGAGAACGCTGTCTGAGCAGTTGAAACTGAGAAAATGCAGAGCTGCTGAGAACCCTGTGCTCTCCCATTTCTGCACCATAAGTATATTTCTCCCTCATATAAGTGTTCTTGGCAACTATTACAAGAGTTTCCTGTACCTAAGTTTCCTGGATTCCTGAATTTCTTATATAATCTATAAATAGAAAGAAACTAACATTTACACAATGTCCAACATGCTCAGGAGGTCCAAAAATGGTCTTCAACCCATGAAAAGCTCTGTGAAGTTCTGCTTGAAATACACTTGTATGAAAGTTCATGCCTCAATTGATGTGCTGAATGAGAATTTCAAATCAAATTAAACTGACAAGCAATTCAACTCACCAAATGCAGAACCTGTTAATTATTAACATCACTTCATTTTTCACCTGGTTAGCCTCCAATATGATGGAATAAACATTGATTTCTCAAAAATTCCACACACACCCTATTCTTTCCTTTTCCATTCTCCATTCTGGTTACCCTCTCATCCCTTCTTTTTTCCTCATCTGCTATCACCTCCTTCCAGTGCCCCCCTAATGCTTTCTTCCATGATCCAATGTCCTCTACGATCAGATTCCTCTTTCTTCAGCCTTTTGCCTCTTCCACCTATCAATTCCAAGCTTCTTACTTCACACTCCCTCCCTATCCAGCCACCTTCCCCTTCACCTGGTCTCACCTATCACCTACCAGCTTGTACCCCTTCTCCCTCCCCAACCTTCTTATTCCGGCTGCTGCACCATTTCTTTCCTGTCCTGATGAAGGTTCTTTGCCCAAAACATCAACTGTTTACTCCCTTCCACAGATGCAGCCTGACCTGCTGAGTTCCGCCTACATTTTGTGTGTGTTGCTCAAGATTTCCAGCCTCTGCAGAATCTCTGTTTGTGAAATTCAATTACTATCTTAATGTGAGAAAGCCATAACATCTGACAAACAATTGTAATTCTCTAACCAGATATCCTATTTTAGCATTGTTAATGAAGAAATAAATCTGACCAGGCCTCTTGATAACCTCTCTACCTATCAAAATAATGGAGTGATAACTTTTTCCGTCCCCTAAGACTAAATGGAGCATTGGTTTAAAGGCTCAAAAGACAACACATTTGACAGCTCAGCAGAATTATATTGCTTATATTAGGACAACACAGTAGTGCACTGGGTAGTGTAATTCTATTATAGTGGCAGCTGTAAGACTGAAATTGAATTCTCTCTACTCTCTGTAAAGAGTTTGTACATTCTTCCCGTGACCACATGGGTTTCCTCCGGGTGCTCTGGTTTCCTCCCACATTCCAAGATATATGGTTAGGGTTAGTGAGTTGTGGGCATGCTATGTTGGTGCCAGAAATATGGCGACACTTGCAAACTGCCTAACACAATCCTTGTAGATTTGATTTAATGCAAACAAATATGTTTTGATGTACATATAACAAATAAAGAGAATCTTTTAGAATGCCACTTAGCTCACAAAAAGTTGGGGCAGGCTCCAGCGTATTATTAACTTTATATTTTTCACTACCCTCACTGATTTGATCGTTCAATACGGAGTTCTTATGACTTTAAATGAAAAAAAACACATGGCTTACTTCTTTAAAACCGACTTTATTTCAGTTGAATTTCAGTTGAGATCTGGAAAAGACTGGTTATTAAATTCAGCAGCAGACTGACTATTCTGCATTGTGGCTTCTTTCATCTGTGGTAAAAATACATATATTTCTACCACACTGAGCACACTTGTACAAAGGTTCAATACTTCTACTGATAAATAACCTAATAGGAATTTCAAATCAAATTAAACTGACAAGCAATTCAACTTACTAAAATCTGAACCTGTTAATTATAAGTCATGTCCATGAAACTCTCACTGAAAATGCAATTTAATAGAAACTTCCCAATAAAGCAAAGGGAAAAAGCTTGAGGCTTCTTATCTCACAACTCAGGGACATGGTTAAATCTCACACATCTAAGACCAAAGCATGTTTTTTTTTGAAACTGAATGGCAGCTCTCTGATGGGATCAACCTTTGACACTATTTTTTATAGATCTTGTGGTACTTCAATCAGAACATGCTCATCTCATTTGTAAAGCAACCCTGGGTCAATTAAAGCTGCATTTGCTCACAAGATAGAACAGCACAGGGGGACTATGTACTGACAATTAGAGCAGATTCCCGTTAAAATTCGGTTCAATTGCTTTCTGTTTGCCTCAACACACAAGCATGAGTCACTTCTGATGTGAACAAATTTATTCAAAATACTTGGGTAATGCATCGGTTGGGTTGCGTCAGTAACCCTGCTATCTTTAAATTAAAACAACAGGAATTCTGCAGATGCTGGAAATTCAAGCAACACACATCAACACACACAGGACCTGACGAAGGTTCTTGGCCTGAAACGTCGACTGTACCTCTTCCTAGAGATACTGCCTGGCCTGCTGCGTTCACCAGCAACTTTGATGTGTGTTGCTATCTTTAAATTAGATGTTTTCATATTTATGTCCTTCTAAAAGCTCAGCAAATAAACAAAGATGACACATGAGTGCCATCCTTTAATTTTGTGCATATAGAATATCTTCATCAACAATCCTCTCCTTCAGTATCATCAAAAACTGATCTAACCAAATGAACACATTTTAGCATGATACATCAAGATCTCGGTCTTTATTCAAATCATTAATAGCCTGAAGGATAGAACCACCAGATTATCAACTGAATTGACACTGACACAACTGAGTCTCTCCTCTCACTGATAGTACTCAGCACATTGTACGCAGCTGCAGATTCCAGTATCTGCAGTCTCGTGTCTTGTGTTCAGGAACAGCTAATATCCTTCAATTGTCAGGCTTCTGAACTGGCGTGGATAACTACACCCATCTCAACTCTGAACTAATTCGACAACCTAAGAACTCATTTTCAAAGACTCTGCAGTTCATATTCACAGTGCTATTTATTTTTATTTGCACAATTTATCTTCTTCTGCACATTGGTTGTTTGTCAGTCTTGTTTATGTATAGATTTCATAAATATTATTGTATTTCTTTATTTCCTATGAATCCCTGCAAGAAAACGAATCTCAAGGTATTTATGGTGACTTTGAGGTATGTACTTTGATAATGCCCCTTCTCCTGTCAGTGAGAACAGCTTCCCTGGGCATAAAAACTATACCACACTTGAAGGCCAGGAGTTGGACTTGTTTGTCAGAGGCTGTTTGAGACGCACGCCATGAAGAGCATTTGTTTAGCATGGGAGTTCGTCCCCACTACCACCCTTTAGCTATATCTACCAGTCATAGATGAACTCGACTCCGAACCAACCATTGAGGACCACAGCAAGGCAATTGACAGTCTGGCCCCAGGGAAAGTTCCTGGCAATGATGGGATTCCTCCGGACCTGATCAAACACTGCAAGAGCTCACTCCTCCAACCTTTACACAAGGTCCTCCGTCAGTGCTGGAAGGAAGGAGCCGTACCACAGGATATGCGCAACTCCAAAATTGTCACTTTGTACAAGAACAAGGGTGATAGGAGCAACTGCAACAACTACAGGGGTATCTCCCTCCTGAGTATTGTCAGCAAAGTCTTTGCTCATGTAACTCTGGCAGGTCTGCAAACTCTGGCAGAATGGTCTACCCTGAGTCCCAATGTGGTTTTCGTGCAAGGAGGTCAACTGTCGACATGATTTTCTCACTCCGTCAACTCCAGGAGAAGTGCAGGGAACGACAGAAACCCCTCTATGTCACTTTCATTGACTTGACCAAGGCATTCGACCTTGTCAGCAGGGTTGGACTCTTTCAAGATCGGCTGTCCCCCGAAGCTCCAAAGTATCACCAAGTCATTCCATGACGACATGAGGGCTACTGTTCAGTAGGATGGCAGCTCATCAGAACCCTTCGCTATTTGTAGTGGAGTCAAAGAAGGATGCATGTTGGCCCCAACATTATTCGGCATCTTTTTCTCTCTGCTGTTGAAGCACGCATTTGGGACGTCGACAGAATGCACCTACATACACACCAAGTCTGATGGGCGGCTGTTCAACCCTGCGTGCCTGAGAGCAAGACCAAAGGTGCGAAAGATCTTAATACGTGACATGCTCTTTGCTGATGACGCTGCTATAACCACGCAAACCAAACAGCAACTACAAATTCTCATGGACCGCTTCTCTAAGGCATTCAAGGACTTCAGGCTTACCATCAGCCTAAAGAAAACAAATGTCCTTGCCCAGAACGTAGTGGAGACACCAGTCATTACCATCTACAATTACGATCTAGAAGTGGTCCACATGCTCACATACTTGGGGTCAACCAATAGCAACCCTCTCTCCCTTGATGCTGAAATCAATAGGCGTATTGGCAAAGCAACATCGATCCTTGCTCGACTCTCCTCGCAGGTCTGGGAGAATCTGAAACTCGCTACAAAGACCCTCCTGTTATTAGCACCCTCGTGTATGGTAGCGAGACTTGGACCATCTATTCCAAGCAGGAGAGGAAACTCAATAGCTTTCACCTGCGCAGCCTTCATCGCATCCTCGGCATCAGCTGCAGAGACAAAGTCCCAAACCCTGAGGTCCTGCCCCGCGCTGGACTTCCCACAATGTTCACACTTTTAGCACAACGCAGACTGTGCTGGCTGGGCCACGTCCGTCGTATGAAGGATGGTAGACTCCCAAAGGACATCCTCTACGGAGAACTAGCAACAGGCAAGAGGAACTTTGGTAGACCCCAGCTTCGCTTCAAGGACCTCTGCAAGCACGGCATGAAAGCCTTAAAAATCAACACACAGTGCTGGGAGGATACAGCAGATGACCGCAACAAATAGTACTCTTCAGCAACACCTAGAACAAGGCGAAAGAGTGATCCTGAGTCAGTCTGAGGAGCAGAGAGCTAAACGGAGAGCACAGTGGAGAGCGGAAAACAATTCCACAGTGCGCTACACATGCAGCAACTGTGGCAGAGCCTGCCGTTCCAAGATCGGCCTCAATAGCCACAGGCGATGCTGTTTGATAAACCAGTGACTACCAGAGGCGCAGTACCCATGGTCGACCACCACCGACAGAGGCCACACACACTTTGATAATAAATTTACTTTGACTCCACAAGTCAAGGAGATCCTATGGGAGCACAAGACATCAGCAGACTTGATTTTAAAAACCCAAGGTTTCTGCAGAGTGCAATGGAATACTCTGCACTTTCCAAGTACAATGCACTGCAAAGTGGATCTACAGTGCAGACCACGCAGGAAAAGCAGCTTGCTTGATTGGTATCCCATATTCCACCCCTCCACCACCAATGGACCATGGATGCAAGTTGTACCTCCATAAAACCCTACCAAAGCAGACTTCAGCAGCACTTCTAAACACAATAAATTCTACTATCGAATAAAACAAGGCCATTTGGTGGAAGGAACACCAGCCTCCCTGAAGGTACCTGATAACACAAAACAGTGAACATTACAGCACATACAGGCCCTTCGGCCCATAGCGTTGTGCCAACCTTTCAAACTGCTCTAAGATCAATCTAACCCTTCCCTCCTAATTTGGAAATAAAATGCCATTTTTTCGCTGTCGCTGGGTCCATTTCCTAGGATTTTCCACTTAAACAGCACAACAGACTTGCCTTAATCAGAGGGAGTTCAGCAGTTCAAGCACCAGCTCACCACCACCACCATCTCGACGGGAACCAGCAAAGATGATCACATGCCTAGTGGATCAGGCCAAGGCCCCACCACTGTCCCCCCTCCCCCTACCCTATAATGAAGGGGCCGTGGGAATCACATGCCTACTGGCCTGCAAGGCAATGCAGAGAATAGCACAAGGGTCAATCTTGGACCTGATTGAAGATCAGCATACATCATAAAACCCAATTCACTTTCAAGCCAGATTGCTATCTCAGGGTTCTGGCAACATAGGTGTAATCCTGATCTCCAATGCTATCTGTGTGGAGTCTGCACGTTCTCTCAGTGATTTCAGATGCTCCAGTTTCCTCCCACATTCCAAGGACATGTAGCTTTGTAGATCAGTTGCCTACTATATTGCTCGAGAGGTAATGTTACAGCTCTATAGGAACCTGGTCAAACCTCACTTGGAGTACTGTGCTCAATTCTGGTTGCCTCACTACAGGAAGGATGTGGAAACCACAGAAAGGGTGCAGAGGAGATTTACAAGCATGTTGCCTGGATTGGAGAGCATGCCTTATAAGAATAGGTTGAATGAACTTGGCCTTCTCTCCTTGGAGAGACAGAGGATGAGAGGTGACCTGACAGAGGTGTACAAGATAATGAGAGGCATTGATTGTGTGGATAGTCAGAGGCTTTTCCCCAGGGCTGAAATGGCTAGCACAAGAGGGCATAGTTTTAAGGTGCTTGGAAGTAGGTACAGAGGAGACGTCAGGGGTAAGTTGTTTTTTTTTACGCAGAGGGTGGTGAGTGCATGGAATAGACTGCCGGCGGCGGCGGTGGTGCAGGCAGAAACGATAGGGTCTTTTAAGAGACTCCTGGATAGGTACATGGAGCTCAGAAAAGTAGAGGGCTATGGGTAAAGCCTAGGTAGTTCTAAGGTAGCCAAAGGGCCTGTATTGTGCTGTATGTTTTTTATATTTCTATAAATTGTAGTGTGTGTTAGTTGTGCAATGTGGGGTGTTGATGGGAGTATGGAGATAATGAAATACAACTGGTTTAAATAGGTACTTGACAGGTGCACAGACTCAAAGGGCCAAAGGGCCTTTTTCGGTGCTATTTCACCCGGGGTATCAGAATTCCCACTGCTGCCTGTACATTCTCGCTGTGACCACTTGGTTTTCCTCCAGGTGCTCACTTTCCTCCAATAATCCAAAGATGTACCAGTTGATAGGTTAGATGTTCATTGAAAGTTGTCCCGTGATTAGGCCAGGACTAAAACGGGGGATTGCGGGAACAGCCTATTCTGTGTTGTAGCTCAATAAATCAATAAAACTTGAGCCACGTCAGCTTCAAAAAGAAAAGTTAAGTTGTTCAGATATGCCCAGAGTTAGGAAGTCTCAGCTGATGACTGAGGTAGCAGAAATATTCGTTCAGCTCTCACGACAAAGCTGGTTATCTCTCTGCCTGAGCACAAATGATTCAGATTCACTTATCACACGTATACAGAAACATCCAGTGAAATATGTCATTTGCGTCAACAACAAACACACCCAAGGCTGCTCTGGAGTCAGCCTGCAAGCGGTGCCAGATATTCCGGTGCCAACATAGCATGTCCACAATGCTTGGCAGGCCAACGCAGAACACAAGGAACAAGACAACAGCAGCAAAACAACCCCTTTCCTTCCTCCCACCCATCCACACACACACAGGCAGTCCTCCAATTACAGGAGCTGGGCCTCCAGGCTTTGGCCATCGGGTTATAACTTCTGAACCAACAAATGACCTTTGGACTTCAATCGTCAGTATCAACCGTGGTGCAGCCAATGATGGGAGCTTGAACTTGAAGTACACCAAATGACCGGCCCTCAGCCTACTGCTCTCACAGACGTGCACTGACGTGAGATAGCCCAACAAGTACAGATGTCCTTTGGCCCCATGTCTACATCACTGGCCCTTTGAGGGCGAAGCAGAGATATGTACTCGAGATGTCTTTTATCACCATCCACGTCGCTGGCCTTTGAGGATGGAACAGAATCCGAATGTTTAACTCCTCCACATTCCTGATCCTTAATCTGACCTCTAACTCCCTACATTACTGTCCCTAAACCCCAAGTGATATCCTTAACCTTCTGCCGTTTTCCATGTAAATTCTGCCTACAGAAACATCTTACCCACTGTTTTAATCACAAAACTCTTCAATATTTTGAATGACTCTCAAAATGTTTTTCTATATTCAGAGAACAACAACCCATCTTCTCCAGATATCACAAATTCCTGACCGTTGCTTCCAACAAATCTTATCAACATCATCTATGAAATAGCATTTGAACTTAATATGGGCCGGAGTTGGGCACAAGAGTCCAGCTGACTTATATAGTATAATATATTGTAGGAAAGCTGGCATCTCTGAGAATGAAGATCCACCATTAACTATGTTGGCTATTTTGAAGGAGTAGAAGACTAGAGGGTAACATTTAAAAAGCCAAACTGAACGATTTTAGGATTGCGATGGTGAACAGGCCCATTGCAGAGAAAACACTTATAGGCCTGGTTTAATTGCTTTTTATTTATATTCCAATGTTTTATTTTATTTACTATTTCGACACGTGCAGTGGGATTGGTGGGATTTTCTGTACCAGCTCTGAGTCACTGGGATCAACACGCAGAGCTGTTTTCAACTGTATTTGAAGTTGTATCTCCAAAAAGGCCGACATAACAAGTTCAGTAATGTTTACAAACCTCGAGAGAGTGATGCAAATACTATCAGTTTAAAGCAGTACCAAAAGCCTGACAGAACAATATACAGTGGTATGCAAAAGTTTGGGCACCACTGGTCAAAATTTCTGTTACTGTGAATAGCTAAGCGAGTAAAAGATGACCTGATTTCCAAAAGGCATAAAGTTAAAGATGACATATTTCTTTAATAGTTTAAGCAAGATTCCTTTTTTAGTTTCAAAATAACAAAAAAGGAAAAGGGCCCAAAGCAAAAGTTTGGGCACCTTGCAAGGTCAGTACTTAGTTACACCCCCTTTGGCAAGTATCACAACTTGTAAACACTTTTTGTAGCCAGCTAAGAATCTTTCAATTCTTGTTTGGGGGATTTTCACCCATTCTTTCCTGCGAAAGCCTTCGAGTTCTGTGAGATTCTTGGGCCGCCTTGCATGCACTGCTCTTTTGAGGTCTATCCACAGATTTTCGATGATATTTAGGTCAGGGGACTCCGAGGCCCATGGCAAAACCTTCACCTTGCGCCTCTTGAGGTAGTCCACTGTGGATTTTGAGGTGTGTTTCAGATGCAACACAAGCCCAAAGCATGATTGATCCAGCCCCGTGCTTAACAGTTGGAGAGGTGTTCCTTTCATGAAATTCTGCACCCTTTTTTCTCCAAACATACCTTTGTTCATTGTGACCAAAATGTTCTATTTTAACTTCATCAGTCCACAGGACTTGTTTCCAAAATGCATCAGGCTTGTTTAGATGTTCCTTTGCAAACTTCTGACGCTGAATTTTGTGGTGAGGATGCAGGAAAGGTTTTCTTCTGATGTCTCTTCCATGAAGGTCATATTTGTACAGGTGTCGCTGCACAGTAGAACAATGCACCACCACTCCAGAGTCTGCTAAGTCTTCCTGAAGGTCTTTTGCAGTCAAACAGGGGTTTTGATTTGCCTTTCTAGCAATCCTACAAGCAGTTAACTTGGAAAGTTTTCTTGGTCTTCCAGACCTCAACTTGACCTCCACCATTCCTGTTAACTGCCATTTCTTAATGACACTATGAACTGAAGAAATGGCCACCTGAAAACACTTGGCTATCTTCTTATAGCCTTCTCCTGCTTTGTGGGCATCAATTATTTTAACTTTCAGAGTGCTAGGCAGCTGCTTAGAGGAGCCCATGGCTGCTGATTATTGGGACAAGGTTTGAGGAGTAAGGGTATTTATAAAGCTTTGAAATTTGCATCACCTGGCCTTTCCTAACGATGATTGTGAACAAGCCATAGCCCTAACAAGCTAATTAAGGTCTGAGACCTTGGTAAAAGTTATCTGAGAGCTCAAATCTCTTGGGGTACCCAAACTTTTGCATGGTACTCCTTCCCTTTTTCTCACACTAAAATTATACAAAACAAAATTAATACTCTAATCTTGCTTAAAATGTTGAAAAGAATGTTTCATCTTTAACTTTATGACTTTTGGAGATCAGTTCATCTTATACTCACTTAACTATTCACAGTAACAGAAATTTTGACCAGGGTGCCCAAACTTTTGCATGCCACTGTATAAGCAAATGCTTCAACAATATTGGATTAATTTAGAATTATGGCATTCTAGAACAGAGTATAGGGTACCAATGGATGACATTTCATGTAGTTCATATTGACTTTTGACATCAGGTTGCTCTGAGAGTGGTCCTAGAGTAGGCTAGTCTAGGTCCACTCTCAGAGCAATCTGATCTCTCACCGATGACATAGGTAGGAAAAGGGATCATGCTTGAAGAGAGAAAAGTGTGAATTTTACCGGAATGCTGCCTGGATTAGAGAGCTTGTCTTATGAGGATAGATTAAGCAAGCTAGGGCTTTACTCTTTGAAGCAAAGGAGAATGAGAGGTCACTTGATAGAGGTGTACAAGATTGAGTGGACAGCCAGAGACACTTTAATAGCACAGAAATGGCTATTAATGAGGGGACGTAACTGTAAGTTGATTGGAGGAAAGCACTGGGGGATGTCAGAGGGAAGTATCTTTTTTATATTGAGTGGTGAGTGTGTGGAACATCCTGCCAAGGGTGATGGTAGAGGCATTTAAGAAACTCTTAGATAGGCACATGGATGATAGAAAAATGGAGGGTGATGTAGGAAGGAGGGGTAGATTGACCTAAGAATAGGTTAGGTTACAACATTGTGTTTCGAAGTGCCTCTACTGTGCTGTAGTGTTCTACGTTCCCAACAATCTATTCTCCCCTCTCACTCACTCACATACATGCAGGTGAGTTTACAGGAGCCGAGTAGTGTAGTCATCAGCATATTGTTAAGATGTAGGAAGAATCCAATTTCACAGACAGAACTGACCAGGACTAAAGGCGCTTTAGTCACTGCAGATGCAAACCAGCAGTACTATCTGCTGCTAAATGTGTATCCTTCTCTTTGACCTCATCCCATTCCCATTGCACAGACAACTTTCATTAGTCATCAGCTGCCAGAGGTCACATTCTTTCCACAGAAAGGCAAAAGGTTCAAGAGGGACTCCAGGTTCTTGAACACGAAGGCTGGTGGGGTGGTGGCCAAGGTAACACAGCAGTTAGTGTAACATTATTACAGCACCAGCTCTAAGATCAGGGTTCGATTCCTGCACTACCATTATGAGTTTGTAAGTACTCCCCGTGACCACTTGGGTTTCCTCCCACATTTCAAAGCTGTACAGGTGAGGGTTAGTGAGTTGTGGACACACTATGTTGGCACGGGAAGTATAGCAACATTTGCAGGCTGCTCAGCACAATCCTCACTGATTTGATTCCTCTATCGATTTCAATGCATGTGATAAATACAGGTAATCTTTCACCTTTTGCTGAATGTAGGACCAAAGACACTCTAGTGCAAGAGATACTGCTTTTCAGATGAAATGTTCAACCAATGGTAGAGAGAAGATTTGGCAAGATTTAGGAAGCAAATTGCAAGCATGCACCTTAGACAATAGACCATGGCAGGAGTAGGCCATTCGGCCCTTCGAGCCAGCACCGCCATTCACTGTGATCATGGCTGATCATCCGCAATCAGTATCCAGTTCTTGCCTTATCCCCATAACCTTTGATTCCGCTATCTTTAAGAGCTCTATCCATTTCTTTCTTGAAAGCATCCAGAGACTTGGCCTACACAGCCTTCTGGGGCAGAGCATTCCATATATCCACCACTCTCTGGGTGAAAAAGTTTTTCCTCAACTCCGTTCTAAATGGCCTACCCCTTATTATATTCTGGTTCTGGACTCACCCATCAGCGGGAACATGCTTCCTGCCTCCAGCGTGTCCAATCCCTTAATAATCTTAAATGTTTCAATAAGATCCCCTCTCAGCCTTCTAAATTCAAGAGTATACAAGCCCAGTCGCTCCAATCTTTCGACATATGACAGTCCCCCCAACCCGGGAATTAACCTTGTGAACCTACGCTGCATTCCCTCAATAGCAAGAATGTCCTTCCTCAAATTTGGAGACCAAAACTGCACACAGTACTCCAGGTGTGGTCTCACCAGGGCCCTGTACAGCTGCAGAAGGACCTCTTTGCTCTTATACTCAATTCCCCTTGTTATGAAGGCCAGCATGCCATTAGCTTTCTTCACAGCCTGCTGTACTTGTATGCTTGCTTTCAGTGATTGATGTACAAGAACACCTACATCTCGTTGATCTCCTTTGATCTAGATCCCCTTTTCTTAACTTGACTCCATTTAGATAATAATCTGCCTTCCTGTTCTTACCACCAAAGTGGATAATCTCACATTTATCCACATTAAACTGCATCTGCCATGCATCTGCCCACTCACCCAGCATGTCCAAGTCACCCTGCATTCTCATAACATCCTCTTCACATTTCACACTGCCACTCAGCTTTGTGTCATCGGCAAATTTGCTAATGTTACTTTTAATTCCCTCATCTAAATCATTAATATATATTGTAAACAGCTGCGGTCCCAGCACTGAACCCTGCGGTACCCCACTGGTCACCGCCTGCCATTCTGAAAGGGACCCGTTAATCACTACTCTTTGTTTTCTGTCAGCCAGCCAATTTTCAATCCTTGTCAGTACTCTGCTCCCAATACCATGTGCCCTAATTTTGCCCACTAATCTCCTATGTGGGACTTTATCAAAGGCTTTCTGAAAGTCCAGGTACACTACATCCACTGGCTCTCCCTTGTCGATTTTCATAGTTACATCCTCAAAAAAATCCAGAAGATTAGTCAAGCACAATTTCCCCTTCGTAAATCCATGCTGTCTCGGACCGATCCTGATACAGTTATCCAGATGTGTCGTAATTTCATCTTTTATAATTGACTCCAGCATCTTTCCCACCACCGACGTCAGGCTAACCGGTCTATAATTCCCTGTTTTCTCTCTTCCTCCCTTCTTGAAGAGAGGGACAAAATTAGCCACCTTCCAATCCACAGGAACTGATCCTGAATCTATAGAACATTGGAAAATGATTACCAATGTGTCCACGATTTCTAAAGCCACCTCCTTAAGTACCCTGGAATGCAGACCATCAGGTCCTGG
Source organism: Mobula hypostoma (assembly GCF_963921235.1). NCBI lineage: Eukaryota > Metazoa > Chordata > Chondrichthyes > Myliobatiformes > Myliobatidae > Mobula > Mobula hypostoma. The sequence goes on from NC_086110.1 coordinate 6,734,213, forward strand.
GGACTTATCAGCCTTCAGACCCAACAGTCTATCCAACACCATTTCCTGCCTAATATAAATTTCCTTCAGTTCATCCATTACCCTAGGTCCTTTGGCCACTATTATATCTGGGAGGTTGTTTGTGTCTTCCCTAGTGAAGACAGATCCAAAGTACCTGTTCAACTTGTCTGCCATTTCCTTGTTCCTCATAATAAATTCACCCGCTTTTGTCTTCAAGGGCCCAATTTTGGTCTTAACTATTTTTTACCTTTTCACATACCTAAAGGAGCTTTTACTATCCTCCTTTATATTCTTGGCTAGTTTACCTCCGTACCTCATTTTTTCTCCGCGTATTGCCTTTTTAGTTACCTTCTGCTGCTCTTTAAAAGTTTCCCAATCCTCCGGCTTCCCACTCGTCTTTGCTATGTTATACTTCTTCTCTTTTATTTTTATACTGTCCATTACTTCCCTCGTCAGCCACGGCCTCCCCTTACTCCCCTTAGGATCTTTCTTCCTCTTTGGAATGAACTGATCCTGCACCTTCCACATTATTCCCAGAAACACTTGCCATTGCTGTTCCACTGTCATCCCTGCTAGGGTATTGTTCCATTGAACTTTGGCCAGCTCCTCCCTCATAGCACCATAGTTCCCTTTGTTCAACTGTAATACTGACACTTCCAAGTTTCCCTTCTCCCTCTCAAATTGTAGATTAAAACTTATCATATTATGGTCACTACCTCCTAATGTCTCCTTTACCTCGAGGTCCCTGATCAAATTCGGTTCATTGCACAACACTAGATCTAGAATTGCGTTCTCTCTAGTAGGCTCCAGTACAAGCTGTTCTAAGAATCCATCTCGGAGGGACTCCACAAACTCCCTTTCTTGGGGTCCAGTACCAACCTGATTCCTCCAGTCTACCTTGGCAGCATAATCCACAGTTGCCAGTGGTGGAGAGATTAAATCAAGAGCAAGTCAGACAATAGGCGTACAAATGCCTTGAAGGGTCATAGAATCAGCTGAGATCACAGACTAGTGACACGAGAGATGGTGTCCGGTAACTCTATGAAGTTACAAGAACTCTAAAACTGAGCTATTCATTCACAAGGAGACAATTAGGTTAAGCAGAGCATGATGATGGGTAAGAAAGAGTAGACAATTTAAGTGCAGCAACAAATGCTACAGATGGGAAAGTGGGATTATCTGCTCATCACTGGAAATGGTGCATAAGATCACACCGCAGTAAGGATACTCTTGGGGAAACTGGAGGCATTTGGCTTTCCTTACACAGCAACTATTCAATCAGTGATCAAAATTGAAATGCAAATCCATGCCAGGCTGAGTGAGTACTCTGTTGAGATTCGGACACGTTTCAGAGAATATCTAGAGAAGCTCCAACAGAGTACTGACTTTACACTTCACAAGTGTATGTGAAGAGGATGCTCCCTCCAGCGGGAGACTCTAAATATAAGACAGAAATTAGATGACTTTGTTTTCAAATACGGCATGAGAGGCTTTTCTGGACATGGGCGGCCTCTTCTAATTCATCAGCCAAACAGCTTAAATCTTCTGGTCTCACGTCTGCTTTTTGCTCCCTTTCAAGGTGGCTGGGGTTCTGTCAGAGTCATGATCTACTGCTGCACTCAAACTGCAGCTGCTCCTCACGGACAGTGGGTTCTAGCTCTTAGGAACTTGACGAGGGCCTGCGTTTCGGGATCTCCAGAAGCAGCTTGGAAGACGTGCCTTCATGTGTGACCCTGTGGATGACCCGACTCATCGCCAATGTCACCAACTGAAGCGTTGTGGGAGATCAGAACATCGAGACAACGGGTGCATCTGTTGGAGGCCTCTACACTCAAGCAATCACTCTCTTTCTCGACGGCGAGAGTGTGCTGCCGATTTTCGAGTCAGGGGAGCTCGAAATAAGAGCCACTGCAGACTATAACATCAAAACAGCAAGCTGTTGGCTTCTCCTCTCACGGTCACAGGAGCGATACCCCTCTCTCCCTTGTTAGTGAGAGGGAGGTTCTGTGGGATGTTGAGGTGTTGGGAGGGTCTATCAAAAATCCCAGAGGTGATGAGTCTGTGTACAGTAGTTTGTGATGGACTTTAGATCGTGGTCTCTGGGGCCTAGCTATTGCTTCACGGTGAGTGATGGTTGCGGTGGGGGGGGGGTGGGTTGCTGATGCTTTCTGCTGAAACAATGGGGTGGGGAGGGAGAACTTTGGGGGTTTTAATATTTTTCTGTCATTCACTCTGTTTCATGGATGTCTGAAAAGAGTAAAGATCTTGAACCACTGAACCATTGTAACATGACTATTTGGTATTCTCTTCCTTAGACACGGTCTTTAAATTTAAGGCAGAAGCAGATAAATTCTTCACGAGGTGGTGGCAAAAGGTTACAGCAGTAGGTAGAATGTGGAATTTGACATAAGACACAGGAGCAGAATGAGGCCACTCTATCACCTCTACTTTAAATGTAATCAATGACTTGGCCTCCACAGTCACCTGTGGCAATGAATTCCACAGATTCACCGCCCTCTGGCTAAAGATTTCCTGTTGGAATTCTTTGAGGAGATTACAAGTAGGATAGATAAAGGGGATGCGGTGGATGTTGTATATTTGGGCTTTCAGAAGGCCTTTAATAAGGTGCCACACATGAGGCTGCTTACCAAGTTAAGAGTATTACAGGAAAGTTACTAACATGGTTAGAGCTTTGGCTGATTGGTAGGAGGCAAAGAATGGGAATAAAAGGATCCTTTTCTGATTGGCTGCCAGTGACTAGTGGCATTCCACAGGGGTCGGTGTTGAGACCGCTTCTTTTTATGCTGTATATAAAGCAGATGATGGAATAGATGACTTTGTTGCCAAGTTTGCAGATGATACAAAGATTGGTGGAGGGGCAGGTAATGTTGAGGTAACAGGTAGGGTGCAGAAGGACAGACAGATTAGGAGAATGGGCAAGAAAGTGGCAAATGAAATACAATGTTGGAAAATGCATGGTCATGCATTTTGGTAGAAGAAATAAACGTGCCGACTATTTTCTAAACGGGGAGAAAATCCAGGAATCTGAGATACAGAGGGATTTGGAAGTCCTTGTGTAGAACATCCTGAAGGTTAATTTGCAGGTTGAGTTGGTGGTGAGGAAGGCAAATGCCATTCATTTCAAGAGGTCTAGAATACAAGAGCAAAGATGTGATGCTGAGGCTTTATAAGGCACTGGTGAGGCCTCACCTTGAGTACTGTGAACAGTTTTGGGCCCCTCATCTTACTAAAGATGTGCTGGCATTGGAGATGGTCCAGAGGAAATTCACAAGGATGATTCCAGGAATGAAAGGGCTATCATACGAGGAATGTTTGATGGCTTTGAGTCTGTACCTGCTGGAATTCAGAAGGATGAGGGGGGATCTCAATGAAACCTTTCAAATGTTGAAAGGCCGAGACAGAGTAGATGTGGTAAGGATGTTTCCCATGGTGGAAGAGTCTAGGACAAGAGGACACAGCCTCAGGGTAGAAGGACGCCCTTTCAAAACAGAGATGCAGAGAAATTTCTTTAGCCAAAAGGTGGTGAATTTGTGGAATTTGTTGCCACATGCAGCTGCTGAGGCCAGGTCCTTGGATATATTTAAGGCAGAGAGTGATAGGTTCTTGATTGGACATGGCATCAAAGGTTACGAGGAGAAGGTCGGGAACTGGGGTTGAGGAGGATACAGAAAAAAGGATCAGCCATGCTTGAATGGTGGAGCAGACTTGATGGGCCAGATGGCCTAATTCTGCTCCTATGTCTTATGGTCTAAAGAAATTCCTTCTCATCTCTGTTCTAAATGGATGCCCCTCTGTTCTGAGGCTGTGCTCTCTGGTCCTAGACTCCCTCACTTTAGGAAACATCCTCTCCACATCCACGTTATCCAGGCTATTGAATATTCAATAGGTTTCAATGAGATCCATCCTCATTCTTCTAAACTTCAGCGAGTACAGGCCCACGTGTTAACCTTTCATTCTCAGAATCATTGTCATGAACCTCCTCTAGACCCTCTCCAATGACAGCACATTCTCTATTAGATAAGGGACCATGAAACAGAAGCAAGCCAAGATTTTATTGATATGCAGTGCAGGCTCGCTCCTGCTTATTGTTCATAATTTTCTATTTCACTGCATTACCATCACAAATGTCTCAGATGCAATCTGCTTAATTAAAAACTGGGGAAGAACAATCAGACAGAGCTCCGACTTTTTAATCACCATTCAGTGAAAAATTACATTCACCAAACAAATAAGAGATAGATCAGGTGTACCCAGGATCCAAATGCAGTCAAAGAGTCTTCAAAATGCCAGCTGCATGAATAATGAACAGTTACAATCAACGAGGGCACAGGAAAGCAGCATCCATCATCAATGACTCCACCACCCAGGCCATTCTCTCTTCTCACTGCTAGCATCGGGCAGAAGGTACAGGAGCCTTAGGCCCCACACCACCATGTTCAGGAACAGTTATTAACCAACATTTCTTCTCTAGATATCCAGGGACAGATGCGCTATTCTCAGCTCATTCAGCACAGCATCTTGAACCAGTATGGATAATTTCACACCTCATCCCTGAACTGGTTCCACAACCTACAGACTCATTTTCAAGGACTCTACAACTCACGGTCTCAGTATTATTTATTAACTCATTTATACTTTTCATAAATTCTAATTGTATTTCTTTACTTTCCTGCAAGAAATTGAATCTCAAGGTAATATATGGTGCCATATACATACTTTGATAATAAATATATTTTCAGCTCTTAATTTACTTTGAACTTTTAAGGAAACATTTTTAAGAACTATCACAATACCTGAACTCAATAGGACTTTGCCCCTCAATCAGTACACGTTCTATAGAAAGTAATGTGCAGTACAAACCAGCACCTTTAGGAAAGGCTGAAGAAATGATAAAAGTGTGTAGCCTTCACATCCAATACATCATTCTCCACAACCTCCGCCATCTGCAAAGAGATCCCACCACCAAACACATCCTTACCTCTCCCTCCATCCCTTCGCTTTCCGCAGGGATCACTTCCTCCTTGATTCCCTTGTCTATTCGTCCCTCCCCACTTATCTTCCTCCTCCTGGCACTTAACCTTGCAGCGGCCTAAATGCTATGACTGCTCATTCACCTCCTCTCTCACCTCTATTCAGCACCCCAAACATTCCTTGCAGGTGAAGCAAAACTTCACCTGTGAATCTACCAGTGACATCTATTGTGACTAGTGCTCCTGAAGCAACCTCATCTATGTCGAAAAAATTGGGAGACCACTTCATCGAGCACCTCCACTCTAACAAAAGGGGAACTTAGTGGTTGCCAAACATTTTAAATCTGATTCACATTCCTGTTTCAACGTGTCAGTCCCTAGCCTCCTCTTGTGCCACAATGAGGCCACCATTATGGTGGAGGAGTGACACTTTATGTTCCATCTGGGTTGCCTCCAAACTGACTGCATGAATATGAATTTCTCTTTCTGGTAAAATAAAATTACCCTTCCCCTCTCCTCTTCTTCTATTCCCCACTCTTGCCCTTTACCTCTTCTCATTTGCCTATCACCTCCCCTGGATCTCCTCCACATTTCCTTTCTCTTATAGTCAACTCTCATGTCCTTTCAGATTCCTTCCTTTCCAGCCCTTTATGTTTCCTAGCTACCAGGTTTCACCTATCATCCTCTAGCTATGCTCCTTCCCATCCCCCAGTCCTTCCCCCTTCCTTTCCAGTCTTGACCTGAAACGATGACTGTTTGTTCCCCTCCGTAGATGCTGCCTGACCTGCTGAGTTCCTCCAGCATTTTGTGTGTGTTGCTCAGGTGTAGATATATTTAATGAAAGAAAAACAAAGTCACTGACTGATTTTGAAAGCACTTGCAAAATTGCCTTCTAATGTCATTCAGTCTCCTGTGACTTAATGCGATTAAATGGGTATGGGGATACAAGTACTTGCCAAGCGCGGGCACTTGTCAAAGCACAATCATTCTTGGTTTCACTGATAGGCATGCAATTAGCAGAAGCCATCCAGATGTCCCTGTGCCTCTCATAACCTTCAGCCACTGGACCCATTTCTAGAAACCCAGTACTCCTGTTCACCTTTCCCTATCCATGCATAGAGAGCAGGGGCTTGGACTGACCCACAATGCATGCTACATGGGTTAAGACCACTTCAAGGTGCTTTCATTCTGTTGTACAATTCATACTGTATACCTCATTATCTGAAACAGTTTAAATAAAGCACCAACAATTGATTACCCTCTTGAACTAATCTCATCAATGCTACAGCAATAAAACCTTTCAGTAAATCAAAGCTGTGGCTTTTAAGCCATTGGGCTCTCAGTGTTAGTCTACTTTTGTAAAGGGCATATGTTAATGAAAGGTGCTTAAAATCAAAAAAAAAGCTCCCATCGTGGCCTGACCAGTATGCCTCTGTAGCTGATCAACAGCAGCCTACCCTGTCAGATAGTCACAGAGTAATACAGAGCAGGATCAGGACCTTCAGCCCAATTCATTGTTGCCGACCAAGGTTCCCACCTGAACTTGCCTCATTTGCCCGTGTTTGGCCGATATCCTTTCAAATCTTGAAAGGATACCTCTTGCACAATAAGATGGAGTCTTGACCCCACAATCTACCTCGTTATGACATTGCGCTTTATCATTTACTTGCATTACACTTTTTCAGTAGCTTTTACACTATATTCTGCATTGTTATTGTTTCACCCTATTCTCGCTCAGTGCACTGTGTAATGATTTGATTTCAGTTTTCGTTTATTGTCATTTAGAAATGCATGCATTAAAAAATGATACAACGTTCCTCCAAAATGATATCACAAGAAAACACAGGACAAACCAAGACTAAAACTGACAAAACCACGTAATTATAACATATAGTTACAACACTGTAAAGCAATACCATAATTTGATAAAGAGCAGACCATGGACACGGTTAAAAAAAAAGTCTCAAAGTCCCGACAGACTCATCATCCCATGCAGGTGGCAGAAGGGAGAAACTCTCCCCGCCATGAACCTCCAAGCGCCACCAACTTGCCGATGCAGCACCATTGGAAGCACCCAAACAACAGCAGACTCTGAGTCCGTCCGAAAACTTCGAGCATCCGACCAGCCCCTCCGACACAGCCTCTCTGAGCACCACCCTCTGCCGAGCGCTTTGACCCTGCCCCGGCCGTCGAGCAACAAGCAAAGCTGAGGACTCGGGGCCTTCTCCGGAGATTCTGGACCACACAGTAGCAGCAGCAGCAGCGAAGCAGGCATTTCAGAAGTTTCACCAGATGTTCCTCCGTGCTCTCACGTCCGTCTCCATCAAATCAGGATTGTGTACGGCACCCTACTTGACAAATAACATACATCACCACCGAAGTGGCCGCTGCAAGCTGCATCGCGCCGCCATCTTCCCGCCTGATCAGCTTTTCACTATTTCTTGGTAGGATGTGACAATAACAAACCAATACCTTATTTTTCCATGTACCTAACCAAATGCCTGTAAAATTTTCTTATTACACCTGTCTCAACCACCTTCCCTGGCAGCTCTTTTCACATAAACACCACTCTCTGCTTTAAGTCTCTTTTAAATCATTTCCCTCTCACCTTAAACCAATGCTTTCTAGTTTTTGGTTCCCCGCAAAAACAATTGTGCCCATTCACCTTAGCTATACCCCCTGTAATTTTATACAACTCTGTAAGGCCACTCCTCAGTATCTGATGCTCCAAGGAATAAACTTTATTTTTAATTAGAGATACACAGAGCAGAATAGGTCCTTCTGGCCTTCGAGCCGCACCACACAGCAACCCCCAACATCCCGATTTAACACTAACCTGATCACAGGACAAGTTACAATGACCAATTAATCTACCCGGTATGCAGAAACATAGAAAACCTACAGCACAATACAGGCCTTTTGGCACACAATACTGTGCCGAACACGTCCTTACCTTAGAACTACCTTGGCTTACCCATAGCCCTCCATTTTTCTAAGCTCCATGTAGCCATCCAGGAATCTCTTAAAAGACCCTATCGTATCCGCCTTCACCACCATCGCTGGCAGCCCATTCCACACACTCACCACACTCTGCATAAAAAAACTTATCCCTAACATCTCCTCTGTACCTACTTCCAAGCACCTTAAAACTGTACCCTCCCATGTTAGCCATATCAGCCCTGGGAAAAAGCCTCTGACTACCCACACGACCAATGCCTCTCATCATCTTATACACCTCTATCAGGTCACCTCTCATCCTCGTCGCTCCAAGGAGAAAAGGCCAAGTTCACTCAACCTATTCTCATAAGGCATGCTCCCCAATCCAGGCAACATTCTTGTAAATCTCCTCTGCACCCTTTTTATAGTTTCCACATCCTTCCTGTAGTGAGGTGACCAGAACTGAGCACTGTACTCCAAGTGGGGCCTGACCAGGGTCCAATATAGCAGTAACATTACCACCCGGCTCTTAAACTCAATCCCACAGTTGAAGGCCAATGCACCGTATGCCTTCTTAACCACAGAGTCAACCTGCGTAGCAGCTGAGGGTCCTATGGACTTGGGCCCCAAGATCCTTCTGATCCTCCACACTGCCAAGAGTCTTATCATTAATACTATATTTGACGACCAAAATGAACCACCTCACACTTATCTGGGTTAAATTCCATCTGCCACTTCTCAGCTCAGCTTTGCATCTTATCGATCTCCCGCTGTAACCCGACAGCCCTCCACACTATCCACAACACTCCCAACCTTTGTGCCATCAGCAAATTTACTAACCCATCCCTACCTCCTCATCCAGGTCATTTATAAAATTACAAAGAGAAGGGGTCCCAGAACAGATCCCACTAACCTCCATACAGAATATGACCCATCTACAACTACCTTTTGCCTTCTGTGGGCAAGCCAATTCTGGATCCACAGAGCAAGGTCCCCTTGAATCCATGCCTCCTTACTTTCTCAATAAGCCTTGCATGGGGTACCTCATCAAATGCCTTGCTAAAATCCATGTACACTACATTTACAGCTCTACCTTCATCAATGTGTTTAGTCACATCCTCAAAATTCAATCAGGCTCATAAGGCATGACCTGCCTTTGACAAACCCATGCTGACTATTCCTAGCCATATTATGCCTCTCCAAATGTTCATAAATCCTGCCCCTCAGGATCTTCTCCATCGACTTACCAACAACCGAAGTAAGACTCACTGGTCTATAATTTCAAACGCAAACAACAGGAATTCTGCAGATGCTGGAAATTCAAGCAACACACATCAAAGTTGCTGGTGAACGCAGCAGGCCAGGCAGCATCTATAGGAAGAGGCGCAGTCGACGTTTCAGGCCGAGACCCTTCGTCAGGACTAACCGTTAGTCCTGACGAAGGGTCTCGGCCTGAAACGTCGACTGCGCCTCTTCCTATAGATGCTGCCTGGCCTGCTGCGTTCACCAGCAACTTTGATGTGTGTTGCTGGTCTATAATTTCCTGGGTTATCTCTACTCCCTTTCTTCAATAAGGGAACAACATCTGCAACCCTCCAATCCTCCGGTGCCTTTCCCGTCCCCATTAATGATGCGAAGATCATTGCCAGAGGCTCAGCGATCTCCTCCTTTCTTAATATCTATATGTTCAAGCTTTTCAGTCTGCTGTTAGGCATCTCTACAATCGCCAAGGTCGTTTTCTGTAATAATTACTTTGCTTCAGTACCTCCGCTACCTCCTCTGGTTCCATACACACTTTTCCACTGTCACCCTTGATTGGTCCTATTCGCTCATATCTTATCATCTTGCTCTTCACATACTTGTTGAATGCCTTGGGGTTTCCCTTAATCCTGCTCGCCAAGCAACGCCTTCTCACCGCCCAGGCGCGACTCGAGTAGCAGCAGTACTCCCAATGGATATGATTAAATATTCCCATTTCAGCCTGTCGCAGCTGAAAAGCACAGTTGCTACCATGGTCAGTACAGTCAACAAACACGTCTTAATGCATTTAAACAAACTATCGCTGCTTAAAACTGACGGAAACAACACAGTTTGTGGTCGGAAGGGCCCACGGAGAAAACCTCAGAGGAAGCGTGAGCAAAGATCAGGATTGCAAGTGCGTTTAAGGAAACGGGGTTTTAAATCCCTATACCGATGATCTTGCTGGGGAAAGTGCAGTTTCTTGTAAATAAAATCGATGATCTCACAGCCAGGGTGCTGAGTAAGAGGGACATTAGGACGGCATGCATCCTTTGTTTCACGGAATCCTGGTTAACCCCTTCCGTACCGGATGCAGCGATTCAGATCGACGGGTTTACTATACACTGTCAGGATAGATCTATAAAGTCTCTCAAAAGCAGAGGAGAAGAAGTATGCCTCATGATCAACTCTCCTTGGTGCACAAATATATCAATGCTGTCCCAATTCTGCTCACTAGTTCTGGAATATCTAGCAGTAAAGTGTCGTCCTGTTTACCTACCCCAGGAGTTCTCTGGAGTCATTCTGGTAGCAGTTTACATTCCACCTCAGACCAATGTCAAGCAGGCTTTACATGATCTGAGTAATGGGATCAACATGCACGAAACAGCGCACACTAACACCTTCACCATCGTTTTGGGAGATTTTAACAAGGCCAGTCTGAAAAAAATCACTAAGCAATTGCTATCAACAGATCACTTGCAATACCAGAGGAAACAACACACTGGACCATTGTTACACCACCATCAAGAACGCCTGCCGTGCTATTCCACGCCCTCACTTCAGGAAGTCTGATCACCTAGCTGTACTTCTACTCTCTGAGTATAGGCAGAGACTGAAAACTGCAGCACCAGTAGTGAGGACCAAGAAGGTTTGGACAAGGGAAGCACAGGAGCGCCTACAGGACTGCTTTGAATCAGCGGACTGGACTGTATTCAGGGATTCATCTTCGAACCTGGATGAGTATGCTGCAGTTGTTACTGACTTCATTAAACCCTGTGTGGATGAGTGTGTGCCTATAAAGACTTACTGTACATTCCCAAACCAAAAGCCATGGATGAACCAGGAGGTACATCATCTGCTGAAGGCTAGATCTGTGGCATCAAGTCTGGCAACTCAGGCCTGTAACAGAAAACCAGGTATGATTTGCAGAGGGCTACTTCAAGGGCGAAGAGACAATTTCGAATGAGGTTGGATGCGACATCGGACGCATGGCAACTCTGGCAGGGTCTGCAAGACATTACTTCCTACAAAGCAAAACTTAATAGCATGAATGGCAGCGATGCTTCACTACAGGTGAACTCAATGCCTTCTGTGCAGGCTTTGAAAGGAAGAACACAACTACAGCAGTGAAGATCCCGCTGCACCTGATGACCCTGTGATCTCTGCCTCAGAGGCCGATGTTAGACTGTCTTCAAATAGAGTGAAACCTCACAAGGCAGAAAGTCCCAATGGAGTACCTGCTAAGGCTCTGAAAACCTGTGCCAAACAACTCGTGGGAGTATTCAAGGACATTTTCAACCTCTCACTGCTACGGGCAGAAGTTCCCACTTGCTTCAAAACGGCAACAGTTATACCAGTGACAAAGAAGAATAATGTGAGCTGCCTTAACGACAATTGTCCAGTAGCACTCACATCAACGGTGATGAAATGCTTTGAGAGGTTGGCCATGACTAGACTGAACTCCTGCTTCAGCAAGGACCTGGACCCATTGCAATTTGCCTATCGCCACAATAGGTCAATGGCAAGCACAGTTTCAATGGCTCTTCACACAGCTTTAGACAACCCAGACAACACAAATACCTACATCAGGATGCTGTTCATCGACTATAGCTCAGCATTCAACACCATCATTCCCACAATCCTGATTGAGAAGTTGCAGAACCCGGGCCTCTGTACCTCCCTCTGTAATTGGATCGACTTCCCTACCGGAAGACCACAGTCTGTGCGGATTGGTGATAACATACCCTCTTTGCTGACAATCAACACTGGCGCACCTCAAGGGTGTGTGCTTAGCCCACTGCTCTGCTCTGTATACACATGACAGTGTGGCTAGGCATAGCTCAAATACCATCTATAAATTTCGTGACGATACAACCATTGTTGGTAGAATATCAGGTGGCACAGGAGTGAGATATGCCAACTAGTGGAATGGTGCTGCAGCAACAACCTGGCACTCAATGTCAGTAAGACGAAAGAGCTGATTGTGGACTTCAGGAAGAGTAAGACGAAGGAACACATACCAACCCTCAGAGGGATCAGAAGTGGAGAGCGAGCAGCTTCAAGTTCCTGGGTGTCAAGATCTCTGAGGATCTAACCTGGTCCCAACATATCGATGTGGTCATAAAGAAGGCAAGACAGCGGCTATATTTTACTAAGACTTTGAAGCGATTTGGCATGTCAACAAATACACTCAAAAACTTCCAATGGAGAGGATTCTGACAGGCTGTCTGATATGGAGGGGCAACAGCACAGGACCGAAAAAAGCTGCAGAAGGTTGTAAATCTAGTCAGCTTTATCTTGGACACTACCCTACAAAGTACCCAGGACATCGTCAGGGAGCGGTGTCTCAGAAAGGCAGCATCCATTACTAAAGACATCCAGCACCCAGGACATGCCCTTTTCTCACTGTTACCATCAGGTAGGAGATACAGAAACCTGAAGGCACACACTCAGCGATTCAGGAACAGCTTCTCCCCTCTGCCATCCGATTCCTAAATGGACTTTGAAGCTTTGGACACTACTCCACTTTTTTAATATACAGTATTTCTGTTTTTGCACAATTTTTAATAATCTATTCAATATACATAATTGATTTACTTTTTTTTTACTATGTTTTATTTTATTTATTATTATTTTTTTTCTCTCTCTGTTAGATTATGTATTGCATTGAACTGCTGCTGCTAAGTTAACAAATTTCACGTCACATACCGGTGATAATAAACCTGATTCTGATTCTTAAGTTCCTTCCTGCTAGCCTTATAATCTTCTAGATCTCTATCATTTGAACCTTTTGAAAGCTTTTCTTTTCTTCTTGACTAGATTTTCAACAGCTTTTGTGCACCATGGTTCCTGTACCCTACCGTCCTTTCCGTCTCGTTGGAACGTACCTCTGCAGAACACCACGCAAATATCCCCTGAACAGTTGCCACATTTTCGCTGTACATTTCCTTGAGACCATCTGCTCCAAATTTATGCTTCCAAGTTCCTGCCTGATAGCCTCATATTTCCCCTTACTTCAATTAAGTATTTTCCTGACTTGTCTGTTCCTATCCCTCTCCAATGCTATCGTAAAGGAGATAGAATTGTGATCACTATCTCCAAAATGCTCTCCCACTGAGAGACCTGACACCTGACCAGGTTCATTTCCCAATACCAGATCAAGTACAGCCTCTCTCTAGTTGGCTTATCTACATATTGAGTCAGGAAACCTTCCTGAACACACCTAACAAACCTCCACCCCATCTAAACCCTTGCTCTAGGGAGATGCCAATCAATATTGGGGAAATTAAAATCTCCCATTACAACAACCCTGTTATTATTGTATCGTTACAGAAACTGTCTCCCTAGCTGTTCCTCGATGTCCCTATTACTATTGGGTGGTCTATAAAAAATACCCAGTAGAGTTATTGACCCCTTCCTGTTTCTAACTTCTACCCATAGAGACTCAGTAGACAATCCCTCCATGACTTCCTTCTTTTCTGCAGCTATGACACTATCTCTGATCAGCAGTGCCATGCTCCCATCTCTTTTGCCTCCTCCCCTGTCCTTTCTGAAACATCTGAAGCCTGGCACTCTAACTAGCCATTCCTGCCTGAGCCATGGAAGTCTCTGTAATGGCCACGACATCTTAGCCCCAAGTTCTGATCCACGCTATAAGCTCCACACATCAAAGCTGCTGGTGAATGCAGCAGGCCAGGCAGCATCTCTAGGAAGAGGTACAGTCGACGTTTCAGGCCAAGACCCTTCGTCAGGACTAACTGAAGGAAAAGTTAGTAAGAGATTTAGTAGAGATGCTGCCTGGCCTGCTGTGTTCACCAGCAACTTTGATGTGTGTTGTTTGAACTTCCAGCATCTGCAGAATTCCTATTGTTCACGCTATAAGCTCATCCGCTTTGTTCATGATACTCCTTGCATTAAAATAGACACATCTCAAACTATCAGTCTGAGTGTGTTCCTTCTCTATCACCTGCCTCTCCTCCCTCACACTGCCTACAAGCTTCCTCCATTTGTGAGCCAACTGCCCCTTCCTCCATCTCTTCAGTTTGGTTCCCACTCCCCAGCAATTCCAGTTTAATCTCTCTCCAATAGCCTTAGCAAACCTCCCCGCCAGGATATTGGACCCCCTTGGGTTCAAGTGCAACCCGTCCTTTTTGTACAGGTCACGGCTACCCCAAAAGAGGTCCCAATGATCCAGAAATCTGAATCCTTAACCCCACTCCAATCCCTCAGCCACGCATTTATCCTCAACCTCACTCTATTCCTGTACTCACTGTCGCGTGGCACAGGCAGTAATCCCAAGATTACTACCCTTGTGGTCCTGCTTCTCAGCTTCTTTCCTAACTCCTGTAGTCTGTTTTCAGGACCTCCTCCCTGAGTCGTTGGTACCAATATGTACCACGACCCCTGGTTGTCCACCTTTCCACTTCAGGATATTGTGGACGTGATCAGAAACATCCCGGACCCTGCCACCTGGGAGGCAAACTACCATCTGTGTTTCTTTCCTGTGTCCACAGAATCGCCTGTCTGACCCCCTAACTATAGAGTCTCCTATCACTGCTTCCATCCTCTTCCTTTCCCTACCCTTCTGAGCCACAGGGCCAGACTCTGTGCCAGAGGTGCGACCACTGTTCCCCCCAGGTAGGTCGTTCCCCCCAAACAGTACTCAAACAGGAATACTTATTGTTAAGGGGGACAGCCACAGGGGTGCTCTCTAGTATCTGACTCTTGCTCTTCCCTCTCCTTATCTGTCTCCCAAGGCCTACAGCACCTCTCTATCACTTCCTCACTTTTCCTAACCATACAAAGGTCATCGATCTGCATCTCCAGTTCCGTAACCCAGTCCCTAAGGAGCTGCAGCTCGACACACCTGCCATAGATGTGGCCGTGCCGGAGGGTGGGAGTCTCCCAGACATCCACTATAGAACACCGGCCTTGCAGACATAGTTCCTATTCCTATTCTTCACAAGTAACTTACCTCACCTTGACGCATTATCGCCAAAGCCTCATTCAGCCAAAGCCCTCCTACTCTGACACCCGCTCTATAAAGCTGTTTTCTTTTTAAATTCTTCCCACCAGTCTAACTCACTGACGTCCATGCACCTGCTCAGTCGTGCCTTGATCAAACCACTGAAGAAAAAATGACCTCCTTTTAAGTTCTTCCCGCCGGTCTAACTCATTGACGTCCACACGCCTGCTCAGTTGTGCCTCAATCAAACAAGAAGAGGAAGAAACTGAGACAAACTGTGGAACTAAAACAAGAAATTAAACAAGAGGTTTTTGGACTGTGGGAGGAAAGCGGAGCACCTGGGGAAAACCCACACAAAGTCCTATGCTCAACCATTCCCAGCATTTGGGCCTTTCAGTCTTGGCAAGATTCTTGTGAACGTTCTTTTCACTCTTTCTGTCTTAATGATGGTGGTTAATTTAAACTCTGATACTCTGATTGTCTGGAAATCCTGATGATTTGGCTCTCATTAGCCCATAACATGAGCAAGGAATCCGGTTTCTGAGTTAGGTATACAGCCAGAACTGGGGTGAAGAGCACCAGGAACTCCAACTGAAACATATCAGCTGAAATCTCCAAGCTTGAATATTTCAGACTGAGTTGAAACTCAACAGAATCTATTTCCTGCGCCCTTTAAACTCACCCAGGACAAAAGAAAACTTATTCAACTACCTACTTAAATAAAAGTGTTTGGTTTTTGGGAACCCTGATTATCTTCTCAGTAAACACCGAGAAGAAATATTCATTAAAAATCCATAGACCACAAGACTTAAGAGCAGAATTAGATCATTTAGCCCATCAAGTCTGCTCCACTATTCGATCATGGCTGATTTATTATCCCTGCAAACACACTATTTTATCTGTTAACACTGACAAATAACTTTTCACTGCCAAACTATCAGAGTGTGCCCATTGCAATAGAGTAAATTTGTGAATGGGATCCACTTAATTAATGCTGGATCCATTTTTTTTATATAATCAAGATCCGCCACATCCCCTGCTTTAAGCATACGCAGCCCAACACTCTCCCTATACACCCATACATCCGTTTACTCTTAATATACCAATAGAACCTCTTGGAATATTCCTTAAACATATCTGCTGGATCCATCTCATACCCTCTCTTTTCCCTCCTGTTTTCCTTCAGAAGTGTATTCTTCAGCTTTTATTTTTAATAGTTATATAGTCATCATGACACTTGCTTGATTGCAACCTCCTAAACCATATATTTCCTCATTTTTTTTTCACTGGAGCCTCATCAGCCAAAAATGTCAGGAGTTAGAAAATAAATTTAAAAGCATGATCGCAAAAGGGTCAATCGCAGGATTATTGCTAGTGCCATACACTAGCAAAAACAGAAACAAGGGTCTTGGAACATTAAACAAAGAGCTAGCATACAGATTCAGCGGATAATCAGGAAAGCTAAGAAGCTGTATTTCAAGTGGGTTGGACTCTAAAAGTAGGTCTTACTACAGATGTACCGTGGAGAGCATTCTAACTGGGCGCATCACTGTCTGGTTTGGGGAGGGATGTAGGGGTCTACTGCACAGGATCAAAATGGGGTATCCAACATCAAGGACCCTCATCACTCAGGGCACGCCTTGTTCTTATTGTTGCCATCAGGATGGAGGTACAGGAGCCTTACGGTACACGATTCAGGAAGAGCTTCTTTTCCTCAGCCATTCGATTTCAGAATGGATGCTGAAACCATGAACACTACCTCACTACTTTTTTAATTTTCATTTTTACACTACTTATTTATCTATTTAATATATATATTTATTTTATATACATATATACTTAATTCACAGTATCCTTTCTATATTATGATGCATTGCAATGTACTGCTGCTGCAAAGCCAAAAGTTTTCACGATATATGCTGGTGATACTAAACCTGATTCTGAATGTATAAAATGTTATTGAGATTATATGTGGAATACTCTTTATAGCTTTGGCCCTTTTAAGGAAACACATATGATTGGGAGCAGTCCAGAGAACGTTCAGTTGGATGTTTCCAGGTATGGAGGATAGTCTTGAAAGGAAAGCTTGGACAGAGTGGGTCAGCACTCATTCTTCAGAAGAGAGGCATGATTGCATTGAAACATACAAGATTCTGAAGGATAAGCACAAAATGCCGGAGGAACTCAGCTGGTCAGGCAGCATCTATGGAGAGCATTTATTCCCCTCCATAAATGCTGCCTAACTTGCTGAGTTCCTCTGCATTTTTTGTTTATTGGTCCGGATTTGCAGCATCTGCTGAATTTCTTGTGCTTATGATTTGATGCTCCAATGCAAAGTCTCTTCAAGGGATGTCTATCCTGAAGAAGTTTAAATCCTCTCTTTAACAGGAGTTCAGTGAGACCCTCTCTCATCGCTCCCCCCCCCACCCCCGTGGTCTCTGCTGCTCTATAACTCTTCGACCACGTGCTCTAGCTTGCCCTCTTTCCCTCCCCCACCTTCTTATTCTCACTTCTTCCCTATTCCTTTCCAGTCCTGATGAAAGTTCTCAGCCGGAATGTCGACTGTTTATTCCTCTCCACAGATGCTGCCTAACCTGCTGAATTTCTTCAGTCTGTTGTTCTGACTTAGCAGCAGCTGCAGGATCCCTTGTGTTTGAGATTCTGAAGGAGTTTGGCCTGGTAAACACAGGGAAGATTCTCATGGGAGAATCTACGAAGAGAAGGCATAGTTATAGAAGAACTTTTACGACTGCTGAGGAAGAATTTCTTACCTCAAAGGGTTGCTTTGAAATTCTTTGTCTCAGAAAGTTGTGGAGACTAAGACAGATGTTTTATTAGTAAGGAACCAAGTAATAGAACAGGAAGGTGGACTTGAAAGATGGATCCAGCAAGATTGTCTTGAATAACAAGGCAGGCTTGAAGGGCTGAATGGGTCTACTCCTGTTACTACATCTTATGGCTTCATGAGGGCCAAAGGTAGGGTCACGGTGCACAGTTTTTTTTTCCCAGCACTAGAGACTCACCAACTAGAGATTTAAAAGGAAACCGAGGGGCAACTTTTTGACCTAGAAAGTGAGCAGTATATGGAATGAGATGCCAGGGGAAGTGGTTGAAAGGCATTTGACAGGTAAGTAGATAGGATACGGGTAATTGGGAGCACGTTAGGTGAGGAATCTTGTCCAGTATGGACCAGTTGTACTGAAAAGCTTTCCTTCTGAGCTGCATTCCTCTCTCCCTGCCATTAATGTACTGCAAAACCCCACAGACAACAATCCTTCACTTCTGCCTTTCAGACAATCCCAGTATTGATTTTCCAACTATTGCCAGCAATAGTACACTTTGTAAGTCCAATTCTGACAGGAGATGTATAGTAAGTGCCAAGGACATTAGGCGCATTGATGTACAGAGGGTGCAAGTCTGTAGCTCAATATAAGTGGCAACACAGGTGGATAGCGTAGTGAAGACAGCTTTTTTGTATGCTTTTCTTCGGGGCTAATGCATGGAATGTATGCTGCAGTTGTAAAAAACCTTGCATAGATTATGTTTATAGTACTATGTACAGTTCTGGCTGCTTCTGGTAGTGATGGAGGGAACAGAAGAGATTTATCAGGATATTTTCTGGAATGGAGGGCTATAGGAGAGACAGGGCAGGTTAGATTTATTCTCTCTCGAACAGGGGTTCCCAACCTGGTGTCCATGGATCCCTCAGTGAATGGCATTAAAAAGGTTGGGAACCCATGTCCTAGAACACAGAAGGCCAACACAAAATAATCTGCAGATGCTGGGGTCAAAGCAACACTTCCAACATGCTGGAGGAACTCAGCAGGTTGGGCAGCATCCGTGGAAAAGATTGGTCGACGTTTCGGGCTGGAACCCTTCATCAGGACTGTAGAGGGAAGGGGCAGAGGCCCTATAAAGAAGGTGGGGGGAGGGTGGGAAGGAGAAGGCTGGTAGGTTCCAGGTGAAAAACCAGTAAGGGGAAAGATAAAGGGGTGGGGTAGGGGAGGAAGGGAGGTGATAGGCAGGAAAGGTGAAGAAGAAATAGGGGAAAACAAAATGGGTAGAAGGAGGCGGAACCATGAGGGAGGTGATACGCAACTGGGGGAGGGGCAGAGTGACATAGGGATAGAGGAAGGGAGGGGGAGGGAATTAACGTAAGTTGGAGAATTCTATGTTCATACCAAGGGGCTGGAGACTACCTAGACGGTATATGAGGTGTTGCTCCTCCAATCCGAGTTTAGCCTCATCATGGCAGTAGAGGAGGCTATGTATGGACGTATCTGAATGGGAGTGGGAAGCAGAGTTGAAGCGGGTGGCTACTGGGAGATCCTGTCCGTTGTGGCGGACGGAGCGGAGGTGCTTGACGAAGCAGTCCCCCAGTCTGCGTCGGGTTTCACCGATGTAGAGGAGGCCGCACCGGGAGCACCGGATGCAAAAGATGACCCCAACAGACTCACAAGTGAAGTGTTGCCTCACTTGGAAGGACTGTTTGGGGCCCTGAATGGTGGCAAGAGAGGAGGTGTAGGGACAGGTGTAGCACTTACGCTTACATGGATAAGTGCCGGGTGGGAGATCCATGGGGAGGGACGTGTGGATCAGGGAGTTGTGGAGGGACTGATCCCTGCGGAAAGCAGAGAGGGATGGAGAGGGAAAGATGTGCTTAGTGGTGGGGTCCTGTTGAAGGTGGCGGAAGTTGCAGAGGATAATATGCTGGATCCGGAGGCTGGTGGGGTGGTAGGTGAGGACAAGGGGAACTCTGTCCCTGTTGTGGTGGCGGGAAGATGGGGTGAGAGCCGAAGTGCGGGAAATGGAGGAGATGCGGGTGAGGGCAACATTGATGTCAGCAGAAGGGAAACCACGATCCTTAAAGAAAGAGGACATTTGAGATGTCCTGAAATGAAAAACCTCATCCTTGGAGCAGATGTGGCAGAGACGGAGGAACTGGGAATAGGGAATGGCATTTTTGCATGTGGCGGGGTGGGAAGAGGTATGATTCAGAAGGCCAAGTTGTGACCTGATGGAAACTCAAAATTATGAGCAATTATAAGATAGACTGTCAGAGTCACTTCCACAGGGCAGTGGAGTACAAGATACAGGTTTCCCCCGTCATTCGAAGGTAGAGCGTTCCTATGAAACAGTTCGTAAGCCAGAATGTTGTAAAGCAAAGAAGCAATTACCATTTATTTATATGGGAAAATTTTGTGAGTGTTCACAGACCCAAAAATAGCCTACCAAATCATGCCAAATAACACATAAAACCTAAAATAATAGTTGTTGTTCGTCCATCGTTGACATCGATGAGGACCTCGACACCATAATGATGGTGTCGAGACTAGCGCGTGATTTGGATTTAAGTGAGGGAGAGTTGCGCAGCGTCAGCCTCACTCTCTCTTCCCAATTCCCATCTGGATCCAGTGGCAAGACAGAGTCTAGACGGCTGGAGATGGGACTAGGCGCAGTGGATGACCAGGACATCTTCTGTGTCTTGTCCTGCTCTACACGTTCCACGACGCTTGCAGAGACCGCCTTCTCGACCATTGGACCTTCTATTGGTCTCGTCCGCTCATCCGCCGGAGTCTGTCTTCACATGCTGGGATAGACAACTCCCTATCTCACCGAGGGTTTGAGACCCGTCGGCTACCCTCACCTGGTTTAGCTGGCTTGTCAAAGCCGTTGCCCGGGGTGTGGCCGCTGTCGCATGCAAACAGCTACGGGGAGCCACAGGTGAGAGCTGAGTGCCAGGTGGGGACCAAAGGTGGACTAACCGCCCTGAAAAGGACGTGACATGTTCCCCCACCAGAGGTGCTACCCCTCCCTGACACCCTATATACCCTGATTGCATCGCCTCTGATCTGGGCTGACATTTATGTGCCGGACAGCACCTCATTAATTAGCTTGTTTATTTCAGCTTTTTTCTTAAAGATGTGCTGGGTGCGTCCCGGCTACCGCTGCATTCTCCGCGGCAATGTATCGGTCCGCGGCCCGGGGATTGGGGTGCTGGGACACTGGGGTGTCATCCCATCGTCGTCTCTTTCCATTAGGGCAGGCAGGTCATCTTCTTCTATCTCTGTCTGCCTCAATGTCGAAGGTCAAGGTTGGTCGTCTGCTGTGGCTGATTGGAAGGCTTGCTTGACTTCTTAGCCTCGTGCATTTTTCCTATCATACAATTCTTTGTAAGCACTCTAACCATCTTGTAAATATGCCCTAAACCGACGTACCCTTTCAAAATTAAAGTCGTACTTTTCTGCCATAATTGCAGCGAAAATCTCATGCAGTTGCTTCACGTTCAGTTCCTGGACGACTACACCTGCGGTCCGTTCGCCACTGCATTCGGTTTTGATTGTTATCCTTTCCTCTTCCAATTGCATCAACTCTTCATCTATCAGTTCTTGGTCAGGGGATGCCAAAACCTCTTCAACATCATCTTTGTCAACTTCCACAAGCCAAACTCACTTTGTCCTTACTTCATTCACGATTGAAACGCTTAATTATGTCTAGTTTTACGCTAAGTATAACACCCTTACGAGCTCTTTTAGGTTTTTCCGATACCTTCGAACTCATCCTGCAAACGGATGCTCACAGGCACGTGTTTAAGCAATGCCGGCTAGAATGCAGTTCCGGGGGAGGAGCTTGGCTGCTCGGGGCGTGTGTTGCCTTTTATCGCGCGCTGCCTTTTTTCATAACAGTGAAAACACCTTCTGTTAGCGAAAACAGGTAACTAATGTAGGTCTTTCGTAACAGTGAGGTTTCATAAAGCAAGCGTTCGAAAAGCAGGGGACACCTGTATAGGGCACAGGTATAACATGCGAGAGAAACATCTTTAGGGATATCTAAGGGACAATTTTTCCCACACAGGGTGATGGGTATTGGGAACACAGGAGGTGGTAAAGGCATGTACAATTTGAACAGGTATTTGCATAGGAAGGAACAGAAGGGTATGAACCAAAAGGTTCGTACAAGGTGTTGGAACACATTTTTGGCTTACGTTACTAAGACGAATCTGGGATCACATTCACCTGGAGATGTAGGTTTGATAAATTACCTAAAGCCCTTACCTTTCTAGGAGTTTTGATATAAAGATGATACAACCACTTCAAGATAGCAATTCGTGTCATCATCCCTGTAACTGTATCATGAAGGTGGCGATCCAGCACCATCACAATCCCATCTAAGTCGAGGGTCTCCCGAGAACAGTCTATACTGCAGCAGACAAAGACAAGAGTAGCAAGATATATAACAATTTATAATAATTTAGTCCTAAAATAGATGAAAGTAACAATCCACGACATAAAACAAAACTTGTATATGGAGAAATACTGGAGATGAGATAGAGGATGATGAAATGGGTGAACAGTTATTACCCTTCAACCATCAGGCTCCTGAACCAGTGTGGATAACTTCCATCACATCAATGCTGAATTGATTCCACAACCTATGGATTCGCTTTCAAGGACTCTACAATTCATGCTCTCAGTATTATTTATATATTATAATTAATATTTGTTTTTATGTGTTTGTTTTCTTTTGCACATTAATTGTCAGCCTTTGTGTGTAGTTCATTGATTCTAATGTATATATTTGGTCCACTGTGAACGCCTGTAAGAAAATGAATCTCAGGATAGTATATAGTGACATATACACTTAATGGCCACTTTGTAAAGGTACATCCGCATGTTAATGTAAATATCGAATCAGCAAACCGTGTGGTAACAACTCAATACATAAGAGCATGCAAATGGTGAAGAGGTTCAATTGTTCATAAGACTAAACATCAGAATGGGGAAGAAATGTGATCCAAATGACTTTGATTGTGGAATAATGGTTAGTGCCAGAAGAACTGGTTTGAATATCTCCAAAACTGCCGATCTCCTGGGATTTTCACATACAACAGTTTCTCAAGTTGGTGCAAACAACAAAGTGTTGCTCTGACTCCAGCATCTGCAGGGTATTTTGTGTTTAAAATAAAATCCAGTGAATGGCAGTTCCATGGGTGAAAACACCTTGTTCATGAGAGAGATTAGAGAAGACTGGCCAGACTGGTTCAAGTTGACCGGAAGGCAACAGTAAATCACATAACCACAGTGGTGTGCAGAAGAGCATCTCTGAAAGCACAACGTGTCAAACAATTGAAGTGGATGGGCTACAGCAGAAGACCATGATCATACAGAGGAGATATCTCATAAAATGACCACTGAATTTATGTACTTTGATAATAAATTTACTTTGAACTTAGAAATTTGAAAGTTACAGGACCCACACCATTTCTAATTATGGCTACCTGACAACTAAGTATCTCAGAGTCATAAACTAGAAAAGGTATAGGCTTTATTCACAAAATGCAGTGTTATCTCATGTTAGGCAACGGAACAAATAAGCAGGGGAACATTTGAATTTGGAGCAGGTGTAAGCCAGCTGAATGTCAAGCCTCCTCTTCCATGTATCACGATCATCACTGAAATTCTATCACAGTGCCATTTTCAAGTTCTAAGCCTCAATCACTTGATTATTTTATTACCCAGAAATCTGTTTTGAATGATAACAATGCAATGACTAAATCTTCAGTGCCCTGCACAACAAAGAATACCAAAGGTTAACCTTCTTCTGAGTGAAGAAATATTTCCTCATCTCAGCCTTAAATAGTAACCTCTGGTCGAAGCCAGAGGTAGAATCTGTCCACCACTTAGTTTTTAACAAACGTCTTGATTTTGATACAATCTCATTCTTCTAAGCTCCAGAGACACATAGAACACTATGGCACAGTACAGGACCTTCAGCTCACAATGTTGTGCCGACCTTTTAATCTAATCTAAGATCAATCTAACCCTTCTCTCCCACATAGCCCTCCATTTTTCTATTATCCATGTGCCGACCACCTCTACCACCACCCCTGGCAGGGCGTTTCACGCACCCACCACTCTGTATAAAAACCACCTCTGCCATCCCCGCTATAGTTTCCTCCAATCACCTTAAAATTATGCCCCCTTGTGATAGCCATTTCCACCCTGAGAAAATGTCTCTGCTGTCCACTAGACCTATGCCTCTTACCACCTTGTAAACCTCCATCAAGTTACCTCTTATCCTCCTTCGTTCCAAAGAGAAAAGCACAAGCTCACTCTACCTATCCTCATAAGACATGCTCTCCAATCCAGGCAGCATCCTGGTAAATTTCCTTTGCACCCTCTATAAAACTTCCACGCCTTTAGAAAGATGTGGTGACCAGAACTGAACACAACATTTCAAGTGTAGACTAACCAACGTTTTACAGGGCTGCGATGTTACCTTGTGGCTCTTGAATTCAATCCCGACTAATGAAGGCCAACACACCATACACCTTCTTAACAACACTACCAACTTGTGCAGTAACTTTGAGATCCAAGGAAGTGGATCCCAATATCCTTCTGTTCCTCCACATTGCTAAGAATCTTGCCATTAACCTCATACTCTGCCTTCAAATTCAACCTTCCAATAGAACAGTCCTATACAGGCTTGTGATATGGAAGCTGCTTAGATTTTTGGCACATTTGATTTCAAGAAGAGAAGCATATAGAGTAATAACTGATTAATTAGAGTGAATGTTTTACTTCAGTTGACAGGTTGTTATTGTTCCAGTTCTATTCTGTAAAAAAACTAAAGTTCTTTGATATTTTGTTGATTCTATTAGTTATCTACATTGCTGATAAAAATTGATTCAAGACCAAATAGTGATCACAATTCTATTTCCCTTACCATAGCATTGAAAAGGGATAGGAACAGACAAGTTAGGGAAGTGTTTAATTGTACTAAGGGGAAATATGAAGCTATCAGGCAGGAACTTGGAAGCATAAATTGGGAAATGTACGGCAGAAATGTGGCAAATTTTCAGGGAATATTTGCATGATGTCCTGCATAGGTATGTTCCAATGAGACAGGGAAAAGATGGTAGGGTACAGGAAATCTAGTCAAGAAGAAAAGAAGAGCTTATGAAAGGTTCAAAAAACTAAGTAATGATAGAGATCGAGAAGATTATAAGGCTAGTAGGAAAGAGCTTAAGAATGAAATTAGGAGAGCCAGAAGGGGCCATGAGAAGGCCTTGGCGAGCAGGATTAAGGAAAACCCCAAGGCATTCTTCAAGTATGTGAAGAGCAAGAGGACAAGGCATGAGAGAATAAGACCAATCAAGTGTGACAGTGTAAAAGTGTGTATGGAACCAGAGGAGATAGCAGAGGTACTTAATGAATACTTTGCTTCAGTATTCACTACGGAAAAGGATCTTGGCGATTGTAGGGATGACTTACAGCAGACTGAAAAGCTTGAGCATATGGACATTAAGAAAGAGGATGTGCTGGAGCTTTTGAAATCATCAAGTTGGATAAGTCTCCAGGACCAGACAAGATGTACCCCAGGCTACTGTGGGAGGCAAGGGAGGAGATTGCTGAGCCTCTGGCGATGATCTTTGCATCATCAATGGGGATGGGAGAGGTTCCGGAGGATTGGAGGGTTGCGGATGTTGTTCCCTTATTCAAGAAAGGGAGTAGAGATAGCCCAGGAAATTATGGACCAGTGAGTCTTACTTCAGTGGTTGGTAAGTTGATGGAGAAGATCCTGAGAGGCAGGATTTATGAACGTTTGGAGAGGCATAATATGATTAGGAATAGTCAGCGTGGGTTGTGAAAGGCAGGTCAAGCCTTACGAGCACGATTGAATTTTTTGAGGATGTGACTAAACACATTGATGAAGGTAGAGCAGTAGGTGTAGTCTATATGGATTTCGGCAAGGCATTTGATAAGGTACCCCATGCAAGGCTTATTGAGAAAGTAAGGAGGCATGGGATCCAAGGGGGCCTTGCTTTGTGGATCCAGAATTGGCTTGCTCACAGAAGGCAAAGAATGGTTGTAGACGGGTCATATTCTGCATGGAGGTCAGTGACCAGTGGTGTGCCTCAGGGATCTGTTCTGGGACCCCTTCTCTTTGTGATTTTTATAAATAACCTGCATGAGGAAATGGAGGGATGGATTAGTAAATTTGCTGATGACACAAAGATTGGGGTGTTGTGGATAGTGTGGAGGGCTGTCAGAGGTTACAGCGGGACATCGATAGGATGCAAAGCTGGGCTGAGAAGTGGCAGATGGCGTTCGACCCAGGTAAGTGTGAGGTGGTTCATTTTGGTAGGTCAAATATGATAGCAAAATATAATATTAATTGTAAAAGTCTTGGCAGTGTGGAGGATCAGAGGGATCTTGTGGTCCGAGTCCATAGGACACTCAAAGCTGCTGCGCAGGTTGACTCTGTGGTTAAGGCAGCATACTGTGCATTGGCCTTCATTAATGGTGGGATTGAGTTCAAGAGCTGAGAGGTAATGTTGCAGCTATATAGGACTCTGGTCAGACTCCACTTGGAGTACTGTGCTCAGTTCTGGTCACTTCACTACAGGAAGGATGGGGAAACCATAGAAAGGGTGCAGAGAAGATTTACAAGGATGTTGCCTGGATTGGGGAGCATGCCTTATGAAAACAGGTTGAGTGAACTTGGCCTTTTCTCCTTGGAGCAACAGAGGATGACAGGTGACCTGACGGAAGTGCATAAGATGATGAGAGGCATTGAACATGTGGATATTCAGAGGCTTTTTCCCGGGGCTGAAATGGCTAGCATGAGAGGGCACAGTTTTAAGGTGCTTGGTAGAAGGTACAGAGGAGATGTCGGGGTAAGTTTTTTATGCAGAGAGTGGTGAGTGTGTGAAATGGGCTGCCGGCGACAGTGGTGGAGGCAGATACAATAAGGTCTTTTAAGAGACTCCTGGAAAGGTACATGGAGCTTAGAAAAATAGAGGGCTATGGGTAACCCTAGGTAATTTCTAAGTAAGTACATGTTCGGCACAGCATTGTGGGCCGAAAGGCCTGTATTATACTGTAGGTTTTCTATGTTTCTAACATCCAAGTGGGTCCCACTTAAGGGGTTATTAGAACAGGTTCCAAAGAGCCTTGATACACAATAACAGTTGACTTTGCAAAGCAAGGGAACTCGGTAATAAGTTGCTGTAGGGCAACAGGTGAAATGACAATTTTTTTAAAAATCCCATATTTAACCAATAACAATTTTCCTCTCCACTGTGTTTCACCATGACCAAAGGAAGACTAGTAGGCCCCAGTTACAACTGACTGTGTCTAGCAGTGTACTACCAGCTTATTTAATTGTGAACAACATCGGAACCAATCACGATTTGGTAATATCTCAGTGATCAGGAGGTAAACCCCCAGCACTTTTTCCCCTGGTCCTACTTGTGGCATCCAGACTACTGAGGTTCAAGAAGCTGTAGGCACGCAGGGAGGTCCATCTTGTCCACACTGACTGTGACACCTAACTATGCTAATCCTATTTGCCTGTATTAGGCCCATATTCCTCTATTTTTTCCTATCTAAGTCTCTCTCCCAAATGCCTTTTAAATATTGGAATTGTACCTGCCTCTGCCACATCCTCTGGAAGTTCTTTCCAGATATCCACCAGCCTCTGTGGAAAACTTGCCCCTCAGGTCCACACCGATATCAATGATATTTTGGCCAAGTCAGCACTGAAAGATGGCACTCGTAACTTTAGTTGACAACAATATAGACCAGGGACTAAAATGGATGCATCTTTGTCAGTACAGTTCAATAATGTTTTAAGCAATGCAATTATCCATTGCTCTCCAAAGTTTTTACAAATTTAAAGCGAGTGAACTGAATTTTGGTACTTACGTGATACATGCACCACTGTTGTTGCTTGTGATCAAGTTCTGGTAAGTGCTCAACTCTGAATAGGGAAGACAATACATTTTTAATTTCCTTTTTAATGTTGCACTTAAATTTTCACCCCATCCATTCCTCTTACAAGTGCTTAGACTTTAATGACATTTGTGAAGCAATGCTGTCAATTTACCATACAACATTAAATGCGATGACCATTCCACATCAGTGCTGTTTTCAGTCAGTTCCCAACCTTGATCCATATTACTGAAGAGTGGCAATTAACTTTAGAACATTCACGGACACGGTGTAGTGTACAGTGGGAAGACCCCGCATCAGACGCAGAAGAGGTTTACTAGATTAATAATGTGGCTGAGGGACTTCATAAGTTGTGGCTCTTCTCCTTACGACAAAGATGATGAAGCAGAGTCTTCATTATGGAGGCTTTTGGAGCCTGTCCTAGAGTTGGGGGTTGTTTGGGATTTGAAAGGCAGCCTGAGTGTATAGGTGGCAGAAAAGGGATGTGAGAGGATTAAAGGGCCTTGCCTTGCTGTTGTTGATTTGTTTCTTGTTGTGTTCTGTGTTGCACTGCCGAGAATTATGGACATGCTATGTTGGCACTGAGATCTGTGCTGACATTTGCTAGCTGCCCCAATACCTCCCAAAGTGTGTTGGCAGTTTCCACGAATGAGACATTTCACTGTATGTTTTAATGTACATGCAATTAATTAATCTGTATCAATAGGTTCCTCATGCAGATGGGTCAGAAACTGAAGGTCGTGAGATAAGGTGAATCAGTAAAGGAAATTTTCAGATAACCCAAGATATGTTTTAAACACAGAAATCAATTGCAACTTTCAGTAAAGTACAATAAAATACTTGAAAAGGACTAGAATTGCAAGGCCATGAGGGAAGCAAGGGAGAGGGATAATTATAGACCTTGTCCATTTGCCATAACTACATAACAAATAGTTACGTCTTGGGTTATATGACTCTGTCCAAAAATAATATTTAAAGCTAAAAATTCAGATTCTGCACCAGTGGTTTCTCTACTTCCAACTGGACATCAGCTGAGTCTTTACAGACAAGACTATGAGGAAGTTACCTCACTCTCCCCACGCAGACTAATCTCCATTACCTGTACTGGTATCCTGAACTGGATACACATCCCTGGTGGCAGGCTAATGAACAGGTATGGTGGCCTGCATTAGGATAGCCAAACACACATCTTTGTTCAAACCTACAACTTGTTCTATCCATGGAGAAGCTGACTGCAGGACGTCCATTGTAGTGTTCATGTTACTAACTTCTGCTTTAGAAGAATGTGTGGTATTTTGTTATCCATGGAAAGCCTACACCCTTTTCACTCATAAGGAATGAGGAACTGGAGTAATCAACACAATGATTTTACAGATGGAATAATACAACACAGGAAACAGCTTCTCATCCTCTGACTTCAACCAATTCGTTCTGCTCTCCATCCAGACTTCAATCTTCTACTCTGACTCTCCCTCTCTGTAAGCACGCCTGCTTTCCCAACTGCAGGTAATATTCTTAAAATCAAGAATCAAAGATCAACTTTATTTGTCATATACATTTACATGTATTAGGCATTTACTGTGGTGTTGCAACAGAAAAAAAAACTTCCAATGATTATAAAGAATTATATAAAAATAATGTTTCAAGTATGGAAATGGAACAAACTGTGCAAAAAAATAGGTAAATACCAAAATGTATTTACAATGTAAACAGCATTTTAAAAGGGGGTCTAAAAGGTTTACAGTGCATTCTGAAATGAAGGCACAGCCATCAGCTATCTTTCAATCCGGTGCCTCACCCCTAGCTAACAAAGATGCTGCCTGACCTGCTGAGTTCCTCCAGCATTGTGTGTGTGTTATAAAAATCTTTTCCAGCATAGTCTCCAAAAGAAGCACTAGTTTATTAATGCCTACACTACAGGAAATCTTTCAAGGCTAGCAGATCTTTATGCCCACTGCCTGCTCTGGGCTGAAAGAGAAGTAGTTCAAGTGTTTTCTCTTTGAATACATATCTTGCAGACCTCTCTAATGCATCAGTGAGCAGCATGTTACGAGATACGTTATAAACCAGTAGCCGCAGTATGGAATGTTCCTGGGGCCATGAAGCTGAGACCATCTGCGCTGCGGAGCCTGGAGATGAGAGAAATTTTGATCTACTCTGGGTTCAGCCACTTTTCATTGAGGAGTACCATTTTATTCAGCAATACTAAACTAGAATGAGTGCAGTAAAGTATTACCAGGATATTGCCTGGACTGGGGAGATCTGAGTTACAAGGAGAAGTTGCATAGACTAGGATTTCATTCCCTGGATAAATTCCCTAGAAGGTTAAGGGGTGACCTGATAGAGGTATGTAAGAACCTGAGGGGCAAAGACAGGGTGAAAGAACATTGTAGGGAGGGAGTACTAAAACCAAGGGGGCATAGGCTGAAGATCACAGATTTTGAAAAGAACATTCGGGATAGGTTCGCAAGCAAAGCATGCCATGCATTTGGAAAAAGCTTCCAGAAATAGTGGTTGAAGTGGGTGCACTAACAACATTTAAAAGCCATCCAGATAAGTACATGGATAGGAAAGGTTTTGGGGGTAATGAACCAAATGCAGGGAGTCTGCAGAAAGACTTAAGAGAGAATGGGAGAATGGGCAAAGGAGTGGCAAATTGAATATAATGTAGTGAAGTGTAGAATGAACAAAGGCATAGACTGTTTTCTAAATGGAGAACATTTAGAAATCTGAGGTGCAAAGGGTCTTGGGAGTCCTTGTGCAGAATTCTTGAAAGGCTAACTTGCAAGCTGAACCAGCGGTGAGCCAATATTAGCAATTATTTCGAGAAGAATTGTACAGTTGTACAAGGAATTGGTGAACTCTCTCCTCGAATACTGTACATAGTTCCTGGGTGTCAAGATCTCTGAGAATCTAAATTGGTCCCAACATATTAACGCAGTTATAAAGAAGGCAAGGCAGCGATTATATTTCATTAGGAGTTTGAAGAGATTTGATATGTCAACAAATACACTCAAAAATTTCTACAGATGTACCATGAGAAGTATTCTGACAGGCTGCATCACTATCTGGTATGGGGGGGCTACTGCACAAGACCAGAAGCTGCTGCAGAGGGTTGTAAATCTAGTCAACTCCATCTTGGGTACTAGCCTACAAAGTACTCAGGACATCTTCAAGGAGCGGTGTCTCAGAAAGGAAGCGACCACTAAGGACGCTCAGCACCCAGAGCATGCCCTTTTCTCACTGTTACCATCAGGTAGGAGGTACAGAAGCCTGAAGAGACACACAACGATTCAGGAACAGCTTCTTCCCCTCTGCCATCTGATTCCTAAATGGACATTGAAACTTCGGACGCTGAGCCAGCTGGTGACGCAATGACATCGGCGCTGGACCCGGAGCGGAGGTTCCCGGGTTCGAAACCAGTCGGGTCCGCTCCCAAGTACACTTTCCATGCATGCCAGGTTGAGTGTCGAGATCGCAACTTGACCTCGTAAAATGAAGGGAAAAATACTGTGAAAATGTCTGTGTGAGCAGTGGCGTCCCACACAGTCTCTCTCTCCCGCTCCATGCCTTGCAAAAAGCCATGAAAAAGACATCATCACGGACGCACAGACTCGCACGCACGCAGACGCCAAAAAAAAACCTTTGACACTACCTCACTGCTTTTAATCTATTCAATATACGTACACTGTAATTGGTTTATTTATTATTATTATTTTCTTCTATATTACGTATTGCCTTGAACTGCTGCTGCTAAGTTAACAAATTTCACGACACATGCCGGTGATAATAAATCTGATTCTGATTCTAGTTTTGGTCCCCTTATTTGAAAAAAGATATAGTATCAATAGAAACCTTTCAAAGGAGATTCAGTGGGCTAATGAGATGATTGCCCTGTCTGGAGAAGTTGGACAGTTTGGGTTCATATTCCTTGGAGTTCAGAAGAATGAGCGGAAACATCATTCAAATATACAAGATCCCAGTTGGGTTTAACAGGATAGATGTTGAGGTGTTTTCACAAGTACAACTGTCACAAAGGGATACAGCTACAAAAGTCTGAAATTCTCTGCCGCAAAGCGTGGTGGAAGGCAGATCATTTGATATGTTTAAGATGGAGATAAATATTTGAAAACAGAGGAACTAAGGGTTCTGAGGAACTGAGGCCAGTGCAGATCAACCACAATTATGCTGAATGGTAGGGCAGGCTTGAGGATCCTGCTGACCTATCTTGCTCCAATTTTCATGTGCTCTAGTAAGCTTTCTTCTTGAGCTACTGCTGTTCATGTGGTTAAGGCATTTTCACAGTACTGATGGGTAGAGTGTTTCATGATTTAGACCCAGTGTTCCTGCTAACCACTTCCCATAAACTCACCTTATCCAGATCTCTACTCTCTCTGACTTCCATTCTGCATTTTGATCCTGACTGAAATCAATGATTTATAACTGGAGAGCACCTGCCTGGTCTTTAATTAAAGCAACCAGCAGGTGACTTGTCTCATGGGTAGTATACATGGACACAGTTACCCACCACCCACATGCACAAGTACAATTACCCAGATGACCTTTGACTCAAACTCACATTTATTATCACTGACATACGTCGTGAAATTTGTTGTTTTGCGGCAGCAGTTCAGTGCAATACATAAAAACTACAAGTTGTTATAGTAAGAAATATCTAGAACAATAAATAAATAGTACAAAAGAAAAGCAAAATAGTGATGTCGTGTTCATGGGCTGCTCAGAAATCTGATAGTGGAGGGAAAGAAGCTATTCCCAAAACTTTTAGTGTTTGCCTTCAAGATCCTGCCTCCTCCCCAAAGGTAGGATCTAGAAAAGAGCATGTCCTGGGTAGTGGGGTCCTTAATGATGGATGCTGCCTTTTTGATGCATCACCTTTTGAAGATGTCTTTGATGGTGGGGAGGCTTGTGCTCATGATGGAGCCAGCCGCATTTGCAACCCTCTGCAGCTTTTACCAATCCTGTGCATTGGCCCCTCCATACCAGACAATGATGCAACCAGTCAAAATACTCTCCAAGGAACTTCAGTAGAAATTTGCTACAGTCTTTGGTGACATACCGAATCTCTTCCAAATCCCAATGAAATATAGCTGCTGGCATGCCTCCTGTGTAAGTGTATCAACGTTGGGCCCAGGACAGATCTTCAGAGACATTAACTTGAAGCTGCTCACCCTTTTAAGCCATGTATTCAAACACCATCTAACAAACTAAAATCAAAGCGGATAAGAAACAGATTTCAAAGTTGTAGGACACAGTGCAATGGTTTCTCTGAAACTCTTAAGAGATGTTAAAATCTGTACAGCTCCTCTTAAGCAGTCCAAGCTCATTCGTGCTGCTGTCTGGATTAAAGCATTGTCTCCCAACACCATTTCACAATAGTGTTGGCCACTCCAGGACTTGTTAGCATTTATCCAACCTCTCTTAATCTCTGATCACTCACTTGTCCCAGTTACATGTGCTGGGGATCTCTCACCACATTTTAGATCCACTCTAACAACAGACACATCAGAATTTCAAAATCACAGACAGCAATTAACAGGCAAAGAGCAGGTTCTTCTAGAATGTATCAATTGGAGCAAGAGGAGAGATAGAAAGAACAGCTCCAAGCTGCATCTGAAGATCCAAGAACTTTGTTTGGAGAAATGAATCCATCCTTCCCAAAATGACAGTGGGCTTTAAATGCTTTGATGACTTTCACAGCATCCTCTTGAAATAGGAGTAGACATGACAAATTCCACAGAGGCATGCACAACAGCCCTTCAGGCAAAGTTCATGTATTTTAAAATTAACTGCACATATAATCTTTGTAATATATGGAAATAACGTCAAAATAACTCTCTATGCACAACTGTACATAACCAACCTAAACAACTCAAAGAATTTGCATGACGTTACAAACTCAATGAACACAGGATCTCTCTCGCAAAGACAGAAATCCCACAAATACCAACATCCTTTACTTTTAACCATGTGTATATGTCTGTTCAACAGCTACTCTCACCCATCCATCTGGAGCAATTCCACTAATGGTTTATTTCCCCCCTCACATAGCTGATTTGGAAACAATGAAATACTTTTGGAGTATATGGTGAAAGCTCTGTCACAAGTTGGTGAAAGCTGAGCACTGTGTGCATGCTATGTTGCCACAAGCATGGGCTATGCGACTTGCAGGATACCTTCAGACCATCCTTGGGTGTGCTGTTAGTGCAAACAACACATTTCACTGTATGTTTCAATGTACATGTGACAATGAGCAGCATTATCTAATTTAGTGCCGTGGGTTAAGGGATAAAAATCAGCCAGGCTATTGGTGAAAACTCCTCTGCTCTTTAAAGTCATGCTAGGGGATATTCAACATCTACCTGCAGCGATATAGTACAGTGTTAAAACCTAGGTATCCATGTTCACTCAACATCCATCCAACTTCTCCAAAGTCCTGTCACATCTGCTTGGTTTCTACAATAGTGTCTTTGCCTTTACAGGGCCCACTGGTTGCAGACAGGTCAAGCTTCTGTTTGCTAAAGTGGTTGCAGCTTAGGCACCAGAAACAGTTTAATGTCTAAAGTTATTACAGAAATAATTCCACTAAAAATTTTAATTTGGCAGAAAGGATACGCAAATAAAATTCCAAAATCCAAACAGTCCTTTTTTCTATAGCAATATGGAAAATTAGACTATTGTCTGTAGAGGAATGAGCAGGTGAGAGAATCAAAAGAGGGCAAAATCTATCCAACAGCGACCACAATATAAGATGATAATGAAGAATAAAAGTACATAGTTTGAAGTTGATAAAATGGGAAACAATAATGACAAACAGCAAGAAGGGTAAGAATATCAAGCACACTGTCTATAGATTCCTTCATTGTGGCAAGATCTACAGTACATACTGTAATGCTCAACCCAAAGTTGGGTTTGTTGTCATATACATAAGGACACTTAAGTACAGGTGCAATGATAAACTTACCTCCAGCAGCATCCCAGATATATTTCATCATATAAGCAGCATTCACAAGGAAAAAAATAGAGTGCACTACTTTATCTTGCCTAGATCATCTTAAAATGAGTGATTGTAATCCATCCTGACTCAGGGTTTTATCCCCTTTTAGTCTGGCAAGTTATTTAATAATGTACTCATCCCATTATTCAGGTGTTCTGTCTGCCTGGTTAATATTGAACTAGGAGAATGATCTGATGTCCTGTCATCTCCCTGTTCGAAGTTGACAAAATGGGCAACAACAATGTCAAAGAGAAATAGAAAATATTTAAGCAGTGTTCAGCAAAGAGCAGGCAAATAGAGTCCAAAAGAATAAGTTCAGCACTCTTGAGACTCCATGGTGACTAAGGATGTGGAGGGTTGAGGAACAGACCAATATTAAATACGAGTGTGAGAAAATACAAAACGATTGCCTAAAAATGCAATTAGGAAGGCAGTGGGGAACTCTTTGGGGGATTCCTCTGACATCAACCCATTCTACTTGTTGTCTCTGCTCGCTTCTGTTGCAACTTAAAACAATCTTTACTCGAATTTATAGCAATCATAGAGAGAAATATAGCACAGATCCGGGCCAATTGGTCCAATGAGTTCTCACCAATCATCAAACATTTTACAATAATCTTACATATATTCCTTTTTCAAATTCTCCCCACATTCTCTTCAATCCACCCCCCAACAAAAACACTAGGGGAAACTTACACTGACAAATCAACCTACCAATCTGCACTATTTCAAGATGTGAGGTGGAAACCAGGGCACTCAGAGGAAACCCATTTGGTCACAGAGAGAATGTACAAATTCCACAGAGATACCAAACAAGGTCAGGACTGAATCCAGCTCATGGCATCGTGAGGCAATGCTCTTACCACCTGCACTCCCACGTCACCACTGAATGGTCATTTCTTCAAAATATTAAGTGGTTCTGCTGCCTGCTCATCAGATTTTCAACTGCAGTTTGATACTTTGTTTTTAGATTGTATGCATCCTAGTTGGCATTTCATTAAACTGGCTATCAGGAATCACAATATCTACATTGAAGGAAGGAGAGAGAACAGGGAGAGAATGCAGATGGGACAGCTTAAGACTATAAATGTAGGAGCAGAATTAGGCCATTTGGCCCATGGAGTCTGCTCCACCATTCAATCATGGTTGATTTATTATCTCTCTCAACCTCATTCTCCTGATTTCTCCCTGGAACTTTTGATGCTCTTACTAATCAAGAACCTATCAACCTCTGCTTTAAATAGACCCAATGACTTGGCCTCCACAGCCGTCAGTGGCAATGAATTTCAAATTTGCTCTCCTCTGATTAAAGAAATTCCTCCTCATCTCTGTTCTAAAGGACATCCATATATTCTGAGGCTGTGCCCTCTGTCATAGACTCACTCCCCCTATCAAAAACATCCTCTCTGAGTCCATTATGTGCAGGCCTTTCATTCTTCAATAGGTTTCAACGAGATTCCCCATTGTTCTTTTAAACCCCAGAGCCACCAAACGTTAACCCTTTCATTCCCAGAATCATTCTCTTCTGGACCCTTTCCAATGCCAGCACATTGGTGGGAGTAAAACAAAGATTGGAATTGAGCCTTGTCTCATAAGTACTGTTGGGTAGCTCGATGCTGAGGGCACAGCTGAGGGCCTGGATGTCACCAAGTGTCCATGTGCTTTCCAGCTGACATCAGTAGTCAAAACCACACTCTGCTCCCCAGATGCGACTGGGCAGACAGGGAGTGGATCATCTCCAGAACAAATAAGACCAGTTCCAGCAGCATGGACACCCCTCATCACTTCCCCCAACCTCTTTTAATGTGGTGAGCAGATGAATCTGGGTCAAGCTGAAAAATCTTATTATGTGGGCAAAGTCATTTCAGGACAACTCTGAAAAACAAAGCCAGACAGCTTGGTACAACAGTAGTGTCCACCCAACAGTACAACATTACATTGAAAGCTGCAGTTCCCACGCATCCTTACTATCAGACAGAAACTGCACTTTTGAGACAATGGGTCTCAGTTTTAAGTCATCATCCAGTGCTAAATGGAGGAAGGTTCGCAAGCTTTGACGGTGGGTCTACGGCGCCATCTGCTGGATGAAAATTTCAACTTCCTGCAGTTGCTGATGTACTCAAAGTGACAAGATCACATTCACGTTCTTGAAAAGGCACCTCCAAAACAAAAACACATCACACCACTGCAGTGCAACAAAATAAACATGAAAACAAACTGGGAAGAAATATGTAGGTCTTGGGGTCAGGAGATGAAGAAACTGATGGAGGGAACTGTCAGGTAACTGCAGACTGGAATCCAGTGGCTGGAAGCAAATACCAGCTTGTTTGATGTGGTTCATTATCTCAGGTAAAACCTCTTCAGCTTGAAAGAATTCACAATCTCTACATGTAAAGGATGCCAGGAAACTGGGAGAACTCCAGCAAAACTAGCTGTCATTTGCTTTGTATTTTCTTGTATACCAAGAAACACTTCAGGCAATATTTTTCCAAGTAGGTTTCCATTTTGCCCTTCAATGATTAGGTCAGTAAAATGAAATAACAGATTTCTTGTCCGATTTCTTTATATCTACTAATTGAACACAATAAACACTTAATCATTCTGAGTGTGAATCATTATAGCTCATCATCCCCGCCATCTCGACGTCCATGCAGAGGCTGCATAGACCGTCTTGTGATCTTCCAGTTCAGCCACCACTTCCAGCACGACTGTCCTTCTGCAGGGAACTCTTCATTCAGCTGACAGTGCAGCTGCCCTTTATACTCCACCACTGACCACCCTGCCTTACGCTGCCAGCCCCACTGATGCAAATCTTTACACCTACTGGGAAACCCACCTTTTCCAAACTGCAACCTCATTTTCCTGACCAAAGAATCTATTATTTTAGACAAGCTTCATCCTTTTACACTTCACTCCTTCCGAATATAGACGTGGTACTGCTTCCTCCAACTACCTTGCAATATAATACTATATACAGGCTCTCTCTGGGACACAAATGCCTGATTAATGGACACCACTATACATAATCGTCCACAATGGTATTACATTCAAAAATTCAATGTGCTTAAGTGTCCCCACTTTAGTAATTGCTCTTATTTATCAAGATATTCGCCAGTTACATTTACATGCATTAGGAATTTGCTATGGTGTTTTGGTACGATAAGCAACAAAAAACAACATTCAACAATTATAAAGAATAAATTATAAGAAAATAAGGTTTTATCCGGATAAAGAATAAATGTACACAAATATGTATATACCAGCATACATTTATAATATAAACTGCATTATCAAACACGGTTTAAAGTGTTTACAGTGCAGTGCAGTGACTGAGGGTAATAGATAGGGGGTGTGCAGTGGAGGCTAACTAGAATGGTTGATCAGATTAACTGCCTGGAGAAAGAAACTTTTAAGATGACATCGTTTTCACTTTACTAGCTCTGTAGTGGTTTCCAGCAGGGAGCTTTTGGAAAAGGTAGTTTTATAGTTAGGTAATTATTTCTCTTCTGCCCATGTCTTTGTCCAAGACACATACAAGTCCTACGATGATGGCAGACTACAGCCAATGACCTTTTCTGCTGACTTAACAGTTGGCTGTAGTTTTTATATATTGTGAGAAGATGCTGCACCAAACCAGACAGCAATGGCTGATGTGAGGATGCTCTCTATGATGGCAGTGTAAAATTACAGTTTGTTCTGGGGAAGATGAAATTTTACCATTAAATTATCAGTGTGATGTACTTTTACTGCCACTCACTGCAACACTGCGAAGGTGCATTAACCACATCGAGAGATTTTTTGAGTCCTCTCCTACCTTACGGACAAAATCTACAACAAAAATCCATTTGTTAAACAGGGATGGCCTCTGTCCGTGCGCAAGAAGAAAGTAATTTCACAGGTAACAATAGGTTAAGAACCCAAGGGGGGAAAAAAACACTACAGGCACATACTAGTCCCAATCACCACCTAATCAGTCAGTAAAGACAGCGATACCTGGTTAGCTCACCAACCCAACATTCATACTCAGTGCTTGTCCACTTTTTCAGAATAAGATTTATCATCACGGACATACGCTGTGAAATTTGTTGTTTTGTGGCAGCAGTACAGTGCAATACATAAAATATACTATAAATTATAATAAGAAATGTGTATTAAAAATAAACATAAATAGTGCAAAAAGAGAGCAAAAATAGCGAGCTAGTGCTCAGTTCAGAAATCTGATGGAAGAAGCTGTTCCTAAAACACTGAATGTGTGGCTTCAGGCTCTGTACTTCCTCCCTGATGGTAGTAATGAGAAAATGGCATGTCTTGGGCACTGGGGGTCCTTCATGATGGACGCCACTTTTTTGAGGCACTGCTTTTGAACAAGTCCAATATGGTGGGAAGACTTGTGCCCATGATGAAGTTTACGAGCCTCTGCAGCTTTTTCTGACCCTATGCAATGGCCCCTCCATACCAGGCGTCAATGCAATCAGTCAGAATGCTCTCCATGGTACACCTGTAGAAATTTGCTGGTCTTTGGTGACATACTAAATCTCCTAATGAAATATAGCCCCTGGTGTACTTTCTTTCTAAATGCATTAATATGTTGGACTGAGGATAGATCTTCAGAGGTGATGGCATCCAGGAACTTGAAACAGCCCATCATTTCTACTGCTGATCCCCCAGTAAGGACCAGTCTAGGTTCCCTTGGCTTCCTCTTCCTGAAGTCCACAAACAATTCCTTGGTTCCACTGACATTGAGTGCAAGGTTGCTGCTGTGATACCACCAAACCGTTTGTCTCAGATGGGCACTGGTGAAGGAAACAATCAATATACCCAATTGCCCTGAGCATCCATAGGCCCTACTACATCCATAGACCCAGTACCAAGTAAGCAGTATTATAGCTTTCACTGTGAATGACCAGACAGTAAGCAAATGTGCATCACCCCCACTCCGCCACGCACAAGGAAAAGGCAACGTACAGCCCAGCAGTGCTATTCTTGCTGTTGTTGAACACAATAAGCAGGTGGTTAGAAAAGCATTCCTCTTTTCAAAAGAGAAATAATATAAAAGGAAATGATCTGATCAGGAGAGACAAAGAGAAGAGCAGATTCAGTCGCAGGAATATTAATTATGTGACAATATAGTTTAGAAAGGTGAGACAGCATCTC
Organism: Mobula hypostoma; assembly: GCF_963921235.1. NCBI lineage: Eukaryota > Metazoa > Chordata > Chondrichthyes > Myliobatiformes > Myliobatidae > Mobula > Mobula hypostoma. Next base: position 6,774,251 of record NC_086110.1, read on the forward strand.
ACACTAATTTAAGAAATTCTCAATTTAGCAAATAAGACTAGTAGGGAATCTTTATCAATCAGAACATAGCACAGGAACAGGCCCTTCAGCATACAATGTTGTGCAGAACTAATTACATTGATAATCAAATGGCTAACTAAACTAAGGCCTTCTGCTTATACAATGTCCATATCCTTCCATTTCCCTCACATTCACTTGCCTCTGAAAAGTTCCGAATGTCTCTGCCTCGACCATCACCCTGGGCAACACATTCTAGGTACCTGCTACTCCCTGTGTAAAAAACTTGCCCCTCACATCTCCTTTGAGCTTATCCTAACTGCATGCCCTCTTATATTGAATTAGACATTTCAACACTTGGAAAAATATACTCACTGTCTACTCTAACTGTGCCCTTCATGATCTTATCAGATCTCCCCTCAGTCTCTGCTACTTTGGAGAAAACAACCCAGGTTTGTCCAGCCTCCAGTTATAGCATGCCCTCTAATCCGGGAGCATCCTGGTAAACTTCTGCACCCTCTCCAAATCCTTGACATCCTTCCCATAATGCGGCAACTGGAACTGCATGCGATACTCCAGTTGCAGCCTAACTAGAGTTTTTTTTAAAGCTGCAACATCTTGACTTCTGAACACAATGCCCCAACTATCCCCACCCTATCAACCTGTGTAACCACTGTCAGGGAGCTCTGAACTTAAGACTCCAAGATCCCTCTGCTCATTAACACTGTTACGGGTCTTGCCCTCAACAGTGTACTGTCTCTTTGCATTTGACCTATCAAGGTGCAACACTTCACATTTGGCTGGATAAAACCCCATCTGCCATTTCTCCACCCATATCTGCAGCTGATCTTTATTTATTTATTGTTTATTTATTAATTGAGATACAACACGAAGTAGGCCCTTACAGCCACGCTGCCCAGTAACCCCCTGATTTAATCCTAGCCTAATCATGGGACAATTTACAATGACCAATTACCCTACCAACTGGTACGGCCATGGATTGTGGGAGGAAACCGGAGCACCCAGAGGAATCCCACGTGGCGATGGAGAGAACGTACAAACTCTTTACAGACAGTGGTGGGAGTTCAACCCGTGTCACCTGTACTGTAAAGCCTTGTGCTAACCACTACGCTACCGTACTGCCCCATCCAACTGTATTTTTCACCAGTCTTCTACGCTATCCAAACTACCAATCGTCGTATCGTCTGCAAAGCCACGAACCCCACCCATCTACTTTTTCATCCAGGTCATTTATATACAATCACGAACAGCAGAGGTTCCAGCTCAGATCCCTGCGGAACACCACTCATTACAGACCTCCAGCTCGAATAACTCCCTTTGACCATTACCCTCTGCCTTCTATGGGCAAGACAGTTCTGAATCAAAATGGCCAATCACCATACATCTATTCTTCTGGATGAGATACCACTTCAAACATATTACTAAAATCCATTCAGACAGCATCCACAGTCTACCTTCAACAATCACTCTCATCACCTCGTCAAAAAGCTCAATCAAGTTGCTAAGACATGATTTGCTCCCCACAAAGCCATGCTAGCTGTCCCTAATTAGGTCATGGTTTTCTAATAAAGCACAAACAATTACTGAGCATAGAACAATTGAGGCACAGGAACAGGGCCTTCAGCACACTGTACAAGCTTAAAGCAATGAGTGACAGCAATAGGAAGGGGCTTGAGGTGGGGCATCAGACTCAAAGAAAAGGTGAAGACTGAGGGAGAAAAATGGCCTCTCTGTGAAGTTTCTATGATTATTTCAAGTGAAATTTAGAAATCTAGTACAAGCTACACTTACAGCTAACAAAACAATGACTGTTCCACGCATGAGCTACCTCTTGAAGGTACAAGCTTCCGAGTCAGATGTGAAACTGATGACAGTGTGGCCACCAGACACTAATAAGAACCAGCTCCCATTCCCGTTCACTAACAACTCATGGTCCAGGGTGTGGCTCGGTTCAACTCTGGCATACCTCGATGTTGGGTGAGTGTGGGGAGGTCTTCTTGCATTCACACCCCATTGTCTCAGCAGGGTGATGATTGATAATGGCAAGCTACCAGAGAATGAAAGCTAGAGAGACCATGTCAGTGTGAGACCCAAGCATGAACCAGCCATGGATTACACTTTCTTCCAAGATCAAGGTCTCTGGTGGGAGGCTGAATCCTAGCCAAATTGGCAAAGCCTGCACAGTCCAGGATTTCTCCCACATCAAGAGACTCGGACAGCACTGAGGTGCCACCCCCAGCAAACTGGCTGTCAAGTGTATTAGACAATATTAGTCACAAACAGAACACACGACAGAACTACTGGAAATGGATTGCATGGGAAAATTCCAGATTGGTTTGTCACTATTAAGACTACTTGCTCATTAAGAAATAAGCATCCTCAACTTGCATCCCCTTAGCATCAGCTATCATCTGGAGGAACATGTCCTGCATCCATATTAGAGCAATTAAGACCAACTGCTTTCTACTTCACTTGGTTATTTTACAGCACAAAATCAGTCCTGCTAATATTAAAACTAACACACATGCACAATGCTGGAGGAATTCAGCAAGTCAGGCAGCATCTATGGAGATGAATAAAGAAACACTGAATCTTTATTTCTCTCCATAGTCATTGTCTGCCCTGCTGAGTTCCTCCAGCATTATGCATGTGTTAGTGTTATTCTGGATTTCCTGCATCTGTGGTATCTCCTGTTTATGTTGTTAATATTAAATATTCCTCAGGTGTCTCATAGCCAGTAGAATTTAGTAAGCTGTGGGAATTATTTCCTCATAATTCAGAATGCCGACACACAGAATAAAATGAGAGGTATTAATTTAAATTAAATTTAATGTCTATTCCAAATTGTCACTGCGTTCCACACTTTCCTCCAAACTGCAGAAGTAGGTCCTTCAAGTTGCTATGGAAACAAACAGCTGATAAAAAAGCCCTTGGGCCAACATGCCCTTGCTAAATATCTACACTGAATGCAATTATCAGCAATTAGGCAGAACCTTTGCATGCCTTGGCTTGAAGTTAATCAGCAGAATGAGCAAGATTAAGTATCTTAATGACTCAAGAGCTGAACTAGATTTAGTTGGGTTGGATTTTGAAAGCCAATTTGCCTTTCTTACCTACTGCATTTGAACCAATGAAGGCTGTTGTGGTAAAAGCATGGTGTGATGTGGTGTTGAGCAAGTTTACATTTTGCTGCTCCACTGCAAAAACCCAGTTTGAGTGCTTTGGGTTTGGGAATGGGGGCTTGAAACATTTTAAGTGCTAGAAGCTTTTCTCTTTGGAGTGAAGGAGGATGATTGGTGACTTAATGGGGGGGTACACAATGATAAGAAGCATAGAGAGTTCTTCCCAGGGCAGAAACGGTTAATATGAGGAGGCTTCATTTTATAGTGTTCGGAGGAAAGGTAAAGGAGAATGTCAGAGGTAAGTTCTTTTTTACAGAGAGAGTGGTGAATGCATGGAACGAGCTGCCATGGATGGTGGTAGAGGCAGATACATTTAAGAAACTCTTGGATAGTATGTGGGTGGAGGGCTACATAGGAGGGAAAAGTTGGATTAGAGTTCAGCACAACATTGTTTCTGAAGGATCTGTACTCTGCTTTAATGTTCTATGTTCTGGAATACTGAATCCAATGGAGGGCATTTCAGCTCAGCAACACTCATAACTGTGTGCAGGACTCTGGAAAATCAGCTGGTAGGGGCAGAGGTTGGAATTACTGTTAAATACGTTTCAAACCACAGCCCAGCTGAACTTGTGTCACTAAGAACAAATCAAAGCAGTGCTGCTTACCGTCGGAGGAGTTCTTGCAGCTCGGGTCTGCATCAGTGTTGCTATCCTGTGGCAGCAGCGACACCTGATGGATATTGTCGCAATCATCCTCAGGCAGGATCAGCTTCATCAGCGTCTGGTTACACACGTTTGCTACCTCTTTGATACCTAGTCTCCGGGTCAAGGAGCAGACACAAGAATATCATTAAATAGACATGATGGGTGGAAGGGACTGTTTTTGTGCTGCGCAACTCTCTGATTAAGTAGGACGAGATCGAGAAATTAAGGCTGAAATCATATGCAGGACAGTTCAGGAACCCGTGGTGTAGGGAGGAAGTAATGGCACTAGCAATTCTGAGGCTTGGACTGATGAGCTGCAGCCACAGATTCAAATCCCATCATAGTAGCCGGAGAATGCTGCATCAATAATAAGGATCAGAAATGCAACCATCTAATGAAATTGACCATTGGGAAGATGATCTGCAGTTCCTACCTAATCTGGTCTTGTGTGCAGCCAGCTAACTCAAAAAAGAGGAAAGATAATTAATCAAACAGCTGGACTCTGGACATTGTTTTGAGAAACCTGTCTGACATCTGGGAACTGCAATGGTTGGCTCCAACAACTACAACCAACCGGGTGACATGTCAGCATTCATGGTTCCTCCTCAACTCCCATATAGTTTTACTCTGTCTTCTAACTTATATATTTCCTGCAAGGACAAAGGGTTTGAAGGAAAATTTTAAAAGTCTCCAGGACCAAATTGTCCAGATGAGAAAATTTGAAGCAAAATCTTAAAATAACCAGGTCAGGTAGCATCTATAGAGAAGAACAACTATTTGAGACTGCTGAGGTCTTGACCAAGATCTTCATGTCATCTCCATATCAGCATTTGGATAATCATAAGGAACATTCACACAACTTTCAGCAGAGTTGGTCATGCTTCAAGAACTTGATTGAGATTTTCTTTTTGAGATTGTGTAAAGGTGATTGAGGAAGGTAGAGCTGCAGATGTTTTCTACATAAATTATAGTAAGGCAGTTGACAAGGTTCTACATGGCAGGCTTATCCAAGAGGATCCATGATGACTTGGCTGTTTGGATTTGGAATTGGCTTGCCCATAGACAACAGATGCTACTGGTCAATGGAACATTCTGGCCGGAGGTCCGTTACTAATGGTTTTCCATCGAGATCCATACTGGGACCTCTGCTGTTTGTGATAACTTGGCTGAAAGCATGGATGAGTGGGTTAGTAAGTTCCCAGAAGGTACAATATAGGTGGTGCTGTGGATAGTGTAGAAGATCACAAAAGAACATAGATTAGTTGCAGATATGGGCAGAGAAATGGCAGATAAGAATTTAATCCAGCTAAGTGTGAGGTGATGCACTTTGGGAGATCAATGTAAAGGGACAGTACACTATTAATGACAGGACAATTAACAGAGCTGATGTACACAGGGATCATGGGTCCAACCCCATAGCTCCCTGGAAGTGACTGCATGGGTTGATAGGGAAGGTGTATGTCATGCTTGCCTTTATTGGTCAAGGCACTGAGCTCAAGAGCAAGAAAGTTCAGTTGCAGCATTTTAAAAGTCTGTTTAGGTTGCATCTGCAGAATTGCATTCAATTCTAGTCTCACCATTATTGGATGGGTGCAGAGGCTTTCAAGAGGGTGCAGAAGTGGCTTATCTGGATGCTGCCTTGATAAAGAGGGCATATGCTATGAGGAGAGGTTGGACAAGTTTGGGTTGTTTTCTCCAGAGCAGAGGCTGAGAACCAAACTGGTAGAGGTTTATAAGATTATGAGCAGCATAGACAGACAACTTCCATCATTTTCCTTTGGTTGAAATGTCTAATACTAGTGGGTATGCTTTTAAGGTAGGGGGGAGATGCAGGGCAAATTTTTCTTTAATACACAATGATGGATGCCTGGAATGCACTGCTGGGGCAGTGGTGGAATCAGATACAATAGAGATATTTAAGAAGCTCTCATAGACATATCAATGTGTAGAGAATGGAGATATTTGGATAATTTGTAGGCAGAAGGAACTAATTTAGTTAGGTTTTAAATTTCTAATTTAATTCGGCCTGTTCTTCAGCTATACTGTTCTATGTTCAAGGTTAACTAGAATATTTCAGCTCCACAACCTTTCATCAAAAAGGAGCATCTGGAAACATAGAAACACAGAAAATAGGTGCAGGAGTAGGCCATTCGGCCCTTTGAGCCTGCACCGCCATTCAGTATGATCATGGCTGATCATCCAACTCAGAATCCTGTACCAGCCTTCCCTCTATACCCCCTGATCCCCGTAGCCACAAGGGCCATATCTAACTCCCTCTTAAATATAGCCAATGAACTGGCCTCAACTGTTTCCTGTGGCAGAGAATTCCACAGATTCACCAATCTCTGTATGAAGAAGTTTTTCCTAATCTCAGTCCTAAAAGGCTTTCCCTTTATCCTCAAACTGTGACCCCTCGTTCTGGACTTTCCCAACATCGGGAACAATCTTCCTGCATCTAGCCTGTCCAATCCCTTTAGAATTTTATACGTTTCAATAAGATCCCCCCTCAATCTTCTAAATTCCAAAGAGTATAAGCCCAGTCGATCCAGTCTTTCTTCATATGAAAGTCCTGCCGTCCCAGGAATCAATCTGGTGAACATTCTTTGTACTCCATCTATGGCAAGGATGTCTTTCCTCAGATTAGGGGACCAAAACTGCACACAATACTCCAGGTGTGGTCTCACCAAGGCCTTGTACAACTGCAATAGTACCTCCCTGCTCCTGTGCTCGAGTCCTCTTGCTATGAGTGCCAGCATACCATTCGCCTTTTTCACTGCCTGCTGTACCTGCATGCCCACTTTCAATGACTGGTGCATAATGACACCCAGGTCTCGTTGCACCTCCCCTTTTCCTAATCGGCCACCATTCAGATAATAATCTGTTTTCCTGTTTTTGCCACCAAAGTGGATAACCTCACATTTATCCACATTAAATTGCATCTGCCATGAATTTGCCCACTCATCTAACCTATCCAAGTCACCCTGCATCTTCTTAGCATCCTCCTCACAGCTAACACCGCCACCCAGCTTTGTGTCATCCGCAAACTTGGAGATGCTGCATTTAATTCCCTCATCCAAGTCATTAATATATATGGTAAACAACTGGGGTCCCAGCACTGAGCCTTGCGGTACCCCACTAGTCACTGCCTGCCATTCTGAAAAGGTCCCATTTATTCCCACTCTTTGCTTCCTGTTTGCCAACCAATTCTCGATCCACATCAATACCTTACCCCCAATACCGTGTGCTTTAAGTTTGCACATTAATCTCCTGTGTGGGACCTTGTCAAAAGCCTTTTGAAAATCCAAATATACCACATCCTCTGGTTCTCCCCTATCCACTCTACTAGTTACATCCTCAAAAAATTCTATGAGATTCCTCAGGCATGATTTTCCTTTCACAAATCCATGCTGACTTTGTCCCATGATTTCACCGCTTTCCAAATGTGCTGTTATCACATCTTTGATAACTGACTCTAGCATTTTCCCCACCACCGATGTTAGGCTAACCGGTCTATAATGCCCCGGTTTCTCTCTCCCTCCTTTTTTAAAAAGTGGGGTTACATTAGCCACCCTCCAATCCTCAGGAACTAGTCCAGAATCTAAAGAGTTTTGAAAAATTATCACCAATGCATCCACTATTTCTTGGGCTACTTCCTTAAGCATTCTGGGATGCAGACCATCTGGCCCTGGGGATTTATCTGCCTTCAATCCTTTCAATTTACCTAACACCACTTCCCTTCTAACATGTATTTCCCTCAGTTCCTCCATCTCACTAGACCCTCTGTCCCCTGCTATTCCTGGAAGATTATTTATGTCCTCCTTAGTGAAGACAGAACCAAAGTAGTTATTCAATTGGTCTGCCATGTCCTTGCTCCCCATAATCAGTTCACCTGTTTCTGTCTGTAGGGGACTTACATTTGTCTTAACCAATCTTTTTCTTTTCACATATCTATAAAAGCTTTTACAGTCAGTTTTTATGTTCTCTGCCAGTTTTCTCTCATAATCTTTTTTCCCTTTCCTAATTAAGCCCTTTCTCCTCCTCTGCTGGGCTCTGAATTTCTCCCAGTCCTCAGGTGAGCCACTTTTTCTGGCTAATTTGTATGCTTCTTCTTTGGAATTGATACTATCCCTAATTTCCCTTGTCAGCCACGGTGCATTACCTTCCCTGATTTATTCTTTTGCCAAACTGAGATGAACAATTGTTGTAGTTCATCCATGCGATCTTTAAATGCTTGCCATTGCATATCCACTGTTAACCCTTTAAGTGCCATTTGCCAGTCTATCTTAGCTAATTCACATCTCATACCTTCAAAGTTACCCTTCTTTAAGTTCAGAACCTTTGTTTCTGAATTAACTAGTCACTCTCCATCTTAATGAAGAATTCCACCATATTATGGTCACTCTTACCCAAGGGGCCTCTCCCGACAAGATTGCTAATTAACCCTTCCTCACTGCTCAATACCCAGTCCAGAATAGCCTGCTCTCCAGTTGGTTCCTCGACGTGTTGGTTCAAAAAACCATCCCGCATACATTCCAAGAAATCCTCTTCCTCAGCACCCTTACCAATTTGGTTCACACAATCTATATGTAGATTGAAGCCACCCATTATAACTGCTGTTCCTTTATTGCATGCATTTCTAATTTCCTGTTTAATACCATCCCCAACCTCACCACTACTGTTAGGTGGCCTGTACACAACTCCCACCAGCGTTTTCTGCCCCTTAGTGTTATGCAGCTCTACCCATATCGATTCCACATCCTCCCTGCTAATGTCCTTCCTTTCTATTGCGTTAATCTCCTCTCTAACTAGCAATGCTACCCTACCTCCTTTTCTTTCATGTGTATCCCTCCTGAATATTGAATATCCCTGAATGTTGAGCTCCCATCCTTGGTCACCCTGGAGCCATGTCTCTGTGATCCCAACTATATCATATTCATTAATAACAATCCGCACTTTTAATTCATCCACCTTGTTATGAATGCTCCTTGCATTGACACACAAAGCCTTCAGGCTCACTTTTACAACACTCTTAGCCCTCATACAATTATGTTGAAAAGTGGCCCTTTTTGATGCTTGCCCTGGATTTGCCGGCCTGCCACTTTTACTTTTCTCCTTACTACTCTTTGCTTCTACCCTCACTTTACACCCCTCTGTCTCTCTGCACTGGTTCCCATCCCCCTGTTGTGAACTAACCTCCTCTCTCCTAGTCTCCTTAATTTGATTCCCACCCCCCAACCATTCTAGTTTAAAGTTACCTCAGTAACCCTCGCAAATCTCCCCGCCAGGATATTGGACCCCTAGGATTCAAGTGTAACCCGTCCTTTTTGTACAGGTCACATCTGCGCCAAAAGAGGTCCCAATGATCCAAAAACTTGAATCCCTGCCCCCTGCTCCAATCCCCCAGCCATGCATTTATCCTCCACCTCATTGCATTCCAACTCTCATTGTCGCAAAAAAATTAGTTCTAAATGAATTGGGATCTGGGGCAAGAAAAGCAGAAGGAAATTTAACTCAGAAAAGTGCGAGGTGCTGCACTTTAGCAAGTTAAATCAGGCCAGGAATCATGCAGTAAATGGTAGTGGCCCGAGAAAGTGTTATATGAGGGGTGATTGATAAGTTCATGGCCTAGGGTAGAAGGAGATGAGTTATTAACTTCAAACTTTCTGCATTATTACTCAAAGAGTTGAACTGCACGTGCTTTTAACAAGAGCATCTTGGACCTCCAGGTGGTCCACAGCAGGGGTGATTGATAAGTTCGTGGTCTTAGGTAGAAGGAGATGAGTTATACAGCTCTTCTTACATGCATGTGCAGTTCAACTCTTTGAGTGAAAATGCAGAAAGTTTGAAGTTAATAACTGATGTACTTCTACCTTAGGCCACAAACTTATCAATCACCCCTGCTGTGGACCACTTTCTGGAGGTCCAAGACGCTGACTTCTACAAAGAAGGGATTTGTATGCTCCACAACCGCTGGACTAATTGTGTAAATGTAGGAAAAATAAATATGCTAGGTTTTCTAAAATTGACTCCTTCTACTGTAGGCCATGAACTTATCAATCATCCCCCACATCTAGCAGTACATAGTTCCCCAAAGGTAGCGAGATAGGTAGACAGAGTGGTTAGGAAGGCATTGGGGCATGCTTTCCTTCATCAGTCAGGGCACTGACTGCAGGAATTAGGTTAATATGTTGCAATGTACAAATCACTGGTCAGACTATACTTGGGAGTATTACGCACAGCTCTGGTTGCACAGCTTTAAAGGAAGGATCACATTAAGCTGGAAAGGATGTAGAAAAGATTCATGAGAAGGTTGCCGGAACTGGAGGGCTTGAGTTAGAAGGAAAGAATGAATATATTGGGACTTTTTTCCACTGGAGCATAGGAGGTCAAGAAGTAACCTTATCATAGGGTAGGGGAGTCTAAAACCAGAGGGCACAGAATTAATGCGAGAGGAGAAAGTTTTAAAAGGGAGCCAAGGAAATCGTTTTCACACAGATGGTGAGGGATCTATGGAATAAGCTGCACAGGAAGTGGTACAGGTGTGTAGAATTACAAAGTTCAGAAGACATTTGCAAGTACATGGATAGGAAAGACTTAGAGAGATATAGGCCATATGCAGGCAAATGAGACAGGCTCAGGCAGATTTTTTTTGTCATCATGGACGAGTTGGGTGAAAGGGCCTGTTTCCATGCCATATAGGTCCAAGACTCTTAAAGATGCAGAGCAGGATCGGGATGGAGTTGTTCATGGCAAGAGGGAGAGAAAAATGAAAATCTGCCATGGTTCAGGCTGGAGAGCAGCAGCACATAGAAAGAAACAACTTTGAACAATTATTCGAAATTACCAAAGAAATACAGTATAAAAGGAGTCTAACATGAAAATAGTCATTCACTGAATCTGTTAGCTTCATAAACTGGGAGTAAGGGAACTATAACTGAGCAAATGGTACTAATTCTTTAATGCTTCAACTAAGAAGCAACTTCCAGTCTAGGAAAGAGTGAAGGAAGGGTTTTATTGAAGAAAGGTAGCCTGGACAACATACACAATTAATGGGGCTCTAAAATTAGGTATCTTCTATGGGAGAAATGGATCAAATTTCAGTATGCAATTGAAGAGCAGATCAAAAAGGATAAATAAAGGATTAAATTTTACTTGTTAAACTCCCAACAAAGACAGTGCAAAAACAAGCTGACATGTTTCTTTGCACCAAACTCAAAGCAGTCAAAATTTGTGTCAGATAATGTTTGCAGTTCAAAAAGATACTCTTCTTCCTGTCATCATAGGAGAGGCAAGGCAGTACGGCAGTCAGAATTCCTGAAGAATAGGGCAGCATCACACGGCCAGCTAACTGAATGAACTCCCTCATCCACGTCATTGCAGTCAGCTGAATCAAATCATCTGTGAGAAGAGCAACAGAAGCAGTTTAACCACAACTTGTAAAGCACTGTGACCCTGTGAGACACATAACAAAAAACGTGACTGCAAGTCTAATGCAAGTTCGGGACTATATGTTTGCAGTCCCAAACTGCACCAATATGAGAGGTGGCTCAAGCACTAACCAACATTTCAAGAATATTGAACACCCAGGCAAACATAATAAAAACAAAATTCCCTGCATCAAGCAAGTGCTGAAGAGGCCACTGATTAACTAATGAATGTAGCTTGTACATCGGTAGATTAATGTATCCAATTATGAATTTGAGACAATATTTGGTGTTAACACTGAAATCAGAATAGTATTATTTTAACTAATTAAACCAAGCAAAATGAGCAATAATTTATGTGAATAACTTATACAAGAAACAGGACCAAGGTGATCCAACTTATTTCACGCATGTGCTTTCCACCAAGACACTTCTCCCAGACATTACAGATTTAAACCCTCACATTGGCTAATCCATGCAAAATGCAAACAAAGTAAAATTTATTATCAAAGTTATGTATATGTCACCATATATACTACCTTGAGATTTGTTTTCTTGCTGCACTTACAGGGAAATAAAGAAAGATAACCGAATTTATGAAAACCTACGCATAAACAAAGACTAAACAAAGAAATTTGAAATTAATTAAATTCCACAACATGTGTGGTAGGATTTGAATTAGTCTCTAGATCATTAATCCAGTCTTGAATCCAATAACAACCACTTTGTCACCATTCACTTTGGAGGGAAGATGTGAAGCAAAATAAACTAAGTGAATCAGTTCTTTAAAATATGCAGGAATAAGGATACAGAAATCATTAAAGGAAGCAGAACAAGTTGAAAGCACTTAAGCCGGCACATGGGGTCCTTGGTTTAATAAAAAACGTTTGCGTATAAACAAACCAGAAATGTTAAACCTTACTAAATTAATAATAGGCTCAGTTGATCACATCCGAATCTGAACATCAGGCATTGGGAAATTTTTAAAAGGTGGTCTAAGGAGAGCACAGGGATTTACTGGAAAGGTACCAAGCTGATATTACTTTCTTAAGAGCATGAGAAGATTAACGAGAGATTTTCTTGGAGATTCAAAATCATGAATGGTTGTGACAATACGAATCAGAAGAAATTATTTTCACACCCAAAGTGCACATTTTTAAGATAATTGACAACAGAGGAAGAAGGGAAAACAGTAGCATCATGATCAGGTCAGAGGCTGACCCCAGGGAAGACCAGTAATTGGAAGAGGGCTAGAATGGGCACCAGCATAGGGAGAGGACGGGCCACTCACCGGAGGCTTGACAATGGATGACCAAGATGTTGGCCATTTCTGCAAACTTGACACTCGTAGGGTTTTTCTTGATCTCTTTCAAAAACTCAACGAGGACTGTCTCACACCTGAATTGACAAACAACATGGTCATCTTTATTCTTTCTTCAGGCCAAGGTAGACTTTCAACCAACCTGCATAAATTTCTTCAGAAACACTTACTGATTCACGTTGAGAATATCTCAGTTCTGGTCATTTTCATTATAAATTATACTTCACTCTCAGATTTTCAAAATTAACTTCTGCGCACAAATACAGATCAAAATAACCTCTCATCCAGAAATGGAACTTTAATATTTGCTGTTTGAAAAGATGTAATAAAATCATTTTATGATGTAAATGCCACAACACTGAGTTGCAGTCACACCTGACGTAGATTATTTTCCTGTACGTCGCATCCGGCGTTTCTCTGGTTAGCGGATGATTTCCCTCCACGCCTCTCTGACGTAGTGGGGAACCGCGTACGAGGCAAGTTACAGCACTGGTTTGCTCTTGCCTTCTGCCAGGTGAGTTTCCAAAGAGATCACCAGCTCGTAACCCAGCACGGATGGAAAGTGTGCAGGGGAGCCGGCTGGATTCGAACTCGGGACCTTTCGTCCCGAAGTCCGATGCTGATGCCACTAAGCCACCAGCCAGATCTACAGCAGACATATGTGGTGATTTCATGCTTGAATGATGCTGTTTATCACCGAAAACAGATTGGCTATGGCTCAGCTTATTTCTGCATCGACCTCAGTGAGCCGCTCCTGATTTCACATCACGGCAAACTGTCTCAACCATTTGCTGCCTCAGCTCTTTTACAGAAGCAAAGTGGTTTTACCAAGTACAGGGACTTCCTCACATTGGTCACAGCAACCAGGTAACTAATGTTACGAGAATACACATAAAATTAAGATGTTTGCTGGCCTGGGCTAGCATCAGTGGCATCAGCAGTTGGTCTGCCACCTGCCCTCAGGGGAAGGAGAGATAAGGAACAATGGAGCAGCGTCTGGAGATGTGTAATGAAGGGATGTGGGAGGGAGAGCTGTCTGGAGCGGCTCCCCCCTTTGAACCCTGAACTGTTTGAAGTGATGGACAGGCGATACCCCAGCAGGGGGATAAAAAGGGACAGGTTCGCTAAGACAGACACACGCCACCCGAGGTAACGAGACCCTGGAAGCGGTACGCTTCTCACGAGTGGGTGAGAAGTGCCAGACAACGACCAGGGTGGAAAGGTACGATCAGCGGGAACCCGGTGTGTGTCCGCCCTTGCCTGGGTGCCGGGTTCACTGCAGAGGATCGACCGCATCTGGAGGAGGGGTCACAGTCGGTGACCTCAGGTGACATCACCAAGGACCCGCCCAAAAGCTGTTTGTGAGCCATCTCGCTGGTCTGTGAGCCATCTTGCTGGTCTGTGAGTGAAGCCGTTCTGAATGATGAGTTGTTCCTATTCTATCTCTCTCTTCCCCCACGTTGTCCACCGCCATGGCAACGATTACTGCGAACTGAACTACTAAACTGGACTGAACTTTGAGTCATTTTGAAATTGGTCATTTACCCCTAGACAACGATAGAGCTTGATTGATGCTGTTATCTTAATTCTGTGCACATGTGTGGTTATCATTGTTGAACTGTTGCATTTATTATCCTTTCGATTACTGTGTTGCTTGTTTCCTTAATAAAACTTTCTTAGTTCTAGTACTCCAGACTCCAACTGAGTGATCCATTTCTGCTGGTTTGGCAACCCAGTTACGGGGTACGTAACATAAGTGGGGTTCTCGTCCGCGATTTTGAACGCTAAATTTGGGACGGAGTAAATTGATTGGGTTAAAATTCCCGAAAGAAAGAAAAGACAAACAGCAGAAATGGAGGTTGAGGAATTTATAAAGGCGCCGACCTTGGAGGCATTAGAGGATGCCAGGAAATCGGAATTGATAGCTGTGGCAAAACGGGTGAATCTTGCTAAGGTGAAGTCGACAATGAGGAGAGAGGAGATACACAGAGCTATTGTAGAGCACTATGTATCTAAAGGTGTGTTTCCCCAAGGTGAGTTGGGGGAGGTGTCTATTGAAAAACCTGCTGGAGACGCGGTACAGGTACAGCTTGAAAAACTGAGACTCGAGCACGAGTTCCGGGTACGGCAGTTAGAACACGAAGAGAAGCAGTTAGAAAGGCAGGAGAGAGAGGTAGAAAGGCAAGAGAGAGAGAGGGACAGACAGTTGGAGAGAGAGGAGAAACAGAGGGAAAGGGAATTTGAGCTGGAGAAGTTAAAGATAAGGGCCGAGCAGGGGCTCGTGCTGAACCAAGGTGGAGGGTTCCGGGCGACCCAGGAGGTTAGGCTGGTTCCCCCATTTGACGATACCGATGTGGATCGGTACTTTCTCCACTTCGAAAAGGTAGCTATAAGTCAGGAATGGCCGAGGGATAAGTGGGTTGTCTTACTTCAGAGTGTACTGAAAGGGAAGGCCCAACAAGCTTACTCAGCTTTATCCGCGGAAGATGCCCAGAGGTATGAGGTGGTGAAAGAGGCCATCCTCAGGATTTATGAGTTGGTCCCGGAGGCATACCGGCAGAGGTTCCGGAATGCGAGGAAGCAGTGGGACCGCACGTATTTGGAGTTTGCTCGTGAGATGCAAACATATTGTGAGCGTTGGTGCGCCTCGAAAGGGGTAGAGGGGGATTACGACAGACTGCTGCAACTGATTCTGATTGAGCAGTTTAAAGGTTGTGTCCCTGAGGGTATGAGACCCTACCTCGATGAGAAAGAGGCAGCCACGTTAGCCGCAACTGCTAAGTTAGCGGATGAGTATGCGTTGACGCATAAAATGAAGGTTGCCCCGAGTAAAGGCTACCAGAAGGGTAGTCAGGACGGCGGGGAGAGTCCACCGGAAAAGTCAGAAAGTAAGCCGGGGACTAGTGAAAAGGATAAGGTAGACCGGGAGCAGTCTGGTAGGAAGTCTCCTGGGGTCGTCTGTTATAATTGTGGGAAAGTCGGACACTTTGCGTCCAGGTGCTTTGCCCCAAGAAAGGAGACGGGGAAAGGAAAAGCGGAAATTTGGAATGGCTGTATTGAGCTGTTAAGCGAACCGCTAGGGAAGGACAGGTCTGAAAAAGTCCAGGAAGGGCGCGAGAGGTTTATCTCGGCCGGACTGGTGTCAGTGAAAAAGAGGTTAAAACCAGTTCCAGTGCGGATCTGGAGAGACACGGGAGCGTGTCAGTCACTAATACTGAAGAGTGTATTAGAGTTTAGCTCAGAGACCCAGACTGGGGAGGTAGAGGTCAAAGGTGTTGGGGAAGGGACAGAGTCAGTCCCTTTGCACCAGATACATTTACAGAGCAACCTGGTCTCTGGACTAGTCACGATCGGGGTGAGGTCCGAATTACCGATGAAAGACGTGGAAGTCTTGCTCGGTAATGACATCGCCGGAGGAATCGTGTTCCCAGTCGTGAGATTGACGGGTCAGGCTGCCAGCATGGAGGCCCCGCCCGCAATGGTGAATTTGGCTGAAACATTTCTGCCAACCTTGTATGAGACAGGGTGTAGTGAGATAAGAGGTAGTGAGGGAGCTGGGACGGACGTAGCAGTAGCCAGGAAAGAATTTGTGCAGACGCAGGAGCGAGACGAGGGGCTGATGGTTTTGGCCGAGACCGCTCTCTCTGACACAGCCTTGACAAGGGAACTAGTAGGCTATTGTGCGGATGAGGAAGTGCTAAGGAAGAAAGGGAAATCAAGTACAGCATCCGCAGATGAGGAGTGGGGGGTGGTGCAAAAGAGTTATGGGGATGAGGTTTTTAACATGGCCCACGAGGTACCCCCCGGTGGACATTTTGCGGTGCTGGAGGAAACAGTTGGTGGAATCATGAAAGAGAGTTACCGGCTGCCCAGGGGGAAAAATGTTATTGATCATGACCGACGCGAACTGAGACGGTCACCGGCTTTTGATATGCTAACAAACCTAGTCGGTGTTAGCGTGGAAATCAATGAAGCTAGGGGCCCCCTGCTAAGAGGAAAAAACCATTTTGAAAAGATTAGGATGGGATCGGTCAGATGGGAGAAGGCTATTGTTTTGGCCAGGTCTACTGATAAGGTCTCTCCCTTAATCCCCGAAGGAGTAATTAAACGACTCGCACCCATGTGTTTGATTGTCCCGAGGAAATGCAAAGAACTGGGACGTTGGGTTATGTCGGTTACAATAGGGCGGCCAAGTAAACAACACCCATATTTTTTGAGTAATTCAGTGACTAAAGGGCTGATGAACACAGAGGTGTGTATTGGCAATTTAACACGGCTGTCTGAAGCCAGCTTGGTAGTGAACCTTGGAAAAAATGAATTCGGCCACACGAATGTCACTTACCTGGGAATTGTGGTGACACAGGGGCAGCTGGCAGTGATGCAAGCTACAGTGCAGGCTATCGCTGACCTCCCAACCCCGACAGACAAGAGGGCCCTCAGAAGGCTTTTGGAGATGGTGGGGTACTGCAGGAAGTTTTGCAATAACTCTGCGGTCAATACCCGTCCCCCTCCTACTAAGCCCTTGCGAGAGAAAATTGAGTCGGAATGGGACGACCCTTGTTATTGTGGTCCGGGACAAAAACCAAATGAGAGGTTACATTGGTCGCAATTCATCAGTGTTTTTGGCCACTATGAAGTTTGCTGAGTTGGAGCCTGGTCTAAGGGATTATTAATAACACGTGTAAAAAGAACAGAAAATGTGATGACTGTCTGTCAAGGTGTTGACAATTTCAAATTCTCTGTATTAGCTAAATAACTGTTAAAGATGTATATTGTGTATGTATCAGATAATGTAGTCATGTTTGTAATTTTTACCTCCCGGTAAAAATCCTTAAAGGGGGGAAGTGTTACGAGAATACACATAAAATTAAGATGTTTGCTGGCCTGGGCTAGCATCAGTGGCATCAGCAGTTGGTCTGCCACCTGCCCTCAGGGGAAGGAGAGATAAGGAACAATGGAGCAGCGTCTGGAGATGTGTAATGAAGGGATGTGGGAGGGAGAGCTGTCTGGAGCGGCTCCCCCCTTTGAACCCTGAACTGTTTGAAGTGATGGACAGGCGATACCCCAGCAGGGGGATAAAAAGGGACAGGTTCGCTAAGACAGACACACGCCACCCGAGGTAACGAGACCCTGGAAGCGGTACGCTTCTCACGAGTGGGTGAGAAGTGCCAGACAACGACCAGGGTGGAAAGGTACGATCAGCGGGAACCCGGTGTGTGTCCGCCCTTGCCTGGGTGCCGGGTTCACTGCAGAGGATCGACCGCATCTGGAGGAGGGGTCACAGTCGGTGACCTCAGGTGACATCACCAAGGACCCGCCCAAAAGCTGTTTGTGAGCCATCTCGCTGGTCTGTGAGCCATCTTGCTGGTCTGTGAGTGAAGCCGTTCTGAATGATGAGTTGTTCCTATTCTATCTCTCTCTTCCCCCACGTTGTCCACCGCCATGGCAACGATTACTGCGAACTGAACTACTAAACTGGACTGAACTTTGAGTCATTTTGAAATTGGTCATTTACCCCTAGACAACGATAGAGCTTGATTGATGCTGTTATCTTAATTCTGTGCACATGTGTGGTTATCATTGTTGAACTGTTGCATTTATTATCCTTTCGATTACTGTGTTGCTTGTTTCCTTAATAAAACTTTCTTAGTTCTAGTACTCCAGACTCCAACTGAGTGATCCATTTCTGCTGGTTTGGCAACCCAGTTACGGGGTACGTAACACTAACAAAACGATCTGAGTGAGCGTACAGTCTAAGTTCCTCAATTCTTTTTTTCTAACCTGCCTCAGAGAAGTTAATATACCCAGCATATGTAATGATCAGATTTAACATGGAACACTTCAGCATAGTAAAGGCCCTTTAGTCCACAATGTTATGATGAGCTTTTAACCTACTCTAAGATCAATTTAACCCTTCCCTCCGATATAGCCATCCATTTTTCTATCATCCACCTGCATATCCAAGGGTTTCTTAAATGCCCCTCATGTAACTGCATCTATCACCACCCCTGGCAGGGTATTCCACACACTCATCACTCTCTGTGTAAAAACTTGCCTCTGACATCCCCCCTCATACTTTCCTCCAGTCTCCGTAAAATTATGCCTCCTTGTATTAGTCATTTCCACTCTGGGAAAAAGTCTGTGGATATCCACTCAATCTATGCCTCTTATCTTGTAAACCTCCATCAAGTTGCCTCTCATCCAATCAGAATTGCCCTAGTTCATTCAACCTGTGCTCATATGGCATACTTTCTAATCCAAGCAACTTCCTGGTAAACCAGAGACAGTCTGCTGATGCTGGAAATCAAGGTAATACACTCAAAATGCTGAAGGAACTCAACAGGCCAGGCAGCATTGATGGAGAAAAGTAAACAGTCAACATTTCGGGCTGAGACCCTGTTGAAGGGTCTTGGACCGAAATATTGCTCTTTATTCTTTTCATAGAAGCTGCCTGGCCTGCTGAGTTCCTCCAGCATTTTGTGTGTGTTACAGCATCCTGGTAAATCTCCTCTGCACCCTCTCTAAAGCTTCCACATCCTCCCTACAAAAAATCCTTAGTACCCAACAGATGTAATGATCATCTTTAGCTGATAAACAGGCCAGATCTTCAGTTAACTCAAACTGTTACAGAAATAGGTAATGCTGTGCCTGGCTTTCTGCTAAAAATCAGAAAACCTACTTAAAATAGATTCCACCTCACCTATGCACCTTCCATCTTCATCTCAAGCCCAAACCAACAGCCTCAGGCAAAATCTAACTCATTCAGGATGTCCCCTGCATTGGTCAGGGTTCAGGACCCAGCCAGCGATAAGTGAACCTATACATGCTAAACACCAAGCCTCTCAAAAATTGTACAAAAGGTGGTAACTTGCCAAGAGAGTACCAATGCTAATGGCCATCAAATGAAACAAGATCTTGAAGGGCCTGTAGTTTGATGTACGCTGAATTTGGTTGACCAGGTATGAAGGAAATACCTCTAACTGCAGCCCAAGACAGAATAACCTGAGATCAAAAGTATTGCCGGATGAATCCTAACTCCTTCAGATAGTGCTAGAATTGGAATTAACATAAGAGATTGATGGCTCATTGATGCTGCTGCCGTTCAGCATCTGAAACAGTTCAGATTCATGTACATGAAAACATATACAGTGAAATGTGCGTTTGCCTTAACCAACACAACACAAGGACATGCTGGGAGCAGCCTGCAAGAATCACCACACAATCCAGTGCTCACCATGTTCACAGAACAGCACAAGCATCAACAACAACAGAACCAGAACAAAACAACAAAAGCAAAACATGCCCTATTCCTACCCCACTCTCCCACCCACACACATGCAGTCCTCCAACCTCAAATGCCCCCAAATCCTTGTTCCTATACCCTAACCTATTGCTAAAACCATTCCAACAAACCTAAAAAACAGCCTATTCTGAGCCACAACATCAACAGAGACAGCAGCTCGGCACCATCCTGACTGGAGGTTTGGCCAGTTACATCCATACCTGGATGCATGTTTCTCTCACTGTGGCACAGCTAGTAGAGCTGCAGCCTCATAGTTCCAGACACCCAGGATCGATCCTGAGCTCAGGTGCTGTATGGAGATGTCACATTCTCTCTATGACTGTCAAGGGTGTTCCAGTTTCCTCTCACATCCCTAAGTTTTGAGGGTAATTGCCTACTGTATATTGTCTGTAGTGTATAGGTAAGTGGCAGAATTTTGGGGAAGATGACAGAATGGAGGGAGAATGGGATTAGTGTGAATGGGTGGCTGGAGGGCGGACTGCAGTCGGTGGACCACAGCCCCTGCTTCCCTGTTGTATTTTTGAATGACTCCACAGGAACAATCATGGCACTGAATGAGGCCATTCAGCCCTCTATCTATACTGTCCTCAGTACAGCAATCAATATCAATACTCTTTGCCCACAGTAATGCGAGTTATTCTTTCCAAAGTACTTATTTTATTCTGATAGAATCTTTCTACCAGCTTTACGGCAGCAACTTCTAAACTATATCATCTTAATGCACATTCATTTTTCTTCGCATTCGCTGTTGCATGCTTTGCCCAAAATTTTTAATACATGTTCCTTGGTCCTTTAACTATCCCTGCCTATCCTGTATGTGCTACATCTAAACACATCATAAACTAATAAACCTCAATCAAATCTCCTCTCCATTTTCAACACGCTGGAGGAACTCAGCAGGTTGGGTAGCATCCGTGGAAACGATCAGTCAACGTTTCGGCCTGGAACACTTGGTCAGGACTCACGAACCTGACCTGCTGAGTTCCTCCAGCGTGTTGTGAGGATTGCTTTGACCCCAGAGTATTTTGTGTTTACTCCTCTTCATTTTGTTTGATCCAAAGGAAACCCTACTTTCACCCTTCTAAAACTCTGGCGAGAATACAGCTGGATCATTGTGTTTAGTTTTGATTGCCTCATTATAGGAAGGAGGTAGAAGCTTTAGAGAGGGTGGAGAGGAGATTTACTAGGCTGCTGCCTGGATTAGAGCGTATGTCTTATGAGGATAGGTTGAACGAGCTAGGGCTTTTCTCATTAGAGCAAGGGAGGAAGAAAGGTGACTTGTTAGAGGTGTACATGATACGAGGCATAGATCAAGTGGACAGACAGGGACATTTTCCCAGGGTGGAAATGGCTAATAGAAGAGGGCATCATCTTAAGGTGATTGGATGAAAGTATAAGGGGGGGGGAATGTCAGAGGAAAGTTATTTTATGGACTGTAGATGGTGTGTGGAACACGCTGCCAACAGTCATGATAGAGTCAGAAACACTAGTGACATTCAAGAAACTCTTAGATATGACTCGGGGAATGATAGAAAAATTGAGGGCTATGGTGGAGGAAGGGTTAGATTGATGTTAGAGTAGTCTAAAAGGTCGGCACAACATTATGGGCTGAAGGACCTTTGCTGCATTTTAATGTACTATGTTTTTCCCATTCCTGGTGCTCTGTAGTCACTCCAAAACTTTTACATGCTCTTAAAATAACGTAATCAGAACTGAATGTAACACTTCGGTTGTAGCCAACCTAATGCTTTTGTAGGCCAGAATCTCCATGCTTACTAATTATGCAAATTCTAATTTCAAAGAATTATGCATTGTGATAGTATTGACCCCTTTTATTCTCTATGTCAAAGTGCATAATTTTATAACCCTCTGTATTAAGCTCCCTCACTGTGTCACTTGTCACAGTGTTTATTAATCCTGCTTTCAAAGCGCATTGACTGAAGGTCACCCACACTCACATTTTACGGATCTCTTTACTGTTGTCTCCCAAGATCTGAAAGAGCCCATCCAGGATTTCCGGCAAGTAGTCCAGCAGGTTGATATCAGGAACACATTCCAGAACAAGGATCTGCAATGATGGCCCAGATTGAAAACAGTTGGCAACAGTTAGCCTTTGCACTTCTCATGAAGTCTGTCACCTCATTAAAAAAAACACAGGAATGCTCTAAGCATGCCTTTTTATGTTTCAGTCTAGAAATATCTGCAAAGGATTTGATTACAAGATTATGATTTGATTATAAACATAGTCCCCTTATGTTTAAAACTCTGCCACCAATACAAAGAAAGGAAATGGCTGCTAGGAGCTGAGTGAGCACACAGATTGCATTGGGATAGTTCTCACTGTACGGGATTCAATCAGGCACCACTTGAAGCAACACAAATACAAGTAACACAGAAGTGGGACTTAGACTATTAACTCACTTCTAATTAGCTTTAAGGTGATAGTCATAGTCAAGCAACAAGATCAACTATTTTCTTTAACCAAAAGATCAGGAACATGATTTGTAACTCACCCAAGAGATGATGAATTGCCGTGCATACTGATTGTTGGAGTATATTCGTTCTCTCAAGAGAGGTACAAAGGCCACAAGATCAAACTTGGAACTTTCCGTGACAATGTCCTTTGAGATACAAAATGACACCATATTAAACAAAAATGCTAGTCGTAGGCAAAATAACTATTGGTCCAAAAAAAAACACAAGATGCTGGAAATTGAAAAGAAAAACAGTATTACAAAGCTTCAGTGATGCTCAATGTAAGCACAAGGAGCAGCATCTCAACTTTCAGCTGGGAAATGCTTGTGACATCCTTGTGAAATCAAACTGAATTCAAGAACTCCAGATCACAGATAGATACAGCATGGTCCTTTGGCCAACTAGTTTGCACCAACTAGCATCCAACCATTTATAATCATCCCATTTGTTTTTCAAATGATTTGGATAATGGAATTGATGGCTTTATTGCCCAGTGTGCGGACAATACAAAGATAAGTGAAGGGGCAGATAGAGTTGAGGAAGTAGACAGGCTGCAGAAGGACTTAAACAGATTAGGAAAATGGGCAAACACGTGGCAGTTGGAATACAATATTGGGGAAGTGTATGGTCATTCACTGCACTTTGGTAGAAGAAACAAAAGTGTAGACTACTTTCTAAATGGAGAGAAAACTTAAAAATCGGAGTTGCAAATGGACTTGGGAGTCATTGTGCAGGATTCCCAAAAGGTTAATTTGCAGATTGAGTCAGTGGTGAGGAAGGCAAATGCAATGTTAATACTCATTTCAAGAGGACGGGAGTATAAAAGCAAGAATATAATGTTGAGACTTTGTAAGGCACTAGAAGGCCTCATGGAGTATTGTGAGCAGTTTTGAGGCCTTCATTTAACAAAGGATGTGCCCTCGTCGGAGAAGGTTCAAAGGAGGTTCACGAAAATGATTCTGGGATTGAAAGGCTTATCATATGAGAAGCATTTGATGGCTCTTGGCCCGTACTCACTGGAATTCAGAAGAATGACGGGGTTCTCAATGAAACTTATCTAATGCTGAAAGGTCTTTATTAGAGTGGCTGTGGAGAGGATGTTTCCTATGGTGGGAGTGTCTAAGACCAAATGATATAGCCACAGAATAGAGGGACATCCATTTAGAATGGAGATGAGGAGGAATTTCTTTAGACAAAGAGTGGTGAATCTGTGGAGGCCAAGTCATTGGCTGTATTTAAGGTAGAGGTTGATAGATTCTTGATTAGTCAGAGTACGAAGGGTTACAAGGAGAAGGCAGAAAATTGGGACTGAGAAGGAAATGGATGAGCTATGATGAAATGGTGGAGCAGACGTGATGGGCGAAATGGCTTAATTCTGCTCATATATCTTACAGTCTTATGGTCTAAAGTTATGCCCCTCATATTAGCCATTTCCACTCTGGGGGGAGAAAAGTGTCTGCCTATCCACTCGATCTACATCTTTTATCATCTTGTAAGCTCTATTACGTCACCTCTAATGTTTGAAATGACCTGTATGGATGGTTTGAAAAGCTAAGTTTTTCAGTCTCCTGGAACAGTCATAAACTAATACCAGACAAAGAGAAGAAAATGAGAGACAGATGGAGAAAGGTGGGGGGAGGGGAGGGGAGAGTGAAAGCTGGAGACAGCTGCTGGAGGGAGACGAGCAGGAACACAAATGGCTACCAGTGCTGCATTCTTATAAGTATCGAAGGTGATCATGGGAACCTCTAGGGGCGAGGTGAGAGGCAAATAAGCCAGAACCAGAATAGTTGTCAAGTGAACAACAAGGTCTTGTTTTTTTGCTAGCTCTTGTACTTCAACCAATAGTTGCTCTGATTGCTTGCTCCTAAGAGAAAATAATAATAGATGGGGAAAATTATTAGAATTTTGAACAAACTTACCGTGCTATATTTAATAAACTTCACAAGATGCAATGTGTTCCAGAATCACTGAACATGAAACCTTGTGCTTTAAGCAAAAAACTCACAGAGGTGTTTGTTATGAGTGCACAACTGGATAAGGTGCCAAAATGTGCAGACAGAGGTTCAATTTTTAATGGTTGCTCTTTAACCTTGATCAATCCCAATCAGAACAGACACAACATATAAGTACATGGAGAGGAATTATTTCTGTGTAGAAATTCAAATTGCAGATTGTGGCCCTTCCATTTGCAGTCTGCTGAAAATCAATGCACCATACCATCTGTTCACTGCAGAGTGGTGATTCTTACCTTTAATAACCGGTCCAATAACTCAGAGCCACTTTTGACATTTGGATCCGGATCTGCAGCCAACTGTGTAAACAAGAGAATGGCATACAGTAACTCAGGGCAAATGTTATCAGGGCAGCCTTTTACTTCCAGCATGCATACCCCTATGTTAAGTGACTGAAGCAATACAGACAACCCCAATGATCTCAGTGGTTTCCGGAAGGGTAACAGCCAGGAAGAAACAACCTCCCTCAGCACATAGAACATTACAGGGCAGTACAGGCTCTTTGACCCACAAAGTTGTGTCAACCTTTTAACCTACTTTAAGATCAAACTGACCCTTCCCTCCTACACAGCCTTCCAATTTTGTATTATCCTTGTGCCTATCTAATACTTTCTTAAACACCCCTAACATATCTGCCTCTATCGCCACCCTGGCAGGGCATTCCACGCACTTACAAAGCTCTGTGTAAAAAAATTTACCTGACTCCCCCTCGAAACGTTCCTCCAATTACTTTAAAATTATGCCGATCGTATTAGCTAAACATCTAATACGTGCTCAAACATAACTGGTGAGCAGAGGGTGAATTAATTCCAAAGTCAGATAAATATATTATCACATTTGAAGACCTGTGCCTGGCTAAACTCACACACCAACTTCAACAGATGGTGAAGCCCTAACCCCAAGACACAGAGCTGTCAAATGGTCATCTTTGACATTTAAAAAAAAGCTTAGAAACAACTTGAACATGCAAAAATAGGATGTTCAAAAAAAGGATTAAAATCCTTACAAATAAAGCTAAGGAAGGCACCTACACACTAAAATCAATTAAAATCATTAAAACAACTACCTATCCTTATTATGCAAACCAATATTCATTTGAACAGAAGTGCTGTGTTTGTACCTATGACAGTTTTAATCTAGTGCTGATTCAAGGAAACATTTCCCATCCTGAGAGCTGTATAAATTGGTGAAAAATGACACTGGCTCATCTCCCCCACCGGTAGAGCAGATACCACTGTCATTTAAGACCAGTGCTGATCCTCAACAGTGGAATGCAAGAGATCACTGCAATAGCACTGTCATCAGAGTGGAAGACCAGCCCCATCCTTTGCTGAAGTATTGGTCATAGTCGAGGATGGTAGAGTGGTGCAGCTTGTAGAGCCGCCATCTCAGAGACCCAGGTTCAAACTTGACCTCTGGTCGTTTGTGTATGGGCTTTCCAAACTCTTTCTGAAGTATTGTACCTGTAAATGCTCAAAGTCAAGTCCTGAGTGAACATACTGTAGAACATCAGAGCATAGTACAGGGCCTTCAGCCCATGATGTTCTGATAACCTTTTAACCTAGTCTATGATCAATCTAATGCGTCCCTCCTACATAACCCTCCATTTTTCTATCAACCATGTGCCTATCTAAGAGTTTATTAAATGTCCCTACTACATCTACCTTGACCTGGCAGGGCATTTTACACACTCTCCATGCTCTATGTAAATAAAAATTACCTGACATTTATCCCTAAACTTTCCACCAATCACCTGAAAATTATGCCCCATATTAGCTGAATATGTAACAGGCACTCAAACTTAACTGGTGAGCAGAATTACAGTGTTGTTTCTGCACTTGAACAACTTCCAGCTTTGGTCACCACGTAAAGGAAAGATGTCATTAAGCTGGAAAGAGGGGCAGAGGTGATTTCTGAGGATAGTGTTGGAATCAAGTCACCGTGAGAGATTGAGCAAGATGGCATTTGGAGCAATGGAGGAGGAGGAGGATGGGTTAACTTATAAGTGTATAAAATTATGTGTGGGGCAGATAAGGCCAATGCACATAGCCTGTTTCCTAGCAATAGGGAAAACAAGGCAGAGGTTATAGGTGAAAGGCAAGAGATTTAATAGAAACTAGAAATCAAGGTTGGTCATTACATGGAATCAGAGGAACAATAACAACATTTCAAATATACTTGTACAGGAAGCTATATGGGCCAAACTCAGGCAAAAAAGGAGTATCTTGGATGGAAACCTTGGTCAGCATGGACCAATTGGGACAAAGGACTCACTCCTATGCTGTATACCTCTGACTCTGTATACCTTTATCATGCATGGCCTGTTCTATGAAACAAGCTTGCACAACACAAAAATTAGAGTGCTACTGAGACAGAATTTCTTATCTGTCATGTGTTCTCAGTCATTTCTTGATGGTGAGTGAATACTGGTGTCAATAATGACAAGGATCTCAGGAGGAGACACCTCTGATTGAAACTCACAGCTTCACTGTTGTTCATTGGGACATACATAAGAAATAGGAGCAGGAGTAGACCACCTGGCCCATCGAGCCTGCTCCACCATTCAATAAGATCATGGCTGATCTGACCATGGATTTAGCTCCTGCCTTTTCCCTATGACCCTAAATTCCCCTACTATGCAAAAATCTGTCCAACCTTGTCTTAAATATATTTACTGAGGCAGCCTCCATTGCTTCGTTGGGCAGAGAATTCCACAGATTCACCACTCTCTGGGAAAAGCAGATCCTTCTCATATCTGTCCTAAATCTACTCCCCCGAATCTTGAGGCTATGTCCCGTAGTTTTCGTAAAGATACATGGGGTGTTTACTAATTTCCTCAGATCCATTAATGTCAAAAGCTCCCTTTATGGCAAGTAATGTGCAAATAACCAATACATTTGTAATATAATCTTCAATATGAAAATTAAGCACCTTTCATGGAAAATGGGAGCAGAAGCCCAGCCATTCAGCATTTCCAGTTTGCTCCACCAGTTTATACAATCATCTTCCTCAATGTCTTATTGTCACTCTCTCCCTACCCCTCAATCTCCTTTACAACAAAGAACAAGGTTTCTAATTAATCTAGAGATTTACTAAGGTTAATAAGTTCTTGATTAGTAAAGGTGTCAAAGGTTATGAGAGAAGGGGGTTGTGAGGGATAATAAATCAGCCATGACGGAATCACGAGGGACACTCAATGGGCTGAATAGCGTAATTCTTCTCCTATGTCTTATGTCTTAATTACGTTAAAAGTGTCAAACAATGTGGCCCCTACTGGCCTCCCTGGGAGAGAAAACAAGACTGGCCAGAATGAGTGAAAAGACTTCTCAACCCTGAATCTCCTAAGGTACAACACAAGGGTATGAACATCCTTTTCGTGATGGGTCTCATAGCTCATCACATCTGCAAATGCATTTGCAGTTTCCATTTGGTCCAGAGGCTGAGAAATGGTTTGTTTTTCTACTTCCACTGTGAAGTAGGCATGCAGCTTCACCAGTATATCTCTTGGTTTATCTGCAGTTAAAATCAAGAAAGGTGCTGAAAGGCAGGAGATGGATGACATGGAAGTTATAGTGTTTGTTGTCCCAACAGCCTCGCTGGTATCATTTCCTAAACCTCTGTATAAACTAGGTGGACAGAAGTGCAACGAGAGGATAATTGTATCTTACAAAATAATTCCCTAATGCAATTACCTCCCAATATTCTCACAAATACAAAAATGTCAGATTTTAGGTATATTTTATTTATCACATGTAGATCGAAACATACAGTGAAATGTACTGCTTGTGTAAACAACCAACACACCCAAGTATGTGTTGGGGACAGTCTTCCAAGTGTCGCCACACATTCCAGCGCCAACATAGCATGCACACTACGCTCAGCAGGACAGCAGCTAAACAAGCCCTGTTCCTCACTCCCATTCACACAAATACACAGCCGTCCAACCCCAGGACAGGCCTTCTCTGACCTCCGGTAGACTCACGGATTCACAGACAATGGGCTTTGACTTTCTCAGGGAACTTGCAGTAGACTCAGGGCTTTGGCCATCAGGCTCCGACCTCCAGGCTTCCGATCAATCCTTGGTATTAAGCCCACAATTCACCGATGATGACTTATGAGGATTCTGATTGAGGAGCCTGAACACCAGGCCTGGACTCCAGACGACTAGGACCTTGAACACTAGGCCCTTCAACACTTTGTTTCTCAGAATCATCTTTAAATGTAGACCAAAAGCAGTGCAGATACATTTTGAGCCACAGTTGTTTGGATTTATTGTAACACAATTACCTTGCTAAGACCGTTGAACAGGACGTTGAAGTGCGGAAGGACCGAGCCCCTAGCCACTTTCACAATGTTGTACAGAGCCTCGCAGGCATAGTAACGCAATCGGCTATCAGCATCATTGAAACACATCAGAACTGGTTCAATCAGTTCCTTCAGATACAAGCCGGAATCCTGCAGGGAAAGCACATAACACTGAATACCAACAGTAAATGCTTTAAGTATGCAGGATTTAGCACTAACCTTTCAACTTCCACTTCTGACAGCAATATCACACATTTCTAGAATGGTCAACGTTCTCTGCTACAGCATTAAAATGTTTTCTCCTCATGTGGACAAAATATCCCATCAGGATAACTTATAAACTCAAACCAACCTTTCTCACTATCGGCCAATTCAATCTAACCTAGTTTAGTGTCAGCTGCAGCCACCCTGAGTGCCCAGAGCATTTTCTGTAAACACAATCAATGAAAGTTTCAGCAACTGAACTTGTTGTCACATGTAGCAGCAAAGGGGAGTTACTTGCAACAGGACCAGAGAGCCAAGACGCTGAGAAGAATGCTGACCCTGCCAATGAAGCATTGGTAAATTTTTTATTCTGGTCACATGCACAGTGAAAATCCTGTCCTGCAGACTGTCAACACAGATCATTTCATAGCAACAGTTCATTGAGGTTATACAAAGGAAAATAATAACAAAATGCTAAATTAATTGTTTTTGTTACAGAGAAAGTACAATGCAGGCAGATAAGGTGCAAGGTCATAATGAAGTAGATTGGGTGGTCAAGGGCCCATTTTCTTGTACAAGGGCACATTCGATAGTCCTATAGCCATGGGGTAGAATTGAAATTTATCTGCTACGCGTTACCATTCCCTCCTCACAAAAGACAGCATCACATCCACACCCAATTTCTGGATCCTCCATTCAGGTGCTGTATCCCACCACTCTGCCTTGGTACAAAGCCACTGTCACATGTACCCCAGTTGCTCATCCTCATTTTTACCTCAACATTTCACCTGTGTACTGCTGCGTCCCACCCAACACTTTGCACCCTGTACCATCGTGCCAGCCTTGTGCGCACACTCCAATGCTTTGGACCCCTACCCAAGCCCTGCAGCCTCACAGCCACTTTCCCCTCACACTGCATCCTAACACCTGCCACTACTCTGCACTGCAGTCTGATCTACCTCTTTCACGTAGTGTAGCATCCAGCACTACCTGTGTCCCTCAGCATCACAGCCAAACTTTCAACCATCTTACCCAAGCTCCATCTTATATATTATACAATCTTCCCAAACTCAGTTTCTGACAACCACCAGCTCAATTCACACAAGAACCTGCTGGTATCTAAAACAATGCTAGTATCTACTATTTCTGTTTTCAGGAACAAAAAATATGGTTGAAAGATGATGTACAAAATCAGCCTTGATCTAATTAACTGACTTGAGGGGCTGGATGGCTTTTACTACTTGCCATAACCAGATAAGTGGCCCTGTTTAGACCTCTGTCTGCAGACTGGTTTTGAGATGTTTACCCAAAGGGGAATTTACTCTGTTTCTTGAAAATATATACAGGTCGACCTTCACTAATCCGACTACCTGTAATCCGGTTCCTTTGATAATCCGGCACTCCTCAGGCCCCAATCGTGCTGGATTAGTGAAGGTAGGTGTGTGTGTGTGTGTGTGTGTGTGTGTGTGTGTGTGTGTGTGTGTCTCTCTCTCTCTATATATATGTGTGTGTATATATATATATATATATATATATATATATATATATATATATATATGTGTGTGTGTGTGTGTGTGTGTGTATATATATATATGTGTGTGTATATATATATATATAGTAGAGCACATGTGAGAGAGTGCACAAGTAGCCCAATCACAGAGAGGCACATTTCTTTTTAAAATCAGATGTTGTCCATGGCTGAAACAGAAGATATCAGCTAGGACTATTGAAATAATTGGGATATTAAACTTCCTGCTTTGTACGGCAGTGGAGTTATCAGCTTAAATTCAGTGCACACTCAGTAAGCATATGTAGGAATAAAAATGGTATTTTTATGCTCTTCAGAGCTAAGTCAAATGGGAAAACATAATTAAAGGTGTGTGCTTGCAATGTTACTGGTAGGAGGTTAAAATACGAATCTAATATACTTAAAATGCTTTTTCCACATACCCAAGTTCACAAGATCTCACCCTTATAAGCAAACACAGCATGTTCTTGTCGTTAGTTCTATTTATGAGCCGGAGTCAGACCTCACACTATAGTAGGCAGTGGTTGCAGAAGAGTAGAAAAGCATTAGTGTTGGAATTGGCAAACAGTTTTAATAAAAGGGCTTGAAAGAAGATTATCAAATAGCAAATACCCATTAGGCTGAAAGGGTTTAAATTAACTTTAAATAATTCCAGTAGACTTCCATTAGTTGGAAGTAACTCACCTTGCCAAGAGCAATGGAGCAGGCTGCAAGACCAATCAGCCCACCCTTGCGGCTGTGAGGATGCTGCGACAGAGCAAACTCCTGTGACAGGATTTGGATTACATGTTTTATTTGTCCAGTATTATTCTGTGCTACAAACTCTCGCACCAATCTGAAAGAGAGGACAAATATTAAGATTAAGCAGTCACAGAGTACGAGTTATTTATCCTCCTGCCCTTGCATCCTCCATGCCCAAGAGGCTGACTTCACCCTCAGCTTCGGATTTACCATTCAGTGAAGAACATTCTAGAGACTCAAACACCACACCAGAAATGGGAGTGAAGATTCCCCCACACAAAATGCTAGAACTCAGCAAGTCAGGCAGCATTTTATGGAGAGGAAATAAAAGTCAACGTTTGACGTATTCCCTTCCATAGATACCTCATGACCTGCTGAGTTGCTCTAACATTTTGCCTTTGTTGCTCTGGATTTTCAGCATTTGCAGAATCTCGTGTTGAAGATTTCCCCTCCTCAGTTTTGCTGACAACTATTGTCTCAGTGCATACAAGAACCAGCTGAAAGCTATGCTGGTCTCCCACCAAAAGACACATCCTGCAGGAAAGAAGAAAGTTTTGAGCACTATTCAAAAACTAGAGCCTTTTACTATTGCTTGCATCATAATTCCAGTACTTGATACTTCCACATGAACAGTTCATGGGCTGTATTGAAACACCAAATGCTGAGTCACAGTAGTCAATGTTCCGCCAGGGCTAATGAACCCTTGTGCCAGCAGACCAACACAGGACTTGCCCTGTATCTACAGAAAAAGATGATAACTCAGTCCAAGTTAAGAATTACTTATCCATTGAAGATTAAGGCTTTTAAAATTCTGAAGGAGTCCATCAGGTGTACAAAAGTAGTTCCAAAGACATTTTAACAAGATACAGACATCTGGGGGAGAAAATAGATTTTGAAAAAGAATGTAAGAGTTTAAAATTAAGACATTATAAGGAACAATGCTAAAAGTGAAATGGTAGAAAATACGGGTGGATACTGTATCATTGATTTACACAGAAGTGTAAATAGTGAGTGGGGGCTGTCAAGACTTGCCTGTGCAGCGGGAGATTGCTTGGGTTATTAGTAACTTAGCAAGGGCCAAAAAAAAGCAAGGTTTAGGCAGAGTAACCATTGTGGGAGCGGCCAGGCTTTGGCTCGGCAGGCTTCAGCGAGAACAGAAAAAGGCTAGAATTTAAGCTTGAGAAGAAAGAGCCAAAAGTATAAAATGTGCAGGCAGGATGGTACCTAAGGCAGTGGAACACTCCTCCTGTAAGATGTGGGATTACAGGGTACCTAATGGTCTCCCTGATAACTACATCTACGGAAATGCATTCACTTCCTGACTGACAAGGTCAAGCAACTGGAGCTGGATGTACTCGGGACCAGCTGAGAGTCTTCAGACTTTATAAATGATACTTCTACTGAGGTGGTCAGGCTTCAGATGGGTGAACAACATGAGAAACTAGGGGAGTAAGCAGTCAGTGGCCACTCCATTCAGCAACAAATATACACACTGCTTTGGGGGGTGGGGGGAGCTGAATGACCTATCAGCACACTGCATCAGCAGTCAGACTAGTGGCACTGTGCTGGCTTTGAGGCTCAGCAGGGAAGGGTAAAATCAGGCAGAGCCATAGCGATACGAAACTTGATAGTTAGGGGTATGGACCAGAGATTCTGCAGTCATTAAACAGATGCCCAGATGTTGAGTTGCCTCGTGGGTGCTAAGAGTCCAAGGTGTCTCAGAGCGGCTGTAGGATATTCTTAAGAGAGGGGAGAGGGAGATCTGGACTACTCCTAGTACCACATGAAAGTCAGGTCAGGAATAGGATGATAGTACAGATGAGTGGTTCGGGCAGGGTTTCAGGTTCTTGTATAATTGGCACCTCTTCAGGCCTGAGGTGACTTGCACAAGAGAGACAGGTTGCACTTACACTGGAGGGGTACCAATATCCTGGCCAGGAGGTTCACTCATGCTACTCGGGAGGGTTCAAACGAGTTTGGCAGGGAGATGGGAACCAGAGTACCAGGTCAGAAAGCGGAGGGATAGCAAGGAAGGTAGATGTCAGAGCTAGTAAAAACAGGTAGGAGAAATGTAATAGATATGATGGGACAGATAGTTTGAAGTGTGTGTGTTTTAATGCTTAGGAGTATTAAAAGTAAAGGTGATGAACTAAGAGCATGGTTTAGTACATGGAACTATGATGTTACGGTCTTTACAGAGACTTGGTTGAGAGAAGGACAGGAATGGGTGCTTAATTAAGAAAAGACAGAGAGGGAGGTAAAAGAGGTGGGTGAGTTGCACTGCTGATCAGGGACAATATCACAGAAGGGACATCAGGAACAGTGACCACAACTCCTTACGATAGCTATAGATAAGGATAAGTATGGACCTTGCAGGAGTGTATTAACTGAAGCAGGACAAATCATAAGAGCTTTAGGCAGGAACTAGGGAGCGATAATTGATAACAGCTGTTTTTGGGCAAGTCCACAACTGACATGTGGAGGGTGTTAAATACCAACTGCACAGAGTACAGGACAGGTATGTTCCAGTCAGAAGAACGGACAGGGAATGCAAGGTAAAAGAATCCTGGATGTCAACACAGGTGATGAATTACGTTAAGAGGAGAAAGGAAAAGTATGTAAAGCTTAGGAAGCCAGAATCAAACAAAGTCCATCAGGATTATAAAGAAACCAGAAAAGAAGTCAAGGAGGGAATTAGAAAAGCCAGGAGGAGCTAATGAAAGGCTTGGCAAGTAGGATTAAAGAGAATCCCAAGGCATTCTATACATATATCAAGAACAAGAGAATAACAGGGAGAGGGTAGGGCTCTCAAAGGTAAAGGGGGAGCATGTGCTTGGAAGCAGAGGATGTGAGCGAGATCCTTAAAAGCGTATTTTACATCAATATTTACCACAGTGAAGCACGTGGAGGATAAGTAGTAGATCAGTGCTGAGTGTATTGATATGTCAGGGCATTTCGAGGTAAAGGAAGAGGTAATATTGGGTCTCTTAAAGAGTATTAAGGTGGATCAGTCCCCAGGGCCTGATGGGATATACCTCAGGTTACTGGGAGAGGCAAGAGAAGGGAATACGGGGGCCTTAACCAATGCCCTCTAATCCAAGCAAAATCATGGTAAATCTCTTCTGCACTCTCTCCAAAGACTCAACATCCTCCCTATTGTGGTGCGACCAAAACTGTGTGCAACCTAATTTGAGTTTTATAAAGCTGTAACATGACTTCCTGACTTTTGAACTCAGTGCCTTGACTGATAAAGGCAAGCATGCCATATACCTTCTTAAGCTTCTTAACCACCCTTGGAGAGTGTTCACTCCCAGGCCAACATCTCCAGCAGTGAGGCTGTGATCATACGCAATAGATGGATATTCTACATGTCTAACGGACATGCCCAAGAAAACCCTATCCCAAGATTCGTGACAGTAAGAGATTCAGAGTGTGGAGACTATTGTCTCAAACAGTCTTCTCAAAGAATGGAATACCCTGATCAACTCATGGGAATCCCTGGGCCGAATCACTCAGAATGAGGAAACTACCAGAAAGACACAGAGTGTGACTCTATAAAAACATGCACAGCGTAAACATAAGAGATTCTGCAAATGCTGGAAATCTGAGGCAACACACAAAATTCCAGAGGAACTTTACAAATCAGGCACCATCTATGGAGAGGAATAAACAGTTGATATTTCAAGCTGAGAGGCTTCATCAAGTCTGACTCAAAATACCAAATGTTTATTCCCTTCCCTAGATGCTGCCTGAACTGCTGACGTTCCTCCAGCATTTTGTTTTTTTGCACAAACATGCAGAGGCTGTGGAATAAGATAATAGAATCCCAAGGAATAGAGCCACTTGCTCCTCCTGAAACCAAATGTACAGCTCACACATAACACTCATCAGCCATCATAGTAATGGAGTGGAACCAAGTCAATCTCAATCTTCAGAGACTTCTTAGAAGTTAATGTGTAATCTTTTCCCCTCTTCTCCCTCAAAATTTCAATCTCAGGAAAGATGACAAAGTTCTTGCAATCATGTCTAAAATTATAGTACAAAGTACCAAAAAAGAAGAATACACCCAAGTATAAACTTATTAATACACAGCCAATACAACATTTCTCCTCACCTGCCCATCACTTCTCTCTTTCCGGTGCTCCTCCTTCCACTTCTAGCATGGTTCATTCTGCTGTCAGATTCCTCCTTCTTCACCCTTTACCTCAACCACCTATCATCTGCCAGCTTCTCACTTCATTCCCCCTCCCCCCATCCAACTACCTTCCCCCTTCACCTGGCTTCACCTATCACCTGCCAGCTTAAACTCCTTTCCCTCCCTCCCCCCATCTGTATTATTCTGGCTTCTTCCCCCTTCCTTTTCAGTCTCAACCCAAAACGTTGACTATTCCTCTCCATAGATGCTGTCTGACTTGCTGAGTTCCTCCTGCATTTTGTGTGCTCTCTGGGTTTCCAGCATCTGCAGAATCTCTCATGTTTTAACATTTCTGCTACAGTTGCAAATGGTGTGCTGTAAACTTGAAATTATCCAAACTGAATAATGTTAAAATACAACAAATGGGTTCACCTGAAATGGCTGCATAACCATTCCTGCACAACTAGACACATACACTAACACTACTACATCATTGCTTGTCTGGGATCTTTGATTCTACACAATACAGAGGCAATAGATCCTTAACTAATCATTTTAAATGATACCACTCAAGCCAGACATCCCATCCTGCAAAAACTCATTTCAGGGAGGTAGCACCATCAATTTGCGGGAGACTCCCGGAACTTCCGGGAGAGGTGGGATGTCTACAATAGAGTAGCTCCTTAGCAGCTAGCCAGCTAGTTTAAATAACGTTAGCTATGCTAATGAATGAATGACACCTGTTAAACTCACCTCAACATGTCTTTTACAGTCTTAACCCACCATGGGCAATAGAAAAGTCACTGTTGCAAACAGTGCAGCGAGCAACACTGTCATTATTTTGACCCCTATTAGGCAGGGGTACACTTTAGGGTAGTCTGGGGTGACATACGTTTCATATTTTCTTTTTTTAAAACACTCTCCCATGGCGCGGGCAGGCAGGCACGTTCTCTCTCTCTCTCTCTCTCTCTCTCTCTCTCTCTCTCAAAAAAATTGGTTTCCGGGACATTGTATATAATTTGCGGGCATCAGGGAGCCACTATTAAAATGCAGGAGACTCCCGGAACTTTTGGGAGAGGTAGGATGTCTGTCGAGCATGCAAGTTTATTTGTATAGCACTTTTCACACACAAGGCAGTTCAAAGTGCTTTACAAAAATATATATAAACATCAAACGTCAAATTTCAGACAATATATAAGAGAATAAAATTACATGAAAATAGAATGATAAACAAAAGTTACAGACAGTGCAGGAGATTCCAATTAAAAGCTACAGCGAAAAGTTTTAAGCCCAGATTTAAGAGCTTAAAGTTGGAGCAGACTTCAGATTCTCTGGAAGGTTATTCCAGATATGTGGAGCATAGTAATTAAAAGCTGGTTCACCATGTGTAGTTTTGACTCTGGGGATGGTAAACAGACCAGCCCCAGATGACCTGAGAGCTCAGGAAGGTTCATAATGCAGCAAGAGATCAGAGATGCATTTTGGCTCTCGACCAGTAGTAATACTTTAAACCCAATCCCCTGATGGCCAGGAAGCCAGTGTAGTGATCGGAGAACTGGAGTGATGTGTTCTACTTTCTTGGTCTTCCTGAGGACTCTGGCAGCAGCATTCTGAGTGAACTGCAGCTGTCTGAGGGATTTTTTTTTAAAGAGACTGTGAAAATGCCATAAAATCTACTAAAAATAAATGCATGGATGAGTTTTTCTAGATCTTGCTGATAAGCCCTTTCATTCTCGCTATATTTTTAAGATGGTAGTAGACTGACTTCATAATTGTCTTAATATGGCAGTTAAAATTTAAGTCGGAGTCCAAGGTTTCTGGCTTGGTTTCTGGTCTGTCATGACAGGGATTCTAAGTAAGCACTGACTTTCAATCATTCTTATTTTGGCACCAAAAGCAATTATTTCAGTTTTCTCTTTGTTTAACCAGAAGGCAGTAATAGAAACAACACACACAAAATGCTGGTGAACGCAACAGGCCAGACAGCGTCCATAGGAAGAAGCACAGTCAACATTTCAGACCGAGACCCTTTGTCCTGAAACGTCGATCGTGCTTCTTCCTATGGATGCTGCCTGGCCTGCTGCGTTCCACCAGCATTTTGTGTGTGGTGCTTGAATTTCCAGCATCTGCAGATTTCCTCGCGTTTGTGGCAGTAATAGAAACCAGTTGGTATCACTCAGTGGAAAATGTTACCTTTACGAAAATGGACTAGTAAGAAACGGAAAGATCAAAGTACAAAGTAAGTTATCAAAGTGCACGTAGGTCACCATATACAACCATGAGATTAATTTTCTTGCGGGCTTAGACAGTAAGTACAAGAGCCATAATAGAATCAATGAAAGACCACACCAGACAGGACAGACAAACAACCAATGTGCAAAAGACAACAAAAAGTGCAGACACAAAAGAAAAATGAATTAATTAATTAATAATAAATATCAAGAACATGAGATGAAGCATCCTTAAAAGCAAGTCAAGTTGTGGGAACGGTTCAGTGATGGGGCGAGTAAAGTTGAGCGGAGCTATTCCCCTCTGGCTCAAGAGCCTGATGGTTTACTGTTCCTGAACCTGGTGGTGTGAGTGCGAAGGTTCCTGCACCTTCGTCCTGATGGCAGCAGCGAGCAGAGAACAAGGCCTGGGTGGCGAAGGTCCTTGATGCTAGATGCTGCTTTCCTGCCACAGCACTCCATATAGATGTGTTTACTAGTAGGAAAAGCTTTACCCATGATGGACTGGGCTGTATCCGCTATTTTTTATGGGATTTTTCATTCAAAGGCATTGGTGTTTCCATCCAGACTGTGACGCACCAATCAATATACTCTCCACCACACATCAACAGAAGTTTGTCAAAGTTTTAGATGTCAAATCTTCACAAACTTCTAAGGAAGTAGAGGCATTTGCTGAGTTCTTTTGCTCTTTATGCACTAGACCCAGGACAGGTCCTCTGAAATGATGCCACTGGGGAATAACTCCATTTAGCTCTCACACATTAAGATAAACACTTCAGTCATTACACCATTTTTGTTGATGGAAGATGTAGTTCTCAAACTAATTGTACTTCCTAATATAAAACAACACCTACATTTGAAAAATGTTTCATTGGTTTAAGAATCCTTCATTATCCCTCACGGTCATGAACAACACTGTAGAAATACACTGCAATTCATTTTGACCTCAACAATCAATACTGATTTGAGCATCTGTAAGACAGCCAATTTCAATCCCACATGCAATCTGCACAATTGTCCTAAAGCGACACAGAACATTTCCACAAATACTTATAAACAAGAGGAGATCACAATGTCTGATCCGATTATAACTTCAACACCTACATCCCCTTCTCTTGATAACCTTTCGTATTGTGAATCAGGTATCTGCCTACCTCTACCTTAAAAATATTCAAAAATTAGTTCTATCTCCCTTTAAGGAAAAGTGCCAAAGACTCAAAACATTGAGGATTCTATGTCATCTTTCTTATAGATGTACACAGAACTCTCTTGCACCTAAACAGTGCTCCCACAAGAGGGAACATCCTCTCCCTATCACCCTGCTGAAACCATTCCAGATTCTATATGTTTTTATTAAGTCCCCTCCTACACTTTTACACTTGTCCAACCTTTCTACTTAAGGGAACAATGTCCATCCTAGGTGTCAGACAATTTAGGTCTCAAAGGAAAACTCATGAACCAGCAGAAAAAATGAGGCCAGGTGACCAAAACCTGGTTAGAGCTACAGTAGTTTTATGAAATATGCAAGAGGGGAGAGAAGGAGAGGTAGTACAAGGATTGAAAAAGGGAATTCTACAAATAGGATCTTGGAAGCAGAGATATGTCTGTCAATGCAGACCAAAAGATCAGATTGGAGAAGAGTAGATATCAGAGGTCTCTGAGCCTGGGAACAAACAGATCATAGAGAGATGGGGAATGGCAGGGCCACGTGCGGATCGCAGAAAGCCGTATAGTATAGAGAACGACAATGGAAAGACCATAAAGAGATTACAGGGAAAATGAACAATATGGCCATTGGGGATTAGAGATAAGGAATGGCAGGATCATAGGGAGAGTACAGAGAAAAGAAACAGCAAGACAAAAAAACAGATTACAGGAGTAAGGAACCAAAAGGCTCTCTAATTGCCGCCGAGTGACATACTTCAGCATCATATATGACAATACTAGAAATACCACCAGGTCTGTCAGCTCTTTCCCAGGGTTGGGGAAACCAAGGACTAGAGGATGAGAGAGAAAAGATTGAACAGGAGTCTAGGAAGACACTATTTCTTACAAAAGGTGTTACATATATGGAATTAGCTGCCAGAGGAAGTGGTGTAGACAAGTATAATAAGAACATCTAAAATACATTGGACAGGAAAATGGATAGGAAAGATTTATTTGGATATGGGTCAAATGCAGGAAAATGGGAGTAGCTTATTTGGGATCTTGGTTGAGAAGGGTCAAAGGATCTATTTCTGTGCTGTGTTATTCTGTGACTCCATATCTCCCAAGGATTCAATCAAAGTTAACCACAATAAACCTCTCCCCAGCTCCCCACCATTAATTCTCACCGTGTACAGGTTAAATTTCAAAGTAAGCCACTTTAAGCAAGCTCACAATGCAAATCAGATTGATACATCCAAAGCTGGCAAAAAAAATTAATATGTTCATGACAACATCATGGTAATTTTTCTCTGCACTCTTTCAATCTTATATCTTTTCTGTAGGGAGGTAACCAAAACTGCACATCATACTCCAACACAAGGAAATCTGCAGATGCTGAAAATTCAAGCAACACACACAAAATGCGGTGGAACGTAGCAGGCCAGGCAGCATCTATAGGAAGAGGTACAGATGACGTTTCATGCTGAGACCCTTCGTCAGGACTAACTGAAAGAAGATCAAATCATACTCCAAATTAGGCCTCAGCAATGTCTTATGCAACTTCAACATAACATCCCAACTCCTTTAGTCAATACTTTGATTTATGAAGGCCGATATGCCAAACACTCTCTTTATGATCCTATCCATCTGTGACACCTCTTTCAAGGAATTTGCTCTATTCTACTGCACTTCTCAGTGCCCTGCATTCACTGTGCATGTCCCATCGTAGTTTGTCCTCCCACAGTGAAACCTAATACTTGTTTCATTAAATTCTATTTGCCATTTTTCAGCCCATTTTTCCAGCTGGTCCAGGTTTGATAGGCTTCTTCCTCACTATCCACTACATCCCCAAACTTGATAATACACACAAATTTGCTGCTCCAGTTTACCATGTTATCACTCAAATTGTTAATATAAATAACAAACAATAACAGACCCAGCACTGATTA
This sequence comes from Mobula hypostoma, assembly GCF_963921235.1. Classification (NCBI taxonomy): domain Eukaryota; kingdom Metazoa; phylum Chordata; class Chondrichthyes; order Myliobatiformes; family Myliobatidae; genus Mobula; species Mobula hypostoma. The sequence goes on from NC_086110.1 coordinate 6,814,869, forward strand.
TTGCAGCACACCACTGATCACAGGCCTCTAGTCAGAAAGGCAACCATCTACTACCACTCTCTGGCTTCTCCCACTAAGCGAATGTTGAATCCAATTTATGACCACATCCTGAATGACATCAACCTGAAACTTCTTGAAGAGCCTCCCTTGCAGGATCTTATCAAAGGCCTTGCTGAAGTCCATGTAGGCATCCAACGCTTTTCCTTCATCAACTTTCCTGCAACCTCCTTTAAAAACTTTATGTTCAATTAGTCGTTGCCTACCATGCACAAAACCACATCGACATGCCTTATGCAACTTCAACATAACATCCCAACTCCTTTACTCCATACTTTGATTTATGAAGGCCCAATATGCCAAACACTCTCTTTACGATCCTATCCATCTGTGACACCTCTTTCAAGGAATTTGCTTTATTCTACTGCACTTCTCAGTGCCCTGCATTCTGTGTATGTCCCATCCCAGTTTATCTCATGCCCTATCTATCCAAATATTCATACTCATAGTATATCTCATGTCTTTTGGAATACCATGCACAAAGTCACATTGACAACTTTCAGGACCTGTCTATTCAAATATTCATATAGTATATCCTGTGCTTTGGAATACCTTCCAAAAATGTATCCATTACTGACGTCAGACTCACCAGCCCCTATGTTACCATCTTATTCTTAGGGGCTTCTTAAACAATGGAACAACAGTAGCTATCATCCAGTTCTTTGGAACCTCACCTGTGGTTAAGGATATTTTAAATACCTCTGCCAGGGCCCCTGCAATTCTGAACTGGCCTCCCACAAAGTTTAGACCTTGGGGATTTATCCATCCTAATTTTCCTCATGACAGCAAGCACCTCCACTTCTCTAATTCAGATACAGTCCATGACATCACTACTGTCTTGCGTCAGTTCTATAGATTCTGTGTCCATCTACCACAAGGCTACTAAACAGCTTCCTCCCACAGGCAGTCAGACTGCTAAATATCTGCTCTACCTGACTCTGCTTTGGACAGTTTTAACTTGCACGGGACACTTATAACTTGATTTTAACTGACATGTGGCTGTTGTGTTTTACTACTTATTGTTATGTTTATTATTTAGTGTTGCGTTTGTTATGTTATGATTGCACTGCCCCTGAGAAACGCTGTCTCATTCTGCCCTGCAGAGCTGATGTACGATTAGAATGACAATAAAGTTTTTTGAAATCTTTGAAAAAAAAGTAAACACAGATACAAAAAAATTCATGTAGGATCTTCCCCATCTCTTTCAGCTCCATGCATAGATGATCATACTGATATTTAAGTCGACTACTTTGTCCCTTGCTATCCTTCTGTTCTTAGTACAGTCGACCTTCACTAATCCGACTACCTGTAATCCGGTTCCTTCAATACTCCAGCACTGATTATGCTTAATGTGATCCTTCTGTAATTCGGCATTTTCACTAATCCGGCACTCCTCAGGTCCCAATGGTGCCAGATTAGTGAAGGTCGACCTGTATATCAGTAGAAGCCCTTGGGATACTACTTCATCTTGTTTTATCCTGTTACCTTTCCTGGAATCCTCAGAACTGAAAATGGTCAAAGATGTCAAACATTACTGCACTGTTTGGAAAAGCCAGAAATTTGTTTTCCATCACTACACCAGAATAAACATCATTAACCATGAAGACCGACAGCACATCAGAATTATGTCAGTTGAAAAGTCATGTGAATTACAGTGAGCACACTGTATTTCAGAGAACAAAACCTTTTAAGATGAAGCCACAGCTGCCACGGGAGAAGCAAAGCCAGAAAGACACAAAAAAAGCCAGTATAAGAGGCTTGAAGATATTTGACGGGTGCAGTGTGGACAAAGAAAGAGGATTTTATTTTCTACATGATATTGCATCTTCTCTGGATCTGCTTTTGTCTCCCAGTCCATTTTCACTCTCTTTTGCCTGCAACCGTTTTGTTATTTCATCAATTCTGGTTTCCTGCCAGTCCAGACTGACTGGGGTCGGAAGGTAAGGAAATCGAGGCCACAGTTGCACAAGGAAGTATTGAGGCCAAGGGCTTGGAGCTTATTGATTAGTTTTGAGGGGATGACAGTATTGAATGTAGAGCTGTAGTCAATGAAGAGCACCCTGATGTAAGCATCTTCACTGTTTTGATGTTCCAGGGTTGAATGACGAGCCAATGAAATGGTACCTGCTAGTGACCTATAGTGAAGGTAGGCAAATTGAAACAGATCCAAGTTGCTTCTCAGGCAGGACTTGATATGTTTCATCACCAACCTGTCAAAACACTTCACCACAGTGGACATAAATGCTACTGGATGATGGTCATTGAGGTAGGTTACCATGCTCCTTTTAAGCAATGGTACTACTTGGCCAGGTAGCCAGTCTGAGCCAGATGCCTTTCGTGGGTTCACCTTCTTGAAGGACATTCTCACATCATGCTTAGAGACTGAAAACATAGGGTTGTGGGGCCAGTAGGAGTTCATAAAAGTGCCTCCATGTTTTGATGGCCAAATCGAGGATAAAAGGCATTGAGCTCATCTGGGAGCGATACCTTGTTGTCACCTGCCGCTTGGTTTCACTTTATAGATGATAGCATTCAAGCCTTGCCACAGCTGTCGAGCATCCTTCAGTGATTCGAGTTTGATCTGGAATTACCCTTTCACACACAAGATGCTTTCTGGAGATCGTACTCAGACCTCTTATATTTTACTTGGTCACCAAACTTGAAAGATCTGGTGCTCAGCAGATTGCGGATTTCTTGGAGATGAAGATAGGAGGAAGTCATCAGTTGGGGTTGGTTTTAAGCAGTAAGTTAAAGGAGGGGAAAGATATGGTGAAGCAGAGTTTCTGAGGGAATTTCAGAGCCTACACCATGGCAATTGAAGACAGCTGTAAATGATGGAACAATTCAGATTGGACGCATGCAAAATGGCAAGGCTATGAATGCTAAAGTCAAGACACCGGAAACAACTTCAGTCCGATGTGAAAGGTAAACAGATCTTGGTGTAGAGATTTTGACAGGGAATGGGATTCTGCTTGTTATGTTCCACCCCCTTCCCCCCAACAGCCCTTCCTCACCCAGGGAACCCCAAGCGCCAGCTGTACTCATTCAAAGTCTGCATGGGATATTCATGATCAGCATGGCTTAAAGCCAGGTTACGTGGTGCACATTAACATTTTATTACTTTCAAACTTGATAAAGGCTTTAAAACTGCTCCAGAGAGAAAGCATACCATCTGGCAAACAGGAACAGAGAGGTGAAAGCTTGGTGGCGAAGTGTAAAGGGGAGCAGAGGTGACAGTCTGTTGACAGAACAGTAAACATAACAAGGTCTAGATGCCGAGACCTGACAAGTCTCACAGCTGGAAGGGAAAACCAGCACATGGACAAGGACAGAAGGGACAGAGCAACGCTGGTCAGAAAACAATGTCCCTGCTTGGAATCAAATTACTCAAACTTTCCTCTTAATTTGAAGAGTTTAGAAGATCAAGGGCAATTTGATTGAAGTGTTTGAAGAATCTGAGCTGACAGATGTAATGAAACTACTTTTACAAATTGGAAAAGGTAATTAGAAATGTTGGGCAGCCTGGGCTAAAATAAAAATGTGCTTTATTAATGATAAAAAGAAAAGCAGATGCAATTAAAGATTAGCTTTATCTTTAAACATGTAAACATAAAGTGAAATATATCATTTGCGTCAAATCAAATCAGTAAGAATTATGCTAGGCCACCCTTCTGGTGCCAACATAGTTTGCCCCCAACTCGCTAACACTAACCACCTACACTTTAGGAATGCAAGGGAGAAACCAGAGCACCCAGAGGAAACCCACATGATCACTGGGAGAAAGTACAAACTCCTTACAGACAACTGCAGGAATTGAATCTTACAGATGGCTGCTGTAAAGCATTTTGCTAACCACTACACTACCGAGCTGTGTCCAAAGTGCCTGGAAACAACAAAGGAGCTCAGAGCACAAAACACAAAATCACAACATCCACAGCATCAAGGTCTGGACACTACTCAAGCTGAAGCTGGGCAGTGTTTATAATTCACTCCATGCAAGTTCCAGGCAATGACACGTCCAACGTTAAAGATTGTAACCACCATCATCAAGTATATCAATCATCAGAAGTTCGAAGATCCCCACTCATCATAGCTTGTCACACCAGACAGCCAGCCACTCTAGTGTTGTTTGGTTGATGTTGAGCAGGTCAATGTCAGCTAAATCAGGTGAGAGTGGGCAGTTGCGCAGAACGTGTTCAATGTTCTGCACCCTTTCGCCACACTCACAGGATTCGCTGGTCTTTAAACCCCACTTCACTATATTGTCTCCCTTCCTACAAACTCCCGATCTCGCTCCGTTGAGAGTGTCCACTTCCGTCCGTCAAGCAGTGCCTCGACTTGTAACATTTCTGTGGAGTCTTGCACTGTATTGTTTGGTGGGGTTCTGGCCTCTGTTTGTTGCCAGAGGTCAATCCTGTATGTTTGGGGGGATGTTCCATGCAGTAGTTCCTCCACTGTAGCAAAGCTTTTCCTCGATTTTAGGCGTTTGGAAACCGGCACATGATGATGTAGTGGGTGCCATGGATCCGAGTTCTGGAGATCATCTAACTCACTTTATTCACAGTAACAGAAATTTTGACCAGGGATGCCCAAACTTTTGCATTACACTGTATAATCTCAAAGGATATGAAGGGACAGTTTCAACACTAGGGACGTGCCATATAATAATGAATTATGTTGACATTTCTTGTAAAGTGTAGTGAAATAGGCTTGGAGGCTCATTTGAAGCATGGGTAGATACACTTAAGTATCAAGGAATTGAGGGCTTTGGGAATCTGGTTCAGAAGAAGATGTGGGGCCTGGGAGAAACTTACAGGGACTGCTGTCTTTCTCATGCTCCTACTTTCTTATACTTGGGGAATGTTCATATGCAACTTGGACTCGCTACTACTCATTCAGGTGCAAATACAGTTTTGTTACTATGCCAAAATGGTGCAAAGGACCTCCAAGTTAATGGTAAAAACCTTCTTTAAAGACTTTAGCCCACTTCTTTCTAGGTTCTTGCACAGTTAATTACAGGATTTTTCAATTTAATATACAATGGCCTGCTGTTAGCATAAACAGATTCAAGATCCAAGATTGTTTAATGTCATTTCCAGTATGTAAGTGTAAAGGAGAATGAAATAATTGTTACTCTGGCTCTGATGCAACAAACAAAAACACAATAAGATATAGAACACAATAATTAAATAAAACAATTAATATGAACCACTTCTGAAGGCGGAGCGAAGTAATGATGGCGCTAAACAGCGACTCCTTTGCTTGCATCTTCGGAAACAGCTCTATTTCCATTTTTAATATCTTTATTTTTCCCTTTCAGGGTTCTTTTGAAGACCCTAACCTGGAGTTACGCGTTGACTTTGGTTCTCTGCGAGAATGGGACCTGCTCTCAGGGTTTCATAACTGGCCGTTGTTCAGCATGCCAAGGGCTCGGCCTAAGAGTCCGGCTCGGATTTGGAAGCCTAGGATCTTGAGGCTCTGGAGATGGGCAGATTGAGGGTCGGTATCACGGCAGGAGACCTGTGTGTCATCAGGGGAGTCGAAATATCTACAGCTGTGTGCCCGGAGACGCGAGATCTTTGAGATATTTAGGTACAGAGCTCAGAAAAAGCAACGTAATGGACTTTTAACATCATAAACCAACAAGTTGTTTATTATGTCTCCCAGCTTGCTGGGAAAACAGAGACACTTCCTTCTCCCTTATTGGGGGGGGTGGGGGCAGGAGAGAGGGAGAGAGAGAGAGAGCTTGTGGTATGTCGTATACCGGGTGAAACACAAAGTCTTTGGGGTAACTGCAAGTCTGTGTCTTTGCTACGACTACTTATCCGCAGAAGGACGCAAGTATAGATATGCATAGTCCAGCTTTCTTCAGCCTCCTCAGAATGTAGACGTGTTGATCATTGCTGATTATGTAGGATGTGTTCTGTGACCATGAGAGGTTGTACAAGATCTGCACTCCCATGAGTTTGAAACCACTCAGTTTCCACTGCTGTGCTGCTAATGTAAAGAAGGGCTATCAGTGGTGCAAGTTCTTCTGAAGTCAGTAACCATCTCCTTTGTCTTGTTGACATTGAGGAAGAGGTTATTTGCCTGGCACCAGGCTTTGAGCTCTTCCACCACCTCTCTGTAGGCCATCTCATCATTATTGGTGATAAGCCTCACCACTGTCGTGTCATCGACAAACTTGACTATGTGATTACTTGGATGTTTGACTATGCAGACACATGCGAGCAGAGTGTACAGCAATAGGCTCAGCACCCAACCCTGGGGGGCACCTGTGTCGAGGATGATGGGGAGGAAGAAGTGGTTGTTCATCCTGACTATCTGAGGTCTGCTTGTTAGGAAGTTCAACACCCATTTGAACAGTTGTGTATTTAGACTGAAGAGTAGGAGTTTGTTCACCAAGGTCTGTGGGACAATAGTGTTGAATGCTGGAATGAAATCCAGAAACAACATTCTGACATAGGTGTCCTTCTTTTCTAGGTGTCTCAGAGCCAGGTGCAAGGCAGATGCTATGGTATCTGTCGTAGAGTGGTTCCATCGATTAGAATATTGGTGAGTGTCCTGTGTGGCAGGAATGGAGTTTTTGATATGTGCCATTATCAACCAATCAAAGCACTTCACAATGATTGGCATCAGTGCCTCTAGGCACTAGTCATTTAGTTCTGAAGGTGTCAGGTCCTTTGTTACAGGGATGATGGCTGATTTGATGCATGTTGGGACAGCAGCCTGGATGAGTGAAGCATTGAACATGTCCATGAAGATATCAGTGCGCTGGTGTGCATACTCACTTAGTACTTGACCTGGGATGTTGGCTGGCCCGACTGTCTTATGGGTGTTGACTCTCTGCAGAGTCCTTCTCACATCTGCTACTGTTATAGACTGTGGCTGCTCACCCTGGGAGAGGGGTAGCTTTCGTGGCTGGTGTTGTGTTGCATGCTTCGGAGTGTGCCTGAAAGTTATTTAGAGCATTAGAGAATGAGGCATACTGATACAGTCCATGCTGTTTTTCCTTGCGTGGTCGGTAATGTCCTTGATGCCTAGCTATATATGCCAGGGATTATTGTCGGACAGGTGCTCCTGAATTTTTTGTGTGTAGGCAGTCTTTGCCTCTGATGAGGTTTCTCCTGGTTATTCTGTCTCCATACTTGAAGGCAGTGCCCCCAGGCTTTTAGTAGCACCACTGCATTCAGCCAAGACTTCTGGGTTGGGGAGTGAGATGACCATTTTTGAGGGAACAACATTACCAACACACTTACAGATATAGCTGGTGTCAGATGAGGCATACTCCTCGTGGTCTGTGCCTTCTCCATTTGTGCCGACCTCCTTGAAGTTATACCAATTAGTTTGTTCAAAACAGCCCTGAAGCATACAGGTTGGTTCATTAGGCCACGCAGTGATGGTCCTCGACTGGTTTCTCCATTTTCAGCAGTGGTCAGGGTGCTGGGATTAACATTATGGAAATATGGCCAGAGGGGCCAAGATGGGGGCATGTGAGGCTTTGTAAGTACTGCATCTGATTGCTCCCCTAGTGGACATGGTGATGTATTGGTAGAATTTGGGAAAAATGTCCTGCAGGTTAACATGACTGAAGTCTCCTGTAAATATGAAGAGACTGTCCAGGTGTTTGTTTTGTGAAAGCTGATGATATTGTAAAGCTCTCCCAGTGCATCCTTGACATTTGTGCTCGAGGGCAGGGGGGAGGGAGCAGGATGAGACGTAAGCAGTGTGATGAATACAACAGTAAACTAACTCCCTGAGTAGGTTATGTGGCTGCCATTTAATTGTAACAGTAACTGTTAACTACAGATGACTTTGTGCACCGGCCTCAATTAATATACACATAGATTCCACCTCCTTTGGACATCCCTGACTGGGAGATTCTGTCTGCACAGAACAGTCAGCTCGTCAAGTTGAAATGCCAAGTCGGGCACGTTGTTTTGCCATGTTTCAGTAAAAAACCAGAATGCAGCAGTTTTTCATCTCTTTTAGTCCGTGTACTCTCAGTCTCAGCGAATCTGTTTTATTTTTAGCGAGCGAACATTGGCCAGGAAAAGTGATGGAATCGCCAGCCTGGTTGGGTTAGCTCTCAGCCTAGCTAGTACACTGGCTCTCTTGCCATATTTCTGCCTCCTCTTGCATCGCCTGCATCAGCCTCTCGCTCAGCTGAGCTGCTTAGGCAAGATCGCTGTCGCCAGGTCTGGCTACCTGTAGAATCCCTAGTCGGTAAGCATCGCTATCAACTCAAAGATCTGCAAATGCTGGAATTCCAAGCAACTCACACAAAATGCTGGTGGAACTTAGCAGGCCAGGCAGCAAATATTGAAAAAAGTAAACAGTTAACGTTTCAGCCAAGACCCTTCATCAGGACCTGATAAAGGGTCTTGGCCCAGAACGTCAACTGTTTATTCTTTTCCACAGATGCTGCCTGGCTTGCTGAGTTCCTCCACCATCTTGTTTGTGTCGATCACTACTAACTCTGCTGCCAGCGCATTAAAAATAATTTTATCTGAGTTCTGCGATGCTGTATTCACAGAGCTTTGGTTGACTGAAATCTCTATTAGAAACTTTAAAACACTATCAAAGAATTTGGAACAAACATCATTAATGGGAACACAAGAGATTCTGCAGATGCTGGAAACCCAAAGCAACACAAACAAGATTGTGGAGGAACTCAGCAGGTCAGGCAGCATCTATGGAAATGAATAAACAGTCGACATTTCTGACTGAGACCCTTCAGGACTGAAAGGAAGGGGGGAAGACACCAGAATAAAAAGTTGGTACAAAGAAGAAGGAGGATAGCTAGAAGGTGTCACAAAATAGCATCTCTGACACTAGAAATAATTTGGAGCCTGGTGGGTGGGAAAGTTAAAGCGATGGAGAGGAAGGAATCTGATAGGAGTGGTGAGTGGACCATGGGAGAAAGGGAAGAAGGAAGGGCACCAGGGGGAAGGTGATAAGCAGGTAAGAAGAGGTAGGAGGCCAGAGCAGAAAATAGATGAAGAGGGAAGGTGGAGGGAATTTTTTTTTAAAGCAGGAGAAATTGAAGTTCATGCCATCAGGTTGGAGGCTACCCAGACTGAATATGAGGTGTTGCAACTCCATGCAGTACCTCATCGTGGCACAAAAGGAGGCCATGGACTGACATGTCGTGAAGGGACTGGGAATAGGAATTGGAATTAAAATGCTGGGCTATTGGGAAATTCCACTTCTGCGCGCCCCCCCCCCCCCAGATTACTACAGGTTGCACCAATGTAGAAGAGGCCATATCGGGAGCACTGGACACAACAGACCACAAAAGATTTGCAGGTGAAGTATTGCCTTAGAAGACTGTTTGGGGCCCTGAATGGAGGTGAATGGACAGGTGTAGCACTTAAGCTGCTTTCAGGGATAAGTGCCTGGAGGGAGATTCTCTGTGCCACAAAATAGCATCTCTAACACTAGAAATCACTTTAACTGGCTGAAAACACTCAGCTGTGGAATGCAGAGAAACTAGAAGTTGCAAGCAGCAAACCCAGTCTTTGGGATGCAATAAATTACATCCTTTAGCCAGTTTTTCATCTCACCAAATAGAAGGTCTAGCTTAGGTCTGATCCGTTGTTGGTCATATCACTCTCATCTACTTTCTCAGCTGATCCACACCTCATCCAATTCCCTCTTAATCCAAACATCAGTGTTCAGACTTGAGTTTACCCAACAACTGAGTATTCATAGCTCTGACAAGCTTTAAAAAGATATAAAACGTACAATAAATGTTAGAGATTTCCCAGACAGAGAAGTCTCTGGGCCTTGACCCTATCGATCCTTCTCAGAATCGTAGATATTTACAGCAAATGCAGCCTACTGTGTTTATGCCAGTAAACCACCCCCAGTGAGTATAGGAATTAAGACTAATCTTGCTTCATAGGACAACGCCTCACATTAGAAACCAATCTTGTGAATATAGACTCAGTGACTTTATTACTCACACCTGCTCGTTAATCAAATATCTAACCAGCAACTCTGCATAAAAGCATGCAGACATGGTCAAGAGGTTCAGTTGCTCAGGCCAAACACAAGAATGGGAGAGAAATGTGATCCAAGTAATTACGACTGTGGAATGATGGTTAGTGCCAGGTGGGGCGCTTTAAGTATCTCAGAAACTTGTTAGAGAGAGTGGTCACAGAATAGCCAGACTATTTCAGGTTGACAGGATGGCAACAGGAATTCAAATAACCACACGTTACAGAAGTGGTATGTAAAAGAGCATCTCTGAACTCACAACACATTGAACCTTGAAGTGGATGGGCTACAGGAGCAGAAGACCATGAACATAGACTCAGTGCCCACTTTATTAGATACAGGAGGTACCTAATAAAGTGGCCACTGAGTGTTTACCACCACAACTGCAAAGTGCAAATACTCTCTTTAGGTAAGCAAACCAAGGCACAAATATAGTGATCTCCCTTTGTATCTACTCAGTAATCACATCTTTAAAATTTCTGAGAATACCCAACAAGACTTTCCATTCATAAAACTGTGCTGGTTCTCCCTAATAAAATTATTTTCTGTGTAGCCTGCTACCAAGCCTTTAACTGCAGCATTTTACAACAGATCCATTTTCCACCTTTCTTAAATCGTGGCTTTATATTCGCCATATTCTGATTTGTAGGCACTGTTTCAGAATCTAGTGAAGTTTGGAAGCTCTGCAATATCAATGGCACTTTGGATACATTGCATCAGATTTAGGAAATGGGTCCACTTTGAGCCCCTTTAACTTTTTCATTTGACATCTTCTCAGACTGCCTCAATACCAAGGCCATCAATATCATACTTTTAAGATTTTTAAGTTATTTGATTCCACACACTGAATGGTTTATCGGTAATTGGTTTATTATTGTCACATGCAATGAGACAGTGAAAACATTGCTTTGTATGCCATCCATACAGTTAATTCATTACAGCAGTGCATTGAGGTAATACAAAAGGTAAAAAAAACAACAGAATGCAGAATGAAGAGCTGCAGCTGCAGAGACAGTGCATGTTGGGAATGATTACGTTGGCTGCTTTACTGAGGCCCTTTGAGGATTACAAAAAAAATCCACAAGATTAGGAATAATCTTGATAAAGACTAGATTAGGTCTAATCACGAGAATGGAGTTTTAATCAAAAAGCAGAAAGGCTATAAAGTGCTTACTTCTCAGAACAGATTTGTTTTGCTTGTTAGATACCACTTGGCTATTAACACTTTATTAATGACTTGGATAAAAAGACACTGTAGCATATCCAAGCTTACTGATGACACCAAACTAGGAAGGAACTAGAAGACCTGCAGTTCTACCAATGCCAGTGTGGGGTTGAAGATTCCATCAAAAGTGAAACTAGAGTTAGTCAGCAGGGCTGGTGTCTGGGTAGTTTTGGAAATGTTATGTTCCTACCCACTATTTACACTTGGCTTTTGCATGCCTTGAAGGCATGCATATTCCTTCAGCATGTAGGATGTCATTCAGCCCACTGAGTTAATGCCAGCTCTCAGAACATTCCTATCAGTCCAATTATTCCCTGTAACCTATTCTCACTCACATGCCCATCAAACCTCCTCAACCTTCCATCCATTAATCCATACCAGGGGCAATTTACAGCAGCAAATTAGCCAACCATCACATCTTTGGGATGTGAGAGGGAACCAGAGCACCCAGAGAATACCCTGGTGTTTCAAGATAACATGCAATGTCAGGATCGAATCTGGGTCTATGGAGGCATGAGGCAGCAACTTGACTGTGCCACCCCGAGCTTGTACCACCAAATGTTTCTTGTCCATCGACAAACATTCATGGTACATGGTGCAAAGTCACATTACTCTTGAATCATGTCTATTCTGGCTCCAGATGAATGAAATCCACAAAGGGATTCAAGAAGCAACACTTTGACTGGAAGCTGTTGATGATTTACCCTGCAATACAAAATGAAAAGCTCTTCCACAGGAGTGGCATGTTAGCATAGCACTATGATACCGCTCTGTGAGGAGTTTGTATGTTCTCCCCGTGACCACGTGGGTTTATCCCATATTCCAAAGATGTACAGGTTAGGGTTAGTGAGTCATGGGCATACAACATTGGTGCTTAGCAGTGAATGATGCAAAAGATATATTTCACTGTGTTTCAATGGACATGTGACAAATAAAGCTAATCTCCAGTTATCAGTCAGATTTCCTTCACACTTAAAATAGTTGCAATGACACCATTTGTGATTTGTGGTCATATTCTCTTTCCAGATTTCATGAAGATGTGAATGAGACTGAGTTTCTTCTCTACCATGTTTTAGAACTTCTATGGGGATACCATCCGAGGCCTTGCGGGTTGTCAGTTAGCATGAAACCTTCACGACTTATCAATATGAGATGGTGGTGAGACTGCACCAGTTTGCTGGGGATAGAGAAAAACTCAGTTCAAGGACAGTATTGTTAAGGTCTCCTGATGGTTAGCATGGATTCATTGGTTGAAGGGCCTGTTTACATATTCTGTGCCAAAAATCTCTATTTGCAAGGTCCTTGAAACTAGTAAAATTGATTCTCTAGCAGCAGTTTTGTTTTGCATTTTAGAGGTAGTATAGTGGATTTAATATTTCAATAATGTTTGTGTAAAATTATAAATATATTGCTTGATTAAGCATTCTCATTCGTTTAAATAATTCACCACAGGTTATAAGTGTTGGCACATGGCCAAGTGGTTAAGGCGTTCGTCTAGTGATTTGAAGGTCACTAGTTTGAGCCTCAGCTGTGGCAGCGTGTGTGTCCTTGAGCAAGGCACTTAAGCACACCTTGCTCTGTGGTGACACCAGTGCCAAGCTGTATGGGTCCTAATGCCCTTCCCTTGGACAACATCGGTGGCATGGAGAGAGGAGACTTGCAGCATGGGCAACTGCCGGTCTTCCATTCAACCTTGCCGAAGCCTGTGCCTGGAAACCTTCCAAGGCACAAATCCATGGTCTCATGAGACTAACGGATGTATATATATATATATATATATATACACACACACACACATATACACACACGTAAAAATACATGAAGTACGTAAGTCATGATGTTACCACCCAATATGTATGCGCCTCACTTGTAGCAAAACTGAGCTAGACTCACATTACGGAGTCCCATCTTTTCCTCTAATTAGTTTAATGTTTTGGAATTACAAAACATAGGAGTGGCGACAAAGTATTCTTAAAACCTGAGGCAGCTACTGAAGGATTGAAAAGCAGTGCAAAAAACCCTCAAATTTTTTTTTTTTTTAAAAAAGCAGTAAGGAATGACAAGTAAAACAAACCAGTGCAGTATGTGCAGAGACAGAGTTTAAAAAGGTAGAAAATGGAAGATTCCACAGTTCATTACAGTGATGGAATTCTTAAAAAAGATCAGAAGTAGCTGGCTACATTGGAAAGAAAGACGTGTTCCATTGCTCAGCAGGTAGCTCGCTCATGTATACTGAGCAGCCTGAAGGTATTTTGAAGCAAGTAGAACAGCCAATGAGAAAGGAGTACCAATATTGCTAAGTACATTGGGTTTAAAGACCATGGTTCACTTAGAAGTTTAACATCTCCAACCAAACCTTCGAAATGACCTTTGCTGATATTGTTAAAGCAATGCAGGAACGTTTAAAACAAAGGCCATTGTTGATTGCAGAACAAGTTACGAAAGATACTGGATGACGTCACAACTGTCTCCATGCTGTACACCATGAACCATTGCCCAACAGAGAGCAGGAAGATGCTGGTGCCAACGTCTGTGCCTCTGTAAAGGATATTAGACCAAAGAAGGACAATGCTGCTCACAAGAATCATGAAAATGACAAAAGTAGTGGTCTGACTACAACACACATCAAAGTTGCTGGTGAACGCAGCAGGCCAGGCAGCATCTCTAGGAAGAGGTACAGTCGACGTTTCGGACCGAGACCCTTCGTCAGGACTAACTGAAAGAAGAGCTAGTAAGAGATTTGAAAGTGGGAGGGGGAGGGAGGTTTTGTAGGCAACATATCTCAGAAAGCTTCTGATATGTTAATCAGGCAGCTACTTGTGAAATGTGGCCTGGTTTTAAGCTGGAAGAGTTCAAGCAGCTTCAGGAAAGTTGAAGCATTCAGCTTTGGTGAGTAAAAGGAACCAGAATCTACTCTGCGTGCATTAAAGTTATTGTATGAACTTCAAGTGGGAGGCGAAACTGCTTGTAAAAGTAGGGGCAAAGACCAAAGCCTTGCTGGACAAAATGAAAGGAGTCTATGGAGATATGAAAACAAAGGATTCATCAGATGATATCATGGATGAGGAAACCAAGATTGTAAAGGGAGCAATTGGATTAATAAGAGAATACTCCAATGAACTAAATGTACCTTCTCAAGATCAAGATGCCCATCTTAGAAAGAAGAAAAAGGAATATGAGAAAAAGACAGACAAGTTGAGAAGAAACGATAGAGAAAAAGAATGTGAGCAAGAAAAAGGCATGAAAAAGAGAAGGAATGTGAGAAAGAAGACATCAAGGTACGGTAGATCCAGAGAAAGGCCAAGGAAAGAAGAAAGTTGTTCTGAGCTGTCAGAACCACTTCTTGCAGTCTACAACCATCATGGAGGAGGCCCCAGAACCAGAGATTATTTCACAGCCACAAGTCTCATGAGCCAAGCACAGCGATTTCCCTTATCAGGGAAAACATTATCCCACAAGAGTAAGAAAGCCTCTACAACAATTAAATCTTTGAGTCTGAATGGGACAATATAAAAAATTACTATGCTGTGGATATCTGTCTAGTACTTGTATTATATAGTACACTGTGTATATAGTTGAGATGCATTCTATATTAAGTTGGAGTTTATAGCTAAGCAGGGAAAAGTATTACAAGACCATAAGACATAGGAGCAGAATTAGGCCATACAGCCCATCAAGTCTGCTCCACCATTCCATCATGGCTGATCCTGGATCCCATTCAGCCGCATACACCTGCCTTCTCAGCATATCCCTTGACCGATCAGAAAATGATCAGCTTCTGCCTTAAATATACCCATGGACCTGGTCTCACCGCAGTCTGTGGCAGAGCATTTTACAGATTCACTACTCTCTGGCTAAAAAAATTCCTCCTTCCGTCTGTTCGAAAAGGTTGCCCCTCAATTTTGAGACTGTGCCCTCTAGTTCTGGATACCCTCACCGTAGGAAACATCCTCTCCACATCCACCTTATTTAGTCCTTTCAACATTCAGTAGGTCTCAATGAGATCCCGACGCATTCTTCTAAATTCCAGTGAGTACCAGCCCAAAGCTGCCACATGATCTTCATATGTTAATCCCTTCATCCCCAGAATCACCCTCATGAACTTCCTCTGAACTCTCTCCAATGACAACACGTTCCTTGTAAGATATGTGGCCCAAAGCTGTAAACAATAATCCAAGTGCGGCCTGACTAGCGTCTTATAAAGGTTCAGCATTATCTCCTTGCTTTTATATTCTATTCCCCTTGAAATAAAAGCCAACATTGCATTTGCCTTCTTTACCACAGACTCAACCTGTAAATTAACTTTTTGGGAGTCTGGCACAAGGACTCCTAAGACCCTCTGCACCTCCGATGTTTGAACCTTCTCCCTATTCAGATAATCGTCCACACTACTGTTCCTTTTTACCAAAATGCATTATCACACATTTCCCAACACTGTATTCCATCTACCACTTTTTTGCCCATTCTTCCAATTTGGCTAAGTCCTGGTGCAATTGAGCTGCTTCCTCAGCGTTACCTACCCCTCCACCTATCTTCGTATCATCTGCAAGCTTTACCACAAAGCCATCAATTTCATCAAATATTATGTAAATATTTCAGCAATATATGAGTAAAATTGTAAATATATTGTTTGATTAAGCATTCTTGTTGTTTAAATAATTCACTACAGCTTATATGTAAAAAATACGTGAATTGTATACTTCATAATGCTACCACGTGATACATGCACGCCTCGCTTAGAGTAAACATGAAGCTAGCCTCACATCTTTCAGACTCTACCTTTTCCTTTAGATTAGAAACTGGTCAGTCCAGTAGTCACAATGTGGGTGATACTGAGACCTTTGCAATCTCTTGCTCTTATGATAACACAATTTAACACGCACCATTGCTTGGACCAGTAGTATTGCCATGAAGACTTGCACTTGTCTCACAGTCAGCTGCTGTTTACAATAAAATCTTGTCCCAAGCATTTTATCAGCTTTTGGAGTCAGCTTTCCCTACACTCTCTTTAACCATCATTCCTTTTCAGATTTCTGACCCTGGCATTGAAGTCACTTGTGGATCGGTTTGTCTCCCTCTGGTTCACAGGCCAAAGCAGAAGTCCTTCCCAGTTTAATCAGTAGCTTCCAGAGGTAGAGTGTATACACTAATGTCCACAGGGAGCTTCTACCTTATTAACGTCTGAGATGGAGGGTCTTGGGAACTCACTTAACCAACACGGAGACACCAGATGAACTTTCTTGACAGAAAATCCCAATTCAAAAAGTCAGCATTCCTCTTTTGGTTCACCCTTCCAGGAGCAAATGATCCTTGTTCTTTGAGTTGGAAGTATCCTACCCATTGCATCTCATTCAGGGTGACAAAGTCAAAGTCAGAGCAGCCATGCTTCCAGGCTAGAATAATGGAGCAATGTCCAGATCTGCACTGCTGGAACTATCTGTGAGGATTGTGGATTTCCTAGCTCTGAGCTACATTGCGAGGAGGCCCAGACCTACTAGATCAAATGGCAACCTTGTAGTCTCCTCAAAGTGAGGTCATGAAACAAATGTTGAAAGACCTGGATTGAGTGGATGTTGAGAGGATGTTTGCAATAGTGGAGGATTCTAAGACCAGAAGGCAAGGAGGAATTTCTTTAGCTAGAGGGTGATGAATCTGTGGAATTCATTCCCACAGACAACTGCAGTGGTCAAGTTATTGGGTATATTTCAAGTAGAGGCTGAAAGGTTCTTGATTAGGAAGGACATTAAAGGTTATGGCCAGAAAGCAGGAAAATGGGGTTCATGATCAACTGGTGGAGCAGGGATGATAGGCCAAGTTGCTCTATACTGCTTCTAAGTCTGATGGTTTATGATCTTGTTCCTGCAGTAAGTGAACAACAGAGCTGGAACGCAAGTATTGACCACTGATCCCTTAGAGTGTCTCCCTAAATATGGGTAATGAAATCTGTCCACAATTTTTCTAATGCTTTTCTTCCATGTTATCAATTATTCCCAAAATTTCCACTGTCATTAGACCTTTCGTTGCTTAATGAATATCTCGATACCTAAACCCTGGTGGCTCGGATACGGCAGAAGGAGAAGATGGCGACACGACGCAGCGCGCAGCTCGCCGGTGAAATGATATCGTATTTGTAAGTAGGATGCTGTGCAGAATTCTGATTTGATGGAGACAAACGTGAGAAGCAGAGGAACATCTGGAGAAACTTCTGAAATGCCCGGTTCACTGCCACTGCTACTGTGCGATCGAGAATCTCCGGAGGGAAGGCCTCAAAATCCCCGGCTTTTCCTGCTGCTGGCGACTGAGGTTGAGGTCGAAGCGTTCGGCAGAGATGGTGCTCGGTACTTGGTACTCGGTGTCAGAGGGCTGATCGGAGCTCTAAGCTTTCGGATGACTCAGAGTCGGACTGTGGTCAGGCATGGCAGGGAGAGTTTTCTTCCTTCTCCCGTCTGTGTGAGATGCGGGACATTTGAGAGACTTTGAACTTTTTTTACTGTGCCCATGGCCTGTTCTTCATCAAGTTATGGTATTGTTGCACTGTTGTAACTATATGTTATAATTATGTGGTTTTTGTTAGTTTTTCAGTCTTGGTCTGTCCTGTGTTTCTGTGATATCACACCGGAGGAATATTGTATCATTTCTTAATGCATGCATTACTAAATGACAATAAAAGAGGACTGCGTGTCCTCATAATCTAATCTAATACCTGTCATTGTGAAGTGCTTTGAGATGCTGGTCATGGCACACTGCAATTCTAGCTTTCCAGACAACCCTAACCCACTGCAATTCATCGACCACCAAACAGGTCCACAGCAGAGGCCACCTCCCTGGCCCTCAACTCACTTCTAGAACATCTGGATAACAAAAACACCTACATTAGATTCCTATTATTGTCTACTCTCTACCTTCAAAACTACAATTCCAAACAAACTCATCTCCTAACTTCTCCAAAAAGCTCTGCAACTGGATCCTTCTCTTCCTAACCAACAGACTGCAATCAAATATAGGCAACAACACATCTTCCATGATTAACCTCAACAGCAGTGCCCCCCCAGGCTGCACTGACAGCCCCTTACAATACTCCAGAAGCATTTATGATTATGTGGCCAAATTCTGATTTAAGTCCATCAACAAGTTTGCATATGACAGCGTGCTATTGGGCCAGCTCTGAAGTAACGTTGAGACAGAGTACAGTAAAGAAATAGAAAGCCTCATGGTATGGTGTCAAGGCAACAACCTTCCTCTCAATGTCAGCAAAACAAAGCAGCTAGTCATTGACCAGGAAGTGGGGGGGGGGGGGTTGGGGATGCCTGTCTGTATCAATGGTGCTGAGGTGGAGATGGTTAAGGGCTTCACATACCTTGTTGTAAATATCACCAGCCTGTCTAGCTACATGAGCATTAGTCAAGCAAGGATACCAATGCCTTTACTTCCTCAAAGGGCTAAGGAAATTCTGCATACTCTTATCAATTTTTATCAATAGAAATCATCCTACCAGGCAATTGCTTGGCAACAATGCTCAAAGAGAGTTGTGAATGTAGCCCAGTCTTTCATGCAAACCAACTCCCTCAGTTAATTCAGTCTATACTTCCCATTACTTTGAGAAAGCAGAAACATAATCAAGGATGCCTCCCACACTGGTCATTTTCACTTCACCTCTCTCCCATCAGGCAGAAGCTACAAAAGCTAAAAGCACATACCACCAAGTTCTAGGACAGCTTTGACTCTGCTGTTATCAGACTCTTGAATCGACCTGTCGCATGCTAAAAGATGAGCATTGATCTCCCAAATCTACCTCATCATGGTCCTTGTATTTATCTGTCAACCTGCACTGCACTCTCTGTAGCTCTATATTCTGCATTGTTTTCCTTTCACAACCTCAATGATACCAGATATCTGAATGACACACAAACAAAACCCTTCCACTTATGAAAATAATAAACCAATTTCAGTACCAAAATTCCTTGTTTCTCTTCACTTCTGCCACAACTACTGGTGTAGGATTCATAAATTACTGAATAGGACCCAAACTCCACACAGGGATTCCTTCTGACCCCAAATATGGGATTGCACTCTGACAGTCAAAAGCAACCGGCAGTTATTAAGAATAAGTCAAATTAACTAAATCACTCAATAACATACAAATTACCAATACGCCTAGCTAAAATCTAGGGTACTGATACAATATATACAATTATTGGACATATAACGTATATTCATGGGAACACCATCACATCTGACACTTCTTGCAAGATGTGCGCTGCCCAAATTAGGATATTATTGTACCCCCATCATAACTTGGACAACATCCTCAAATTTGCAATTAAAGGTCACACAATCACTTCGGCATACATTATTACTGATCAAAACCTGAGATCACGTGAGCAAGCTTGAGACAGCGTGAGCTGGTGCTTATAGAGTTGTGAGCGGGTACGGTCAGGACTGTCTGCAGAAATAGAGATCCTTTGGATTACTATGCACTTGGCAATGGCACAGAAAAAGGAGGGAAGTTTAAGCAGAGCAGTCATTGTGTGAGTGGGGAGCTTGAGGCTTTGGCTCAACAAGCTTCGGTAAGAAGAGGTGAAGGTTAATACAAGTTTCTTTCTTATTCCACTGCTCCAACTGTGCAACAACAGTCAGAACAGTGGAATGTTCCTCATGGGATGTGGAAACAATAAACCTGATGATTACACCTGCAAGAAGTGCGTTCGGCGGCAGCTTCTTACAGACCATGTTAGGGAACCGGAGCTGGATGATTTCTGGATCATGAAGAGGCAGACAAGTTGATTGATAGGAGATACAGTGAGGTAGTTACACTTAAGGTGCAGGACACAGGTAACTATGTGACAAACAGTAGAGGGAAAGGGAATTGACAGCCAGTGCAGAGCACCCCTGTAACATTCTCCTCCGTAACAAGTACATTGTTCTGGATATTCTTGGGTGATGGGGCACTCTAGCCAAAGAAAGCTACAGCAGTCATACCTCTGGAACTGAATCTGGCTCCGTTACTTGGAATGGAAGGGGGAGAAGAGGTGAGCAGTTGTGATAGGTAATTCATTAGTTAGGAAAACAGACAGGAGGTCTTGTGGATGAGATCAAGATTTTGAGATGGTGTGTTGCCTCCCAGGTGCCAGGTTCAGGGGCAACGTGGGAGGGTGAACAGCCAGAGGTCATAATCTACATCAGTACCAAGGTCACAGGCAGTAAGGGTGATAAGGCCCTGCAGAACGAGTTCAGGGAGTTAGGTGCTAAGTTAAAGGACAGGACCTCCGGGGTGGTGATCTAAGGATTGCTAACCATATCACAGCTAGTGAGGCTAAAAAGGGGATGATAATACAGTTTAACACATGGCTAAGGAGACAGGGCAGAAGTGAGGTCTTCAGATGTTTGGATCATTAGGCTCTCATCCAGGGAATGTGGGAGGTGCACGAATGGGATGGTTTACATCTGAACTGGAAGGGGTTCATTTTCTTGTGAGAAGGTTTGCTAGTGCTGCTCTGGGGGTTTAAAAGTAGAGTTGCAGGAGGATGAGAACCAGAGGGGCTGGGCAGATACTGGAGTGGTTATGGAGAAAGCAAGTGTTTAGTCTACATATAGATACAGGAAACAAAAGGGCAGCAAAGGACAAAATTGGATCACTTTAAGATCAGTGTGATCATCTATGCACGGACCCGAAAGAGAGGGGGGGCGATCTTAACTGATTTATTTTGCATCTGTACTTACTCAGGAGACAAACACAGTGTCTATAGAACTGAGGCTAAACAGTAGTGAGGTCATGGGTAGTATCAGAAATACAGAAGAGGAGACTCCTGCTGCCTTGAGGCAAATTAGAATAGGTGCATCCCCAATTCCTAACAAAGAGACCTTGGAGCTTGTGGGAGGTGTCATTGGCAGAGGTACTTAACACGTCCTTAGCTATGCCTGAGGTGCCGAAAGACTGGGTCGGGGGGGGGGGGTACCTAAAGTTTTTCAGAAAGGCTCTGAGTCAGGAGTTTCCCAACCTGCAGTCCATGAACTCCTTACTTAATGGTACTGGTCCATGGCATAAAAAAGGTTGGGAACCACTGCTGAGAACAAGGCAGGAAATCATAGGCCAGTGAGCCTGATGTCAGTAATGGATAAATTATTGTCAGGTACTCTAAGGTACAGGATATATAAGTATTTAGTCAGACAGGGCCCAATTAAGGGTAAATGAACATAGCTGTTGCATGGTCTATCTAATCTTATGTTGTTTCTCGAGGATGTAGGCAGGAAAGTTGATGAAGGAAAGGCAGTGGAATTTGTCTACGTGGACATTAGCAAGGCCTTTGACAAAGTTCTGCATGAGAGGCTGGTCTAGAAGGCTCAATTGTTTGGCATCCAGAATGAAATTGCAAATTGGCTTAGTGGGAGAAGCCAGGGAGCAGTATTAGATGGTTGCCTCTCTAACTGGAGGTCTGTGACAAATTGGTGTGTCGGAGAGATTGGTGCTAGGTCCATTGTCATTTATCATCAATATTAATGATTGGTTGATAATCTGGTAAACAAATAATCAAATAAGAGATTTGATAACGGTATACAAAATTATGATAGATATAGATAGGGTAAATGCAAGATGTTTTTTCCCTCTGAAATCAGGTGAGATGAAAACTGGATGTCATGGATTAAGAGTAAAAGCTGAAATATTTAAGGGGAACCTGAGGGAGAACTTCTTCACCCAGAGGATGATGCGAGTTGCCAGTGGAAGTGGCAACTGATTGCGCGTTTGATTGCAACATTTAATAGAAATTGGGATGAGTACATGGATGGGAGGGGTATGGTCCAGGTGCAGGTCAATGGGACTAGGCAGAATAATAGTTTGCAATGGACCTGGTGAGCTGAAGGACCTGTTTCTGTGTTGAGGTGCTCGATGACTAACAGACGACGTTCACCATGTCGAGTCACTAAACTGACTAGCATAGTGAAGAGGATAGTAACAGAGAAACTGAAAGGAATGAAAGACAGTTGAAATCAAGTGCAGAAAAATACAATCTGATACATTATGATCAGAAGATTTTGAAAAGGCAAATCTCATTGAACTAAGTGGTCAGGATTTATATGGAATGCAATGCAAAGAACAGCAACAGACAGAGACTCAACTGCATTGGTCTAAAGGAGACTGGATACATTTCCAAAATAAAGGAATTTGCAAGGCTATGAGGAAAGGGGAGTGGAATGGGACTTACTAAATTTCCTTTTACAACGCCAGCACACTGTGATTGTATCTTGTGACATTAACGTCCTCAAAATTTAAAAAACATCCGTCAACCATCTCAACATGCTCTCAGTAGAAGAGAGCAGAGAAGTACAACGTTCCACTTCCAACCTCAAAATAAGCATCAGAATTCAACATGCACTGAGTAGTGCCTTCACTATTACTATAAACGTATTTGTATTGCTACCATCTGTACACTGTTCATTCTTACTTCTCAATTTCCAGGGCAGCGACCTTCCTCTTCTCGTACAGCTTGTCATTGAGAGCTCGTACAATGTTGGAGGTAAGCGGTGCAAAGTCCTTTTCTGTATTCATTCTGTTGGTAAGAAAAGTGGACCCCCGGTGTGGTCACACACAAGCTGTGGAGAAAAAGTAAATTAACGTAAGAGAAAAGAAATAAAATAGACATCAACAAATATAGTTCATTGGTCATGTCAATATGAAGACAGGACACCACAGAAATTGATACACTAAATACAGGGAGAAACCAAGTTGAGTGATAAAAACAGCATGACAGTGGAAACGTGGGATGTGAAAGCAAATAATAGGTCTATGGGGTTGGATGGGAAGCAGGTAGTCTGGACGGAAAGGGAGGAATTGGGCAGAGGAACAAGCGACTAGGAGATTGGCAGGAAGAATAGGAGCAACCCGACACCGACTGTTTGTTGAGCAGAAGGTTTAAAGAGTGAGGGCAGCCTGCATGCTGGATGGGGAAGGGGGGGGGGCGTGAAGGCATTCCCGATGTCGCTTCAACCTCTCGCTCCTGCCGCTCCCGGTCACTCTCGGTCACTCCGAGGCCGCCATGTTGCTCTGATCACATGACCCTGACAGACCAGAGCAGCGAAACCGGCAAAAGCGATCGGGTAGATCGGCTCAATCAATCGCCGAAATGTCGACTGTACTCTTTTCCATAGCTGCTGCCTGACCTGCTGAGTTCCTCCAGCATATTGTGTGTGTTGCTTTGGATTTCCCACATCTGCAGATTTTCTAGTGTCTCTCACTTTCAGATATTTCTAAAGCGTTACATGCTGATGATGCTGCAGTGGTGGAAGAGAGGCAGGAATATAAATTATATAGTTAGGGAAATGCAAGTAGCTATTAATGAAGTAGAGGAATGGATTGGTCAGTGGGGGTTTGGTTTAATTTTCTGCTGCAGTGACTCAAGTTATCAGTTTTTTTTAAAAGGAACATTACACCCACAATGGATCTCAAGTTTTATGGTAAATTTCTAGGTATGTGTAGGGACACAAGACTGACATGGAAGGTGTATGTGAATAAAATTCTAGAGAACTGCAAGAAGAGGGCTCAATGTGGTCAGGTGCTTAGTTGGGTGTGATTGAAGTGCGAGTAGGAGGTCACTTAGATAAATGTATATTACTTTAATCAGAATAATACCTATTCTGGTATCTGTCCCCCACTTTTCCTTCGCTACATCGACGACTGCATTGGCGCTGCTTCCTGCACGCATGCAGAGCTCGTTGACTTCATTAACTTTGCCTCCAACTTTCACCCTGCCCTCAAGTTTACCTGGTCCATTTCCGACAACTCCCTCCCCTTTCTAGATCTTTCTGTCTCTATCTCTGGAGACAGCTTATCCACTGATGTCTACTATAAGCCTACTGACTCTCACAGCTATCTGGACTATTCCTCTTCTCACCCTGTCTCTTGCAAAAACGCCATCCCCTTCTCGCAATTCCTCCGTCTCCGCCGCATCTGCTCTCAGGATGAGGCTTTTCATTCTAGGACAAGGGAGATGTCCTCCTTTTTTAAAGAAAGGGGCTTCCCTTCCTCCACTATCAACTCTGCTCTCAAACGCATCTCCCCCATTTCACGTACATCTGCTCTCACTCCATCCTCCCGCCACCCCACTGGGAATAGGGTTCCCCTGGTCCTCACCTACCACCCCACCAGCCTCCGGGTCCAACATATTATTCTCCGTAACTTCCGCCACCTCCAACAGGATCCCACCACTAAGCACATCTTTCCCTCCCCCACTCTCTCTGCTTTCCACAGGGATCGCTCCCTACGCAACTCCCTTGTCCATTCGTCCCCCCCATCCCTCCCCACTGATCTCCCTCCTGGCACTTATCCGTGTAAGCGGAACAAGTGCTACACATGCCCTTACACTTCCTCCCTTACCACCATTCAGCGCCCCAAACAGTCCTTCCAGGTGAGGCGACACTTCACCTGTGAGTCGGCTGGGGTGGTATACTGCGTCCGGTACTCCCGATGTGGCCTTTTATATATTGGTGAGACCCGACTCAGACTGGGAGACCGCTTTGCTGAACACCTACGCTCTGTCCGCCAGAGAAAGCAGGATCTCCCAGTGGCCACACATTTTAATTCCACGTCCCATTCCCATTCTGACATGTCTATCCACGGCCTCCTCTACTGTAAAGATGAAGCCACACTCAGGTTGGAGGAACAACACCTTATATTCCGTCTGGGTAGCTTCCAACCTGATGGCATGAACATCGACTTCTCTAACTTCCGCTAATGCCCCACCTCCCCCTCGTACCCCATCTGTTACTTATTTTTATGCACATATTCTTTCTCTCACTCTCCTTTTTCTCCCTCTGTCCCTCTGAATATACCCCTTGCCCATCCTCTGGGTCCCCCCCCACCTTGTCTTTCTTCCCGGACCTCCTGTCCCATGATCCTCTCGTATCCTCTTTTGCCAATCACCTGTCCAGCTCTCGGCTCTATCCCTCCCCCTCCTGTCTTCTCCTATCATTTTGGATCTCCCCCTCCCCCTCCAGCTTTCAAATCCCTTACTCACTCTTCCTTCAGTTAGTCCTGACGAAGGGTCTCGGCCTGAAACGTCGACGGTACCTCTTCCTAGAGATGCTGCCTGGCCTGCTGCGTTCACCAGCAACTTTGATGTGTGTTGCTTGAATTTCCAGCATCTGCAGTATTCCTGTCGTTTACTTTAATCAGATCTGTCTTTGAATATGGATGTGTTGCTCATGGGTCAGCCTCACCAGCGGTCTTAATGCCCCTAAATAAAGTTCAAACTCAAGCACTGAGACTATGTTGTGGTGCGATGAACTCATCCCCAGTCTCAGCATTACTGCAGGAAATGGGTGAATCACCTCCATATTGACATAGGTTACAGTTACCAATAGTTTAATCACAAACAACAGAAAATCTGCAGATTGACTAAGTGACTATTAAGAAAAGATTATCAGACAAAGTATCAGTATTCACATCTGAGATGGCTGCTATCATTTTAAACCTTGGAGTATGTTGAAGAAGTATGACCTGATTATGATTAAGTATCCATTTCTTATGGGCCCTGCCTATATTGGGGTTGGAGGATACAAAGTGGCAGACATTCTAGCCAAGTAATCACTTAAAATTAAGGATGTAAATATAGTGATGCGTTTGCATAGGAGGGAGGTGAAAGTCATAATTAAAAAGTCTGTTTGATCACTGTGGCAATAAAGTTGGGATAAGCAAAAGAAAGGACAACATTATATAATATTCAGAGGATGGTGGGAGCTCAACTAGAGAATGCGAAGAAGTTATACTTAGATGTTTACATATTGGACATACTAGGTTGAATAATTCCTGGTTCAGAATTAATCTGCATGATACGTACATTTGTCTAGAAACGGTGCAGCATATACTATCTGAATGCAGATCCTATGAGCTGCAAAGGAAACATCTCATTGCTAACGAGAAAGTCTGCAAATGCTGGAAATCCAAGCACCACACGCACAATGTTGGAGGAACTCAGCAGGCCAGGCAGCATCTATGGAAAAAAGGTATAGTTGATGTTTTGGGCTGAGACCCTTCAGCAGGACTGGAGGAAAAAAAATCATCTAATTGCTAAATTGAGATCTTTGGGACAGACACAGCTTAATATGGAAAGTTTGTTAGGATTTCATTGCCAACATAATGGATATATTCGCATTTGACTTTCTGAAAAACATTAGACTTCTTGATATAATTTGAGTTTTTGTTTTTTTTGGGGGGGGTGGTTAAAGTGGCTGTACTTCCTGTCTCTTTGCTCCACAGTCCACTCTGGTAAGCAGCAGTAACGTACATCACGTTGGTCCACCAATCACCATTAAACTTTACAAAAAGAAGAAGGAAGGAGATGGGTGGGGGGGGAGGGGGGAGAGCGGGTGGTGGGTTGGGGGAGGTGCAGAAGATGGGGAGGTGCTGAGTGGGTGGTGGAGGGACAGAGAAAAAGGTGGGGGAGGGGCTTCAAGGAACACGAGCAGTCAGGAATTTCACACGGATTCTTTCCTACCGACGTTGGGGTTACTGACAAGACCGACATTTATCACGCCACCATTTTTGCCCATTCTGTCTTTGTTTCACCAGTGCCCTGTGTGTGTGTTTTTTAAATAGACCATTTGGATCCAGACCAAATTACAGTCCTGGTCCAAACAGCTGAATTCCATGGACTGACGACCTTTGACCACGTGAAGCATTAATCAGCCCTGGCAAAACTGAAGTCAGCGGTGTGCTGGGGAGAACACTCAAATACTTACCTCCCATAAGACAAGAACCAGATACAGGTGTGCATCATTCTGTCCCTCACGGCCGCTGTGCTATTTAATCGTATCATAAATGGTCTTTTACCACGCCAGTACTTTTCCTCAGAGCCTCCTAGAGGATGGGACAGAATCAAGCAAAGGTGCTCATGCCGGAGTAATGCCTGAAACGCCTTTTCACCAGACATCTCTAGACCTGAGGCTCGTTAGCAGTTCGCTGACAGCCACTAGACTCAGCGCTGACAAAACCACCTTTCTCAAACTTAGTACATCCAGGGTCGGTTTGAATTCGGTCCCACCAAAACCCAGACATTGGGATGTCTCAGCCACCCAAACCCCGATCTGTGCAAATACTGCCCCCACGCAATTAGCTGTCAGCAAGAAATAACAGATCGCATACCAGGGTGGCGCTAAGGTGGTGCTAGCTGGGGCTATAGCCCCAGCAGAAATTGCAATAGCCCCACCATAGCACCACCAAGAAATTAAGTGCAGCTGCTTTGCTTTCTCTGTATAGTTTTGAATACAACTTTTTTCTCCAGCTGATCTAGTGAAACAGTGCCCCCAGTTACCATAGCACCCACGCAGCAATAAAGTTATAAATTCTGTCAGATCCACTCTGCACTTCTGCTTATTCGTTCGTTGTCAATGTCTTGCCGTTGCTGTCCTCAGATCAGTTAAACTGATCTAAGATCACTTAAGGTGGTGATGTCATTCACTCTCACTCATGCGAGAGATTGATAGTATACATCCAGGCGCAGATCCGTGGTCTCGTGAGACTAACGGATGCCCCATGCGCACATTGTGCTTTTGCAAGCTAGCATCGACCTGCAATGTGCATTATTTTGGCCGGCGTGAAAAATGGATTGCTTTTTAGTCAGAAAACGACCTCATCCAGAGGAATCAGTGGTGTTTCAGCCTGAGCCTGTCTTAATTGAAAGTGACATGCAGAAAGAAGTAAGTGGGGATGAGGACGACAGCATTGAATGAGTGTGAGGGCGAAGTAGAGGAACAAGAAATGGAGTGGGATTCGGAAGAGAACGTGGATGAAGCTGCTCTTAGAGCAAGTGGGAATACTGTTAGCGATGTTAGCCAGCAGCCTGAGGAAGGACCCCGTCGCCCAGCATTGAAAAAGTACCCTTCGCAACAGTTTGGCAATCAGCAAAGGAGTTTTATTCGTGGCTGGTTTGACCTGTACTCCTGGCTGGAATATTCAATCATGAAAGCTACTACGTTCTGCTTCACATGCAGGCATTTCCTGTGTGGAGGACATGGGTTCCATTCTGAGTCTACCTTCACTGTCACCGGTTACCGCAACTGGCGGAAAGCTACAACAGCTTTCAAAACCCACCCTGTAAGTGCAGCTCATAAGTTTGCGATGGAGGCACGGGCCGAATTCAGATTGAGAAAACAAGACAGTTCAAGATTGGGAAATATGCTTGACAAAGGACATGCAAAGATTGTCCAAGAAAATCGTGAGTATATGAGAGCAGTGGTTGAGTCTCTACGCTATACTGTACTGCGTGCCAAGGCATTGCCCAGCGAGGACACCGGGAGAGTGATGGATCTGGCAATAGGGGAAACTTTGCTGAGTTGCTCAGTGTAATTGGGAAGTTTGATAAGACTGTAGCTAAAAAAATAGAAGATAATCCTGGAAATGCAAAAAACACCCATCACAATATCCAAAATGAAATTATGGGTATTATGGCAGATATGGTCAGACGTCAAATAAGTGCAGAAATCAAGGAGGCTGGATATTTTGCCATCATAGTGGATGAAAGTAAAGACTTGAGTAAAAAGGAGAAAATATCGGTGGTGGTGCGGTATTTGAATAACGAAACAGTGCTTGAAGAATTCTTGCACTTCACTCCAGCAGAAGGGTTGGACGCAGAGTCACTTCTTAAAAGCATTGAACAGACACTCGCCCGGTGTGTTATTGATAAGAGCGCATGTATAGGTCATTGTTATGACGGGGTGGCAGCGATGTCCGGGTGCAATAACGGGGTACAAGAGAGGTTCAGGAAAGAGGTCCCGCAGGCATTATATATACACTGCCATGCTCACAGACCTAACCTTGTTTTAGTGGATGTTGTGAGCAATGTACAACAAGCGGGTGAGTTTTTTGAAACTGTGCAGCCGCTTTAGATAGATAGATAGATAGATAGATATACTTTATTAATCCCGAGGGAAATTTGGTTTCGTTACAGCCACACCAACCAAGAATAGAGCGTAAATATACAACTTCTTTTCAAACTCTGTTGCCTACGATCTTTTCATAAAGAAACAGAGAGAAATGGAATCAACTGCACAGCCCGTGGATTTGAAGAAATTGTCAGATACATGCTGGGCATGGCAGTATACAGCTTTGTGGGCGATGAGGAAATCACTCCCTGCCATTCTAGCTACACTACAGGATATTATGGGTCAACCAAATGCACGGAGGAAAACGAAGGCCAACGGAGGCCAGAGCTGTAAATGGACTGATTGACGAGCAGTTTGTTTTACTTCTCACTCTGTTTGAGGATTTATTCCGAATCACCAAGTTCATGTCAGACCAGCTACAATCTCCCAGTTTGGAGCTTTCATCCGCTGTGGAATTGGCTCAGTCTGTTATCGATGCACTCTCAGCAAAATGGGGAGAGGAATCATGGAGTGAAATTCAGACAAGAGCTAGGAACCTGTGCGTCAAGGCCGGTATACAGAGCAGAACACATGAAAGGAGACAGGCCCAGCCACCCCGCCGCCTACATGATTTTGTTGTTGAGGCCCAAACTGAACGCACACCTGTCACATCCTCTGATGACCTTCGCAACCACTGTTTCTATCCAGTTATGGACAGACTTCTGACTGAAATGAAAAGACGGTTCTCAATTGAGACTGGGAGTGTTCTGACTGGATTCTCAGCATTGAGTCCCAAACCCAAGTTCTTCCTAGACAAGAATTGTCTTTGGCCAATGGCCCAATACTATGGAGTGACTGAAGTGAACTTGACTGCAGAGCTACATCAGGTTCGGCGTCTGCTGGAAACAAAACAAAAGCAAGGACACACAGTGACATCCAGAAAATCATTGATACTTTTGTCACCAATCACAACAACAGACGGATTGTGCTTCTCTGAAAACATTAATGGTGAGTGCAGTTGATTTTTTTAAAATTTGGGGCAACCTAAAATATTACATTTACTGCTATTAAGCCTACTGGTTTTGCTTAGACTTCCAAGCAGTGATTCTGTTGATTTTTGTTTTAAATTCAATAGCCGAATTAATTGAGGTATTGCAAGGTCAGAGTACGATTTGTCCAACTCCTGGTAAAGCCTTGCATCTGTTGTTTGCCTTATTTGACTTTAATAATGGTGTATCTTTTGGCATTGCTGTTTATGTAATGCGAATAGCAGTGGGTTCATTTTGTGTTTTTCAGTTGAAAAGCACGCATTTGACGCTGATTGCGGGATTGGTGCGTGATTCACGTTGTGTGCTGTGGGTCGGATGCTCTGTTGGTTTGTTTGTTTATGATCTATGTAAACCCGGGTTGTCTCCGATACTGTTGACACTGTCACAGTTCACGTCTATATTAGATCTATCAATTGCTGTTGCCTGTGAATCAACAGAGGCATTTATAGTAGGCACATAATGCTTGAAATTGACTTATTAACGCCGCGCGTCTGGCCTTGCGAATACATATTGTGATACAGTGCATCCCTCAGCACCATCACTGAATCATTCAGCCCCTCCGTAGCACCAGCAAGAAAAAATCTCTGGCACCGCCACTGTCACATACGATTGTGAAGAAAGTACAGGTGTCCCCCGCTTTTCGACCGTTCGCTTTATGAAACTTCACTGTTACGAAAGACCTACATTAGTACCCTGTTTTCACTTTCGGAAGGTGTTTTCACTGTTACGAAAAAAAAATCAGCGTGCAAAAAAATCAGCGCGCGATAAAAGGCAACGTGCACCCCGAGCAGCCGCTCTCCCCGGATTCGGAACTGCATTCTCACCGGCATTGCTTAAACACGTGCCTGTGAGCAGCCGTTTGCAAGATGAGTTCTAAGGTGTCGGAAAAGCCTAAAAGAGCTCGTAAGGGGGTTACACCTAGCGTAAAACTAGACATAATTAAGCATTTTGATCGTGGTGAACGAAGTAAGGACAATGTGAGTTTGGCTTGTGGAAGCTGAGGAACATGATGTTGAAGAGGTTTTGGCATCCCATGACCAAGAACTGACAGATGAAGAGCTGATGCAATTGGAAGAGGAAAGGATAACAATCGAAACCGAATGAGTAATGATAAAGTACGACTTTAATTTTGAAAGGGTACGTCGGTTTAGGGCATATTTGCAGGATGGTTTGAGTCCTTATAAAGAACTGTGTGATAGAAAAATGTGCAAGGCTCAGCAGTCAAGCAAGCCTTCCACATCAGCCACAGCAGACGACGAACCTCGACCTTCAACATCGAGGTTGGCAGAGATAGAAGAAGATGAGCTGCCTGCTCTAATGGAAACAGACGATGAAGAGATGACACCCCAGTGTCCCACCACCCCAACCCCCAGGCCACGGACAGATACTGATTCGCGGAGAATGCAATGGTAGCCGGGAGGCACACAGCACATCTTTAAGAAAAAAGCCGAAATAAACGTGCTAATTAATTAGGTGCCGCCGACACGTAATTGTCGGCCCAGATCAGAGACGACGCAATCGGAAATCCATTATCTGGGGAGGGGGAGTGGGCTTTCCTAACTCTTTGGGACACATCTTCAGCTTCTTCAGCCCTGAGTGCTCCTTAGGATCTTTCCAGTCTGCCTGGGGATGCCTCTCCCTGTCTATTACCCGAGCCTTCCAGCAACTCAGATCCCTTATCACTTGACTGAGCTCAGCTTCATCCCCAAATACATTGGAGCCCAGCTTCCCCTCATTGTCTAGCCGCGAGTCTGCCCATCCAATGCTAGTCCCCACCTCCCCCCCCCACCACTACATCCGAGACAGCGTGGGGAATTTTGATCATCTCTTCATCAATTATTGGGGAGTTTGCATAAGATAACATATACCACACCCCCATTTCCTCGTCCTCTGAGTTAGTACAGCATTCAGTGGTAAGGTCTCTTTCAGGTCTCTCCACTGATTGCCTTTCTGTTCTCCCATTTCAGCAAAGAGTCCTCCTCTTATGTGTAGGGTCCATGTCAGGCTCTGAGCCAACACGTACCTCCTGCCCTAGAGGTAAAAGATGATACTGATGGAGAAGTTTGACAGGCCCATTTCTCTTGCCATAGAGGGAGTACAAAGAAGGTTCACCAGATTGATTCCTGGGATGACAGGACTTTCATATGAAGAAAGATTGGATCGACTAGGCTTATACTTGCTGGAATTTAGAAGATTGAGGGAGGATCTTATTGAAACGTATAAAATTCTAAAGGGATTGGACAGGCTAGATGTAGGAAGATTGTTCCCGATGTTGGGGAAGTCCAGAACGAAGGGTCACAGTTTATGGATAAAGGGGAAGCCTTTTAGGACCGAGATGAGGAAAAACTTCTTCACACAGAGAGCGGCGAATCTGTGGAATTCTCTGCCACAGGAAACAGTTGAGGCCAGTTCATTGGCTATATTTAAGAGGGAGTTAGATATGGCCCTTGTGGCTAAAAGGGATCGGGGGTATGGAGGGAAGGCTGGTACAGGGTTCTGAGTTGGATGATCAGCCATGATCTTACTGAATGGCAGTGCAGGCTCGAAGGGCCGATTGGCCTACTCCTGCACCTATTTTCTATGTTTCTATGTCTTCTGGCTTCACCCAAAAATCTGACACATTTGGCATCTGACTCTTCACTACACAAGGCGTAGCCACTCAGCAGTCAGTCCCAATTTCCTTATTAAAACTCTGACTCCAGGCACCAGTTGGGAGAAACTAATCTTTTGATCATATCTCCTCGAGTTTCCTTGATTCTGCCTGGTAGCAGAGAACTCTGCTTGTTCATTAGCCTTTTGCAATTCCTTTCTCATCTCAGACACATACTTAAGAAAGGTCTTCTGTGGCATGTCTTTCCAGCCAGCCTCAAAACAGAGGTCTACAGGCAATCTCACTTCGCACCTGAACATTAAACTGTATGGTGAGTATCCAGTAGCTTCATTCTGTGTAGCAGTGGACCAAATGCCGAATATGCTGACTCCATTTGTTCTTCTTACTGATAAGCATGACTCAAGGTAGGCAACAGGTTGGCATTCAGAGCAGTCACGTTTCAGTATGCTTGTGGAATGCCCCAGATGATCCACAGCTCTATCCTGCCACAGCCTTGCCTCTGATTTCCCCATGGCAGAAAACTGGCACGTTGCTTTAAAGAGGCACGAACGCTCTCCCACCCCTCATCCATGCACATGTCAGGACTGTGCATGCACATCTATGTTCCGGCTCCCTGGCCGATACTTCAAGTTGAAATCAACTAACAATGGCCTGTGTTCTCTAGAACCTTCTCCCAATTTCACCATCCTAACTGGCTGACCCAACACTCCCAAGTTGAACACATAACCCCTTATCTTTAACGGTAATCCGAACACCATCAGCAGAGCATGCTGCTTCTACAGAAAGCCATTAAACGAAATACCCTACATATTAGCAGTAAAATCTTAACCAGGGTGTACACATGCAAAATGCTGGAGGAACTCAACAAGTCAGGCACCATCTCTGGAGAGGAATAAATAATCAACGTTTCAGGCCAAGGCCCTTCTTCTGGAGCACCAAGTCTTGACTGCCAACTTGCCTATGCCAAGTTTGGTATTGCAAGCACCAACAAGAACCAGGCTGATTACAAAAGAAACCAAGGGGAACTGAAAACTGAAATAAGATAGGCAAGGAGGGTGTGAGGCAAGATTAGCTCCCAACAAAAACAGAAATGCAAAAGTATTCTCTGTGTACATGAATAATAAAAAGGCAATACCATTGCTTAAAAATGGAAACTGATGAATTTGTGCTGTGAAGTACTAAATGCCTCCTTGCCTCTTTCTTTGCAATTGACTGGAATGTTTCCTTGATAATAGTAAAATTGATGCTAGTTGAGTCACCAGATACATTACAAAAGATGAGTGTATGGGGATATTAGAAACGTGGGCAACACTGAATTGTAGGTAGGGCACCAGGATATTTGGGGAAGTACAGGATTGTGCAATAATACCCACAATCTTTCAACATAAGGGAGAGTTTGAGATAGGGCGGGGTGTTTCCACAGGACTGGAGAGTGGCGAGTGTTACTTCTTTGCTTATCAAAGGAAGCTAGGACAAACCCAGCAAATGCAGATTGTTTAGATTCACCTCAGTTGTGCAACTGTGGGCCTGAGGGGCAACTTCATCATGCAGAGGGTACCTGCAATGAGCCGTCAGAGGAAATAGTTCAGGCAGGTACAATGACAAAATTTAAAAGAGAGTCGATAAGTACATGGATAAAAAGAATTTAGAGGGATACGGGTGAATGGGACAAGCTTGGTGGGCACCATGGTTGGCATGGATGAGTTGAGCTGAAGGCCAGTTTCAATGCAATATTGCTTTATGCCCCTAATACCCTCATCCTGAAGTTACAAGCCACAATTTCTAAATTTGCATATGGTACAAAATCCGACAGTGATCCATACTGCTAGGGTGTCAGTGGTAGACTGAAGCAGGATGCACATAAGCTGGTGGAATTGGCAGGTACAGGGCAGATGAAGCTTAATACTGTAAAAGGAAATGTGAGGACTTTTGGGAAGAAGGGTGAGGGCAGGTGTTATGTTTGTACCTTCAAGATATTAAACTAATTCAAAGGAAGACATGGGAGTATATATATATATATATATATATACACACAAGATTAGTCAAATATTACTGAAATATTAAATAGACCACACTCCTCCCTGCTTAGCTATAAACTCCAAATCAATAGAGAATGCAGCTCAACATATATACACAGCATACAAGCAGGGTTATCAGTTGAATACCCTGTATGCTGGTATCTTTGTGTGCTCTGCACTCTCCCTCAATGTCGACCACAACATGGTGCCAGAAGTGGTTGATCATCAATGAATCGGTGCTACAGTCCAGTGAGATCCCCACTTTACAGTAATTCTGTTCTTGTTTATAAATGTCTATGAAAAATATGCAGAGACTTATCAACCTAAACTGTCTATGCTAGTTGTTAATTGTAGGCGCTGCATGGGAAGAGAAATGGCCAGGTAATGCCTTCAAGCTGCACCCAAAAATGGATACATTGTAATAATCTCTGGGCCACTAGCCTGGGGAAGAGCACAGAGACACAGACACAGAAGAGAAGTCAGTCAAACACTCAGGGAGAGAAATGAAAACTTTTGTAGTCCAAGTAAATAAAATAATAAACAAACAAACAGGAAAATGGAGCAAATCCCTGCAGTACCTACACCTACTTTCCTGCTAAAACTTCCTGATACATTTGATATCCCTAAACCAGGGGACTTTGAGAGATGGCTCAGGTGCTTTGAGAGATTTAGGGTTGCAAGCAATCTCACAGGCTTCAGAAGAGCATCAAGTAAGCACATTGATATACTGCATGGGTGACAAAGCAGATGACATCATGTGTGGATTAGGACTAACAGATGCTCAGAAAAAGGAATACAAAACTGCAGTGGTGTATGGAAACTGGTGGCATGTGCATTAAGAGAACTGATTCCTACTGAACAGTATTATGTCCAAATCAAAAAGGAGACATTGGTTCTAGTGTGAGCCTGTGAATGCTTCAGCTGCTACTTGATAGGCACTAAATTCCTATTTGAGACAGACCACAAGCTACTTGTCAGCCTCCTTAGCTTGAAACACTTGGATGACTTACCTTCATGTCTGCAAAGATTCAGAGTGAGGCTTACTCTATGTGATACTGCTGTGACATTGAGGATACCATGCTAAGGTAAATGGACAGAAGCTGATTCCTCCTTCATGGAAAGTACCAACATCTACTTAGCTCAAGTACGTGAAAGGTTTTCTGTATCACAGAGTAAACTGGATGAAATTCACATTGAGTTGAAAGAGCCAAATCTGCAGCAAGGTCATGGAATACTGTGAGCATAGAACACCTGGAGAATAAAGACACATATGTAAGGCTCCTTTTCATTGACTACAGCTCTGCCTTTAATACCATCATTCCAAATAAACTGATTCCTAAGCTCCGGAACCTGGGCCTTAGCACTCAGATCTGCAGCTGGATCTTCAACTTCCTCACAGACAGGACCCAGGCTGTAAAAATAGGGGACAAGCTCTCCTCTACAATCACTCTGAGCACCGGTGCCCCACAAGGCTGTGTACTCAACCCCCTGCTGTACTCACTGTACACCCATGATTGTGTAGCCAAGTTTCCATCAAACACAATATATAAGTTTGCTGATGACACAACAATTGTAGGCCGTATCTCGGGTAATGATGAGTTTGAGTACAGGGAGCAAATTAACCTGGTAGCATGGTGCGAAGACAATAACCTATCCCTCAATGTCAGCAAGATGAAGGAATTGGTTGTTGACTTCAGAAGGAGTAGCGGGTCGCACGACCCAATTTACATCGGTGGTGCGCAAGTGGAACAGGTCAAAAGCTTTAAGTTTCTTAGGGTCAATATCTCAAATGACCTGACTTGGTCCAACCAAGCAGAGTTCACTGCCAAGAAGGCCCACCAGCGTCTTTACTTCCTGAGAAAACTAAAAAAATTTGGCCTGTCCCCTAAAACCCTCACTAATTTTTATAGATGCACCGTAGAAAGCATTCTTCTAGGGTGCATCGCAACCTGGTATGGAAGTTGTCCTGTCCAAGACCAAAAGAAGCTGCAGAAGATCGTGAACATGGCACAGCACAACCAAACTCCCGTCCGTGGACTCACTTTACACCGCACGCTGTCGGAGCAGTGCTGCCAGGATAATCAAGGACACGACCCACCCAGCCAACACACTTTTCGTCCCTCTTCCCTCCGGGAGAAGGCTCAGGAGCTTGAAGACTCACACAACCAGATTTGGGAACAGCTTCTTTCCAACTATGATAAGACTGCTGAAGGGATCCTGACCCGGATCTGGGCCGTACCCTCAAAATATCCGGACCTGCCTCTCGGTTTTTTTGCGCTACCTTACTTTCCATTTTTCTATTTTCTATTTGTGATTTATAGTTTAAATTTTTAATATTTACTAATTTTTTGCTATTTTTAATATTTTTAATATTTAATATTTGTAATCCAGGGAGTGGGAAGCGCAGAATCAAATATCGCTGTGACGATTACATTTTTGTATCAATTGTTTGGCGACAATAAAGTATAAAGTATAAAGCTGTTCCAAAAGGAGCTCACAAACTCAGACCTTACTGGCTTGAAAGAGACACACTCACCATGCTTGATGGTTTGCTGCTAAAGGGCTCCAGACTTGTCATTCCTTCTTCAATGCATGTCAAATCCACCAAGGACATTAAGTCATTGACAAATGTCACCTAAGAGCAAGGCAATTTGAATATGTAAAGCAATGTGAAGCATGCAAAAAACTGCACAAAAATCATGCTGAATCTCTCTGTCCCACAGAATTCCCAGACTTTCCATGGCAAATTGCAGTCACAGACATTTCTGAGCCAAAAAGAGATGAGTATCTTCTCATTGTGGATTACTACTCATGGAATGTTGAGTTGTCCAAGCTGTCCACTACATCCTCAGCAGTAGTTATACAGCACCTGAAAGTTGTATTCACTCACCATGGAATACCAGGGAGAAATGTGTCAGACAATGATCCACAATTCAGCTGCTCAGAATTCAAAGCCTTTGCTAAGGACAATGAGTTCAAACACCCAACAAGCAGTCCACAGCACTGCTTGGAAAGGGCAGTGTGAACTGTTAAGAGTTTCCGACTGAAGGCAAAAGACCTCTACAAACCACTGTTTGCTTATCACACCACAGCTCTTGTGAATGGTTACAGTCCACCAGAGCTGTCAATGGGTTGGAGACTGAAAACAAGCCTGCCCATTCTTCATTCCCTTCTCCAACCTCACTTACTGGGCTTAGACAATGTGAAAAATTCTGAGACAATACAGTGCGAGCAATCAAAGAGCGTGCCTGATCTCAGGCACCTTTGTTGCCGCTCAGCAGTGGTGAAGCTGTTTGGGTTTCAGACCAGCTCACCAAAGGACCAACAGTCCCACAGCATGCACCATGATCACTTGTGATCAGAACATCACAAGGGGAAGTCAGGTGGAACAGGCATGCACTCGTGCACCTTCAAAGTCCATGAAAGGTAGAGAAAGGAATTGAGTGGCCTGATCCTTATGACAAAGACCACTTACCTGGGGTGGGTGCACCTGTTCGAGAATCTCCATCTGCTCCAACACTTCAAGGAACCTTTACTAGATATGGTTGCTTATCTGTCCCACCACAGAGATATACTCCATAGCCTAATAACTTCCGGTAAGTGACTGAAGAGGTAGAATAATCCTCTCACTTTTCAAGTGTATTCAGGTTGCCTACCTTGACCTCTTTTAGGTTTATTGTTTTTGGAAAAGAGCTCTAATGTTGGAAACATTTTGCAAAATTAGACTGTTCAAAAAAAAGGAGGAAACAAACAGAGAGAGAGAGACTGTTAAAAACAATGAGGAAGACAGTTGTGATGTTGGCAGGTCCTTTTTACGTTTATGTAAGGAGCATTAGTTATGTGCTGTGGGTAAAGTGAACTGACTCACTCAACTTCAGTGATTATAATTTCAATGCAGTTCTATGGGTAAGAAGTACTACCCAATTTTTCTTTTTTATTTCAAGAAGGGGAGATTTAATAGCGTGATTCCTATGCCCTCAGTTAGCCACTCCCACGTGGGGGGAGTTCACATACTGTATAAGTGGTATCATCAATAAAGTTCAGTTGAATATCCTGCAAGGCTATCTTCCTGGTGTGTTCTGCACTCTCCCTCAATATCGAACATGAAGTGGTAATCAATTTTCTTCTCTAACTATTAACTCTGCTCTCCTCATCTGATGGATGTATTGTCTCCAGATGCTATCAAATGCAATTCCCATTGTGTAGGAGAGTGGTCCAGTCTGTCCTTAATCTTTCTGAGTACCCAGTTTTGATCACCTCTCTAGTCCTTCAACAGGACGACTTGTCCAGGAATGGAACGTCGCACCTCTTTGTTTGAGGAGCCTTCAGTTGGTCTAGGCTGATTTTCTGCATCTTCCTTCTGAGATTGGGTTTGAGAAGATCCAAGCGTGAGTGTAAGGGATGACCCAGGAACAGCGTAGCTGGTGAGTTGTTGGTTGTGAAGTGTGTTACATTACAATATGCACAAAGGAAGCTGGTGAGCTTCTGGTTCAGAGTTGGTACAGTGTGTTCTGCTGACATTGCTTAGTCTATTCTTTCGACTCTGGACAAACCTTTCCACCAAGCCATTTGTAGCTGGGTGGTACGGTGCAGATGTAATATCTCTCATACCCTTCATTTCAAAAATTATTGAAACTGTCCCCCCACAAACTAATTAAGTGTTCTGGAACACCAGTCCTGAGAAGAAGCTTCTCAATTCATTAACGGTGTGTGATGCTGTAGTGGAGGCTATTGGGACCACTTCTGGCCAGTTTGTAGCTGCATCCACTTCTACCAAGAAATTTGTGCCCATGAACGGTCTGGCAAAATCCACATGAATCCTCTGACTGGGCAATGCAGGTCAGTCCCAGGGATGGAGAGGTGCTGCTCTTGGCATCTTCTGGACATGATGGCTTCCTGCACAGTGGATGGCAAGCTGCTCAATCTGCTGATCTATCGCAGGCCACCAGACAAAGCTTTGAGCCGATGCTTTCATTTCAACCATGCCTAGAAGGCAGCTCCTCCAAAACATCAGCTCTCAGCTTGGATGGTACAACTTAAGGCAATCTCCGTCAATGGCAAGTTCATCTCAGTGCTGGGAAAAATGGGGGATCTGGAGTTTCTGTTGCACATCCCAGCCACTTTGGGTGGTCATGTAGACCTGGGACTGTGAGGGGTCTTTTCTGGTTTCCCTCTGCCATAATAGGGAGACTTGCAACTTGCATTAAGGAGAATAAGTCAAGAGGAATGTCCTCTTCTGTAAATTTTTCAGGTATTTCCTTTTGCAATTATAAACAGGGCAATCCATCAGCATTTCCATAATTAGTAGTCCCTTCAATTTGATCTTTAATTACCTGTATGTCCTCCAAGAAACTGAGCCCATCTCTGTATTCGTGCTGCTGCTGTTAATAGAACACCCTTCTGCGGACTGAAAATAGACCCCGGTGTTTGGCAATCAGTAATGAGGGTAAACTCTCTCCCACACAAGTACTGGTTGAAAAGTCTTACATCCGAAACCAGATTCAAGGCCCCTCCATCAATCCGTGTGTATTTTTTCTCTGCAGCGGTAAGGGAACGTGATGCAAAGGCTATGGGACGTTCACTTCCATCACTCATAAAACGTGATATGACTGCACCTATACCATAAGGTGTGATATGACTGCACCTATACCATAAGGTGAGGTATACCTATACCATAAGGTGTGATATGACTGCATCTATACCATAAGGCGAAGTGTCACAGACAAGCTTTGCTGGACAATGTGGATCACAATGTGTGAGCACAGTGTCTGATGTCACCATTTCTTTTGTCTGTTGGAAAGCCACCTCACACTGCTTTGTCTATTGCCATTTCTTCCCAATCTACAGTAATGAGTTCAAGCGGTGAAGCACAGTAGCCAAGTTTGACAGAAACCTGTAATAGTAATTGATAAATCAGAAAGAGGGCCACAGCTGTGACACACCTTTTAGCATTCCCCACTCCTTGAATTTTCTCAGCACACCTGTGTGATCATTGTGCGTCAGTCATGTGACCACGGTAAATGATGTTTGGTTTAACGAATTCACACTTGTTGTATCATACCCATAATCTTCTAATCTTTTTAACACTGTCTTAAGGTTTTGGAGATGTTCCTTGTCATCCTCACCAGTAACAATGATGTCATCGAGGTACCACTGAGTACCTGGGCAGCCTTGCTACACTTAGTCCATAGCTTTCTGCCAGAGTGCGGGTGCAGCTGCTACTCCCAAAATAAGCCTATTACAGCAATAAAGCTCTTTTTGAGTGTCTACGGTGAGAAACACTTCGGATTCTTTGTCCATCTCCATCTGCAAGTAAGCCTCAGCTAAGTCCACTTTGTTGGAGTGTTTTCCTCTGGAAAGCTTTGCAATGATATCCTCAATCAGGGGCATAGGGTATTGATTTACTTTCAGTACTGGGTTGATGGTAACTTTAAAATCACCACAGATCCTAACTCGGGCACATTCTTCTTGGCTACTGGCACCACTGGTGTTGCCCGTGGGCTCCACTCAACCTTGGAAATAACTCCTTCAGACTCCAGGCAATCTAACTCACTGGCTACTTTATTACAGATGGTATAAGGAACTGGACAGCTTTGCAAAACTTGGGTGCAGCATTTTCTTTTAACACTATTTTACCCTTGATATGTTTGAGTTTTCCAAGGCCATCCTTGAACACTGCTGTGACATCATCTATTACCTTTCTTAATTTGCTTTCATATTCTTTCATTGCAGGGGACATGGCATGCAAATAGTGGATAGATCTCCAACCAAGTTGTAATTGTCTCAGTCAATCATGCCTGTCACATCTCAGTCAATCAATGCTGGTTCTGCTGTTCTTACCACAAACAAACTCAATGTGTCTTGTTGGTTGTTGTATTTCACTGTTACAAATCTCACTCTCACACAAATTATTGTTAATTTTTACACTGTAAATCTCAAGGCTACACAGTCCTGTGTCACTCTCATCATTATCAGATTTTTCATCAACAGCATGCATTTTAGTTCTCTATTCAAAACTGCAACTTGACTTTATTATCTTTTTCTCTTCTTTGTGCAGTCCATTTATTTTTGACAGCCCAATATGTTACTTAGTTGCATTTTCTACGAGTTTCAATTTCAAATCTGTATTTGTTTACAGTATGGTAGCCCCTGCCCCAACAGTAACACAACTTGTTCAGCCATGTTGGTTTCTGTTCATGCTCACTTTCATTCCTTACTGCAACTCAGTTGCATCTCTGCGGTTTCCATTGAAACAACAATTTTAACTGCTCTTTTAAATGTAGGTAGTGTTTCTGTTGGGAGCCTTTTTAAATACTTTCTGTTAGATTTCTCAAACTAAGCAATCTCTTTGTGCTTCATTAAGCACATTACCAAAGTGACAATGATCAGACTATTGCTTCAATTCAGCCGCATATGCTGTCTCTCCATCTTTTTGATTCCGCTTATAAAACCTAAAGCATTCTGTAATCAGCAATGGCCTTGGTATAAATGCTCCTGCATTACTTTCATGATAACAGCAAAACTCATTTCTGCTGGTTTGGTTAGAGCAATTAAACTTTGAAGCAAACTGTATACTTTTAAACCCAATGAACTCAGCAAAGTTGGTATTCGTTTCTCATTGGCTTCAAAATGCTGCTCAATTTGCTTAGTATATAATACCCAGTTATCCATTGTGTAATCAAACATGTCAATCTTTCTGATGTAGCCAGCCATTTCTGCTTTTTTTTATATATGATTATTATCACTCGGTACTCACTCTTTATGAAGCTGTGTATTCTTTGATATTCTGATTTGTCTTCCCTTCCAAAAAACATGTATTCCACTGCTTTTTTTTAAAACTTGACCATTTCTGCACATGCTGGCCTGATTTTTTAAAATTACCATTCCTTGCAGTGCATTTTTAGTTTGACAGTCTCGTTGTGCTTCAATAGGTCAGATGTCACCTTGGGTTCATTTTAAACTACCTTGTCATTAATGTTATATTTGTACCTTCAAAACATTAAACTAATTCAAAGGAAGATATGGAAGTCTGGGAATGTGGCTCTAGCTTTGTGCACAGGTATCAAGTAGTAGCATGATGGCATATACAATTCACATATTTATACATGGCTCAGCAGTTACTCCATGACTGGAGCGAGGCTCAGGAGGGCCACCAGAGAGTTGGCTGAAGAGGCAGAAAAGGGCAGCTTTTGGCTGTGGCTGAGGAGGAAGGATAGAAGTTGGGGACCAACTAACCCCACTGGAAGCTGCAGGGGGTGGCAGGTAGACACCCCTGCCACTGCTCCCCCACCAGGAGATGTACCAGGGCTAAGGGAGCAATTAGCAGTGGTCCCCGGCTGATGACCCTGTGGCTGACCTAAGGGGACTGTTGGAGTGCAGCAGGCAGCAATGCCAAGCAGGAGACAACATCTTTCTGTAAATCTCAGTGAAATTTCTGGGTAACAAGTGATTACGGTGAAAGGGTAGTTGAGTACAGGGAAGACTGAAGGAGAACCAGGAAAAACTGGAAGACTGCAAGAGAGTCTGCACTAAGTTATTCACCCAACACACTAGTCTCTTGTAGCAGAGACATCTATCAATGACTACAAAGACAAATAAGAGAAAACAACAGAGACAGGATGAAAGATGGGCCCAAGAGGATGGATTATTTGGCAACGACCATGAGAAAGGTCAACAGCAACCTTTTACTGTTGTGGCAGATCAGACAAGAGGGACCCAAAGCCAGGTAGAAAACCACAGAGCTGAAGGGTCCAACATTACTGTAGCTGATTTGTTGGTACAGGAAAAAATGCCAAGCAGGGGCAGGGATTCCGATTTC
Organism: Mobula hypostoma; assembly: GCF_963921235.1. Lineage (NCBI taxonomy): Eukaryota > Metazoa > Chordata > Chondrichthyes > Myliobatiformes > Myliobatidae > Mobula > Mobula hypostoma. The sequence goes on from NC_086110.1 coordinate 6,858,502, forward strand.
TGGAAAATTGGCACCTTTTCTGAAGCAGGTGGGACCTGTACAAAAGGAATGGATTGCACTTGAATCTGAGGGTGGACCAATATTCTTGCGGGCAGGTTGACTAGAGCTGTTGGGAATGGTTTAAACTAATATGGCAGGGGGATGGGAGCCAGTATGATAGAGCTGAGGATGAGCCAGCAAGTTTACAAGTAGATGATGGGTATAACATGAATGTAAGTAAGGACAAGCCAATGATTGGGTACAAATGCAGACAGAGCAAAGTATTACATTTTACCACAGAGGGAAAATTCAAAAGGGCGAAGAATACAGGACTGAAGGTGCAGTACTTAAATATGCGTAGCATTTGGAATAAGGTGGACAAACTTTGGGACAATTAGAGACTGGGTGGTATAACGTTGTGGGCATCACTAAGTTGTGACTGAGGAAAGGCCATAGTTGGGAGCTTAACATCAAAGGATATATTTTATATCGAACGGACGGGCAGGAAGGCATGGGTGGTGGTGTGGCTCTGTTGGTAAGAGATGGAATTACACTTTTAGAAAGAGGTGACATAGGATCAGAGAACGCTGAATCTTTGTGGGTGGAGTTAAGATACTGCAAGGGTGAAAAAGCATTATGGGAGTCATATATAGGCCTCCAAATAGTAGCCAATATGTGGGGTTCAGATTGCAAAGGGAGCTAAAAAAGACATGTAATAAGGGTAATGACGCAATTGTAATTTAAAATTGTAATTTTCAAGAAAAAAAATGTTCAATGAGTCAATCTAGGAAAGAAGGACTTTGGTTCTGCAGTCGTTCCATAACTGTTCAATACACATTTGATACTGGTTTGATCGTGAGGCACCAGGCGTCTGCACCAGCGGTGCGTCGCAGGTTTTTGTCAGTCAGTTTACAATTGGCACTCGTGCGCTACGGATTTGTGCTTTGTTCATCCTTCGCGAACATTTGCAGTTTTGTACTTTTTCGAAAATTAAGCCTTGTTTTTACATTCATTTACCCATCACAGTGCAAAAGAAAATGAGCAAAAGAAAGGCAGAAAGTGATAGTAAGCGTGAATTCAATGAACAGTGGGAAAATGAGTCCTTACTTATAGTGGGTCCGTCAGGAAAACTGTTGTACATTGCTTGTGAAAACACTTTCTCACATAATAGAAGACATGATCTTAATAGACACTATTGTACGGGGTCTCTTCTTTGTATGTTAAATTTAAAACGGCTTCTTTGTTATGTTAATCTTTTAAATTGCTGCGTATGTGGATTAAAATGGCTTCTATGTTATGTTAAATGCTGAGAAAGTCTCTAGCTAGACATTTTCTTGGGTTACTACAGATATCAGGGTGCTATCAGCCAATGGGTATTCATGTTATCGTTTCTGCGGGTGATAATGCTGTCTCATATGACTGGGAACGGGGGTTTTTGGCGGGGAGTCGGAGGAGAGACGGAGAGGAAGGCGGACATGTGGAAAGGCTCCTCCCACCCCCCACCCCCCTGGTCAATCACCCTGGGTGGTCCCGAGCCGTGAGTCGACGGGGTCCGGGTGGTTGCCAAGAATTTCTGAGCTCCCACTTGTGCACGAAGAGCTTGAACTTTGATAAGTCTGGAGCCTTTTTTTCCCCATTACTTCCTTTTTTGTATCGAACTTATATTAATTTCATAGACTTAGTAATATCTGTAAAGTGTACCTGGTAAAATGTACTGGGTGTGCTGGCTGATGACTGATGTTTGGGATTGATTTGGGTGGCAGTGGTACAGCAACCGACCCAGTGGGAAGCGTTCAGGCCGGTGCCGGGCGGGATTTCCCCTAGACATATACCAGCCAATATAGCTGAGCATTACAAGTGGGGGCTCGTCCGGGATTTGGAATTTCGGTAAAGCTGTAATAGTCGCCACATTAAGTGGTGTGAAGATGGATCGAGATAAGATTGTAAGTTGGTGTGAATTAGAGGATGTACCAGTGAATAATGCGTGCGTGCTAAGTGGGGTGGATTTCCGCATTTTGGCAGATGTACTAGGGCGAGGATTGAGTTTGATTAAAGGTATTGGGCAGGTAGAACTTATAGCTGGAAGGTGTGGGAAATAAGTGGAGTCCAGCTGGGTGCTGGTTCGGACGAGTGCTGAAGACATGACGTTGGAACTGCCAGCAACATTCAATGTCTAGGGGGAGACGGGGCCGTGGGGTCTCCACACCCTCCGGAGGACGAAACTGAGGAGATGCCGGAGGAGAAGATAGATGAGACCCCGGGGAGGTGCCAGTAGCCAGGGGTGGAGGGTTAGAGTGGGAAGGCTTGGCCAGGCCCCGTCCACCAGGTAGGGGTGAGACCTCCGAGTTAGCGGCCGCCATTACCTCGCTGGTGAGAAGGGTCGAGAGGCCCCGCCCGAAGCTGAAAATTTTCTCATGAGCCACGCCCACCTGGAAGGGGAGGACGATTACGAGGTTTGGATTGGGAATACGTCCCATTTGTTAGAGGCGTGGTCAGTTTCGGATGAGGAAAAGAGACAGCGATTGGTGGAAAGTTTGAGGGGCGGGGCGGCCAGTGTAGTCCGCGAGCTGAGAGCGAAACAGCCCTCGGCTTCCCTGTCGGAGTGTTTGGACGCTTTGGAGGAAGTGTTTGGACTGTCAGGAGATCCCTGGCGACTTTTAGCGGAGTTTCAAAAAATGGGGCAGGGGAGAGGGGAAAAGCTGTCAGAATACATTGTGCGGCTGGAAGGAAGGCTTACTGGGTTGCGGTGCCGAGGGGTAGTGAAGGCGGACAAAGTGGCGAAGTTGAGGATGAGTCAGATATGTGACCGTTCCCGGGAGGATGACAGGGTGGCTTGGAGTTCCCGGCAGTCATATAAGAGGAGCCACCCTCCATCATTCGGGCAGCTGATTAGAGAGGTGTGGGAGGAGGAGAGTGCTTTGGGCCAAAAAGGGGGCTCGGACCACTGGGGACGGTCTTCAGCGGTACAGGAGGTGGTAGCTGGTTTGAGAACAGAGAAATCCAAGGGGTCCCACGGGGGGAGGGACCCCCGCTTGAGGGGATGGACAGGGGGAGTACCCCCTTCGGGGGGCTTCCCGGGAGGAGAGGGACGGCAGGTAGCGTGTGCTATAACTGTGGGAGAGAGGGGCATTTCCGGCGGGAATGTGAGTGGCCGGGGGTGTGCTACAGCTGTGAGGAAGCGGGTCACTTGCGGAGGGATTGTGAGACAAGCTGCTCCGAGGGGGGAGGGCCCCTAGGCCACTAAGAAGGGAGAGGTGTCGGGAAACTTAGGAGAGGCTCAGTGAGGGAACGGACTGGAGTCTCAGGAGGAACACGTTCCCAGAAATCAGCCATGGAACCCCCGAAAGCACAAGCCCTTATTCCGGATGGACTGTTGGGACCCCGTTCCAGCGTGTCCCTACGGATAGAGGGAATCTTTGCAAGAACCATCCTTTACACAGGATTGCAGGTTACCTTACTGTACCGGTCGTTCTGTAACAAATATCTGAAGCATTTGCCAGTAACCCCGTTTAATGCACTGGAGACTTGGGGCATAAGTGATGGTGATCACTCGTACGATGGGTACCTGTCAGTGAGATTGGAATTCTCGGAGGGCGATGTGGGAGTGTCGGAAGCCCTTGAGACGTTGGTGTTGGTTTGTCCGGACCCGGTGAAAATCGGTGGCGCTGCCCTGCTGGTGGGGACTAACTCCCCTCTGGTGCGACGGCTCTTGGAAGCCTGAAAGGAGAAGGCGGGTGAGAACTTTCTGGAGACCCTCTCGGTACACCCAGTGTTCCGAGCGGTGTACGAAGGAGTGGGTGACCCCTAGGGGCTGGATCTTGAGTGCAAACGAGGGACGGTGTGGTGCACTCAGGTGAGGCCTAAGGTGATACGGCCAGGGGAGACGGCATTAGTGATGGGGACCCCCAGATTCCCCGGAGTACCTGCGGGCGAGGCCCTGTTAGTAGACACCCCAGACGACCTGGAAAGGGAGTCCCGGTTCCTGGCTGGGGCGCTGATGAGACCTGAATTGCAGAGGCCCTCAGCTGTAGAGGCTCGGCGGATGGGGGTGATTGTAAGGAACATAACGGAGAGGGAGATCACCTTTAAGCGCGGATGCCCCTTGCGCACTTGTTCCCGGTTACAGTGATGTCTAGCACCCCCGTAAGACCCACTGGAGGAAAACTATTGGAGAACAGGGGGCAGCTGACCGAGGGGACCCTTAATTTTAAAGACTCCCCTGTACCGCCGGAGTATAAGAGCAGGCTGGTGGAGAAGATGCTGAAGCTAGGGGATGTCTTTTCTCAGGGGGAGTTTGATGTGGGATGTTCCAAGAGCACTCGGCACACTATCCGGGTGACAAATGACACCCCGTTTAGGGAGAGGTCGCGGCGGTTGGCCCCAGCAGATGTGGAAGATGTGCGGCAGTTGAAGGATGCAGGGATTATTGCGGAGTCCCGAAGCCCCTATGCATCCCCCATAGTGGTGGCAAGGAAGAAAAATGGGAAGGTACGCATGTGCGTGGACTATAGGCCCCTGAACCAGCGCACTGTCCTCGACCAGTATACGGTCCCAAGGTGGAAGACGCGTTGGCTTGTTTAAGTAGGCCGCAGTGGTTTAGTGTATTGGATTTGCGGAGTGGGTATTACCAGATTCTGATGAGTGAGGCCGATAAAGAGAAGACGGCCTTTATCTGCCCCCTGGGATTTTTCCAGTTTGAACGAATGCCCCAAGGCATATCGGGGGCCCCAGCCACCTTCCAGCGGCTCATGGAGAGGACAGTGGGGGATATGAACCTGCTGGACGTAGTGGTGTACCTGGATGATCTAATAGTGTTTGGATCTACATTGGAGGAGCATGAGGAGCAGCTGCTGAAGGTGCTGAGTCGGCTGAAGGAGGAAGGGTTAAAACTTTCCCTGGATAAATGCCAGTTCTGTAAGAAGTCGGTCAGCTATGTCAGGCACATAATCTCGCGAAACGGAGTGGCCACTGATCGGGCTAAGATGGCCGCAGTAACCACCTGGCCGAGACCCCAGAAGGTGAGCGCCTTACGAAGGTTTCCAGGGTGCAGGCCTAGGCAAGGTTGTATGGAAGACCGGCAGTTGCCGATGCTGCGAGTCTCCCCTCTCCATGCCACTGATGTTGTCCAAGGGAAGGGCACTAGGGCCGATACAGCTTGGCACCGGTGTCGGCGCAGAGCAATGTGTGGTTAAGTGCCTTGCTCAAGGACACAACACGCTGCCTCAGCTGAGGCTCGAACTAGCGACCTTCAGATCACTAGACTGATGCCTTAACCACTTGGCCACGCGCCAACACTTTCCAGTTACATAAAGAGTAAAATGGAAGTGAGGGTTGATATTGGACCACTGAAAATTGATGCTGGTGAGGTAGGAATGGGGGACAAAGAAATGGCAGATGAACTTTGCATCAGTTTTCACTGTGGAAGACACAGTGCCAGAGGTTTGTGAGTGTCAATGCTATTACAAAGGAAAAAGTGCTAGGCAAACTGAAAGGTCTTAAGGTGGATAAGTCACCTGGACCAGATGGACTACAACCGGGAGTCCCCAGAGAGATTGCTGAAGAGATAACCGATGCATTGGTCATGATATCTCTAGAATCACTGGATTCTGGCATGGTCCCAGTGGACTGGAAGATTGTAAATGTCACTCCACTCTTTAAGAAAGGAGAAGGGAGAAAGGCCAAAGAAAGGAAAGTGCAGGCCAGTTAGCCTGGCTTCAGAGGTTGGGAAAGTGTTGGAGTCTATTACTAAAGATGAGGTTTTAGGGTACTTGGAGACTAATGATAAAATAAGTCAAAGTCAGCATGGTTTCTTTAAAGGGAAATCTTACCTGACAAATCTGTTGAAGTTCTTCGAGAGGAAGTAACAAGCAGGGTGGACAAAGGAGAGGCAGTGGATGTCATTTATTTGGATTTTCAGAAGGACTCCACATTAAGCAGGCTAATTGGTAGCAGGTGTGGTATCATGACTGGGTATAAAAGTAGCGTCCATCAAAGGTTCAGTCTTTGCAAGCAAGGATGGGTCGTGGCTCACCCCTTTGTGCCAAAATTTGTGAGAGAATTGTTAGTTGTTCAAAAGGAACATTTCTCAACGCAAGATCGCAGAGAATTTAGGTCTTTCAACATCTACAGTACATAATATTGTGAAAAGATTCAGAGAATTCAGAGACATCTCAGTGCGTAAAGGGCAAGGTCGGAAACCACTGCTGAATGTGCGTGATCTTCGAGCCCTCAGGCGGCACTGCCTAAGAAACCGTCATGTTACTGTGACAATTATAGCCACCTGGGCTCGGGAGTACTTCAGAAAACCATTGTCACTCAACACAGTCCATCGCTGCATCCAGAAATGCAACTTGAAACTGTATTACACAAGGAGGAAGCCATACATCAACTCTATGCAGAAACGCCGGCGAGTTCTCTGGGCCCGAGCTCATCTCAGATGGACCGAAAGACTGTGGAACCATGTGCTGTGGTCAGATGAGTCCACATTTCAGCTAGTTTTCAGAAAAAACGGGCGTCGAGTTCTCCATGCCAAAGATGAAAACGACCATCCAGATTGTTATCAGCGAAAGGTGCAAAAGCCAGCATCTGTGATGGTATGGGGGTGCATCAGTGCCCACGGCATGGGTGAGTTGCATGTATGTGAAGGTACCATTGACTCTGAGGCGTATATTAGGATCTTAGAGAGACATATGTTGCCATCAAGGCGACGTCTCTTTCTGGGACGTCCATGCTTATTTCAGCAGGACAATGCCAGACCACATTCTGCACGGGCTACAACAGCGTGGCTTTGTAGACACAGAGTGTGTGTGCTTAACTGGCCTGCTGCCAGTCCAGATCCATCTCCTATTGAAAATGTATGGCGCATCATGAAGAGGAGAATCAGACAACGGAGACCACAGACTGTTGAGCAGCTGAAGTCTTATATCAAGCAAGAATGGACAAAATTTCCAATTGCAAATCTACTACAATTAGTATCCTCAGTTCCAAAACGATTAAAAAGTGTTATTAAAAGGAAAGGTGATGTAACACAATGGTAAACATGCCTCTGTCCCAACTTTTGTTGAGTGTGTTGCAGCCATCAAATTCTAAATTTGTGTATGTTTACAAAATACAATTAAGTTGGTCAGTAAAACTATTGAAAAGCTTTTCTTTGTACTTTTGTCAGTTAAATAAAGGCTCACGTGAATTAACATATCACAGATTTTTGTTTTTATTACATTTTGGAAAATATCCCAACTTTTCTGGAAATGGGGTTTGTAGTTGGCTGCCAGTGACTTGTGGTGTTCTTCAGGGGGGGTCAGTATTAGGACCGCTACTTCTCACATTGTTTGTCAGTGATTTGGAAAATGGAATTGATAACTTTGTGGTAAAGTTTGCAAATGATACAAACATAAGTGGAATACTGATACATGTGTTAAAAGTCCATTGCATCGCTTTTTCTGAACTCTGTGTCCAAAGATCTTGGGTATCTGGGCACACAGTCAGAGATCTTCCGTCTCCAACGACACACCGATCTCCTGCAGAGACACAAGATCCTGGGCCTCCGAAGGCAAGCGGAGCTCTTAGGCTGAGCCCTTTGTGTGTCAAACAACAGCCAGTTGTGAAATCCCAAGAGCGTGTCCTATTCCTGCAAAGAACCGTAGTCAGCATGTAACTCCAGGTCAGGGTCTTCAAAAGAACTCTGAAAGGGAAAAATTAAAGAGATATTAAAGATGGAAATAGAGCTGTTTCCAAAGATGCAAGCAAAGGAGTTGCCATTAACCCTCCCAAGCTCTGCCTATATGGTGACATATATGCAGATTGATAATAAGTTTACTTTGAGCTCTCACAACCTGTTATTTCTTCACGTCCTTGCAAAGCTTTCCTCACCATATATTTATCCAGCTTCCCTGTTGACAGCTGCAGTAGAATCTGCCTCCACCACATCTACATGTAGTGCATTACAGATCCCAACCGCATGCTGCATTTAAAACAATCTTTCCTCAGCTCAGTTAGTTTTCTTCCTCTTTAATTTGCACTGATCATCTCTTGCCCTTGACCCTTCCAGCAAATGGAACAGACAACCATTATCCATGCCGTCCAGTGCCAGTGCCGCTGTTGTTTACCGGTTAGCACAATGCTTTGGAGTGCCAGCTGTAAGATCGGCGCTTCGATCCCCACCGTTGTCTGTAAGGTTTGTATGTTCTCCCGTGACTGTGTGGGTCTCCTCCAGGCTCTCCAGATTACTCTCACATGATGGTTATGATTAGTGAGTTCTGGGCATACTATGTTGGTGCGGGAAGCATGGCAACACTTGCAGGCTGCTCCACACCATCGTTGCTGATTTGATGCCAACCATGCATTTTACTGTATGGTTCGATGTACATGAGACAAATGAAGCTAATCCTTTTAACCTTTAGACAGTCTCAGCCTCTCAAACCTACAGTATGTTTCTAATTGTAGACCCTCATTCCACAACTATTCTCATAAAAATTTCCTGGACTCTCTTGATTGCCTTAATATCCTTCCCAAGAGTTGATCAGAACTGAACACTACAAAGTTTGCAGATGCTGGAAATCCAAATCAACACACACAAAACGCTGGAGGAACTCAGCAGACCAGGCAGCATTTATGGAAACAAATAAACAGTCGATGTTTTTGTCCGAGACCCTTCTTCAGGACTGGAAAGGAAGGGGAAGACACCAGAATAAAAAGGTGGGGGAGGGGAAGGAGGGTAGCTAGAAGGTGACAGGTGAAGCCAGTTGGGTAGGGAAGGTAAAGGGCTGGAAAGGAAGAAATCTGATAGGACAGGAGAGTGGACCATGGGAGAAAGGGAAGGAGGAGGGGGATCCGGAGGGTGGGGGTGGTGATATAACTATTTTTGAAACCTTTCATCTAGTTTTCATTATAATTCTATATCTGGGCTATCATGTCTTCCTTGCTGATCTTTGAACTCAGTGCCATTTTTCTGCACTCCAGGCCTCTCAATCCCCTTGAAGTCCAGAAGTGTATACATCTCTATACATCTGTGACTGAACCTCTACAGTCCTCTTGGTTAGAGAATTCCTCCCTGGCTGAAGACATTTCTTCTCGTCTGGAGTGAAGGAGGCTGAGGGGTGACCTTAGAAAGGTTTATAACATCAAGAAGGGCATAGATACCATAGATTGTCACAGTCTTCTTGCCAGGTTTGGGAATCTAGAGCTAGAAGGCAGATGTTTAAGATGAGAGGGGGTTCGAGGGGCAAGTTTTCTACAAAGATGGAATGAACTGTAAGAGGAAGTCAGAGGTGGGTACAATTACAATGTTTAAAAGATATTTAGTTATAGGAAAGGTTCAGATGCAGGCAAATGGACATCTTGATCAGTATGGACAAGTTAGGCTGGTGACTATAATCCAAGTCACTGGAGCAGGGGTGTCAAAACTACTGGCCCACGAAGGGGTCCAATTGGGCCCGCAGATGATTTGGGGGAAAAAAAGGTATATTCACGACCACATATTATGTCTCTGTACGGCAGCCGCTCTCTCTCCCACCGTTGTCTGTGCCACCTGCTGCACCGGCAGCTTGTTGTGTGTACTTAGAAAACAATAGGCAGCAGTTAACCACCCGCTGTGCATAAGCACCTACCACCCTGCACTGAAGACCACTAGGGCCCCACTTACGTCGTCAGACACAGTATAAGCACACAGAGTACTCAGGTAAGTAACACCTGTAGTAAGGCTGAGACTGTTTGCTGCTATGGTTCAAAATGCTTTCCAAGAGAAGAAAATTTGACATTGAAGGTCGGATATTCAACGATAATTGGAAAGATCGTTTTTTCTTCTGTGAGGTCAACGGCAAACCTGTGTGACTGATACGCTCGCAACAAGTGGCTGTGGCAAAAGAGTACAATATCAAACTACATTATGAGACGTTGTACGGAGAAAAATATGACAAGTATGTAGGATGACTGAGAACGCAAAAGGTAAACGAGTTTGAAGCAGCTCTGGAAAAACAGCAATCAGTGTTCACCAAAAGTCGAGAGACTCATGATGGAGCTGTCAAGGCCAGCTATACTATTGCCAACAAAACAGCTGCTGTGTCGAAGTCATACTCAGAGGGCGAATTCTGCAAAGCATGCATACTGGCGGCGGCTGAGCTGGTGTGCCCTGAGAAGAGATAGGCTTTTGGTAATATCAGCTTGTCAAGAAATGCTGTGGCAGACAGAGTCGGGGACCTTGCAGGAGATTTGAACAGTCAACAAAAAGACAAAATAAAGTCATTTATTGCCTGCTCTATTGCAACTGATGAGAGCACCGACGTGACTGATGTAGCTCAATTGGGAATATTTACTCGTGGTGTTGATACATCTTTGACCGTCACCGAGGAGTTTGTGGAGATGGTGCCCATGACAAACACCACAACAGGGAATGACGTTTTCTCCAGCCTCGTTGAGGCCTTGGACAGACTGGTGGTTGACTGGAGTCACGCTGTCAGCATAGCAACAGATGGCGCACCGTCCATGGTCAGGAAAAAGGCAGGTGTTGTTGTGAAACTCCGAGAGAAAGTTCAGACAGAGAATCCGGAGCAGGAGTTCTGGAATTTTCATTGTATTATACTTTATACTTTATTGTCGCCAAACAATTGATACTAGAATGTACAATCATCACTGCGATATTTGATTCTGCGCTTCCCACTCCCTGGATAACAAATATTAAATATTAAAAATATTAAAAATAGTTAAAATTAATAAATATTAAAAATTTAAATTATAAATCATAAATAGAAAATAGAAAAATGGAAAGTAAGGTAGTAATGGAAAGTAAAAACCGAGAGGCAGGTCCGGATATTTGGAGGGTACGGCCCAGATCCGGGTCAGGATCCGTTCAGCAGTCTTATCACAGTTGGAAAGAAGCTGTTCCCAAATCTGGCTGTACGAGTCTTCAAGCTCCTGAGCCTTCTCCCGGAGGGAAGAGAGACGAAAACTGTGTTGGCTGGGTGGGTCGTGTCCTTGATTATCCTGGCAGCATTGCTCCGACAGCGTTGTAAAGTGAGTCCAAGGACAGAAGATTGGTTTGTGTGATGTGCTGTGCCGTGTTCACGATCTTCTGCAGCTTCTTTCAGTCTTGGACAGGACGACTTCCATACCAGATCGTGATACACCCTAGAAGAATGCTTTCTATGGTGCATCTATAAAAATTAGTGAGGGTTTCAGGAGACAGGCCAAATTTCTTTAGTTTTCTCAGGAGGTAAAGGCGCTGGTGGGCCTTCTTGGCAGCGAACTCTGCTTGGTTGGACCAAGTCAGGTCATTTGTGATATTGACCCCAAGGAACTTAAAGCTTTTGACCTGTTCCACTTGCGCACCACCGATGTAAATTGGGTCGTGCGGTCCGCTACTCCTTCTGAAGTCAACAACCAATTCCTTCGACTTGCTGACGTTGAGGGGTAGGTTATTGTCTTTGCACCATGCCACCAGGTTCTTAATTTCCTCTCTGTACTCAAACTCATCATTACCCGAGATACGGCCTACAATTGTTGTGTCATCAGCAAACTTATATATTGAGTTTGATGGAAACTTGGCTACACAATCATGGGTGTATAGTGAGTACAGCAGGGGGCTGAGTACACAGCCTTGTGGAGCACTGGTGCTCAGGGTGATTGTAGAGGAGAGCTTGCCCCCTATTTTTACAGCCTGGGTCCTGTCTGTGAGGAAGTTGAAGATCCAACTGAAGATCTGAGTGCTAAGGCCCAGGTTCCAGAGCTTAGGAATCAGTTTATTTGGAATGATGGTATTAAAGGCAGAGCTGTAGTCAATGAAAAGGAGCCTTACGTATGCGTCTTTATTCTCCAGGTGTTCTAAGGAGGAATGTAGGGCCAGAGGGATGGCATCTGTGTTAACCTGTTGCTCTGGTAGGCGAATTGCAAAGCGTCGAGGTTGACCGGTAGGCTGTGGTTGATGTATGCCATAACCAATTTCTCGAAGCACTTCATAGCAATTGATGTCAGAACCACAGGTCAATAGTCATTCAGGCATGCCACCTTGCTCTTCTTCGGCACTGGGATTATCGTTGCCTTCTTAAAACACGAGGGGATCTTAGACTGAAGCAAGGAGCAGTTGAAGGTGTCAGCAAACACTCCAGCTAGCTCACTTGCACAGGCCTGGAGAACCCGTCCTGGGACGCCATCTGGGTCCGTCGCCTTCCTTGGATTTATCTTCAGGAAGGCCCTTCTAACGTCCTCCTCGCTGTTGATGAATTTCGATGCCACCAGGTCCGGTTCATCCAGAGGGAGCAGGACGCTCCTCTTCTGTTCGAATCTTGCGTAGAATACATTAAGTTCGTCAGGAAGAGAAGCGCCACAGTTATTGATTTTCCCAGCCTTTCCTTTGCGTCTAGTGATCTCATTTAGACCCTGCCATAGTCTACTGGCATCCCTTTGGTTAGCCTGGGCTTCCAACTTGGCTCGTTATTGCCTCCTGGCACCCTTAATGGCTTTTCGGAGTTCACATCTGGATTCTGTGTAGCAACTGGTATCTCCGGACCTAAAAGTCGTTTCTGGTTAGGGAATACCCGGATTGCCTTGTGAGACACACAGTCCTCCGTGCATTTCCAAATAAAGTCTGTGACAGCAGAGGCGTACTCATTGAGGTTAGCTGCCGAGTCCTTGAATACTAACCAGTCCACCGATTCAAAGCTGTTATGTAGCAGGAGCCTGAAAATGGACAATGTCATGGATGTAGTAATCAAAACGGTTAATTTTATTAGAGCCAAGGGACTCAACCATCGGTAATTTGACACTCTTTTGTCTGAAAGTAATATTGGACACGGCCTGACCTACCACACTGAAGTCCGCTGGTTGAGCAGAGGGGTTGTGCTCAAACGTTTTTTTTTCCATTACATTGCAGTAATTGGACTATTCATGAACGAGAAAGGGAAGCCAGTGGCAGAGTTGGATGACCCAGACTGGCTTCATGATCTTGCATTTTTGGTGGATATAACAGAGCACTTAAATGTGCTTAATGTTTAGATGCAAGGCCGCAACGAACTTATTACAGAATACTACGACAGCATTCGTGTCTTTCAAATTAAATTAGGCCAGTGGGAGATGCAACTATCCCAGAGCAACCCAGCTCATTTCCCCTCTTTGCAGTCTGTGCGTGTCGTTCATGGGAATAATGACAACATGGACAGGTACAAGGACAAAATATCACGGCTGAAAAGTGAGTTTCAGAATCATTTCCAAGTCTTCACTCAGCTCGAGAAGGAATTCTCACTATTTTGCTCGCCGTTTGCCGTCAATGCAGTATCAGATGTGCCGGAGGAACTCCAAATGGAACTAACTGAAATTCAGTGTAACTCGGCTTTGAAATATAAATTTGAGACTGTGGGTCTGGACTCATTCTATCAATAGCTGAGACCGATGTACCCCAAGATGACAGACTTTGCCTCAAAGATCCTTTGTATGTTCGGGACAACATATCTCCGTGAGCAGGCGTTCTCCATAATGAACATTAACAAATCCCAACTACGCTCGCAGCTGACACACAGACATCTAAATGACATTACAAAAATCACAACTGCCCAGAAACTGGTCCCTGATGTTGACAGGCTGGTTAAAGTCAAGAGATGTCAGGTGTCTGGAAGCAGCAAGTGAAAAATGAGTGATACTGTTTGATGCACTGAGACATGTAAGCAAAATGCATTATGAAATATCGAGTGTCATAATATTATGATTCATTCATTTACTGACTATTCTATTATTGTAAATGTGATCACTTCAATAAAAATTAGAGGCTTACTGTGTTTATTGTCTGAGTTTGATTGCTGGAAGCAGGCTAATAAAAATTAGGTGCAGTTGTGTAGCCTACATTTACAATTTGTTCCATTAGGTCTACATTTGTGTCTGCTAATATTCAATTTCAAATGGTTTATTAATGGAAAGTGTATGGCTCCCAAAACAATCTTAGCCAAAATAGCATCATTTTTCTCTCTCTCATCACAACTTTCTTGTAGCCTATGACTGTAAGTTAATACCAATCATAAAAATAATGCTTGCTAGGCAATCTTCTTCATAAGAAACAAAATTTGTAAAGTGAAACACTTTGTAGTTATAGCAGAGACTGAGACACGTGACAGCAGGTTGAAAATACGAAGGCAACGAAAGCTGTGGGAGCATGCACGTGTGCGTCCGCACGCGCACAACTGATCCGGCCCGCATGAAGTTGCATTTTGCCCAGTCCGGCCCGTGACCTACTATGAGTTTGACACCCCTGCACTGGAGAGACATTGAAGCTGCTAATGGAAAGATCTTTATTCATCATGGAAAATAGGCAGTCTGGAGCCCCTCTCAGTATTGTCTCCCAAATCCAAAGCTACATCACATTTTTTTTACACTCTTAAGATCAAAGGCAGCAGCAGGTGATTTGATACAATTTAAATAGTTAAAATTAGGTAGCTTTCTGCAATATTTTTGGGTTAAGAACACTTCCTTAGAATTACATACTACCATGGGAGACATCTCTGAATATTCAATCACCTTTGCTGGGACAATGTAATTCACACAGGGAACCCTCAGTTAATGGTAAGGTTCTAAGGATTAAAAAGGTTGGAAACTCCTGGTTTGAAAACCCCGGGGCGGGGGGGTAGGGATCGCAGATACCCACAATTAATGGTGTCAAGGCTGACTCCGAAGCTCACAAATATGCCAAATACTAATAAATCACCTATTGTCTGATGTGCCAAGTCCAGTCTGCAAGCTTGAATTCAGTCATAATTACGCAAAATAACTTCACCAATTTTACCTCTTTGATGCAGGCCGGTTAACATATTGTCATTGTCTTACACTTGGCTGAAGCAGATGAAAATGTCTCAGTCACTTCACTTTGCAAACCACATTTTTTAATTAGCTGGTTGGTCACTGTGGGGCAGCATCCTGTGCTCTATAGACCAGGGTCTCTCAACCAGGTTTCTGCAAGAGGTCACCTGGGGTCCTGCGAGAGATCATGATTTAAAAAAAAACATTTTTTGAAAGCACAATGCTAGCGCCTGCAGTGGTGGACAGTGACAGAGCAGATCCATTGGCAATTTCATTAGCGGTCTCTCAGCCCAGTATGGCCGTGTGTAGTTGGATCCTGTTTATTTGGTTGAGTCCATTCTCAGTTTGACACAAGATAGGGGAGGCCATTGATAATTGCTGAGTGCTGTATTGCATAGATGGGTGGAGGGTAGGCTGATGAATTGTGAAGAGTGTTTTCCGAGCATTGAATGGACTCTCCCATTTTTATATTTTCATAACCCTGTGTTTTACAGACATGTCTGACAGTCCAATGTGGCGATCTTTGAATTATAATCTGAGTCATTTCACTGCACTAGCGCAGCAATGGACACAAAAAAGAAGTCTGTCTTTACAATGAAAGCTACTTATCACTGGGTTTTACATGGATCCAAGTTGTCCTATCCCATTGTGCCTAGTCTGTGGCAAACAACCTACAAATGTAGCATGGCTCCAGCAAAATGGAAAAGCCACTTAACTCCAGATCACAGCCACGTGACTCAAAAGGGGTGATTATTTTAAATGGCTATTGGAATCTCAAAACTAACAGAGTAAAGCTTTTGTTAATATAGTCAGTAAAAAGATACGGGAAGCAAGTTGTTTAGTAGCAGAACTTATTACCAAGAAAAGGAAAGGTCACAGTTGGTGAGAACCTAATAATGTCAGCATGTAAAACCATAGTGGATAAATGCTAGGATGAGATGCAGTACGAGAAATTGAAAAAGGTTTCACACTCAATGATGATGATGATTGGTTCTTTGCTTGTGAAGATCAGGAGGGAAGAAGAGTACTCAGGAGTGATGGCACGATCGTTGGTGACCGAGGCCAGTTCTGGATCTGCAGACTGGTACAGTAGGGACACTGGAACAGCTGGGATGTGGGCACTTGGGGAGCAAGGTCCTTCCTGCATCTCTGCTTCTCTTCAGCAGTTGCTCTTCTGATTTCCTCAAAATTCTTGGCTGCACTGTGGATCAGCGTTCACTGTCACAAGCCAGCTGCTGCCACTCATTGACATCAATATTTGCCTGAGAGGGCTGCTGCTTAAGTCGGTCTTTATACTTTGTATGCGGGGAGCAGAATGATCTCTCTTGCTCTGAGAGAGTTCTCTGTAGAGTATTGCTTTTGATAACCTGGAGATGGAAACGCTCGAGCGACCAGATCTGCTTGTGGTACGAGACCCGGGCTTTGGAGCCGTACAGCAGTGTTATGATGACGGCAGCCCTGTGCACCTGGATTTGTGGACAGATGCAGCTGCTGGTTCTTCCACACACATTTCTGGAGGCATCCAAAGGTACTGCTGACTCTGGCGAGTCGATTATCAACGTCCCTTCCTACGGTAGTGTTGTTGCAGATACGCTGCCCAGGTAGGTGAACTGCAACATGTCACAGGATGCTGAAGAGGTTTTGTGTGATGAACTGAAATACAACAGCTTCCCTATCCAGGTTAACACACTGGCACACAATTTAGAGTTTAGAGTGAACTACAATACGAGATCCATATATCAGTGTTCTTTGACATAAAGACAGGTGGTTTCAGCTCACTGAGAACTCTGGAACCATAGGATTGCCATGAGCTGACCATCCTTCCATGGTACTGTCATAGACTTTTGACAATGTTGGGTCATTCCTTGTATTTCAGAATTTGTTCCTGGCAGCTGGTCCACCAACGCTATGTGGGACACCACTGCTGGATCACAGAATCAGATTTTTCTTCTTCAGTTGTCAACAGCAGAAGACATGACAAGCCATCAGTGTTGTTTCATTGCGTACTACCCTTGAACTCTATGTCATAAGAGTTGGTTCCCAGGAAAAGTGCCCAATGTTGCATTCAGCTAGCAGATATCACTGGGATTCCCATCCTGGGATTGAAAATGGACTCAAGGGGTTGGTGATAAGTCACTAAAGTAAACTTTTGTCCAGGGAGTGGTGAAACTTCTTACTCCTCATACTAGACTTAAGGCCTCTCAGTCGATCTGTTTGTAGTTGCATTCTGCACTTGTCAATAAATTTGAAGCAAATGCAATCAAGTTTTCAGATTCATCTTCTATAATTGTGACAAAATGGCTCCAATGCCATAAGAAAATGTATCTCTAACCAGTCTGATGGACAGATAGGTCATAATGGGTGAGCAGTTCATCTGATGTTATTAGTCTTTGTTTCCTTGAATGCTCTTTCACATCTTCCTGACCATTCCCATTTTTCTCCTGCCTGCAACAGAGCATTCAATGGATGCAGCACTGTAGCAAGATTTGGAAGAAACCTGTGGTAATAGCATACAAGGCCAAGTACGACCGAAGTTGTGACACATTCTGGTTTGGGTGCCTGCAGCGCTGCTTCAATCTCCTTGTCATTGACAAGCAGGGCTTACACAAGTCACATGTCCACAGTGAGATTTCATTCTTGAAAAAAAAACTCATCAGACCATACTCACTTCACTGAGCTTGGTAAGCACTTTACAAAGGTTCCAGAGATAGTCTTCATCATTCTTCATGACATCAAGGTAAATTTGTGCTCTGAGAGATCTTGGAGCACTTGGGTCCATTGCTCTTTGCCAAATTGCTGGAACTGATGTGACACCAAAGATGAGATGATTATACTGAAACAGTCCCTTGTGAATGTAGATTGTGAGGAACTTCCTGCTTGACTCCTCAATCTCCATTTGCAGGTAGGCTTGTGACAGGTCAAACTTTGATAAGCTCTCCCTGCCCACCAAAGGTGCAAAAAAAAACTTCTGAATTTGAGGATACTGCACAGTACACAGCCCAGGGTTGATGCTCACTTTGAAGTCCCCGCATATGCAAACAGCTCCAGCCTTCCCTTTCTTGATCACTGAGGCAATGGGCACGAGCCAGTCGCTCCACTCAACCTTGGAGAGAATGGCAGATGCCTCCAAGCTCTGAAGTTCAGCATCCACTTTAGGATGTAATGCGCAAGGCACTGGATGTGCTTTATGGAATCTAGGTGTTGCTGCTTCATTCAGTTAATTTCTGACCTCCATGCCTTTGAGTTTACCAATACCATTCTCAAACACGCTCATTAGCATTAAGCAGCTGTGACAGTCTTTGGTTAATGCCTCTGTTTGAGCTGCAGTTGCCTGTTGGTGACACATTTGGAGCTGATTGTGTGCTAGTCTAGATGGGTTTTCCTCAACCATTCAAGTCCAAAAAGTTTTGGCCCTCCACTTTTCAAACTTCTAAAGCTCTAACTGATGTGTTTACCTCCGTACATTACATTCACTTCCAGTTTGCTTTCAGGAGACACTTTCTCACCTGCGCAAATCTTTAGCATCACCAAGGTCTTTTCTAGTGGTAGCTTAGAAAACAGTCTATCGTAGTCATCCTCTAAAATTACAGAAGAAGCTGACCCAGTGTCCAGCTCCATTTCCAGTTTTACACCAGACACATCTGTTGTGATCCATATGATTTTGCAATCTGCTTCAATAATGCTATACAGTTCTAGGCATGACAGCTCACCTTCGTCAGGCTGTCTGATTCAGTTTCACATTCAGTCACTTTATGCATTTAGTTTTGTGTTGAAACTTTTCATTGGTTTTTCTTTCACTGTGCTTCTTATCTGACTTGCAATGTGGCTTTGTTTGTGATACTTTCTGAAAACTTTATTTGAACCATCATGGGAGGATTTGCTACATCAATAACATTTCTGGCTTTTTGCACCATTCAGGGACATTATGTTTCACATTCTAAAATCTTTCTATAGTTCTGTAGTTTGCGGCAGTCTCCAATGATGTTAAAATGACCATTGCCCCTTCTAAGGTTAGGTTTCTTTCTGAGCACTTTGACTATGTATGCCACATACAAGCCTGTCCCTTAATGCATTAAAAAGTCTATCTCTAAAATCACAGTACTGGGGAAGTTTACACAGTTCTGCAATGTATTCAGAAATCCTTTCTTCCTTTGACTGGTTCCTTTTGTGAAATCTAAATTTCTCAGCTATTACTAGCAATTTTTGGCTCCATTTTGCAAAATTGCAACAATTTCATCAAATGTCTTGCTTGTTGGTTTTTCAGGAGTTACAAAGTTCCATAAGAAACTGTATGTTCTAGCACTTAAGCTAAGATGTATGGAGACTTTCTTCAACTCGTCCATGTTGTTAGCTTTACAATACAGTTCAACCCTCTTGGTATACGATTCCCAGTCCTCATTACAACTAACAAATTCATCAACTTTCCCAACTAAGGGCACCGTCACGTTATTTTTACTTCAGCTTTGTTAGTTGTGTGTCTCTCACTGTGTACTGTTACTCACGTGCCCTTTTCTAGCACCTGTGACCACCTTCTCCATCACCGTATTCTTCTTCACTCTTCACTCCTGTCTCCTGTCTCCGGTCTCGCTCCCTTCCTCTGAATTCTGCCATTTAATAACTGTTGGTGCATTTGGTGATAATCACTGACATTCAGGTTCGCACTTGTTGCCAATTTGTTGTGTCCATACAACTACATAGCAGAGAAATAGAGGCACGCACTTGAAGTAAACATGAAGGCAGGAAGACAGTTAACGACGGTTCAGGATGATGGGAAGCTAAGAGCGGTACATGGGCTACAGTGCTGCAGCAAACATTGACCCCTTTGCACATTCCAGACCTTAACCCAATATTTCCAGTGGCCATTTGATTTCCAAGACTGACTCCCAAACTCTTCCTGGCATATGGCTCAGATCCCAATCTGACATATATCAAATAATTTCCTCCACTCATGGCAAGACCACTATCAACTTATTACCCAAGAAAAAAAATGAGATAATGGTTCTTAATAACTACCACCCAGTGGCTTTGACATTCACCACAGGAAGTGCTTTGAAAGGCTGGCCATGACACACATTAACTCCAGCCTACCAGATGACCTTGTCCCACTGCAATTGGCCAACTGATAAAACAGGTCTATGGCAACCCTCACCAACTTTTTATCAGCACACCATAGAGAGTATCCTACCTGGATGAATCACAGCTTGTCACTGGGTGACATGGCCCAAGTGTGGAGTGAGAGATACTGAAGCAGGTCGATAGCTCACAGACTTTAATGCGAACAATGTTAAAGGAAAAAAAGAAAACAAATGTTAGGCCAAACAAGGCTGTTGACTAAAACACTCAATGGAAAACAAAACCTCCACTGCAACTGACAAGAACAACTAAGAATTAAACGAATACCACTAGTCTTCAGTCAGTTGAGTGGACAGTCCAATTTCTCAGGCAAGGTAGAATGCTGATAACGAAGCGTAGCTATGTCCTGGGTTTGTCTCGACAAATGCTACGATGGAATGAATGGAGTTAAATATTATCACGATGAAATAATAATTAGCTGACATGTGTATATTCACGAGCACAATTGCCAAATCCGTGGTTGTGACAGTTCCCCCCTGCCCCACAACCCCAGGCGCAGACCTGTTTCCGCTGGAAGTCCCAGATGAAGGACATGTACAAGATGTTCTTCAGTGATGCTGGTAGATAAGTGCCGTGGTGTGCACTGCCAATATCGGAGCCAAAGACTTCCATGTAGAGACAGAAAGAAGAGCTTAGACAGAGGTAGCTCGACCAAGTGACACTGAGACAGTGAGGACCCTGCGATTGAAGCTAGTCGGGCATCTGCCTCAACAGAAAAACTAAAATAAATAAAGGCATCCGTTAGTCTTGTGAGACCATGGATTTGCACCTGGAAAGTCTTCACTCTCCAGGGCGCAGGCCTGGGCGAGGTGTATGGAAGACCAGCAGTTGCCCATGCTGCAAGTCTCCTCTCTCCATGAGACCAATGTTGTCCAAGGGAAGAGCATTAGAACCTATACAGCTTGGCACCAGTGTCGTTACAGTACCTTGCTCAAAGACACAACACGTTGCCTTGGCTGGGGCTCGAACTCATGACCTTCAGATTGCTAGTCGAACATCTTAACCACTTGGCCATGTGCCCAAACATGTGCCCACAAACAGAAAAAGGCTTAATCCTTAAGCCTTAACAAATTTAAACAAAGCACCAGGAAACTGCATTACAAAGAGCTAATTGCTCGAGAAAAACACAAGGAACTCTTAAACCGTTAATAACTGCTGTTAAGCAACAATGAACCAATTCAGGTGTTCCAAAATCCTCAGAGCCTAATGCTCTGATGCCCTGCACAGGCCTGAAATAGTCATGACAGGATCCCTTTCTATAGCTGGCACCTGATGGCCCTGGAAGACCTGCAAACTCGAGATCCAGGGAAGACTCGAGAGACCTGGGGAACTCGAGAAGGAGGGAGACTTGGGGATCCAGGGAGACTGAGACACTCTGGGAACCCCAAAAGACAGAGACCGGGGAATCCTAAGGGGCCTGGGAACCCCAACAGACTGAGAGACTGGGGAACCTCTAGTGAGATCAAGAAACCTCGGGCGAGGCGAAGAGGAAGGCTTGGGAGCCCTTGATATGGGGGAGGACTTTGAAAAACCATAAACACATTGAATAAGCCTTGGAAACAATTGGAAAAATAAAAACCTTGGGAAGATAGAGGAAAGTCCTTGGGAAACCTTGAAAACATGAAACTTGAAACCTAGAGAAGGAACCTTTTCAAATCTTGATGTTTTATCTTTCACAATTTTTCCAAAGGCAATTAGGATATACTCTCCATTTTTATAGATCAAGACAGCACAGACAGGTTTCTTTCATCGCCAATCTAGCTGGTTCTTGGTAGATCTGCTTAATTTGCTACACGAAAGTTTAATTTTCCGAGTCTGTACCATGACTTTTATCAAGAGGATAAAAGTACTCTTGATAGGATTACTTTACTTGTGTATTTGCACACAGCAGCCAGGGATCAGCTTTTGGAGTAGGGCTCCTACAGAATTTACACTTTTGACTTGAATGATAATTTGTTGAATCAGTTGATAAGCTTCCTTGAAGCATTCATTTTGTTATGCAGACCTGAGTCATGGGACCACAAAGCTGGGAACCTGGGTACTCGTGACTTGAAAAGCTTAGAATGGATGCCAGAGAAACTCAATGTAGACTAGAGAAGCTCGGTATGTAGACTCGGGACACTCGGAATGTAGAGTCAGGACATGCACTGAGAATAGAAAGCACCCTCTCCTCAAGCCACCAAAGTCAAAGCGTCACTGTTCAAACTTTGCTGGGTCCATTAGTTGGCAAGATCCGTCCGTCACGCTGCAGACAGAAACAAGAGTTCATACATAGGAATTCCAATGGAACATTGTTGCCTCGATGAGTCACTCTGACCAATGAATCTCATGGCCAAGGTCTCTCTTTGCTGGGTCCATCTTTGTGTGGTCAAGACTTGCTGTCACCAGGTGCGGATATGGCCCAAGTGCGCAGTGAGAGACACTGAAGCAGGTCGATAGCTCACAGACTTTAATGTGAACAGTGTTAAAGGGAAAAAAGCTGATTTATACTTGTGCATACTAACTTGCGCCGTAGCCTACGCAAGTGGGCTACACCGTTGTGAGCATTTATACTTGTGCGTTGGTGTGTCCGCGTCGCTCTGCAATTCGCGCACGTCACGCATCTGCACACACCTGCCTGTGCAAGGCTTCATGGTCATGTTCACAAGTTTAAAGCGAGCGTCTTTTTTAGTAAAAGCAAGATGTGTCCTTCATAATTTTGGAGGTCTGTAAAGCTTTATGGAAAGCATTGCAGCCAGAGTTCCTTCCCTGCCCTTCAGTCACCCAATGGGAGGCTATTGCAGCGTAGGAAAATGCTACCAAGCGGACCAATTACAGTTGTTGCAGTCTGCGTTGCCATGACGCGTAGTTACATTTTGGGAGAGGTGTGCGTCAGGCTACAGCATAGGGATCCGCGTAGGCACTGCGTAGAGTTCGCGGCTACGCCATATCTACAGCATCGATTTGACACACAAGTATAAATCAGCCTAAAGAAAACAATAAACGCTAGGCTAAACAGGGCCGTTGACTAAAACACTCAAATAGAAAATGAAGCCCACACCGCAGCTGAAAAGAACAAATAGGAGTGAAATTCTGTTAGTCTTCAGAGTCATTTGACTTGACAGTCTAATTTCTCAGGCAAGGCGGAATGCAGATAACGAAGCGTAGCTATATCCTGGGTTCAAGTCTCGACACGTGCACATTCACGAGCGCAATTGCCTAATCTGCTACGCTGCCGAATCCGTGGTTGTGACATTGTTACTGCAGTTCACCAACCACTGAAGCAAGTCTGTGATAAGTGCCATCTCTCTGGCTAAGCACTCATCTCTGGAGCACCAGGACAGTAGAGACACTTTCTTTAGACTGTTGTTAATTGACTACAGCTCTGCTTTCAATACTATCATTCCAAGTAAACTCATCGCTAAACTTCATGACGTGGGAGTCAACACCTCCCCTGCAAATGGATCCTTGACTTCTTGATCAACAGACCACAATCAGTAAGGATTGGCAGCAAAAACTCCGGCCTGATTACTCTCAACTCTGGTCCTCAGCCCCCTACGCCACTCCCTGTACTGTCACGACTGTGTGGCCAGATTCTGCCCCAACTCCGTCCACAAATCTGCAGATGTTACCACTGTAGTGGGCCAAATCTCAAAATACTGACAAGCCTGAGTGCAGGACGGGGATAGAGACCTTAGTATCATGCTGTCATGACAATAACCCTTCCCTCAACGTCAGCAAAACAAAAGAGTTGAACATTGACTTGGCGGTGATCATCAATAGCCGTTTCTTGTCCAACCTAGTAGTCGTCACAACCAAGAAAACTCACTACCAACTCCAATTCCTCAGGAGACTAAAGAAATTTGGCATGTCCTCATTGACCCTTACCAATTTTTATCAACACAGTGTAGAAAGCATTAGGTTGTATCATGGCTTGGTATGCCAACTGCTTTGTCTGTTGACACAACTCAGCAAATCACAGAAACCAGACTCCCCTCCATACTTCTCTACATTTCTAACTGCCTCAGTAAAGCAGCCAGCATGATCAGAGACCCCACCCAGCCTGCCCATCAGGCAGAAGTCTGAAAGCATGTACCAGCAGGCTCAAGAGCAGATTCTGCCTCACGGTTATAAGATTTTTGAATGCTTCCCTAGGCTCTTCACCTCACTGTCTACCTCATTGCTCCTTATTGTCTACCCACACTGCACTTTCTCCATAGCTGTAACACTTTATTCTGCATTTTCTTATTGTTTCACTTTGTTCTACCTCAATGCACAGCGTAATGAATTGATCGGTATGAACAGTAAGCAAGACAAGCTTTTCAGTATATTTTGGTACATATGTCAAAGATAAACCAATACATAGCCATTACTAATGTTTGTCGTAGAGTTGTACAGCAGAGAAACAGGCCCTTTCACCCATCACGTCCAGGCTGACTATCAATGACTGTCTACACTAATCCCACCTGCCTGCATTGGTTCCATATCCTTGTGCCTTGCTCATTCAATCATCTACCCAGAAACGTCTTAAATGTTGTTACTGTTCCTGTCTTCACCATTTTACCTGACAGTTCATTCCAGATACTAATTATTCTTTGGATGAATAATTTATTGCTCAGATCTGCTTTGGCACTCCTTCCTTTCAATTTACCCAATGCCCTATCGTGGGAAACAGACACTTGCTATCCACTCTATCTATAGCTCTCATAATTTTATATGCTCCTATCCCGTCTCTTCCCCGTGCCGTTCAGCCCAGGCTATCCAAACTCTCCTGATAACTCAAGCCCTCCCAGCCAGTTAATGGATTTGTGAAAGCTCAAGAAACTGCAGACGCCAGAATCCAAAGCAACTACCAATCTGCTTGAGGAACACCGTGGGTCAAGCAATATATGTAGGGGGAAAGGAATTACCGAAATAAACTTTATATAAGGAATGCTTGCGCTCTCTCTTGCTTGACCACATCCTATAGTGCAGAGACCAGAACTGCCACAGCAACATTCTGAACAACCACAACATAGCAATCCAATTAGATGCCTCGGGTGATGAAACGGGAAGTGTGCAAGTGTCTGTACAAGGCTCTAAACCACTTATGGGTTGAAGTCTCTGAGTAACGTAATCAATGGTTGGGCACCTGATCTCCCCCAGAAAGTTAGGCAGCTTTCCTCCTTCTCCCTGTCATTTGGTCTCTACACATCCATTGTGACA
Source organism: Mobula hypostoma (assembly GCF_963921235.1). Taxonomy (NCBI): domain Eukaryota; kingdom Metazoa; phylum Chordata; class Chondrichthyes; order Myliobatiformes; family Myliobatidae; genus Mobula; species Mobula hypostoma. The sequence continues at coordinate 6,883,570 of NC_086110.1, forward strand.
GAGGAGAATCAGCAGCTATTTCTTTAAGCAATGAGTTGTTACAACCCAGAGCAAGCTGTTGATGGAGAAGTTGATTCAATAGCAACTTCTAACACTGAATTGCTGAGGTACGTGAAAAGCAAATTGTAAATTGTAACTGGTAAATTGGTTTATTATTGCTGCATGTGCTGAGGTACTATGTAAAACCACATAGTACAAGGGAAAAGCAGTAACAGAATGCAGATTGTGTGTTTGAGATGGGTAACAAGTGCACGTTTCAGAGGCATTTGGATAGCCACAGGGAAGGAGGGGCTTGGAGGGTTATGAGCCAATGTAGAGAGCAGGAAGGACCAGTTCGGTCAAAGAGCCTGTTTTGATGCTGTATTAGTCTATGGCTCTATGGTTCTACTATAGTGTTACCATTACAGAGAAACTCCAGCGTAGGCAGACAATAAAATGCAAGGCCATGACAAGGTACATTGTGAGGTCACGTGTCCATTTTAACATACATGAAATCCATTCAGAACATCTGTAGAAATTTGCGAGTGTCTTTGGTGAGATACCAAATCTCCTCGACCTCCTAATGAAACGAAACTGCAGTTGTGCCTTCTTTGTAACTGCATCGTTTTGTCGAGCCCAGGAGAGATCCTCAGAGATGCTGACTGCCAGAAACTTGAAACTGCTCACTCTTTCCACTTCTGATCCCTCTGTGAGGACTGGTGTTCCCTTGTCTTACCCTTTCTGAAGACCACAATCAATTCTGTGGTCTTACTGACATTGAGTGCAAAGTTTTTTCTGAGCTATCACTCAATCAGCTGATATAACTTGCTCCTCTATGCCCTCTCATCACCATCCAAAATTCTGCCAACGATAGTTGTGTTGTCAGTAGGTTTATAGAGGGCATTTGAGCTGTGCCTAGCCTCACAGTCATGGGTGTAGAGGGAGTAGAGCAGTGGGCTAAACACACATCCCTGAGCTGCGCCAGTGTTGATGGTCAGCGAAGTGGAAATGTTATTTCCAATCCGCCCAGATTGTGGACTTCTGGTGAGGAAGTCAAGGATCCATTTGCAGAGGGAGGTACAGAGACCCAGGATCTGAAGAGTTTTGATCAGAACTGTAGGAATGATTGTGTTAAACACTGAGCCGCAGTCAGTAAACAGCAGCTTGACATAAGTATTAGGATTATCCAGGTGATCCAAGGCTGTGTGAAGAGCCAATGAGATCACACCTGCAGTAGAGCTATTGCGGCGATAGGCAATTTGCAGTGGTCCGGGTCCTTGCTCAGGCAGGTTTTGATTCTAGTCATGCCCAACCCCTCAAAGCACTTCATCACTGTAGATGTGAGTGCTACTGGACGATTTAAGGCAGCTCACCCTGTTCTTATTGGGCACTGGAATGATTGTTGCCCTTTTGAAGCAGGTGGGAACTTTTGACTGTAGCTTTTGGAGATTGAAAATGTCTTTGAACTGGTAAATATCTTTGAACCTTTTAATTCTTCTGATAACAATGGGATAGAAGCTATCCTTGGGCCTGGTGATATGTTTGCAGGGTTATAGAATAATAAACATATTTATAAATAAGTTTTACCTATTACCTCAAGGTACCCACTTAGGTGACATAGAATATAGAACCTTTTAACCTACTCTAAGATCTATTTAACCCTTCCTTCCTACATAGCCCTAACTTTTCTATCATCCATGTGTCTATTTAAAAGTCTCTTAAATGTACCTAATATACCTGCCTCTGCTAGGGTTTTCCACACACCCACAACCATGTAGCTCTAACATCCTCCCATTCTTTCTTCCAATCATCTTAAAATTAAATTATAATTATCCCCCACTTGTATTAGCCATTTCCATCCTGGGGAACAATCTCTGGCTATCCACCTGATCTATGTCGGTTTTATCACCTTTGTCAAATTACCTCTCATTCTGCGTTGCTCCAATGAGAAAAGCCCCAGCTCACCCAATAATGGAATAGAGTCGACCTCCAGGGTAATGAATCACCTCATCCCCAGCTACAGAACACTCCTCTTTCCTGTGTAATGAACCCCTCCATCCTCCTATGTTGTGTTTCTATCCAGAGGAGAAGCAACCACCATCCCTCTCCATTCACTGGCACTGAAACTTTCTCAGAAACCCCTCGCATAGTCCCCTACCTCATGAGTATGCTGGACTACACACTACACACACACACATGTGCACACGCGCACACACACACGCACACACGATGCTGGAGGAGCTCAGCAAGTCAGGCAGCATCTATGGAGGGGAATAAATAGTTGAAATTTCAGACCAAGGCCCTTTATCATGAGTCCTGATATGTTGACTGTTTATTCCCTCTCATAAACGTCGCCTGAACTGCGGAGTTCCTCCAGCATTTTGTGTGTGTTGAGAAAATATAAGAACATAAGAAGTAGGAGCAGGAGTTGGCCATCTGGTCCGTCGAGCTTATTCCGCCATTCAATAAGATCATGGCTGATCTGACCATGTACTCATGTCCACTGACCTGCCTTTTCCCCACAACCCTTAATTTCCCACAATGCAAACATCTATCCAATCTTGTCTTAAATATACTTACTGAGGTAGTCTCCACTGCTTCATTGGGCAGCGAATTCCACAGGTTCATCACTCTTTGGGAAAAGCAGTTCCTCCTCATCTCTGTCCTAAATTTACTCCCCCAAATCTTGAGGCTACGTCACCTAGTTCTAGTCTCACTTACTAGTGGAAGCAATTTTCCTGCCTCTATCTTATCTATCCCTTTCATAATTTTATATGTTTCTATAAGATCTCCTCACATCCTTCTGAATTCCAGTGAGTACAGTCCCAGACAACTCAATCTCTCCTCATAGTCTAACCCCCTCATCTCTGGAATTTACCTGGTGAACCTCCTCTGCACCACCTCCAAAGCCAGTATATCCTTCCTCAAGTAAGGAGACCAGAACTGCACGCAGCACTCCTGGTGCAGCCTCACCAGTACCCTGTACAGTTGCAGCATAACCTCCTTGCTCTTAAATTCAATCTCTCTAGCAATGGCCAACATTCCATTTGCCTTCTTGGTAGCCTGCTGCACCTGCAAACCAACCTTTTGCAATTCATGCACAAGCACTCCCAAGTCATTCTGCAATCTTCTTTCATTTAAATAATAATCTGATCTTCCACTTTTCCTTCAAAAGTGGATAACCACTTTTTTACCAACATGGTACTCCATCTGCCAGACCCTTGCCTGATCACTTAACCTATCTATATCTCTCTGCAGACTCTTCATATCCTCTGCACAATTTGCTTTTCCACTCAATTTAGTGTCATCAGCAAACTTAGATACACTGCACTCGGTCCCCTCTTCCAGATCGTTAATGTATATGGTGAACAGTTGCGGGCCCAGCACCGACCCCTGTGACACACTGCTCACCACTGATTGCCAACTCTCTGCTTTCTATTGGTTGACCAATTCTCTACCCATGCTAATATATCAATCACCCTCAACTCTTATCTTATGGATAAGTCTTTTATGCGGCACCTTATCGAATGCCTTCTGAAAATCCAAGTAAATAATGCCCATCTGTTCCCCTCTATCCACTGCGCTTGTTATATCCTCAAAGAACTCCAGCAAATTTGTCAAACAGGACCTGTCTCCGCTGAATCCATACTGCATATGCCTGATGGATCTATTTCTTTCCAGATGCCTCGAGATTTCTTCTTTAATGATAGCTTCAAGCATTTTCCCAATTACAGTTGTTAAACTAAGCGGCCTAAATTTGCCTGCCTTTTGCCTACATCCTTTTTTGAACAGTGGTGTGACATTTGCCTTCTTCCAATCTGCTGGGACCTGCCCAGAGTCCAGAGAATTTTCATAAATTATCACCAAAGCCACTACAGTAACTTCTGCCATTTCTTTCAGTACCCTGGGATGCATCCCATCAGGACCAAGGGACTTGTCTATCTTCAGGCCTACAAGTTTGCTCAGTACTACCTCTTTAGATAGATAGATAGATATACTTTATTGATCCCGAGGGAAACTGGGTTTCGTTACAGCCGCACCAACCAAGAATAGAGCGTAAATATAGCAATACAAAAACCACAAACAATCAAACAACAAAATGCAAACTATGCCAGATGGAAAATAAGTCCAGGACCAGTCTATTGGCTCAGGGTGTCTGACCCTCCATGGGAGGAGCTGCAAGTTCGATGGCCACAGGCAGGAACGACCTCCCGTGCCGCCCAGTGTTGTATCCTGGTGGAATGTGGCCGAAGTCCAACAGTAAAAGGTTCAATATCCAGTCTACAAACATGTTTCTCGATCGTAATATGACCCAGATTACACCATCTGTTGTTAACCAGAACAGTAAGCACCCAACTTCTTTACGCTTACCGCTCTCAGTGCATTTCTGGTCAGCTGGAACAGTCTGGAAGCTGTCTATGGAGAAGTTTTGATCGGGTATGTCCTCATGCAGCCCCGTTCCAGTGAAACACATAATGCTGCACTCCCGAAATGTTCTCTGACGCCTGGCTAGCGCCGTGAACTCGTCCATTTTATTACCCACCGAACTCCTCTTCTCCAAAAGTCTCTGTTGTCTGGATCTGGTCCTCTTTCCTCGACTTTGTGATCCCCCTCTGCATCCTCTGTGTGTTTTCCTCCAGATTTCAGCAGGGGTGTCCGCCGCTCTGCTCGCTAAACCGGCTGGCATAAGCGCAAGCAGCTGGTCCCTGGAATAAACAATGCGACCATGCTTCTGTCCCGCTAATGAGACGTGTCGGAATATAACTATTTCCAGTGCTAAAAACCCAAATAAAACTCTCTCTACCAGCATGTTAGAGAGGGTGCAGCTTCGACGTGTTATGTGTTACAGTGATAGTTATTGTATTGAGGTCCTCACTTTCCATTGCATCCATAACATCTCTCTTTGGCATATTAGATGTGACCTCCACCGTGAAAACTGACACAAAATTCTCATTCAAAGCCTTGGCCATTTCCTCATTACCCAATATCAATACCCCCTACACCCACCCTTTTCCGCTTTAAATAATTATTAAAATTTTTACTATCGGTTTTTATATTTTGTGCCCATTTATTTCCATAATCTATCTTCCCCTTCTTTATTAGTTGCTTAGTGGCTTTTTGTTGCTTTTTAAAGTTTTCCCAGTCTTCCACTTTCCCATTATTCTTGGCAACTTTGTACACATGAGCTTTTAGTTTGATGCCATCTTTTATTTCCTTACTTATCAATGGCTAGCTCTCCCCACCCTTACTGTCCTTGATTTTAACTGGAATATACCTTTGTTGAACACCGTGAAAAATCTCTTTGAAAGTCTTCTTGTTCTTCAACTGTCCCATCAAATAGCCTGTGTTCCCAGTCTACCCAATCCAACTCCTCCCTCATCCCATTGTAGTCCCACTTGTTTAAGCATAATATACTGGTTTTAGATTGAACTATTGCACCCTCCATTTGTATGACAATCTCAATCATACTTTTTTCCCTTTTTTTTTTACAGCATTTGCAGAATCTCTTGTGTTTCTGGTTTGTCAGAGTGAGTGGGTTTGAAAGATTTTCTTGGTGCAGTTTGCACCTCAAGTTACTTCCAGGAGAGGGAGCCATATCAACAGTAAACAAGAACAACATTTCAGGAAATGGAAAGTTATCATTAAAGGAGTCACAAATCATCAACCAAAAATGTGAGACTCAGAATAAAACTTCACTCTCTTGGATTTTTGCATCAACTTTTATTGCACTTCCATTCACATTTCTTGACATAATTGCACAGATGACGTGTCCTTGCTTGAACAGTTTTCCAGGAACATAAACCACACCCATCCTCCCACCCCTCTGCAACCCAGTGGCCATCTGTGATCTCACCTTTCAGCTTCCAGCTACCCTCCTTCCCCTCCCCCACCCCCTTGTTCTGGCTTCTTCCCCCTTCCCCCTTCCTTTCCAGTCCTGATGAAGCGTCTTGGCACAAAATGTTGACTGGTTGTTTCTTTCCATATACACAAGCTCCTCCAGCATTTTGTGTGAGTCACCTGTATTGGTTTAAATACTTGAGGTGAGCAACAGTTCTGGGCCTGATTTTATCCCAGCAAGCCCCACTGCTGTTTGTGCGATTTGGGTTTTTTTTTGTGCGTGTCGGTTTGGGGTTTGATGCTTTTTTCTTTGAACGGGTTCCATGATTCTTCTTTGTTTCGTAGCTGTCTGTGGGACAGAAGAATCTCTGGGCTGTATACGACACACCCACTTTGATAGCACCTCACCTGCGCCACTTTGCCTAAGCCATGGACTATCTTCAGCACAGCCGAAATCAGCTCCATTGCTGTCTCAGCTGTGAGTGACCAGGATATCCTCTTCTATGGCAGGAGAGTCAGAGGGTCACTGAACTCAAAAGGCACAAGGAGATGGTCCGGCAGTTAGGCTAGCTCAGCCTCAAGATGTCAAACTACAAACGTCCAACAGCAACACATTGTCTGGGATGCAAAAACTGAGGATACGTGCACTGTAACAGATTTGGTGTTGTCACGTTCATCACACAGAGCCACAAGAGGAATCCATGACAATTCCCACTGAACGTTCAGAATAAAGAATAGCAAATGATCATACTGCACCACAGTCCACTGACTCACTGTGGCCACAACATCAAAAGGGGATGCTGTGAACCAGACACTTTCCAACCCACCAGCCCTGCCATCTGAGCATTCACTAGCACATTCCAGTCATTCTCCCTGCCTTCAGAATCTGAATCTGAATCAGGTTTATTATCACCGGTATGTGATGTGAAATTTATTAACTTAGCAGCAGCAGTTTAATGTAATACATAATATAGAAAAAAACAAAATAAAATAATAAATTAATAAATAAATAAATTGATTACAGTATATGTATAATTGAATTGATTAAAAATGGTGCAAAAAATGGAAATAATATATATTGAAAATGTGAGGTAGTGTCCAAAGGTTCAATGTACATTTCGGAATCAAATGGCAGAGGGGAAGAAGCTGTTCCTGAATCGCTGAGTGTGTGCCTTCAGGCTTCTGTACCTCCTAACTGATGGCAACAGTGAGAAAAGGGCATGTCCTGGGTGCTGGAGGTCCTTAATAATGGACGCTGCCTTTCTGAGACACCGCTCTGAGGCACCAATCCTTGAAGATGTCCGGGGTATGTTGTAGGCTAGTACCCAAGATGGAGCTGACTAAATTTACAACCCTCTGTAGCTTCTTTTAGTCCTGTGCAATAGGCCCCTCATACCAGATAGTGACGTAGCCTGTCAGAATGCTCTCCATGGTACATCTAAAGAAGTTTTTGAGTGTACTTGTTGACATGCCAAATCTCTTTAAACTACTAATGAAGTATAGCTGCTTTATTGTCTTCTTTATAACTTCTTCAAAATGTTGAGACCAGGTTAGATCCTCAGAGATCTTGACTGCCAGGAACTTAAAACTGCTCACTCTCTCCACTTCTGATCCCCCTGTGAGGATTGGTATGTGTTCCTTTGTCTTACCCTTCCTGAAGTCCACAACCAGCTCTTTTGTCTTACTGATGTTGAGTGTCAGGTTGTTGCTGTGGCTCCGTCCCACTAGTTGGCATATCTCACTCCTGTACGCCCTCTCGTCACCACCTGAGATTCTACCAACAATGGTTGTATCGTCAGCATATTTATAGATGATATTTGAGCTATGCCTAGCCACACAGTCATGTGTATACAGAGAGTAGAGCAGTGGGCTAAGCACACACCCCTGAGGTGCACCAGTGTTGATCGTCAGCGAGGAGGATATGTTTTCACCAATCCGCACAGATTGTGCTCTTCCGGTTAGGAAGTCAAGGATCCAATTGCAGAGGGAGATATGGATCCCAGGTTCTGCAACTTCTCAATCAGGATTGTGAGAATGATGGTATTAAATGCTGAGCTACAGTCGATGAACAGCATCCTGACGTAGGCGTTTGTATTGTCCAGGTGGTCTAAAGCCGTGTGGAGAGCGATTGAGATTGCATCTGCCATTGACCTATTGTGGTGATAGGCAATTGCAGTGGGTCCAGGTCCTTGCTGAGGCAGGAGTTCAGTCCAACCTCTCAAAGCATTTCATCACTGTCGATGTGAGTGCTACTGGGTGATAGTCACTAAGGCAGCCCACGTTATTCTTCTTAGGCACTGGTATAACTGTTGCATTTTTGAAGCAGGTGGGCAATTCCACCCGTAGCAGGGAGAGGTTGAAAATGTCCTTGAGTACTCCCGCTAGTTGCTTGGCACAGGTTTTCAGAGCCTTACCAGGTACTCCATCTGGACCTTCCGCCTTGTGAAGGTTCACCCTCTTCAAAGACAGCCTAACATCAGCCTCTGAGACAGGGCCATCAGGTGCAGCAGGGATCTTTACAGCTGTAGTTATATTTGCACCTTCAAAGCGGCCATAGAAGGCACTGAGTTCACCAGGTAGTGAAGCTTTGCTACCATTCATGCTATTAGGTTTCACTTTGCAGGAAGTAATGTCTTGCAAACCCTGCCAGAGTTGTCGTACATCTGATGTCACCTCCAACCTCATTCAAGATTGTCTCTTCACCCTTGAAAGATCCCTCCGCAAATCACACATGGTTCTCTGGTACAGGCCTGGGTCGCCAGATCTGAATGCACAGATCTAGCCTTTAGCAGATGACGACAATCATCAATGACTTTTGGTTTGGGAATGTACAGTAAGTCTTTGTGGGCACACAACTATCCACACAAGTTTTAATGAAGTCGGTAACAACTGCAGCATACTCATCCAGGTTCGAAGATGAATCCCTGAATGCAGTCCAGACCATTGATTCAAAGCAATCCTGAAGGTGCTCCTGTGCTTCCCTTGTCCATACCTTCTTGGTCCTCACTGCTGGTGCTGCAGTTTTCAGTCTCTGCCTATACTCAGGGAGTAGAAGCACAGCCAGGTGATCAGACTTCCCAAAGCCAGGGCGTGGAATAGCACGGTAGGCATTCTGATGGTGGTGTAGCAATGGTCCAGAGTGTTGTTTCCTCTGGTATTGCAAGTGACCTGTTTATGGTTGATGCTTAGTGATCTTTTCAGACTGGTCTGGTTCCAAAACGATGGTGAGAGCTGTTTCAGGCATGGTCATCCCATTGCTCAGAACATCTAAAGCCTGATTGACATTGGCCTGAGGTGGAATGTATACTGCTACCAAAATGACCGCGGAGATCTCCTGTGGTAGGTAAAAAGGACAGCTCTTAACTGCAAGATATTCCAGGTCTGGTGAGCAGAATAGGGACAGAACTGATATATTTGTACACCAAGAAGAGTTGATCATGAGGCAAACTCCTCCACCTCTGCTTTTGAGAGCTCTAACAGTGTATATAGTAAACCCGTCGATCTGAATCGCAGCATCCGGTACGGAAGGGGTTAACCAAGATTCTGTGAAACAAAGGACACACACGCACACGGTCCTAATGTCTCTCTGATTCAGCACCCGAGTTCTGAGATCATCGATCTTCTTCACCAGAGACTGCAAGTTTCCCAGCAAGATAGTCAGTACTGGGAGATTAAAACTCCATTTCCTTAAACGCACTTGTATCCCAGACCTGCAGCCACGCTTTCCCCTGGGATCCTATGTGGGCACTTCCGTCCACAATCAGTACTGTTTTCGTCAGTTTTAAGCAGCGATAGTTCTTTTAAACGCATTAAGACATCTTTGTTGCCTGTACTGCTCTGAGAAACAGTTGTGCCTTTTAGCTGTATCAGGCTGAAATGAGAATATTTAATCGTATCCATTGAGAATGCAACTGCTACTCTCGTCGCCCTCCAGGTACTCCGGAATTCTCTGGTGGCCACGTGGACCGTATTTTGACAGATCTGCCTACTGAACCCCAGCGTGATACAGTGAAAAACCTGTAACCACCAGTACTGTAGCCTGGTTTGATATAGTGAGACTGTTCCCCACCTGTAGTGTACCCCGTGTTATACAGTGACAGAGCCTTCCCCACCCATACTGTACCCCAGTGTTATACAGTGACAGAGCCTTCCCCACCCATACTGTACCCCAGTGTTATACAGTGACAGACCCTTCCCCACCCATACTGTACCCCAGTGTTATACAGTGACAGACCCTTCCCCGCCCATACTGTACCCCAGTGTTATACAGTGGCAGACACTTCCCCACCTGTACTGTACCCCAGTGTTATACAGTGAAAGACCTGTAACCACCAGTACTGTAGCCTGGTTTGATATAGTGAGACTGTTCCCCACCTGTACTGTACCCCGTGTTATACAGTGACAGAGCCTTCCCCACCCATACTGTACCCCAGTGTTATACAGTGACAGACCCTTCCCCACCCATACTGTACCCCAGTGTTATACAGTGACAGACCCTTCCCCGCCCATACTGTACCCCAGTGTTATACAGTGGCAGACACTTCCCCACCTGTACTGTACCCCAGTGTTATACAGTGAAAGACCTGTAACCACCAGTACTGTAGCCTGGTTTGATATAGTGAGACTGTTCCCCACCTGTACTGTACCCCGTGTTATACAGTGACAGAGCCTTCCCCACCCATACTGTACCCCAGTGTTATACAGTGACAGAGCCTTCCCCACCCATACTGTACCCCAGTGTTATACAGTGACAGACCCTTCCCCACCTGTACTGTACCCCAGTGTTATACAGTGACAGACCCTTCCCCACCCATACTGTACCCCAGTGTTATACAGCGACAGACCCTTCCCCACCCATACTGTACCCCAGTGTTATACAGTGACAGACCCTTCCCCACCCATACTGTACCCCAGTGTTATACAGTGACAGACCCTTCCCCACCCGTACTGTACCCGTGTTATACAGTGACAGACCCTTCCCCACCCGTACTGTACCCGTGTTATACAGTGACAGACCCTTCCCCACCCGTACTGTACCCCAGTGTTATACAGTGACAGACACTTCCCCACCTGTACTGTACCCCAGTGTTATACAGTGACAGACCCTTCCCCACCCGTACTGTACCCCAGTGTTATACAGTGACAGACACTTCCCCTCATGTACTGTACCCCAGTGTTATACAGTGACAGAGCCTTCCCCACCCATACTGTACCCCAGTGTTATACAGTGACAGAGCCTTCCCCACTCATACTGTACCCCAGTGTTATACAGTGAAAGACCTGTAACCACCAGTACTGTAGCCTGGTTTGATATAGTGAGACTGTTCCCCACCTGTACTGTACCCCGTGTTATACAGTGACAGAGCCTTCCCCACCCGTACTGTACCCCAGTGTTATACAGTGACAGACACTTCCCCACCTGTACTGTACCCCGTGTTATACAGTGACAGACCCTTCCCCACCCGTACTGTACCCCAGTGTTATACAGTGATAGACACTTCCCCACCTGTACTGTACCCCAGTGTTATACAGTGACAGAGCCTTCCCCACCCATACTGTACCCCAGTGTTATACAGTGACAGAGACTTCCCCACCCATACTGTACCCCAGTGTTATACAGTGAAAGACCTGTAACCACCAGTACTGTAGCCTGGTTTGATATAGTGAGACCCTTCCCCACCCGTACTGTACCCCAGTGTTATACAGTGACAGAGCCTTCCCCACCCATACTGTACCCCAGTGTTATACAGTGACAGACCCTTCCCCACCCATACTGTACCCCAGTGTTATACAGTGACAGACCCTTCCCCACCCATACTGTACCCCAGTGTGATACAGTGACAGACCCTTCCCCATCCATACTGTACCCCAGTGTTATACAGTGACAGAACCTTCCCCACCCGTACTGTACCCCAGTGTTATACAGTGACAGACACTTCCCCACCTGTACTGTGCTCCAGTGTTATACAGTGACAGATCCTTCCCCACCCGTACTGTGCCCCAGTGTTATACAGTGACAGACACTTCCCCACCTGTACTGTACCCCAGTGTTATACAGCGACAGACTCTTCCCCACCTGTACTGTAACCCAGTGTTATACAATGACTGACCCTTCCCCACCCATACTGTACCCCAGTGTTATACAGTGACAGACCCTTCCCCACCCATACTGCACCCCAGTGTTATACAGTGACAGAGCCTTCCCCACCCATACTGTACCCCAGTGTTATACAGTGACAGACCCTTTCCCACCCATACTGTACCCCAGTGTTATACAGTGAAAGACCTGTAACCACCAGTACTGTAGCCTGGTTTGATATAGTGAGACTGTTCCCCACCTGTACTGTACCCCGTGTTATACAGTGACAGACACTTCCTCACCTGTACTGTACCCCATGTTATACAGTGACAGACCCTTCCCCACCCGTACTGTACCCCAGTGTTATACAGTGATAGACACTTCCCCACCTGTACTGTACCCCAGTGTTATACAGCGACAGACCATTCCCCACCTGTACTGTAACCCAGTGTTATACAGTGACAGAGCCTTCCCCACCCATACTGTACCCCAGTGTTATACAGTGACAGACACTTCCCCACCTGTACTGTACCCCGTGTTATACAGTGACAGAGCCTTCCCCACCCATACTGTACCCGTGTTATACAGTGACAGAGCCTTCCCCACCCATACTGTACCCCAGTGTTATACAGTGACAGACCCTCCCCCACCTGTACTGTACCCCAGTGTTATACAGTGACAGACCATTCCCCACCCGTACTGTACCCCAGTGTTATACAGTGACAGACACTTCCCCACCCATACTGTACCCCAGTGTTATACAGTGAAAGACCTGTAACCACCAGTACTGTAGCCTGGTTTGATATAGTGACAGACTGTTCCCCACCTGTACTGTACCCCAGTGTTATACAGTGACAGAACCGTCCCCACCTGTATTGTACCCCAGTGTTATACAGTGACAGACACTTCCCCGCCCATACTGTAACCCAGTGTTATACAGTGACAGAGCCTTCCCCACCTGTACTGTACCCCAGTGTTATACAGTGACAGACACTTCCCCACCCATACTGTACCCCAGTGTTATACAGTGACAGACCATTCCCCACCTGTACTGTACCCCAGTGTTATACAGTGACAGACCCTTCCCCATCGGTACTGTATACAGTGCTATACAGTGACAGACCCTTCCCCACCTGTACTGTACCCCAGTGTTATACAGTGACAGAGCCTTCCCCACCTGGATTGTATGCAGTGTTATACAGTGACAGACCCTTCCCCACCTGTACTGTCCCCAGTGTTATACAGTGACAGACCCTTCCCCACCTGCACTGTATGCAGTGTTATACAGTGACAGACCATTCCCCACCTGTACTGTACCCAGTGTTATACAGTAACAGACCCTTCCCCACCTGTACTGTACCCAGTGTTATACAGTGACAGACCCTTCCCCACCTGTACTGTACCCCAGTGTTATACAGTGACAGACCCTTCCCCACCTGTACTGTACCCAGTGTTATACAGTGACAGACCCTTCCCCACCTGTACTGTACCCCAGTGTTATACAGTGACAGACACTTCCCCACCTGTACTGTACCCAGTGTTATACAGTGACAGAGCCTTCCCCACCTGTACTGTACCCAGTGTTATATGGTGACAGACCATTCCCCACCTGTACTGTACCCAGTGTTATACAGTGACAGACCCTTCCCCACCTGTACTGTACCCAGTGTTATACAGTGACAGACCCTTCCCCACCTGTACTGTACCCAGTGTTATATGGTGACAGACCCTTCCCCACCTGTACTGTACCCAGTGTTATATGCTGACAGACCATTCCCCACCAGTACTGTACCCAGTGTTATACAGTGACAGACCCTTCCCCACCTGTACTGTCCCCAGTGTTATACAGTGACAGACCCTTCCCCACCTGCACTGTATGCAGTGTTATACAGTGACAGACCATTCCTCACCTGTACTGTACCCAGTGTTATACAGTGACAGACCCTTCCCCACCTGTACTGTACCCAGTGTTATACAGTGACAGACCCTTCCCCACCTGTACTGTACCCAGTGTTATACAGTGACAGACCCTTCCCCACCTGTACTGTACCCTGGTATTATACATTTAAACCTGTCCATGTTCCATTTCAATTCAGCGCTACAGTGCACCAGTGAACAGCCAAACAATCTTTTGAGGCATTGTACTCCCTCATCAAACAATTAATCCCTGCCTCTATAACTTAAGTGTATTGTCACAGCAGCTCTCTATTTCTTGAAAGATAGCACATCACTTAAATCACTGAGAACATGCACATAATTCATTTTCCTTATAGGTTTTCCATGTTCCTCCGAGGAGCTTTAATGAAAGTTTTAATACTACGGCCGTCCCATTGACATCCGCGGTGAACACTTACCAGTCCAACCAATGCCGCTGAGCTAATGAATGTCACAGTACTTCAGGCACTTTGGCATGTTGAGGTTTGGAAGTTGAGAGCTCGTGTTGAGCTTATTCATTTTGGCAGGAAGAATAGGAACGCTGAATCTTTTCTGCACTCCCCGTCCAACCACATCCTTCCTAAAGCAACCATGGCAACCAGGACTACATACAATAGTCCAAATGCACTTAACCCGTAAAGTTTCAACATAATGTCCTAATTTTATAGTCTCTGCCCCAACCTATGACAATGATTTTATTTCTTTATTTGAGATATATCATAGTAACAAGCCCTTCTGACCCACGAGCCTACGTCACCCAATTACATCCACATGACCCCTTCTCTACTTAATTTTTATAAATGACCTGGATGAGGAAGTGGAGGGATGGGTTAGTAAATTTGCTGATGACACAAAGGTTGGGGGTGTTGTGGATAGTGTGGAGGGCTGTCAGAGATTGGAATGGGACATTGATAGGGTACAAAACTGGGCTGAGAAGTGGCAGATGGAATTCAACCCAGATAATTGTGAGGTGGTTCAATTTGGTAGGTCAAATATGATGGCAGAATATAGTATTAATGGTAAGACTCTTGGCAGTGTGGAGGATCAGAGGGATCTTGGTGTCCGAGTCCATAGGACACTCAAAGCTGCTATGCAGGTTGACTCTGTGGTTAAGAAGGCATATGGTGCATTGGCCTTCATCAATCATGGAATTGAATTTCGGAGCCGAGTGGTAATGTTGCAGCTATATAGGACCCTGGTCAGATCCCACTTGGAGTACTGTGCTCAGTTCTGGTTGCCTCACTACAGAAAGGATGTGGAAACGAGAAAGGGTGCAGAGAAGATTTACAAGTATGTTGCCTGGATTGGGGAGCATGCCCTATGAGAATAGGTTGAGTGAACTTGACCTTTTTCCTTGGAGCGATGGAGGATGAAAGGTGACCTGATAGAGGTGTATAAGATGATGAGAGGCATTGATCATGTGGATAGTCAGAGGCTTTTTCCCAGGGCTGGAATGGCTAACACGAGAGGACACAGTGTTAAGGTACTTGGAAGTAGGTACAGAGGAAATGTCGGGGGTAAGTTTTTTATGCAGAGAGTGGTGAGTGCATGGAATGGGCTGCTGGCGACAGAGGTGGAGGCAGATACGATGGGGTCTTTTAAGAGACTCCTGGATAGGTACATGGAGATTAGGAAAATAGAGGGCTATGGGTAACCCTCAGTAATTTCTAAAGTAAGTACATGTTCGGCACAGCTTTGTGGGCCAAATGCTGTCGGTTTTCTACGTTTCTATGTGACTAATTAACCTACTAACTGATTGGAAAGTGGGAGGAAAGCAGAGCACCCGATGAATCCCACACAGTCACGGGGAGAAAGTACAAGCTCTTCATGATCACTGGTGGGTTTGAACCTGGGTCACCAGCTCTGTTGTAGCGTTACACTAGCTACTACGTTACCATGCCACCCATGACTGGCATGTCATATGCCTCGTCCCCATCTATTCACCTGTGTTTTCACTTGCATGGAAGGATAGATTTGGACCCGGACATCAACATTTCTCAGTGCCCAACCATTTAACTGTACATATCCCGCCTCCACTTGACCTCCCAGAAAGCCTTCTATTCCGTCTGTCTCTGCTCCACACAACTTTCCATCTGATGCATGTCATTCTGTTGTCTTTAGACAGCCTTCCTTGCTATCCACAACATGACCAATTTTCATGTCATCTGCAAACTTACTAATTCTTCCTCCAACGTTTTTGTTCAATTTGTTTAGCCGGAGAGAGGTGAATTCAATGCTACAGGTGGCTGTGGAGACCAAGTCTTTGGCATATTTACAGTGGCATTTGATAGGTTCTTGATTAGTCAGGGTATCATAGGGTCTGGGGAGAAGGAAGGAGAAAGGGATTCAGAGGGATAATAAATCAGCCATGATCGAATGGCAGAGTAGAGTCAATGGAGTGAATGGCCTAATTCTGTTCCTATGTCTTATAGTCTTGTTGTTAATATATATCACAACAGCAACCATCTCAGAACAGATCCTTGGTTCACAACCTTAATCGCAGACTTCCAATCAGAACACCACCTTTCCGTCAATGCCCTTTGCCTCCTACACTAAGTCAATTAATGATCTGATTAGTCTATCGATCACCTTTGTTACCTTCTCAAAATGAACAATTTAGTGAGACAGGAGTCCCCCATACAAAGCCATACTGATTATCTCTGATCAGTCCCTGCCTTTCCAAATGTACATAAATCCTGTCTCTTGGAGTTATCCCTTGTAAATCGGAGGAGGAGAAGATGGCGGCCTCTCCGGTGATGAATATCTGTTATAGAAACATAGAAACATAGAAAATAGGTGCAGGAGTAGGCCATTCGGCCCTTCGAGCCTGCACCGCCATTTATTATGATCATGGCTGATCATCCAACTCAGAACCCCGCCCCAGCCTTCCCTCCATACCCTCTGATCCCCCTAGCCACAAGGGCCATATCTAACTCCCTCTTAAATATAGCCAATGAACTGGCCTCAACAGTTTCCTGTGGCAGAGAATTCCACAGATTCACCACTCTCTGTGTGAAGAAGTTTTTCCTAATCTCGGTCCTAAAAGGCTTCCTCTCTATCCTCAAACTGTGACCCCTCGTTCTGGACTTCCCCAACATCGGGAACAATCTTCCTGCATCTAGCCTGTCCAATCACTTTAGGATCTTATACGTTTCAATCAGATCCCCCCTCAATCTTCTAAATTCCAACGAGTACAAGCCCAATTCATCCAGTCTTTCTTCATATGAAAGTCCTGCCATCCCAGGAATCAATCTGGTGAACCTTCTTTGTACTCCCTCTATGGCAAGGATGTCTTTCCTCAGATTAGGGGACCAAAACTGCACACAATACTCCAGGTGTGGTCTCACCAAAGCCTTGTACAACTGCAGTAGTACCTCCCTGCTCCTGCACTCGAGTCCTCTTGCTATGAGTGCCAGCATACCATTCGCCTTTTTCACTGCCTGCTGTACCTGCATGCCCACTTTCAATGACTGGTGTATAATGACACCCAGGTCTCGTTGCACCTCCCCTTTTCCTAATCGGCCACCATTCAGATAATAATCTGTTTTCCTATTTTTGCCACCAAAGTGGATAACTTCACATTTATCCACATTAAATTGCATCTGCCATGAATTTGCCCACTCACCCAACCTATCCAAGTCACCCTGCATCCTCTTAGCATCCTCCTCACTGCTAACACTGCCACCCAGCTTCGTGTCATCCGCAAACTTGGAGATGCTGCATTTAATTCCCTCATCCAAGTCATTAATATATATTATAAACAACTGGGGTCCCAGCACTGAGCCTTGCGGTACCCCACTAGTCACCGCCTGCCATTCTGAAAAGGTCCCGTTTATTCCCACTCTTTGCTTCCTGTCTGCTAACCAATTCTCCACCCACACCATTACCTTACCCCCAATACCGTGTGCTTTAAGTTTGCACACTAATCTCCTATGTGGGACCTTGTCAAAAGCCTTTTGAAAATCCAAATATACCACATCCACTGGTTCTCCCCTATCCACTCTACTAGTTACATCCTCAAAAAATTCTATGAGATTCGTCAGACATGATTTTCCTTTCACAAATCCATGCTGACTTTGTCCGATAATTTCACCGCTTTCCAAATGTGCTGTTATCACATCCTTGATAACTGACTCCAGCAGTTTCCCCACCACCGACGTTAGGCTAACCGGTCTATAATTCCCCGGTTTCTCTCTCCCTCCTTTTTTAAAAAGTGGGGTTACATTAGCCACCCTCCAATCCTCAGGAACTAGTCCAGCATCTAACGAGTTTTGAAAAATTATCACTGATGCATCCACTATTTCTTGGGCTACTTCTTTAAGCACTCTAGGATGCAGACCATCTGGCCCTGGGGATTTATCTGCCTTCAATCCCTTCAATTTACCTAACACCACTTCCCTACTAACATGTATTTCACTCAGTTCCTCCATCTCACTGGACCCTCTGTCCCTTAATATTTCTGGAAGATTAGTTATGTCCTCCTTAGTGAAGACAGAACCAAAGTAATTATTCAATTGGTCTGCCATGTCCTTGCTCCCCATAATCAATTCACCTGTTTCTGTCTGTAGGGGACCTACATTTGTCTTTACCAGTCTTTTCCTTTTTACATATCTATAAAAGCTTTTACAGTCTGTTTTTATGTTCCCTGCCAGTTTTCTCTCAATTTTTTTTCCCCTTCCTAATTAAGCCCTTTGTCCTCCTCTGCTGAACTCTGAATTTCTCCCAGTTCTCAGGTGAGCCACTTTCTCTGGCTAATTTGTATGCTTCTTCTTTGGAATTGATACTATCCCTAATTTCTCTTGTCAGCCACGGGTGCACTACCTTCCTTGATTTATTCTTTTGCCAAACTGGGATGAACAATTGTTGTAGTTCATCCATGCAACCTTTAAATGCTTGCCATTGCATATCCACCGTCAATCCTTTAAGTGTCATTTGCCAGTCTATCTTAGCTAATTCACGTCTCATACCTTCAAAGTTACCCCTCTTTAAGTTCAGAACCTTTGTTTCTGAATTAACTATGTCACTCTCAAGTAGGATGGCATGCACAATCCTGATTTGATGAAGGTAGACGTGAGAGCACGGAGGAACTTCTGGTGAAACTTCTGAAATGCCTGTTTCGCTGTCGCTGCTACTGTGTGATCCTAAACCTCCGGAGGGGAAGGCCCCGAATACTCGGCTTTGCCTGTTGCTTGGCGGCCGGGGCCAGTGTCGAAGCACTCGGCGGAGATGGTGCTCGGTGCTCGGTGTTGGAGGGCTGGTCGGAGGCTCGAAGTTTTCAGATGGACTCAGAGTCAGACTGTGGTCAGGTGCTTCCAGGATGCTGCATCAGCAAGTTTGCGGCGCTGGAAGCTCATGGCAGGGAGAGTTTCTCCCTTCTACCGTTTGTGTAAGATGATGGGGCTATCCGGACTTTGAGACTTTTTTTTACCATGCCCATGGTCTGCTCTTATCAAATTACAGTATTGCTTTGCACTGTTGTAACTATATGTTATAATTATGTGGTTTTTGTCAGTTTTAGTCTTGGTCTGTCTTGTGTTTCTGTGATATCATACCGGAGGAATATTGTATCATTTTATAATGCATGCATTCCTAAATGACAATAAACAAGGATTGAGTGTCCTCATAATCTAACCTAATTTCCCTTGCACTGACACAAGGCTTAAATTACCTGGTTTATCCTGCTACCCTCATGCCCTTGCCTTGCGATGTGAAGGGGCATCATTCCAGCCACTGTTTCTTTAGGGACAACAGATTAAACTCTGCTTCATATGACTTTCAATAAGATTGAAATAGTCCACAGAAAATTCACAAGGATGTTATGGGGACTTGAGGGAAAGGTTAAGGTTTATTCCCTGGAGTGTATGAAAACAAAGGGAGATTTGATGGAGGCACATAAAATTATGTTGGGTATAGACAGGGTAAATGCAAGCAGGCTTTTTCCACTGAGGTTGGGTGAGAATAGAGCTAGAGGTCAAGGGTTAAGGGTGAAAGGTGAAATATTTAAAGGGAATGAGGGGGAACTTGTTCACTCAGTGGTTGAGTGTGGGACGTGCTGCCACTGGAAATGATAATGCACCAATGCATGAACACTGCCTTACAATTTTTGCTCTCTTTTTGTACTATTTATTTAACTTATTTTTTTTATTTATTTCTTATTGTAATTTCTAGTAATTTTTATATAATGCACTGTACTGCTCTTGTAAAACAACAAATTTCATGACATATGTCAATCATACTAAACCTGATTCTGATGGATGCGAGTTTGATTTCAATATTCAAGCGCAGTTTGGGTAAGTACATGGATGAGGCAGATATGGATAACTATGGGGCGAGGCAGAGTAATGGTTCAGCATGGACTTGACGGGTCAAAGGACCCGTTTCTGTGCTGTGGTGCTCTAGGTTTCTGTGACTGGCAGGAAGTTTCTTCAGAAAATTGCACAGTTGAGCAAGGGAATTTATTTATAAGATGCAGTATTTTTTTGGTGTAACAGTATTCTGCTCCCTTCATACATCAATTGGCTGACGATGTGGAAAAGAATGCAGTGTACTGAGATATATATATTTCACATTGAGAAAGTGTCTGTATGCAGAGAGCAAGAGACCGAGTGATTGATGGCAGAGACAGACTGCCAAACAGCATAGTCTCCATACCCTGCAGCAACTCACTGCAATGTGTCAAAGTTTAATCTTTATACAAACATTAATATTAAAGTTCTCATGCCTGCTCCCCCATTCCATATTGTGTCTGATCTGATTGCAACCTCAATTCCATCTCCCTACCCACCCACAATAAGGTTTCACTCCTTGTGTGTCATGTATCGATCTACTTCCAAATTAAAAGCACATAAGGACTCCTGACTTTCACCTCCCTTTTTAGGGACAGGGATCCAAACAGTCATGATCTCAGAGAAAAACAAAATCAACTGGGTTCTGTCAAAAAAATAGACAATGCCATTTTTTCCCCCCCAAAATGACTCCACATTTTAGATTCCCACAGAAGGTAACATCCTCTCCACTTCCTCTCTGCCAGACCCAAGGAGTTTAACCTGACCAAATGTGAGGAATTGCCCTTTGCAAGAGCAAATGCAAAGGGACATTACGCGGTTCATGGTAAGACCCTTAACAGTGTTGTTAACAGAGGGATCTTGGGGTCCAAGTCTATAGCTTCCTGATAGTGGCTGCCCAGGTTAATAGGTGTAAAGGTGGCGTATTATGCGTGTCTTAATTAGTTGAGGCATTGAGTTCGAAAGTCAAGAAATTATGCTGCAGCTGTAATTAGGCTGCATAGAATTCTCATAAGGAGGTGGCTGGGAACAGACCCAACTGCAAGACACAGACACTGAAGTACTAGGGACAAGACTAGGATACAGGCTCAGGGCGAGGACATAGACACAAAAACCGGGAACCTGGAACAGGACTGGACAAGAGAGCTAGGAGCCCGGGCTTGGACTCCGAGCCAGAGACTGGACAAGGACCCAGTACCTGGGTCTTGCCTCTGGCTCGGACCCCAGAACTAGGCAAGGACGAGGCTTGGCAGGCAGGCAGGATAAGGCTGGAGTCTTCAGGCTTGAGGCTAGAGGCAAGGCTAGGCAGGAGGCTGGAGTCCTCAGGCTTGAGGCTAGGCAGGAGGCTGGAGTCCTCAGGCTTGAGGCTAGGCAGGCTCCTCCTAGGCAGGGCACGGATCACCACCCGACATAGGCATGGGACAGGAAGGGACAGAACCAACCGCAGGTAACAGCAAGATGGCCTGGCTTACCTGGGCGGAGGCAAGGGACAGGAAGGGAGCTAGGTACAGGGTGGCTCCAGGACAAGATGGCAAGACAAGGCAAGGCTCCTGGAAAAGAAGGGCGAGGCGAGAGTTACCAGCAAGACAAGGCAGGGCTTCGGGCCAGGAAACAGAAGGCAGAGGAAGGGATACAAGGAGTAAGGACAAGAACAATCCAGCCACCATGCCTGTCTGTCTGTCTGTATGTCTGTATCTTGTTTTACAGCAGTTGGCATCCAGCTTAATGGTGCATTACCACCACCCTCTGCTCCAGAATGTGTACTAGACATACATTCTAAATCCCTTCACCCAATTGCACGCGCATATACACACACACACACACACACACACCTACACTTCACTCTCCCATCTTTGACCATCCTAGTATCCTATTCCTGTTTATTCATCATATTCTATAAAAAACCCCTGTACCCCTTAAAAATGCTAAAAATACCTGGACTTGTGCTCTCTCACCCATGCCCAGCAACCCTTTTAATGTGAATTCCTGCATCCCCAACTCCCTTAATTTATTTCTCATCATCTCTCTCTGTATCCCATACTTCCTGCAACAGAAAACTACATGTTCTACTGACTCCTCTTCCTGACATTCATCACACAAGCCTGTCCAGTGTCTATCTTTGAAGGTATTTATGCAGCCAGCCCCAACAAGCATCAGCTGCCACAATTAACTCAACAAGAACAGAAACAGGGTAGACAGGAAAACGTGGAGCAAGGGTCGATGGACCGGACCGTGAACCGGAATACGGCCATCACGGACCGGACCATGACAAGAATACATAGAAGATAAAACAGTACAGCACAGAAACAGGCCATTTTGTCCACAATCTTGTGCCAAACCAGCGAAGAAGCAAATCAAAAATACCCAAACATTAATCCCAAACAACAGGAATACTGCAGATGCTGGAAATTCAAGCAACACACATCAAAGTTGCTGGTGAACGCAGCAGGCCAGGCAGCATCTCTAGGAAGAGGTGCAGTCGACGTTTCAGGCCGAGACCCTTCGTCAGGACTAACTGAAGGAAGAGCTAGTAAGAGATTTGAAAGTTGGATTGGGGGGGAGATGCAAAATGATAGGAGAAGACAGGAGGGGGAGGGATGAAGCCAAGAGCTGGACAGATGATTGGCAAAAGGGATATGAGAGGATCATGGGACAGGAGGTCTGGGGAGAAATACAAGGGGGGGGGACCCAGAGGATGGGCAAGGGGTATAGTCAGAGGGACAAAGGGAGAAAAAGGAGAGTGAGAGAAAGAATGTGTGTATAAAAATAAATAATGGATGGAGTACGAGGGGGAGGTGGGGCATTAGCGGAAGTTAGAGAAGTCGATGTTCATGCCATCAGGTTGGAGGCTACCCAGACAGAATATAAGGTGTTGTTCCTCCAACCTGAGTGTGGCTTCATCTTTACAGTAGAGGAAGCCGTGGATAGACATGTCAGAATGGGAATGGAATGTGGAATTAAAATGTGTGGCCACTGGGAGATCCTGCTTTCTCTGGCAGACAAAGCATAGGTGTTCAGCAAAGCGGTCTCCCAGTCTGCGTCGGGTCTCGCCAATATATAGAAGGCCACATCGGAAGCACCAGACGCAGTATATCACCCCAGCCGACTCACAGGTGAAGTGTCGCCTCACCTGGAAGGACTGTCTGGGGCCCTGAATGATGGTAAGGGAGGAAGTGTAAGGGCATGTGTAGCTCTTGTTCCACTTACAAGGATAAGTGCCAGGAGGGAGATCAGTGGGGAGGGATGGGGGGGACGAATGGACAAGGGAGTCACGTAGGGAGCGATCCCTGTGGAAAGCAGAGGGCGGGGGGAGGGAAAGATGTGCTTAGTGGTGGGATCCCGTTGGAGGTGGCGGAAGTTACAGAGAACAAACGGAGAACATCTCCCCCACTTTCACGTACATCTGCTGTCACTCCATCCTCCCGCCACCCCACTAGGAATAGGGTTCCCCTGGTCCTTACCTACCATCCCACCAGCCTCCAGGTCCAAAATATTATTCTCCATAACTTCCACCACCTCCAACGGGATCCCACCACTAAGCACATCTTTCCCTCCCCCCCCTCTCTGCTTTCCGCAGGGATCGCTCCCTACGTGACTCCCTTGTCCATTCGTCCCTCCCATCCCTCCCCACTGATCTCCCTCCTGGCACTTATCCTTGTAAGCGGAACAAGTGCTACACATGCCCTTACACTTCCTCCTTTACCACCATTCAGGGCCCCAAACAGTCCTTCCAGGTGAGGCGACACTTCACCTGTGAGTTGGCTGGGGTGATATACTGCGTCTGGTGCTTCCGATGTGGCCTTCTATATATTGGTGAGACCCGACGCAGACTGGGAGACCGCTTTGCTGAACACCTACGCTCTGTCTGCCAGAGAAAGCAGGATCTCCCAGTGGCCACACATTTTAATTCCACATCCCATTCCCATTCTGACATGTCTATCCATGGCTTCCCCTACTGTAAAGATGAAGCCACACTCAGGTTGGAGGAACAACACCTTATATTCCGTCTGGGTAGCCTCCAACCTGATGGCATGAACATCGACTTCTCTAACTTCCGTTAATGCCCCACCTCCCCCTCATACCCCATTTATTTTTATACACACATTCTTTCTCTCACTCTCCTTTTTCTCCCTCTGTCCCTCTGACTATACCCCTTGCCCATCCTCTGGGTTCCCCCCCCCGCTTGTCTTTCTCCCCAGACCTCCTGTCCCATGATCCTCTCGTATCCCTTTTGCCTATCACCTGTCCAGCTCTTGGCTCTATCCCTCCCCCTCCTGTCTTCTCCTATCATTTTGGATCTCCCCCTCCCCCTCCCACTTTCAAATCTCTTACTAACTCTTCCTTCAGTTAGTCCTGACGAAGGGTCTCGGCCTGAAACGTCGACTGTACCTCTTCCTAGAGATGCTGCCTGGCCTCCTGCGTTCACCAGCAACTTTGATGTGTGTTGCAAACACTAATCCCTCCTACTTACACCATGTCCATATCCCTCCATCTTACTTACATCCATGTGCCTATCCAAACATCTCTTAAAAGCCTCTAATGTATTTGCCTCTACAATTCTCTGAGTAAAAATCTTACCCCTCACATCCCCTTTGAATCTACCCCCTCTCACCTTCAAAGTGTGCCCTCTGGTATTAGACATTTTGATCCTGGGAAACAGGATGTCTCGCATAATCTTATAAACCTCTATCAGATCTCCCCTCAGCCTCTGACGCTCCAGAGAAAACAACCCAAGTTTATCCACCCTGTAGTGTTAGCCCATGCGCTCTAAACCAGGCAGCATTCTGGTGAACCTCTTCTGCACCCGCCTCAAAACCTCAACATCATTCCTATACACTCACAACCAGTACTGTACACAATACTCCAGATGTGGCCTAACCAGAGTTTTACAAAGTTGCAACATAACCTCTTGACTTTTGAACTCAATGCCTCAACTAATAAAACCGAGCATTCCATAAGCCTTCTTAACCTC
This sequence comes from Mobula hypostoma, assembly GCF_963921235.1. NCBI lineage: Eukaryota > Metazoa > Chordata > Chondrichthyes > Myliobatiformes > Myliobatidae > Mobula > Mobula hypostoma. Next base: position 6,908,657 of record NC_086110.1, read on the forward strand.
CTATTGACCTGTGTAGCCACTTTCAAGGAGCTATGAACGTGGATCCCAGTACCTCTCTGCTCAGCAACACTGTGAAGGACCCTGCCCTTGACAGTGTGCTGTGTCCTTGCATTTACCCTACCGAGGTATAACACCTCACATTTATCTGGGTTAAACTCCATCTGCCATTTCTCAGCCCATAAATGCAACTGATCTATGTCTCGTTGTATTCTTTTACAGTACTCTGCAGGATTCACAACTCCACCAATCTTGTTATCATCTTCAAATTTACTAAACCATGCATCTAAATTTTTATCGAGGTCATTTATATACTTAATAAACAGCAGAGGTCCCAGCTCAGATCCCTGTGGAACACCACTAATTACCGACCTCCAGCTCGAATAAGTCCCTTCAATCATTACCCTCTGTCTTCTATAGGCAAACCAGTTCTGAATCCAATCAGCTGCGGATCCCATGCATCTTAATCTGCTGGATTAGTCTCCCATGAGGGACTTTGTCAAATGTCTTACTAAAATCCAGGTAGGCGACATCCACTGCCATACCCTCATCAATCTCTCTCGTCACCCTGTTAAAAAAGTTGGTAAAGCACGACCTGCCATGCACAACTAATACTGACTTTCCCTAATTAGACCATGGTTTCAAATGTGCATATATCCTATCTCTAAGAATTTTCTCTAGCAATTTACCAACAAATAACATGAGGTTCACTGGTCTATAGTTCCCAACATTTTCCCTTGTTCCCTTCTGAAATAGGGGTCGAATATTAGCCACTCAACTGACCGCCGGGACCTTGCCTGTGGCTTGAGAGGACACAGAGATACTGGTTAAGGGCCCAATAATCTTGTCTCTTGCCTCCTTCAATAACCCAGGGTAAATCCCATCAGACCCTGGGGACTTTCCACCATAACAGTCATTAGGAGGTCCAACACTTCCTCTTCATTGATTTCTAAATGCCTTAATGTATTTATACTCCTAGTTCTCCATATCCTTTTTCTTAGTAAATACTGAAGCAGAGTACTCATTAAGTACCTCACTCACATACTCTGCATCCAAGCAAATGATCTCTCCTTTATCCTTAAGTGGCCCCATCCTCTCCCTAGTAAACCTCTTGCTCTTGAAGTATGTATAGAATGCCTTGGGATTCACCTTAATCCTACTTGGCAAGAACTTTTCCTGACCCCTCCTGGCTTTCTCATTTCCCTTCTTTATTTTCTTCTGGCTTCTTTATACTCCTCATGTGCTTCTTTTGATCCTAATTTCCACACCTTTGCATCCAGATCTGCAGCTGGATCTTCAGCTTCCTCACAGACAGGACCCAGGCTGTACAAATAGGGGACAAGCTCTCCTCTACAATCACTCTGAGCACCGGTGCCCCACAAGGCTGTGTACTCAGCCCCCTGCTGTACTGACTGTACACCCGTGATTGTGTAGCGAAGTTTCCATCGAACTCAATATATAAGTTTGCTGATGACACAACAATTGTAAGCCGTATCTTGGGTAATGATGAGTTTGAGTACAGAGAGGAAATTAAGAACCTGGTAGCATGGTGCGAAGACAATAACCTATCCCTCAACGTCAGCAAGACGAAGGAATTGGTTGTGAACTTCAGAAGGAGTAGCGGACCGCACGACCCAATTTACATTGGTGGTGTGCAAGTGGATCAGGTCACAAGCTTTAAGTTCCTCGGGGTCAATATCATAAATGATCTGACTTGGTCCAACCAAGCAGAGTTCACTGGCAAGAAGGCCCACCAGCGCCTTTACTTCCTGAGAAAACTAAAGAAATTTGGCCTGTTCCCTAAAACCCTCACTAATTTTTATAGATGCACCATAGAAAGTATTCTTCTAGGGTGCATCACAACCTGGTATGGAAGTTGTCCTGTCCAAGACCAAAAGAAGCTGCAGAAGATCGTGAACACGGCACAGCACATCACACAAACCAATCTTCCATCCTTGGACTCACTTTACACCGCACGCTGTTGGAGCAGAGCTGCCAGGATAATCAAGGACACGACCCACCCAGCCAACACATTTTTCGTCCCTCTTCCCTCTAGGAGAAGGCTCAGGAGCTTGAAGACTCATACGGCCAGGTTTGGGAACAGCTTCTTTCCAACTGTGGTATGACTGCTGAACGGATCCTGACCCGGATCTGGGCCGTACCCTCCAAATATCCAGACCTGCCGTTCGGTTTTTTTGCACTACCTTACTTTCCATTTTTCTATTTTATATTTATGATTTATAATTTAAATTTTTAATATTTACTAATTTTTACTATTTTTAATATTTAATATTTGTAATCTAGGGAGTGGGAAGCGCAGAATCAAATATCGCTGTGATGATTGTATGTTCTAGTATCAATTGTTTGGCTACAATAAAGTATAAAGTACTTTTCCTTTTTCTTCTTGACTAAATTCATCACATCTCTGGACATCTGAGGTTCTCTTCTCTCTCCATCCCCTTCCTTCCTTCTCGCAGGAACATACCTTTCCCGTACTCTGTGCAATTGATTTTTAAACACCCTCCACATGTCTGATGTGGACTTGCTAGAGAAAAGGTGTTCTCAATTAAAGCGTCTTAATTCCTACCTAACGTCCTTGTAATTTTCCCTACTGCAATTTTAAATTCCCCCACAAGGACCATTCCTATCTTTATCTATAGTTTTCCTGCAAGTTAAGGAACTGTTCCCTAACAGTTCACCCACTGAAAGGTCAGTCACCGGGCCAGGCTCATTACCCAACACCAAGGTGATGGCCTGTCTGACATTGATTTAAGAAACCTTCCTGGATACACTTAATAAATTCAGCCCCGTCTAAACTCTTTACACTAAGAAAGCCTCAGATTATATTAGGGAAGTTGAAAACCCCATGACAACAACCCCCCTATTTTTATATAGTTCTTACGTCATTCAGTTTTGGGCATCCATTATATAAAAGTCTATTCAGATTGCACCTGGAGTATTTCATTCAGTTCTGGCTATCCCATTATAGGAAAGGAGTGGAATCTTTGGAGCGGGCACAGAAGAGTTTTACCAGAATGCTGTAAGGAGAGTTTAGAATGAACTTAGAGTGCTTTCTCTGAAGCGCCAGAGGCCAAAGGGAGAAGTGATCAAAGTTTGTAATGTCATGAGAGGCATAGAGTAGGCAGCTAATATCTTTATCTCAAGGTTGAAATGTCTGTTACTAGAGGGCATGTGTTTAAGGTGAAAGGGGGCAAATTCAAATAAGATGTGGATGGCAATTTTATTTTTCAATTATACAGAGAGCAATGGCTGCTTGGAATGTGCTGCCGGGGTGGGGTTGGAGGAAACTATGACAGGTACTTTAGGGGTTGCTACAGTAGATGGACACATGAATGTGCAAAGAATGGGGGGAATTGATATTGTGTAGGTAGAACGGATTAGTTTAGTTAGGCGTTTCATCAGGTGAACACAATATTGTGGAAACAAGGGCCTGTTCCTCTGCTGTCCTTGTTCTACACTCTACAACTTCACAGCCCCTCATATGTTTCGGTTATCTTTTCTTTCTTCTCTGAAGTCCAATGGATACAATCTGAGCTTACCCAGTCTTTGCAAAATGCAAGCTGTCCAGTCCAGAGCTACAAGTAATCTGTGGACGGAGTTAAGGGTCAACTAGGACCTGTGGCAGGAAAGGAATTGAGACATTTTCAAGTCAGCTTCCTCCCACAGGTGCTGCTTGACACACTGAACTCCTCCAGCAAACACGAGGAATTCTGCAGATGCTGGAAATTCAAGCAACACACATCAAAGTTGCTGGTGAACGCAGCAGGCCAGGCAGCATCTCTGGGAAGAGGTACAGTCGATGTTTCAGGCCGAGACCCTTTGTCAGGACTATCTGAAGAAAGAGCTAGTAAAAGATTTAAAAGTGGGAGGGGGAGGGGGAGATCCAAAATGATAAGAGTAGACAGGAGGGGGAGGAATGGAGCCAAGAGCTGGACAGGTGATTGGCAAAGGGGATATGAGAGGATCATGGGACAGGAGGCCCAGGGAGAAGGAAAAGGGGGAGGGGGGGAAAACCCAGAGGATGGGCAAGGGGTATAGTCAGAGGGACAGAGGGAGAAAAAGAATGTGTGTATATAAATAAATAATGGATGGGGTACGAGGGGAAGATGGGGCATTAGTGGAAGTTTGAGAAGTCAGTCTTCATGCCAGCAGGTTGGAGGCTACCCAGACGGAATATAAGGTGTTGTTCCTCCAACCTGCGTGTGGCTTCATCTTTACAGTAGAGGAGGCCGTGGATAGACATGTCAGAATGGGAATGGAATGTGGAATTAAAATGTGTGGCCACTGGGAGATCCTGCTTTCTCTGGCAGACAAAGCATAGGTGTTCAGCAAAGCGGTCTCCCAGTCTGCGTCGGATCTCGCCAATATATAGAAGGCCACATCGGAAGCACCAGACGCAGTATATCACCCCAGCAGACTCACAGGTGAAGTGTCGCCTCACCTGGAAGGACTGTCTGGGGCCCTGAATGATGGTAAGGGAGGAAGTGTAAGGGCATGTGTAGCACTTGTTCCACTTACAAGGATAAGTGCCAGGAGGGAGATCGGTGGGGAGGGATGTGGGGGACGAATGGACAAGGGAGTCGCGTAGGGAGCGATCCTTGTGGAAAGCGGGGGGGGGTGGGGAGGGAAAGATGTGCTTAGTGGTGGGATCCCATTGGAGGTGGCAGAAGTTACGGAGAATAATATGTTGGACCCAGAATCGCCACATCACCTTTGTCCCCCTTCGCCACTTCACCTTTGTCCCCGTTCGCCCACACCTCAGCGAGTTCTGCGTTCACCATGACGTGGAACTGTTCTTCCGCCGTCTCTGTCTCCGAGCCTACTTCTTCGGCAAGGACACTTCCACCTCCACCGATGACCCCTTCTCCCGTCTTCAACCCTCCTCTTCTTCATGGACACCCCGCTCTGGTCTTCTGCCTGCTCTGGATCTCTTTATCACAACTGCCGACGGGACATCAACCGTCTCGACTTCACCGCACCTTGTTCCCATTCCAACCTCACTCCTTCGGAACGGTCTGCTCTCCATTCCCTCCGCACTAATCCTAACCTTACGATTAAACCCTCCGATAAGGGGGGTGCTGTTGTAGTCTGGTGCACTGACCTCTACCTTGCCGAGGCACAGCGACAACTCGCGGATACCTCCTCTTATTTACCACTCGATCGTGACCCCACTAAGGAGCACCAGGCCATTGTCCCCCACACCATCACCGACTTTATCCGCTCAGGGGATCTCCCATCCACTACTACCAACCCTATAGTTCCCACACCTCGCACTTCCCGTTTCTACCTCCTACCCAAGATCCACAAACCTGCCTGTCCTGGCAGACCTATTGTCTCAGCTTTCTCCTGCCCCACCAAACTCGTTTCTGCATACCTCGACACAGTTTTATTCCCCCTTGTTCAATCCTCTCCTACCTATGTTCGTGACACTTCTCATGCTCTTAAACTTTTTGATGATTTTAAGTTCCCTGGCCTCGACCGCTTTATTTTCACCATGGATGTCCAGTCTCTATATACTTCCATCCCCCATCAGGAAGGTCTCAAAGCTCTCCGCTTCTTTCTGGATCCCAGACCTAATCAGTTCCCCTCTACCACCACTCTGCTCCATCTAGCGGAATTAGTTCTTACTCTTAATAATTTCTCCTTTGGCTCCTCCCACTTCCTCCAAACTAAAGGTGTAGCTATGGGCACCCGTATGGGTCCTAGCTATGCCTGCCTTTTTGTTGGCTTTGTGGAACAATCTATGTTCTGTGCCTATTCTGGTATCTGTCCCCCACTTTTCCTTCACTACATCGACGACTGCATTGGCGCTGCTTCCTGCACATATGCTCAGCTCGTTGACTTTATTAACTTTGCCTCCAACTTTCACCCTGCCCTCAAGTTTACCTGGTCCATTTCCGACACCTCCCTCCCTTTCCTAGATCTTTCTGTCTCTATCTCTGGAGACAGCTTATCTACTGATGTCTACTATCAGCCTACTGACTCTCACAGCTGTCTGGACTATTCCTCTCCTCACCCTGTCTCTTGCAAAAATGCCATCCCCTTCTACCAATTCCTCCGTCTCCGCCGCATCTGCTCTCAGGGATGAGGCTTTTCATTCCAGGACGAGGGAGATGTCCTCCTTTTTTAAAGAAAGGGGCTTCCCTTCCTCCACCACCATCTCTGCTCTCAAACGCATCTCCCCCATTTCACGCACATCCGCTCTCACTCCATCCTCCTGCCACCCCACTAGGAATAGGGCTCCCCAGGTCCTCACCTACCATCCCACCAGCCTCCGGGTCCAACATATTATTCTCCGTAACTTCTGCCACCTCCAACGGGATTCCACTACTAAGCACACCTTTCTCTCCCCCCCCCGCTTTCTGCAAGGATCGCTCCCTACACGACTCCCTTGTCCATTCGTCCCCCCATCCCTCCCCACTGATCTCCCTCCTGGCACTTATCCTTGTAAACGGAACAAGTGCTACACATGCCCTTACACTTCCTCCCTTACCACCATTCAGGGCCCCAAACAGTCCTTCCAGGTGAGGCGAAACTTCACCTGTGAGTCGGCTGGGGTGATATACTGCATCCGGTGCTCCCGTTGTGGCCTTCTACATATTGGCGAGACCTGACGCAGACTGGGAGATCATTTTGCTGAACACCTACGCTCTTTCCGCCAGAGAAAGCAGGGTCTTCCAGTGGCCACACATTTTAATTCCACATCCTATTCCCATTCTGACATGTCTATCCATGGCCTCCTCTACTGTAAAGATGAAGCCACACTCAGGTTGGAGGAACAACACCTTATATTCCATCTGGGTAGCCTCCAACCTGATGGCATGAACATCGACTTCTCTAACTTCCGTTAATGCCCCACCTTCCCCTCGTACCCCATCCGTTATTTATTTTTATACACACATTCTTTCTCTCACTCTATCCCTCTGACTATACCCCTTGCCCATCCTCTGGGCTTCCCCTCCCCCCCTTTTCCTTCTCCCTGGGCCTCCTGTCCCATGATCCTCTCATATCCCTTTTGCCAATCAACTGTCCAGCTCTTGGCTCCATCCCTCCCCCTCCCGTCTTCTATTGTTTTGGAGCTTCCCTTCCCTCTCCCACTTTCAAATCTCTTACTAGCTCTTCCTTCAGTTAGTCCTGAGGAAGGGTCTTGGCCTGAAACGTTGACTGAACTCCTCCAGCCGATATTTTGTTGCTCCAGCAGATAGTTTGTTGTTCCAGTAGACAGTTTGTTGCTCCAGCAGATAGTTTGTTGTTCCAGGTTCCAGCACCTGCAGTCTTGTGTGTCTCCAGTCTCAACTTGTGATTGGTACACAGCCATTAACAAGGGAGGACAGGGCGCGAGAGGAAGAGCATAGGGACACAGGACAGAGAGGGTGTGACTATTCCATCAGTCCTGCTACTCACCCCAGAGGCTTAAGGGTGAAGTTGGGGAAGACTTCACACAGAGAACCAATCAGCGGAGCTGAGTCAATAGGATTTCATAGCTGCAGTTGTACAGAGTAAGGAAGAGCAGGTGTTATTACTTCGATACAAGAAGCCATTCACTCTGATGGCTCCACGCTGGCTCTCAGAAAAGCAATCCCATCAGTGTTATCAACCCTTCTTTTTTCTTGGTAACCCTGTAAATTTATTCTCATTGATCCTTTAATCCTACTCACACGGGTTTGGGGAATGAGAAGAACTCAAAATACATAGGGAAACCTATGTGTTTACAGATAGGAACATGCAAACTCCATGTAAACAGTGCCCAAAGTAGGGACTGAAACTGCATCACTGGAGCGTTGAGGCGACAGTGCTAAATTTATGCCAAGTTCCTCTGGAGATAGGAGAGGAAAGGGGAAAAAAAGAATCAATCCCAGCATTCCTTTATTCTTCCATTAATTAAAGAAACAGCCTTGGAGTTATATCTCAGTGTCAAACATCTTTATTATTATTAATAATACAGAACCAGTACTGTAGGAAATTAATTTACAAAACCTCAGGAAAAAGAAACCACTCAAAGGGATCAGCAGGAGCCACACAAGACAGAAAGCAAGTGTTTCCCGAAGTTATTATTTACACGGACAGAAAAGAATGTACTCAAACATCACAATAAAGTCAAAGTCTTAGAACAGAATGAGAAAAAGTCACAATTTTGGCTTCACTGATTATGATCTTCTCCTGGTTGCATTACCCAAATCAACAGACCCAATGACTGGGAGATCTTTCTGAATTGGTTCTCTTTAAGTGAGTAACCTGCTGGAATTCTGTGGCTGGTTTCAGGGCTGTGATCAGAGTGCCCGAGTGTGGGTCAGAGGGTAAGGGGGGTAGGAAAGAGCAGACAATCTAATTCACAAGCTTGTTCATTGTCTCTTACTCAACAGTTGGTTTTGGCAGGTTTTTTGAGAAGTTCTATGATATGTCATGATTAAATTTGGATTGGATGCCTTGTAGTATTTCAAAGGATTTGATAAAAGTTCTGAACAAAATGGAAAAGATTAGAAAGAGCCCACCTTCATACAAGTAACACACACGTTGCATTTTGCACTCAAAATCTTTGCCAGTAGTTGTCCTGCTCGAGTCTTGCCTCTGTTTCAAAGCTGAATGGAGATGATTAGTAATAACTGACTTGGAAGGAAGGGTTCCTTTTGCACTAGGAGATGTCTACACTTTCAGATGCATTAGAAGCATAAACATACAGGGGTGGGTACTGACACATCCCACAATCAAACACTGTCCCTCCTCTCATCAGATTTGATGCTGCTAATCTAGATGGGAATTAGGACATTACAGAAAAGGGAGCAGATATCATGGGAGTTTAATCCAATTATGCTGATCTCCCAGGAAAGAAGAACTCATTTCTGGTGTCACATTCCTTCAACATATTCATATCTGCCCACCTGGAAGCACTCATAACACCAAATCGAGGTACTTAAAATATTAATATCCCTCAAGTATGTACAGGAATAGGGTGCCTGTGTGTTTCGTTAAAACTGGAGTGGAATTAATTCTATTGACTGATGTGCAAAGTATGCAGATCACCATTATAATTATATTTTCTGTGCTTTGATTGGTTTCTGGCCATTATTGGATAAAGTAAGTGCAGGAGGTCTGAAAATGGCCTTATGATATGTTTGGATTAGGAGGCGAAGAATCAAGAAGAAAAAAGAATATTTTTCATAGGAACAAGTGTTCTTCCTCAGCAATTGGTCCTGAAGTTCAGCTTTTCACAATGCTGAGGACACAGACAAATAAGAACATGAGAAACAACACAGGAGTTGGCCAAATGGTTCATTGAGCCTACTTCGTCATTCAATAACTTTATGGCTGATATGGCCATGGGCTCTGCTCCATCTATCTGTCTATCCCATAACCTTTAATTCCTTGCTATGCAAAATATTGTCTAATTCTATATGAAATATATTTAATGAGATAGCCTCTCCCTTCCTCCCACCCACCCTCCATCCATGACATATTTGCAGATCACTCAGCATTGTCCCAGGACTCCTCCTATTGACCTCCTACCATCAGGCGGAAGGTAGCACAGTACAAGAACAAGGGCTGTTGGGCTGGGTAACAGCATCTTCCCCTTCCCCCAGGCTGTGAGACTTCAGAACACCCTGCTACCACCCAGTACACATTCCTTATGACCGTGCCAGTAACAGTAACACTATTGTATATTTAACTACATGTCGTGTATGCACTTTATGTCAACTTGCACATCTGTTAATATTATTTTGTGTGCTGTATGTGATATATGTGTTTTGCACCTTGGTCCAAGAGCAATGTCGTTTTTGTTCAGCTGTATACACGTGTATGGTTGAATGAAATAAACTTGAATTCGTCTGCTTCCCTGAGCAGAGAATTCCACAGATCTTCATTACTCTCTGGAAAATGTCATTTCTCCTTATCTCCATCCTAAATCTATTCCCCCAAATCTTGAGACTGTTTCCCAGTTGTAGTCTCATCTACCAGTAGACTCAACCTTCCTGCCTCTGTCTTATCTTATAAGAGCCCCTGATGAAGGTTCTGCTGAGTATAGTCCCAGGCGATGTGCTCACCTCAGAGGCCAACCCTCCTCCTGATTATTTGCACATAAATAAAGAGACACAGTTAGCAATGGGGAAGTTGCAAAGGGACACGTGATGACAAAGTGACTGGATAAAATAACAACAAGTTTTCTTTTATCAGGGAAGTGTGGATTTATCACTGTGGATCTGAGGAAGACAATCTGGAATATTTTCTTAATGTTAAGAGACTTGGAGCTGTAGGGAGGGGAAGCTGATTTGATGCCTTTGTACATAAGTCACCAAGGGTTGGCACTCAGGTTCAGAAGTAATTAAAAAAAGTTTGAAAATCAAAAAACAAAACTGCAGATGCTGAATATCTGAAATAAACTAAAATACTGACCAAGCAGCAACTGTAGGAAGGAAGTGATCTCCAACCTGAAATACTTATTCTGCTTTCTCTCCACAGATGGTACCTGACTCTCTCGGTGTTTCCAATCTACTGACTTGCTTTGAAATGGGACGGTTTGTGGAACATCGCTCTTCATGGGACTGGAATTAAAGGGGAAGTGATGCTGAAGTAAGCAACCCATAAGGATCCCACTCCAACTTCCATTAAAGTTTAGCCACCACACTATGGGAGGGATGAAATGGCCTTGGAATAGATACTGTGAAAGTTGGCCAGACCGGAACTTGGAATTATGGAACGACTTTATGAGAACCCACTTTACAATACCGTAAAGCCACTTATGTTCCTTAAATTAATTAGGAATGAAATCAGGAAGTAATTTATTCACAGTGCCCCAATCTGGAATGGCCTTTCCAAAAAGCTGTGAATGTTGAATCATTGGGTAGGACGGGGATACCGAGGGATGTGGAGCAAAGTGGGTAAAGAGCTGTGTGATACTGCTCTGCTGCCAGTTTGACAGAACAGCAGGACAGGAGTGAGATCTGCTCCTCTTTCTATGCAAGAATGGAGGACCCCTCGAGATGCAACCACTGTTCACTGAGCAAGAGGCTTTAACCTAACAAATGGCAATGTGAATGAATGAAATGGGACTCTTGCTGCTGAGAAGAGAACACCAAGATGGAGGCAGCACTTGAACCTCTCATTACAGCCACAAAGGTACTGCAGTCAAGTGCACACAATTGGACTCTTGATTTGGAGATGTCACAGGTGGGTGGATTTACATTTCTAATTAAATAAATCCCAGAATAAAAGGTAATATTAGTAACTGTGTAGTAGTCAATGCTACACCACGGAAACAGGCCCTTTGGTCCACTGAATGCTAGCTGATCTATCATCAATTTGCATTAATCCTACTGTAACCCGTTTTACTCTTCATGTATTTACAACTCGCCCACCGGATTAAAGTCACATAGAGAACCATGCCCCTCAGCCCCTCCAGTTCATGTCAACGTGGCCCTACCTACCATTGCCCTCCATACCCTATTCATCCATGTACCCATCCAAATTTCTCTTAAACGTTACAATTGAATCCCCGTCTACCACTTTCGCTAGCAGCTCATTCCACACTCTCACCATCCTCTGAGTAAAGGGTTTACCCCCAGGTTCCCCTTAAATACTTCACCTTTCACCTTATGACCTCTAGTTTTCGTCTCATAAAATCTGCGGGGGAGAAAGCCTGATGCATTCACGCCATCCATACCCTTCAATTTTGTATACCTCTGTAAGATCTCCCTCCACACTCCTGCGCTCTAGTGAATGAGGTCCTAACCTATTTAACAATTCTGCATAACACAGGTCCTCAACATCATTGTAATTCTACCACTCTACTGTACATAGGTGAAATTTACACCGGTCAGTGAACCTACCAGCCCACATGTGTTTGGAACATGGGGAGGAAACTGGAGGAAACCCTGCCCTCACAGGAAAACATGCAAACCCTACACAGACAACAGCCGAGGTCAGAATCGAACCTGGGTCCCTGCAGCTGTGAGGCTGTACCACCGCACTTACAGGGGTTTATGAGCACAAAGGTATAGGACTGTTAACTAATCAGGGAAGGAACTCAGCCATTCTTAACTTGTCCAGCTTTAATATAGTGTTCAGCCCCAATCTCAGCCTATCTTAGCAGAGGTTGATTAGGGGTAAGCATTAAAATACTGGTTTCAAAAGTGATGCTCACATACTGACTAAGTGAATGGCTGAAATAAATATTGTTAAATGACAACAGGTTGTTCAGTTCTTATGAAATATCCTGCTACTGAGTTATCATCGCTATTAAAAAATAGAAACAAATGGGATAATGCAGAAAATTGGGCCTAGCTAGGTAGATAGTTGGCATGGACCAGCTGGGCCAAAAGCCTGGTATCTGTGGTATATCGCTCTACCTCCTAATGCGTGAACTTTCAAATACTGTGCTCACCCCATCGGAATCAGTATAGAAAGAAAATGAACACAGATCTGCAGAGAGTTAAAAACTGCAGATGTTACTCACCTGCATTATCCAATTTCCACACATGATGGCATGGAATGATTGGCATTTTGTAACTTCAGCTGGATTTTGCAGAGTAGATCTGCAGTATCCTTTGCATTGATTGGTTGCTGCCTATTGTGTGGGCATTGCCAGATTCCAGGCCTGAATTAAATTCAGAGGCCTTTAGAGAGCTGGCAAGCCCTTGCGATTCACTTGGAATCTCCAGCAAGTGAATGTGAACTGAGTAGGGAAAACACAGCACCAAGAGGCAAATCCCAGAAGCATTAAATGTTTTTCTGCTTAATTGTTCCTCAAAATTCTCTGAATTTAATCCAAAAAAAATGTTGGCGACGTGGAAAAGACTGCTGGCTTTCCAAATGGTTCAGAAGGTTGTGCTTTGGATAAGGTGACCAATTGTAAAAAGGTGGGAAACTGTGTTACGTATCCAAGCATCCACGATTGCACGTAACCAGAGCTGGTATCTCAGGATTCTGAGTGAGCATGTTAATTGAAAACCAATCAATGGTGACTTCGGCCCTTATACAGCAATGTTGCACAAACCCATTTCACATCTAACTGTCCAGGTTTACCCTTCTCTGTGCTGAACTTTAATTTGCATCAGTTGTTTCTTTTTCCCCTGCACACTGGGTGTTTGACACTCTTCTTTTTTTAATGGGTTCTATTGAGTCTCTTTGTTTCGTGGCTGCCTGTAAGGAGATGAATGTCAAAGTTGTATAGTATATATACTTTGATAATAATTGTTCTTTGAACTTTGAGCACAGAGAACAAGCTGCCATCAGTCTGGATAATGGATGGTATAGTGATTTTTTTTTCAAGCAGTTATTTTTTCTGAACATTATCATGAAAATAGTTGAAGGATCTCCATTTGGTCAACATATTCCCATAATCCGAATGTTCCTACATCCCGAATATTCATTGTGAGAGCCAAAACTGAAGCTGAAGCATCTTGTACGAGGGTATACCTCAATGATCTCACCATCTCACAAAGTGAGGGCATGGGAGGGGTGCAGGAGAAGAGGAGAAGGAAAGAGATGAATTGCCACAAGCTGAAACAAGTGCTTCAAAATTAAAATGATGAACTAAGAGGAGGCAACACTGAACATTCCTTTACATTTAAACACACATAAAACACGTGTTCCCAAACCCTCTCTTCTTGCATGGCATCACCATTCAGGTGACTATAGGCAAGAAGAGGATTGTGCTTAGACACACAGTAACATTATTCTATTCCATTATCCCACTTTACAGATGAAAGCCACAGGTCAATTTGTTTGGAGATAACCTCAAAAAGGTATTGCTGAAAAAAAAGGCCTCAGTGATACACATAAAATGCTTGAGAAACTCAGCAGGTCAGACAGCATCCATAGAGGGAAATAAAAAGTCAATGGTTCGGACCCTGACTCTTTGTTATGAGGCCTGACGAAGAGTCTTGGCCCAAAACGTCAACAATTGATTTCCCTCCATACAGCTGCTGACTGACCTGTTGAGTTCCTCCAGCACTTTGTGAGTGTTACTCAAGATTTCCAGCATCTGCAGAATCTCTTGCGTCTCCGGAGGCCTCAGCAAACATGATAATATCTTAAATGACCTATAACTTTAACATTTAGTGTAATACGTACAAAATGCGGGAGGAACTCTGCATCTATGGAAAGGAATAAACAATTGATGTTTGGGGCAGAGAGCCTTCATCAGGACTGGAAAGGACGAGGGACGAACTAGAAGAAGGTCGGGCGAGGGGAAGCTGATGATAGGTGAGGCCAGACAAGAAAATTAGGTCGGTGGGTGATGGAGGTTGAAGTGAGAAGTTGGAAGGCGCTATTTAGAAAAGGTAAAGAGCTGAGGAAGAAGGAATCTGATAGGAGAGGAGTGTTGATCATGGTAGCACCAAGGGGAGGTGCTAGGCAGGTGTGGAGAAGAAGTAAGATCAGAGCCAAGGGGGAATGGAAGAAGTGAGAAGAGAGGGAACAATTACCAGAGGTTAGAGAAATCGATGTTCATGTCATCAGTTCGGAGGCTATCCAGATGGAATATAAGGTGTTGCTCCTCTAACCTGAGAGTGGACTCATTGTGACAGTAGAGGAGGCCGTGAATTGACATGTCAGAGTGGAATGGAGATTGACATTAAAGTGGTTGGCTACTGGGAAACCAGAAAGGAAGGGAGTCTATTTTTTCATTTACAGTGAGGCCAATTGGGATGATGTTTATAAAGCCAAGTGGAAACTTGAAATTCTCTCCTCCAAAAGCACTGGAAATGTACAAATTTAAATGACTTTTTTGTTGAATATGGAGGCTAGGTGGTTAAACGGAGCTGAGGTACAGGTTGAGGATGATCCAGTGGTGGAGTGGAACAGCTACGAGAGGCTGAATGGCCCCTCCTGTCTTCAGCCTCCTCCCTCTACTGCCTGCCATTTTCTTCTCTGATGCCTTGAGCCCATTACCAAGTGTCAATGGCGGGTCTTCCAAGATCTCTCCACCCATAGTTCATGGGCAACTCCAACAAGGCATGTGGTCCTGTGGTGCAGAGGGTAGTGCTGCTGCCTTACACTGCCAGGTGCAATAATGGCCTGGAGTTTGGTCATTTCATCTGCAACCATCTGTGATTCCTTTGGGTGCTGCGGTTTATTGTCAGACTACTGCATTCCGTCTTGGTCACTTGAATGTCATTAAGCTGGAGAGAGTGCCGAGGAAATTTACAAAGATGTTTCCGGGACTCGAGGGCAGATAGCAGACCCAGCGGTTGAGCAGGTTGGGACTGTTTTCATCTGAGCATAGGAGATGAGTGGGTGATGTTAGAGATTGTCTATAAAATCATGAGGAGCATGTACAGGGATATCCAGGGTTTGGGAATCAAGAACTGGGGGGGCATAGGTTTAAAGTGACAGGGGTAGAGCCATAACAGGTACCTGAGGGCAGCTTTTCCACCAGAGGGTGGTTCATATATGAATGAGCTGCCAGAAGAAGTGGTTGAGACAGATACTGTACGTTAACAATATTCAAAAGGTACATGGATAGGAAGAGTTCAGAGGGATATGGGCCAGATCCAGTCAAATGGGACTTGTTTAGATACGAATCTTGGTCAGCTGGGTTGAAGGGCCTGTTTCCATGACATTTCGCTATGAGTGGGCAATTAACTATCCAGTGTAAACCACATCTCATCCGTAGGTGGGTGGGCAATAGGAGAATTTAGGTGTCGGGGGGTGGGGGTTGCGAGTGGTGCTATGGCTATGTAGGATGAAAAAAAGGTTACAGGGAAATTAGTTGGGAAATGGGTTTATGAAGTGAATGGCCACGGATCTGTGACTAATTATGCTTCTTCCCTAAACCTAGACAGAGAGGGCTGTGGGTACTGAGGGCAATTTGGTGCAGGCTCCCTTCCTCCTTGGCATCGTGGTTAATGTGGCAAACTTCTCATTCTCTCTCTGAACAATGCTGCCAAGCACTAACTGCACACCAAGCTAAGCAGCCAGAATGAAATCCAGCAGTGTCATTAATCATAAAATTAAAAAAATAAACCTGCACTTAAACAGCATTTTGGGATGCCCGATGTCTCTACAGAAAATGAAATATATTCCAAGATAAATCTGTAAAGCAAGAAATGGGGCACTCAGATAGTGCGGTGCAAGTAGTGAGATAAGTAGCCAGTTATTTTACTGAATCTGCTGGAGGAGCTCTGGTTCGAGCAGCATCTGTGCAGGGAAGGAATTGTCAATTGGGTTGAAACCCTGCATCAGGACTTGAAATGTCAACCATTCCTTCCTCCCACAGATGCTGCTCAACCCTTAGAATTCCTCCAGACTCGAGGTAATGTTGCAGCTCTGTAAAACACTGGTTAGGCCACACCTGGAATATGCTGTTCAGTTCTGGTCACCTCATTGTAGGAAGGCTGTGAAAGATTCAGAGAGGCTGCAGGGGAGATTTACCAGCTTGCTGCCTGAATTGGAGAGCATGTCTTTTGGGGGTAGGTTGAGCAATCTTGGGCTTTTTACTCTGGAGTGAAGAAGAGTGAGAGGTGACTTGAAAAAAAGATGATAAGAGGCATAAAATCAGTGGACAGCCAGATACTTTTTCCCAGGGTGGAAATGACAAATATGAGGGGCATAATTTCAAGGTGATTGGAAGAAAGTATAGGGTGGATGTCAGGGGTAAATTTTTTTTCACATAGAGAGTGGTGGGTGCGTGGAGGTGGTAGAGCAGATACATTCAAAAAACACTTAGATAAGCATATGGATGATATAAAAATGGAGGGCTATGTGCGGGGGAAGGTTTAGATTGATCTGAGAATAGGTTAAAGGGTCAGCACAACATGATGGGCTGAAAGGCCAGCACTGTGCTGTATTGTTCTATGTTCCATGTTCTGTTGTTTGTTGCTCCAGATTCCAGCATCTGCAGACTCTTTATCCATTAAATGAGATCAGTTGAGGGTTAAACATTGGGTAGGAAACTAGAGTGACCTCCCTCCTACAGCCAATCCAGTTGTTCCACAGGATTTGTCATATTTCTCACTGATTGGGCAGGGAAACCTTTGGGGTTATCATCTAATCTGAAAACAAAACAGCACCTTTGACAAGGCAGCACTCTCTCAGTTTTGTGTTACTAAAGACTTCCGTGTTTTGTACGTCAGCACTGAACACACAGAGAAGGTGTTGTTCAAAGGTAAACAAAAACAAGACAGTTAAAAACGTCCAGTTTTCCTAAAAGCATTACATTCGCTCTTCACACCAACTTCTGAAAATGTTCCCAGAATCTTATGAATTGGGAACAAATGTTATTGAAAAAAACCCACAAGGAATGGGAAAAGAATTTACAGCTATAATACAAGTGGGAGGTCAGTCGTCCCAAGCACTGGTGAGATCCAAAAAGCAAGGTGACAGAGTTGTCAGCAAAAGGCATTGTACACACCGAAGCCAAAGGTGACTGGACACCAAACTGTCCAGAGGAATCCCCAAACTCTGCCAGGTGTTGATTCGATGAAAGCTACAACTGCCTCTTCACTCCTTGTCTTGTCTGTTGTCTGGTGTCTCTGCCATCAGTTATTCACTGTAATTACAACAGAGATAGGGACAGTCAATGTAATGCAGGGAGAGAGGGAGAGGGAGAGGGGACAGAGAGAGAGAGAGAGAGAGAGAAAAGAGAAAGAGATACAGGTAGAGAGAGACAGAGAGAAAAAGAGAGAGAGACAGAGATGGACTATCAATGTAATGCAGGGAGAGAGAGAGAGAGAGAGAGAGAAAGAAAGAAAGTGAAAGAGCAGCAGAGAGAGAGACAGAGACGGACAGGGAGAGAGGGAAAGGGAGGGACAGAGAGAAAGAATGAGAGAGAGACAGAGACTGAGATGAGGACAGTCAATGTAATGCAGAGAGAGACAGAGAGAGTCAGACAGTGAAGTAATGCAGGGAGAGGGAGAGAGAGGGAGAAAGAGAGAAAAAGAAAGAGAAAGAAAGAGATAGAGGCAGAGAGACAGAAACAGGGGCAGTCAATGTAAAACAGGGAGAGAGAGAGAAAGAGGAAAGAGAGAGAGAGAGACAGGTAGAGAGAGACAGAGAGAAAAAGAGAGAGAGACAGAGATGGACTGTTAATGTAATGCAGGGAGAGAGAGGGACAGGCATAGAGAGAGACAGAGAGAAAGAAAGAAAGTGAAAGAGTGGTAGAGAGAGACAGAGAGGGACAGTCATTGTAATTCAGGGAGAGAGGGAAAGGGAGGGACAGAGAGAAAGAAAGAGAGAGAGACAGAGATGGAAATGAGGACAGTCAATGTAATGCAGAGAGAGAGAGAGGAAGAGAGAAAGGCAGGCATACAGAGATGGAAAGAAAGAGGGAGAGGCAGAGAAAGAGAGAGACAGAGTTAGAGAGAGGGGGACAGAGAGAGTAATGATGATACATGTCTTCCCCAGTTATGACAGAGTTCTGTTCATGAACACTGAAATGAACACAAGGGACAGAATCGCAGGAACAGCTGTAACCGAGATCACGAGCAGAAGTGGTTAGCGTGCTGCCAGCTGCCCTCACTGACTTAGTGAATCTGCTCAGCACTCCAGGCTCTCCTCGGCTCCACACATGCCTGATTGTTAGGCCTAGGGGAGGGGGAGGGAATGCATGGGGAATGTCCTGTCCCTACCCAGCAGGAGATGCCCGCAGCCCTGTAGCAGCCGCAAAGTCCATCCCAAGTTTGTATGTACAGGGCACCCGTAAGTCGGGCATTCATAATCTGGGGATGACCTACAAAGTTGCACCTTTTTCATCATTAGAAGTGTTAGAGATGAAAGTTGTGATCTAAAATGCTGCAAATACTATTCTCAGTTATAGAGTCATAGGTTAGTACCTTTCAAAACCTGAAATCAGAATTCAGAGTCAGATTTATTTTCACCATCAGCTGCTTGATGGCTGTTCTATCAGATGCCCCTTCTAATCAGCCAATTATGTGGCAGCATAAAAGATGCAGATATGGTCCAGAGGTTCAGTTGTTCAGACCAAACATGAGAATGGGGAAGAAATGTGACCTAGGTGGCTTTGACTGTGGAATGATAGTTGGTGCCAGTTGGGGTGGTTTGAGTATCAGAGAAACTGCTCACCTCTAGGGATTTTCACACACAAGTCTCTAGAGCTTACAGAAAATGGTGCAAAATGCAAAAAAAATCCATTGAGCGGCAGTTGTGTGGCTGCAAATACCTTGTTAATGAGAGGGGTCAGAGGAGAATGGTTAAAGCTATCAGTGGTGTGCAGAAGAGCATCTCTGAATGCACAACACATCGAACCGTGAAGGGGATGGGCTACAGCAGCAGAAGTCAAGGAACACTCAATGACCACTTTGTCAGGTACAGGAGGCCACTGATTGTATCTCATTCAATTTTGCTGTTTTTTAGTGGTAGTAGTACAGTGCATGGCATAAAAATTACTGTGAGTTACAATAAACAAAGAAACAAATACATAAATAGTGAGGTAGTTATAGATTGTTCAGAAATCTGACAGCACAGGGGAAGAAGCTGTTCCTAAAACACTGAGTGTGGTCTCCCCTGCACCTGTCCTTCATCCCGGTTGGTGGTTATGAGCAGATAGTATGTCCTGGATGGTGAAGCTCCTTGATTACAGACACCACCTTCTTGAGCACCACAACTGGAAGCTGACCTTGACAGAAGGGAGGGTTGTGCCTGTGATCGCTGCCTGAGTCTACAACCCTCTGCAGCCATTTTAGATCCTGCACTTTGGAGGCTCCATACCAGGCGGCAACACAACTAGTCAGAAATCTCTCTTCGGCACACCGTCTCCATACTGACCCATGCATACTCGTACCACTTACACACTTAGTTCACAGTCTTCTTCACTTCTGTGATTCAAAATGCTCATCTATGTACTTCTTAAATATTGTGCAATTCTCCTGTTCTCCACCTCTAAGTCAGTTCTGGGAAACATACTTACAAGAGATATGTCATCCTTGGATGTAATATAGCACTGATGTGGATTGTGGAGAACATCTCTTTTTTGAGATCATTCCCCTACCCACTTCTTTGGTTAAGCAACATGAATTGTGCCTCTGATTACTGATTCTATTGCCACTCTTCAAGGACAGCTTCTACCCTGCTGTTATAAGACTATTAAATGGTTCCCTAGTATGATTAAGTTGGACTCATAACCTCACAATTTACCTTGTTATCATCTTGCATCTTTTTGTTTACCTGCACTGCATTTCTCTGTAGCTGTTACACTTTATTCTGCAATCTATTATTGCTTTACTTTGTACTACCTCAATGCAATGTGCAATGAGTTGATCAAACCCGGCTTTCACTGCACCTCAGCACATGTGACAACACTAAAACAATTCTAATTCTAACTTATTCCACGAGAACCCTTCACCATTTCCAGTATCTTCCATTACTCAGCTTAGCCCATTCTATTCCAAGTGGAACAATCCCATTCTTGCTAAAATTCTCCCCACAAATATTCTGGTAATCTCATAACACTCTAAACTTTCTAAATTGTGATGCTTAGAGTGGACATAATGCACTGGATGATGCAGAGCCAGTTTATTGCAACTTCTCCGGTTTAGGATTTTAATCCTGACCTTTGGTGCTGTTGTGTGTGCTCCCTTTGACAGTGTGGGTTTGTCCTGGTTGCTTTGCCTTCATTCCTCCACCCCACTAGAAAATTTAAAAGTTCAAAGTTCAAAGTAGATTTATTATCAAAGTACATATATGTCACCATATACGTCCATGAGGTTCATTTTCTTGTGGGCATACTCAATAAATCCATAGTAAAAAGAAACAACAATAATAAATTCTGAGAAGATGAGATGAGGAATCCTGGAAAGTGAGTCCATTTATTGAGGGAACATTTCAATGGTGGCCAAGGGAACATGAGTGAAGTTGCTTGCTTTGATTCAAGAGCCTGGTGGTTGAGGGTTAGCAACTGTTTCTGAACCTGGTGATGCGAGTCCTGAGGCTCCTGATGGCGGAAGAAAGAAGAGAGCATGTCTTGGGTGGTGGGTGTCCCTGACAACGGTCCAAAGACAGCGTGATTGACTATTTAGTCACTGTAAAGTCTCTCTTATGTACAGATGAAGTTAGAATCTTGGGGCATTGGCAGAAATGTGTGAGAACAGAATTAGATTGGTTTATGACTATTGTAAATTCAAGCGTGGTGCCTAGCATACATTCAGTGGGCTGAGGGGGCTGTTTGACTCTGGCCAGTACATTCTTCCTAAGATGTGATGCACAGAAAGGCTCTCTGAACTTGGGTGCGACCCAGCTAAGGATTAAAACAACCCTTTTGAAATCTCTGTACTCTTTTATTTCAGTTATCTTGATATAAAGGGCAGCTTTCCATGAGCCTTGGTATTTCAACCATTCATGTACAATGGCCCCCCAATCTCATTGGATACCCCACGTCTCTATTTGTAGTCATGAGGAAAACAATCTTTCCTCATTCTTTTCAGTTCACAGTACCACATTTGTCTGCAATGAATTCCAGCTGCAAGGCTGATTAATCTTATTGTTCTTTTGAATTCTTCTATTTACACTGCTCGCAATATTGCCCATCTTTGTGTCATCCACCAATTTGGATGTTAGGTTTTCTAGTTTTGTCACCCAGCCTGCCGAGCTCCTGACACAAATCCACCTGCACCTTCCATTTCCCATTCTCTGGATCCTGGGCATGCACTCAGGCAGAATTTAACCAGTTCAATAACATGCCTTCAATTTCACAAACTTTACTGTGAACAACTTCATCAAATACCTTACAGAACATACAACATTACATTGGTGGATCCCAGATTTGGTCTGTGGCCTGGGACAAGAGGATGTGACTGTGAGTGAGGCAGGTAGGGGCATCTAAGAGGTGGTGCTGAGGGAGCCTTAGCTCTTGATCTTGCCCAACAGGTCTGAGATTGTTGCTCCTGTTATGTTTTGTAACTTCAAAAACTAATCAAAAGGAAAATGTAGGAGCCAGGATGAACACGTCCACTTTGTTTTTACTTCCAGTGAGGCGTGTGCTTATGTCATGGTGCCGAAATGACGTATGCCATTCATATATTTTTACAAATACTCTAATCAGTAATGCATTATGTAAGCAAAGCTTAATCAAACAATATTTTTACAATATTACTCAAATATTACTTTAATATTAAATACACAACACCTTCCCTGCTTAGCTATAAACTCCAATTCAACATAGAATACATCTGTGAGATTCTTGGGCTGTCTTGCATGCACTGCTCTTTTGAGGTCTATCCACAGATTCTTGATGATGTTTAGGTCAGGGGACTGTGAGGCCCATGGCAAAACCTTCAGCTTGTGCCTCTTGACATAGTCCATTGTGGATTTTGAGGTGTGTCTAGGTTCGTTATCCTGTTGTAGAAGCCATCCTATTTTCATCTTCGGCTTTTTTACAGACGGTGTGGTGTTTGCTTCCAGAATTTGCTCATTCTTCCCTCTACCAGTAAATGTTCCCCGTGCCACTGGCTGCAACACAAGCCCAAAGCGTGATCGATCCACCCCCCTGCTGGAGAGGGGTTCTTTTCATGAAATTCTGCACCCTTTTTTCTCCAAACATACCTTTGCTCATTGAGGTCAAAAAGCTCTATTTTAACTCATCAGTCCACAGTCCACTGGATCTCAAGAGAGAGAATTTGTAGAATGTCTGCGAGATGGCTTTTTAGAACAGCTTGTTGTTGAGCCCACTAGGGGATCGGCTGTACTGGATTGGGTATTGTGTAATGAACCGGAGGTGATTAGAGAGATTGAGGTGAAGGAACCCTTAGGAGGCAGTGATCATAACATGATTGAGTTCACTGTGAAATTTGAAAAAGAGAAGCCGAAATCTGATGTGTCGGTATTTGAGTGGAGTAAAGGAAATTACAGTGGCATGAGAGAGGAACTGGCCAAAGTTGACTGGAAAGGGACACTGGCGGGAAAGACGGCAGAGCAGCAGTGGCTGGAGTTTATGCGAGAAATGAGGAATGTGCAAGACAGGTATATTCCAAAAAAGAAGAAATTTTCGAGTGGAAAAAGGATGCAACCATGGTTGACAAGAGAAGTCAAAGCCAAAGTTAAAGCAAAGGAGAGGGCATACAAGGAAGCAAAAATTAGTGGGAAGACAGAGGATTGGGAAGTTTTTAAAACCTTGCAAAAGGAAACCAAGAAGGTCATTAAGAGAGAAAAGATTAACTATGAAAGGAAGCTAGCAAATAATATCAAAGAGGATACTAAAAGCTTTTTCAAGTATATAAAGAGTAAAAGACAGGTGAGAGTAGATATAGGACCGATAGAAAATGATGCTGGAGAAATTGTAATGGGAGATAAGGAGATGGCAGAGGAACTGAACGAGTATTTCGCATCAGTCTTCACTGAGGAAGACATCAGCAGTTTCCCAGACACTCAAGGGTGGCAGGGAAGAGAAGTGTGCGCAGTCACAATTACGACAGAGAAAGTACTCAGGAAGCTGAATAGGCTAAAGGTAGATAAATCTCCTGGACCAGATGGAATGCACCCTCGTGTTCTGAAGGAAGTAGCTGTGGAGATTGCGGAGGCATTAGCGATGATCTTTCAAAAGTCGATAGATTCTGGCATGGTTCCGGAAGACTGGATGATTGCAAATGTCACTCCGCTATTTAAGAAGGAGTCAAGGAAGCAAAAAGGAAATTCTAGACCTGTTAGCTTGACATCGGTGGTTGGGAAGTTGTTGGAGTCGATTGTCAAGGATGAACTTACAGAGTACCTGGAGGCATATGACAAGATAGGCAGAACTCAGCATGGATTCCTTAAAGGAAAATCCTGCCTGACAAACCTATTACAATTTTTTGAGGAAATTACCAGTAGGCTAGACAAGGGAGATGCAGTGGATGTTGTATATTTGGATTTTCAGAAGGCCTTTGACAAGGTGCCACACATGAGGCTACTTAACGAGATAAGATCCCATGGAATTACGGGAAAGTTACATACGTGGATAGAGCGTTGGCTGATTGGCAGGAAACAGAGAGTGGGAATAAAAGGATCCTATTCTGGTTGGCTGCCAGTTACCAGTGGTATTCCACAGGGGTCCGTGTTGGGGCGGCTTCTTTTTACATTGTACATCAACGATTTGGATTATGGAATAGATGGCTTTGTGGCTAAGTTTGCTGACGATATGAAGATAGGTGGAGGGGCCGGTAGTGCTGAGGAAACGGAGAGTCTGCAGAGAGATTTGGATAGATTGGAAGAATGGATAGAGAAGTGGCAAATGAAGTACAATGTTGGAAAGTGTATGGTTATGCACTTTGGCAGAAGAAATAAACGGGCAGACTATTATTTAAGTGGGGAAAGAATTCAACGTTCTGAGATGCAACGGGTCTTGGGAGTCCTTGTACAGGATACCCTTAAAGTTAACCTCCAGGTTGAGTCAGTAGTGAAGAAGGCGAATACAATGTTGGCATTCATTTCTAGAGGAATACAGTATAGGAGCAGGGATGTGATATTGAGGCTCTATAAGGCGCTGGTGAGACCTCACTTGGAGTACTATGGGCAGTTTTGGTCTCCTTATTTAAGAAAGGATGTGCTGACGTTGGAGAGGGTACAGAGAAGATTCACTAGAATGATTCTGGGAATGAGAGGGTTAACATATGAGGAACGTTTGTCCGCTCTTGGACTGTATTCCTTGGAGTTTAGAAGAATGAGGGGAGACCTCGTAGAAACATTTCAAATGTTGAAAGGCATGAACAGAGTGGATGTGGCAAAGTTGTTTCCCATGATGGGGGAGTCTAGGACAAGAGGGCATGACTTAAGAATTGAAGGGCGCCCTTTCAGAACAGAAATGCAAAGAAATTTTTTTTAGTCAGAGGGTTGTGAATCTATGGAATTTGTTGCCACAGGCTTCAGTGGAGGCCAAGTCATTGGGTGTATTTAAGGCAGAGATTGATAGGTATCTGAGTAGCCAGGGCATCAAACGTTATGGTGAGAAGGCGGGGGAGTGGGACTAAATAGGAGAATGGATCAGCTCATGATAAAATGGTGGAGTAGACTCGATGGGCCGAATGGCCTACTTCTGCTCCTTTGTCTTATGGTCTTATGGTCTTATGGACTTGTTTTCAAAATGCATCAGGTTTGTTTAGATGTTCCTTTGAACCTTTTGAATGGAACTTTTTGGCCGCAATGAGCATTTACTGGTAGAGGGAAGAATGAATTCAATTAAATACCAGCAAATTCTGGAAGCAAACATAACACCAAATGTAAAAAAGCCAAAGATGAAAAGAGGATGGCTTCTACAACAAGATAAACATAAATACACCTCAAAATCCACAATGGACTACCTCAAGAGACGCAAGCTGAAGGTTTTGCCATGGCACTCACAGTCCCCTGACCTAAACATCATCGAGAATCTGTGGATAGACCTCAAAAGAGCAGTGCGCGCAAGATGGCCCAAGAATCTCAGAACTAGAAGCCTTTTGCAAGGAAGAATGGGCGAAAATCCCCCAAACAAGAATTGAAAGACTCTTAGCTGGCTACAGAAAGTGTTTACAAGCTGTGATACTTGCCAAAGGGGGTGTTACTAAGTACTGCCATGCAGGGTGCCCAAACTTTTGCTTCAGGCCCTTTTCTTTTTTTGCTATTTTGAAACTGTAAAAGATGGAAATAAAAAAGTTTTCTTGCTTAAACTATTAAAAAAATGTGTCATCTTTAACTTTATGCCTTTTGGAAATCGGTTCCTTCTTTTACTCGCTTAGCTATTCACAGTAACAGAAACTTTGACCAGGGGTGCCCAAACTTTTGCATGACACTGTATAATATTACTACTATATAGACATCCACAGCATAGTCAATTTTAAGTTGTCCCATTCAGGTCTAAAGATTTAAATGCTGTGGAGTATTTCTTACTCTTGTGGGATAATGTCCTTTCTGACAAGACTGGCCTTTTGTTTAAAACTCAGATGTCTTTCTCTCCCCCCACATCCCACTCTCATCTGAAGAAAAAAAAGTGCTGTGCCCCACTAAAATAAACAACGAAGTAGACGTGTTATCCCTGGCTCCATGTTTGCCTTCCGATTAATTTTACGTCTTGAAGTTACAAAACAATATTTCTCTGTGAGGATGAGAGTGGGGTCTGTAGGAAGGATGAGCAACCATACTGTGGTTCCATGGTTCCGGGAGCTATTCAAGAGGGAAGAGAGAAGAGAATGTGGTTGTGATTTGGAGTAGTATAGTCAGAGAATAGACACAATTCCCTGTCAGAAGGATAGAGAGTCCCAACGACTGTGTTGTCTGCCTCATGCTTGGATTCAAGACATCTTATCTGACCTACAGAGGAACTTAGAGTGGGAGGGGAAAGATTCAGCTGTCGTGGTCCATGTGGGTACAAACAACATGGGAAGAAAAAGGAAGAGGTTTTGCCTAAGGAATTTGAGCAGTTAGAGACTAAATGAAAATGCAGAACCAAAAAAGTAATAATCCCTGGATTGTTCTCTGAGCCACATGCAAATTGGCACACAGTTAATAGGATCAGAGAGATAAATCATCATCATCATCAGGTGCCATGCACAGATTGAGCTTTGACTGCCATGGC
Organism: Mobula hypostoma; assembly: GCF_963921235.1. NCBI lineage: Eukaryota > Metazoa > Chordata > Chondrichthyes > Myliobatiformes > Myliobatidae > Mobula > Mobula hypostoma. Next base: position 6,935,145 of record NC_086110.1, read on the forward strand.
CCACACACTCCTGTTTCGGGTCAAGTGGATCAATTCATTGGTATTCATTTCCAGTTCTCTGGCTGCTGTCTCCATCAGCATTTGTCTTTGTCTTCCTCTTGCTTTCTTCCCTTCAATCTTTCCCATAATTACCGTGCATTCTAACTCCTCTTTCCTAATCACATTGCCTTTTCATGATCTCATACATTATTTCTTTTTTTGTGTTTGCTCTGTTCGTGACATCTTCTTTAGATATTCATTTTGTCCATGATATTCTTTGCATCCTCCTCAAGAACCACATCTCTGCTGCTTCAATTCGTTTCCTCATGTTACTAGATATTGTCCAACATTCTGAGCCATATAACATTACTGGATAAACATAACATTTCAGTACTCTGAGGTGGGTTGTCATGCCTAGTTTAGTATTGGTCAGTATACTCTTCATTCTCGTAAAGGTGTCTTTTGCCATCCTTATTCTTCTTTTGATGTCCATGTCACACCTGCCATCTGATGTCACCCAGCTTCCTAAGTAGCAAAAGTTCTGTACTTGTTTTATGTCTTCCCCATTTATTCTCAGCATGCATATAGGATTCTCCTTCTTTTTGGATATCACCGTACATTCTGTCTTTTTGCAATTGGTAGATAGAGAGATAAATGCATGACACAAATATTGGTGTGGGAGAAGTGGATCTGAGTTTGGGGAACATTGGAACCAGTATTGGGGAAAGGAGAACTTTGATGTGCGTTGCTTGAATTTCCAGCATCTGCAGAATTCCTGTTGTTTGGGGAAAGGAGAGCACTGTTGGACCAGATTCCTAGCAAATGGCATAACTAGGACTGTGGATAGTTCTTTAAACTAAGGAGTGTTTGTGGGGGGGTGGGGTGCTCAACAAATGGAAAAGTGAGGATAAAGTAAAAGGGAAGAAGTCTCCAGGGGAGGAAATTTTCAAAATAAATAAAAAGCCAAAAAGTTTTGAAAGGGATAAAAATTTAACTTCTGGTAACATGGCGAAAAAACTGGAAAGAGTGATGAATACGGGACTGAAGGTGTTACTTTTGAATGCATGGAATATGGAATGAATATGGAATAAGGTAGATGAACTTGGAACGCAGTTGGAGATTGGTAGGTAAGACGTTGTGGGCATCACCGAGTTGTGGCTGAAAGAAGATCATAGTTGGAAGCTTCACATTCAAGGATACATATTGTATCACAAGGACAAGCAGTTAGGCAGAGGGGAGCGCTGGCTCTGTTGGTAAAAAATGAAAACAAATCCTTAGAAAGATGCGACATAGGTTTGAAAGATGTAGAATCCTTGCAGGCAGAGTAAAGAAACTACAAGGACAAAAAAGGTTAGATTGATCTTTGAGTAGGTTAAAAGGTTGTCATAACATTGTGGGCTGAAGGGCCACCACTGGGCTGTAATGTTCTATGTTCCCTGTTTTGGGTTCTATGTTTTAAACCATGGAAGCAGGAAAAAGTACAGGCAAGCTGGCATCTCAACCGAACCCTACCCTTCAATACAATCATAGCTGACCTGCCTCAGATCTTAAATGCTCTGTCATGCCAATTTCCTCAGTAACCGCATTCATCAAAAATTTAATTATTTTTTCCTTACACAAAGATTTCCTTTGAAAATGCTGCATCGGAAACCACCTGGCCCTGGGGACTTGTCACACTTGGGTGCCATTATTTTCTCTACTGCTATTACTTTTCTTACAGGAATATTGTCCTTGATATTACTTTCTTTAGATTACACACTGTACTGCAAATATCGATGCAACATAATTATTTAACACGCTGGCGATTTCCCAATTTTTCACCATCATCAGTTTCCTAATCCATGTTGCTCCAGGCCAACTTTTTTGCCAAAATATCTCAAAAAAAGTTCTTTTTTCATGCTTTTTTTCTTTGTTCCTTGCAAATATAAAAGTTCTCCAATATTTGATTGACCTATGCATCTTTTCTGGTTATGCAACCCTATTTTGGTATGTTTTACTTTTGATTGATGGATGTTCTTTGACTCTTTAGATCCTGAGGTGGACTTCCTTGACAAGTAAAATTAATTACTCAGATAATTGGACTGTGGTAAACCATGTATAGATGTTGTAACTGGGTTAACTGTCTGGACAGGCCCCTCTGCTGACTGCCCCTGTGGCTCCTCCCACCCTGAATGAAGGTGATTTCGCCCTGCTCCTCCCCCGCAGACCAGGGGCAGACACTCAGCATGGAGGTCACGTTTTACTGCGAATAAAAGCCTTTCAGTATTTACCCTACTTCAGTCTTCTGGAATTATTGAAGGTGCTTCATGGACTTCATCCATTCTGTACACACTAAGGTAGTGATGCTTGTACCCAGTCAAAAGACATCAAAAAACAAACTCAATGGTGCAGCCCAACCCGGAAACTTCGGCTCATCAAATCCATGCCATCAACCAAGCATTTACACTAATCCTTTCTGAATCTCACTTAACCTTCCTCACAAATGTGTCACTTCACCCTCTGTTCTTCCCCTCACCTGCACACTAGGGGCAATTTACAACAGTCAACTAACCATAAGATCATAAGAGATAGGAGCAGAACTAGGCCATTTGGCCCATCAAGTCTGCTCTACCATTTCATCATGGCTGATCTAGTTCCCTCTCAGCGCCAACCTCTTGCCTTCTCCCCGTATCCCTTCATGCCCTGACTAGTCAAGAATCTATCAAGCTCTGCCTTAAACATTTCCAAATACTACCTACCGAGCCACAAGTTGTTGGGTTGTGAGAGGAGACCCGTGCAGCTGATGAAAACTCACGCAGTCTCAGGCAGAAGCTGCAGACGCCACACAGGCAGCATCAGAGAGTGGGACTGAACCCAGGTAACCGGAACTGCTGAGTGGTGGGTCCAGACCAGGCACCTCTGGTTTGGTGCCAAGTAAAATCATCTTTGAAGCTGTCTCCACCTGAAACTAATAGGCAATTGTTTACCTGGTGTTCCCCATGGCAGCTGCCTGTGGAGTGTGTCAGCTCTTGCACTACACTCTCCATGTCAGCCACAGTGCAGAGGGATGAAAGACTGCCATGAAGGTGAGGGAAAATGGAGAGTGGAGAACTGCATGGTCCCCAATCTGCTATTATTACAGGACCTACAAAGAGGCAGTGACTGCTGCACCCTGCAATGAAACTCACAATATAGGGATACTGTGATCATTGACAAGGGCCAAATGTGTCAGGCAGAGGCAATGGGCAAGTTGCCAAGAGGACCTACTGCTCAATTTGTTCCTTAGTTCACCACTACTTGAATGCAGGTGTACCAGCAATTAATGCAGAAATGGCTTTGGTTGGTTGCATAATGTCCTGAGAGGCATGTCTGATGTCAGACTTGTTGAGTTCCAAAGCCCAATGGTTTATTTTTCACCCCAGGATGAAGGTAGGAACAATCTAACCATGTGTAAAGGTGATTTTATATGCAAATCACACAATTAAAAAAGTGCAAATTATTCCATCTTCTGGGCACTGGACCCTTAGGTCCAGCCCTTCTAATGTCGTGGAGATCTGCCATTCAGCTTATGCTGCCAATTAATTCATTGAGCAATTCACCTGGTTTACCACTCCTCCCAGACAGGTCGACAATATTGGTAACTGTTCTGCATTTTTCCCTTTTTAAACATTGCACTAAATCCACCTTTCAGCAAATGGCCATGCACTATTAGGCAGCTAATTAAGATTAAGATTTTTTTTGTCACACATATACCAAAACATCAGAACATACAGTGGACTGTGTCAACGACTAACACATGCTCCCGGTGCCAACATAGCATACCCACAACTTACTGACCATAACCTGTACATCTTTGGAAAGTAAGGGTAAACCGGAGCACCTGGAAGAAGCCCCCAGGGAGAACGTACAAACTCCTTAGAGACAGCAGCGTGAATTGAACCCTGACCTTCCGAATTCTGGCGCTGCAAAGCGTCATGCTGACTTCTATGCTACTGTGCTGCCCCACTCAATTAAATATGATGCTTCAAATGTCAAAAAGCTATTTGTCTGCTTCGTTGACAGATCTAGGACTTACACACAAATAAGCACACCCAAGAATTTCAACACTTTCCTGACACGAGCTGACCTCAATCTATGTGGAATGAAATTCCCTGTTAAAACTGTATAGACTTTCCTATTTACTTGCCCAGTTTCTGGATTTATACACTCTATCACTCAGCAATTGCTAAAGGGATTGAAAGTTCCAAATGCTTTCTTGCTTCATAATTCTATTTATAAATTCTCCCTTCCTTCTTTCTTCCCTTCTCACCACGGAAGTTGTATCATCCTTAATCACTCTCCTCATCACCAATTCCTTCCAAAGCATCTTATATTCTGGCAAGTTTACTTCCCTACCCTGTCTGTCTGCACTTATGTCCCAGGTATGGCTACAGTGTCACACCCTCCAATTATATTTCTTCATTGAAACAGAGAGAGCATAGACCATTTGGCTCTTCAGTTTTCGATATATATCACAAGTACTGTGTAATGTGTCATTTAGATATGTATCACATGCACTGTGTAATGTGTCATTTAGATATGAATCACATGTACTGTGTAATGTGTCATTTAGATATGTATCACATGCACTGTGTAATGTATCATTTAGATATGTATCACATGCACTGTGTAATGTGTCATTTAGATATGAATCACATGTACTGTGTAATGTGTCATTTAGATATGTATCACATGCACTGTGTAATGTGTCATTTAGATATGAATCACATGTACTGTGTAATGTGTCATTTAGATATGTATCACATGCACTGTGTAATGTGTCATTTAGATATGTATCACATGCACTGTGTAATGTGTCATTTAGATATGTATCACATGCACTGTGTAATGTGTCATTTAGATATGTATCACATGCACTGTGTAATGTGTCATTTAGATATGTATCACATGTACTGAGTAATGTGTCATTTAGATATGTATCACATGCACTGTGTAATGTGTCATTTAGATATGTATCACATGCACTGTGTAATGTGTCATTTAGATATGAATCACATGCACTGTGTAATGTGTCATTTAGATATGTATCACATGTACTGAGTAATGTGTCATTTAGATATGTATCACATGCACTGTGTAATGTGTCATTTAGATATGTATCACATGCACTGTGTAATGTGTCATTTAGATATGAATCACATGTACTGTGTAATGTGTCATTTAGATATGAATCACATGCACTGTGTAATGTGTCATTTAGATATGAATCACATGCACTGTGTAATGTGTCATTTAGATATGTATCACATGCACTGTGTAATGTGTCATTTAGATATGAATCACATGCACTGTGTAATGTGTCATTTAGATATGTATCACATGCACTGTGTAATGTGTCATTTAGATATGTATCACATGCACTGTGTAATGTGTCATTTAGATATGTATCACATGCACTGTGTAATGTGTCATTTAGATATGAATCACATGCACTGTGTAATGTGTCATTTAGATATGAATCACATGCACTGTGTAATGTGTCATTTAGATATGAATCACATGCACTGTGTAATGTGTCATTTAGATATGAATCACATGCACTGTGTAATGTGTCATTTAGATATGAATCACATGCACTGTGTAATGTGTCATTTAGATATGAATCACATGCACTGTGTAATGTGTCATTTAGATATGTATCACATGCACTGTGTAATGTGTCATTTAGATATGAATCACATGCACTGTGTAATGTGTCATTTAGATATGAATCACATGCACTGTGTAATGTGTCATTTGTGTTAACATCTAAAGATGTGCTGAGAGCAGCCCGCAAGTGTCACCACATATTCTGGTGATCTTTGAGATTGATGTACCATTCATTGAGATTGTGGCTGATTATCTATTTCAATATCATATTCCCAAACTCTCCCTAAACCCCTTTAAATATTTTGCATCTAGAAATGTATTGATCTCCTTAAACATATTCAGTGACTTGGCTTTCACATCCATCTGCATTCTGAATTCCCTAGGCTCACCACGCTCTGAGTGGAGAAGTTTCTTGGCCCTAAATCTCGGCCTTGTTCTTCTATCCTCTGACAAGTACAAACCGGGTCAACCAAATCTCTCCCCACACAGCAGCACTGCCACCTGTGGTGAATCTTCGGTAAATTCCACCAGTACAGAGAAAATATGAGCAAGGAGCAGGCCATTCGGCCCCTCTAGCCTGCCATGCAGTATGATCACAGCTGATGTATGCTGCCCTCAACTCCACTTCTGGGCCAGTTCCCCATCACACTCAATTCCCCAGTAGTTCAAATATTTACTTTATCTATCTGCACGTCAGGTATATTTAATGATCTCGGCCTCCACCACCCATGAAAGCAGAGAATTCCAGGGATTCACCACCTTTGTGAGAGAAGGTGCTCCCTGTGGTGGGAATACCCACTCTACGGTAAGGAGATCAAAACCACCCACAGTGCTCCAAATGTCTCTCCCCAAGGCTCCCCAGAACTGTAGCAAGAAATCCTTGAACTCCCTGCCCCATTGCACTGACACCCCAACACTACCTTGGAAATACAGTCCATTCCTTTTTCTCTCTCTCAATCTCTCTGTATAATTTATGTTAATAAGTTTATGTTAACTCATGTTTGTCATGTCTGTAATGCTCCGGAAAACTATATGCCTGCAACACAATGAACTTGAACTTGGACTTGAAGTGTGTGCTAAGTGAGATAGACTCAGAGTTGTCCAGTGGCTCAAAATGAGACACTCCTGAAATACCGTGGACCATGGGCAGCTACAGAAATATGCACCAACCTAGGCTGTAATCTCACAGCCCAGTGTCCCTCTCACTCTACTGTTACCTTCAAAACAGAGTCCTGGCTCCTGGCTTCCAGGAAGCAGCATCAGGCAATCCCTAAAAATGATGAGACACTGGTCTAAATGACAATGTTACAGAGCAAAAGCAAAGTGTTTACTGCATGTTTAAGTTACGTTAACTTATATTTGTGATGTTTGTAATATACAAAGAGCTGATTTTCATGGCCTTTATTCTCTGTGTATGCCCATGACATGTGTGGAATAACTGAACTATCCCGAGGAGCCTCAGGGGACAACCAATCCTGGCGAGGATTTTGAACAGGCCGTCTCTGCTCACAAGGTCGTAAGCCTTCATAACGTCAATGAAAGCGACGTAGAGTGGTTGTCTTTGCTCCACACAGACATGAAGGGCGTCATTCAGTTTGACGGCTCTTCTTTGGAGGCCTTCAACATCCGCAGCGGTGTGAAGCAGGGCTGTGTGCTTGCCCCCACCCTGTTCGGCATCTTCTTCACAGTCATGCTGAAGCACGCCTTTGGAACATCTACTGATGGTGTCTACCTCCACACCAGATCAGACCGGAGGCTATTCAGTCTGTCCTGGCTGAGGGCAAAAACCAAGGTTCGTGAAGTACTCATCAGGGACATGTTGTTTGCAGACGACGCGGCACTGGCAATACACTCTGAAGAGCAACTGCAACGCCTCATGGACAGCTTCTCAAGACCCCGCCAGGACTTCAGCTTGACCATCAGCCTGAAGAAGACCAAAGTGTTGGGTCATGGTGTTGAGCACCCCCCTGCCATTACCATCAACAACTACGAGCTGGAGGTAGTTCACCAGTTTACATACCTTGGCTCCACCATCACAGACAGCCTCTCCCTAGACCCCGAGATCAACAGACGGATCGGACGAGCAGCCTCAACATTCGCCAGGCTGGCAAAGAGAGTCTAGGACAACAGAAAGCTGATGCCACACACCAAAGTTGCAGTCTACAGGGCCTGCGTCCTCAGCACACTGCTTTATGGCAGCGAGACCTGGAGCCTCTACTACAGACAAGAGCAGCGTCTCAACGCCTTCCACCTTCGCAGCCTGAGACGCATCTTGGACATCATGTGGACTGACCGAGTCACCAACAATGGGGTCCTGGCCCGCGCCCAGATACCCAGCCTCTTCACCCTGCTCCAACAACACCGTCTCTGCTGGCTGGGCCACGTACACCGTATGTCAGACGGGAGGATCCCGAAAGACCTGCTGTACGGGGAACTGGCCTCCGGCAAGAGAGCACAAGGGCAGCCCCATCTTCGTTTCAAAGACGTTTGCAAGAGAGACATGAAGTCACTGAAAATGAACGTCGAGAGGTGGGAGGACATCGCAAGCGATCGCCCTCACTGGAGGCTGGAACTACGCAGAGGTCTAAAAAGAGGAGAAGAGAAGCTGAGTCTTGCTGCTGAAGAAAAGCGCACTCGTCGGAAAAACAGCACCAAGATAACAATGGAGGACAGTGCCTTCAAGTGCAGTCATTGCAGCCGAAACTGTCACTCCCGTGTGGGCCTCTACAGCCACAACAGACGCTGCTCTAACACAAACTGAAGCAAGACTTTCCAGGCGCAGATCCATGGTCTCGCGAGACTAACGGATGTCACCAATGCCCGTGACAGTAAACCTGACCATACAACTGGAAATCGGTATTCAAAGAATAAACACAAGTGATTCTACAGACTCCGTAGATGCTGCCTGACCTGCTAAGTTCTCCCAGCATTCTGTGTGTTGCTCCTGCATTCAAATCCTCTTGCTGTGAAGGCTAAAATAAGATTCACGTTTGCACCTAATGAATAATGTTCCCTTGGGTCATACACTGCCTGCAGCACACACTTTTACTCCACTCATACTATCAGATTCAGGTTTATTACCACTGGCATGTGATGTGAAATTTGTTAACTTAGCAGCAGCAGTTCAATGCAATACATAAACTAGCAGAGAAAAAGATAATAATAATAAATAAATAAAATTAAAATATAATAATAAACAAGTAAATCAATTACGTACATTGAATAGATTAAAAATGTGCAAAAACAGAAATACTGTATATTTTTTAAAAAGTGAGATAGTGTCCAAAGATCCAACGTCCATTTTGGAATCGTTTCTAACCCAGTCCTCCCACCCAATCTTTGCCACCAAATCCCTCCCATTCCTCAGACTAGAATGGTCTTTAAGGACCACCTCATGAGGCTGGCTGTAGAGGGAGGGGAGGCAGCATTTTCGGAGGGCATCCCTTCCTCGGAATCTTCCCTCAATGAATCATTGCGGAGTGAAATTTATTGTGCTGGTGTTAATCCAACAATAACTTCAACACATCAATTGAATTACAGGAAATTGAAAGTTATTATCTTTTTAGACCAATCCACTAAACCATTTATTCAAAGTCTACTGGGACCTGAGTAATCATACAAAGCTGGAAAATAGACAGAATTATTTTCAATTGTATCATTAATATTCGTATGCATTGTTAAATTTAGAACACTCTTTACATATTGACGCTACTTACTAGATAAACAATTTGTAGTCTTATTCTATTTAGGTCTGTTGGAGAAGCTTATAGATGTCTCTAACATCTCTGGAGGACAAGCTCAAAATCACTGCTCAGACGTCACCCAGGTTGCATCACCGTCTTATATGGAGGGACTAATGTGCTGGATTGGATTGGAAAAAGCTGCAGACCCAGCCAGCTCCATCGTGGGCACAAGCCTCCCCAACATCGAGGACCCTACGAAAGGCAACGCCTCAGAAAGGCGGCATCCATCACTAAGGCCCCCTATTATGCAAGGCATGCCCACTTCTCATTGCGATCATCAGGGAAGAGGTACAGGCGTCCGAAGACACATACTCCATGTTTTATGAACTGAACTATGAGGGCACTACCTCACTATTTTTACTCCCTTTGCACTACTTATTTAATTATATATATAGTAATTTATAGTTTTTTTATGGATTGCCCTGTATTGCTGCTGCAAAACAACAAATTTCACAATGTATGTCAGTGATTCTGATTCTGATACTGTATTCAGTTCTGATCACCACAGTATAAACTATAGGAAAGGTGTAGTTGTGCTGGAGAGAGTTAAGATGACATTCACCAGATTGTTGCCTGGATTGGAGGACTTTAGCTATTGCATAGTCTGAGCTTGTGTTGTTGAAGGAGGATGAGGAGTGACCGTATTTACAGGATAGACAGCCAGAACCTTTTGCTCATGGTAGAAATGTCAGAAAATAGAAGGCATAGCTCAGGGTGAGAGGAAAGAGTTTTAAAGAGGATCTGAGAGATGAGTTTTTCACATAGAGAGTCAGTTAATATTTGCCAGAGGAGGTGGTGGAAACAAATACCATGTTTAGGAGATGTTTAGCTAGGTATTGAAATAGATAAGGTGTAGAAGGATATAATACTATTGTAGACAAATGGACAATTTAGATAGAGAAAAGGGTTCAGCAGGGATGTGATGGGCTGAAGGGCTTGTATGACATGCTGATTCTAAGCGGTATTTGCTTAAGCTGAAACAGGATCCAATATCTAATGATCGGTGCTGTTAGTATAAAAGACTGGTGAATGGTGAAGTGTTCAAAGTTCAAAGTAAATTTATTATCAAATTATATATATATAACCCAGATATTAATTTTCTTGTGGTCAGACTCAATAAATCCATAATAGAATATTAACCATAATAGAATCAATGAAAGACCGTACCAACTTAGGCATTCAACTAATCTGCAAAAGACAACAAACTGTGCAAATACAAAAAGAAAGAAATGATATTATTAAATAAATAAGCAATAAATATCAAGATCATGAGATGAAGAATCCTTGAAAGTGAGTTGTGGGAACATTTCAGTGATGGGGTGAATGAAGTTTAGTGAAGTTATCCCCTCTGGTTCAAGAGCCTGATGGTTGAGGGCTAATAACTGTTCCTGAATCTGCTGACGCAAGTCCTGAGGCTCCTGTACCTTCTTCCTGATGGCAGAAGCAAGAAGAGAGCCATGTTCTGGATGGTGGGATTTCATGATGATGGATGCTGCTTTCCTGCAACAACGTTTCATGTAGACGTCAGTGGTGGGGACGGCTTTCCCACGATGGACTGGGCCGTATCTACTACTTTTTGTAGGATTTTCTATTCAAGGGCATTGGTGTTTCCATATCAGGCTGTGATGCAGCCAGTCAATATACTCTCCAACACATATCTATAGAAGTTTCTCAATATTTTAGATGTCATGCCAAAGCTTTTCAAATTCCTAAGGAAGTAGAGACCCTGCCGTGCTTTCTTCATAACTGGACTTGCTTGCTGGGCCCAGGACGGATCCTACAAAATGAAAATACTGAGGAACTTAAAGAAGCTAACTCTCTCCAACGCTGAGCTTCAAGCGAGGACTGGCTCATGGATCTCTGGTTTCCTGCTCTTGAAGTCAATAATCAGCCCTTTGGTCTTGCTGACACTGAATGAGAGATTGTTGTTATGGCACCACAAAGCCACATTTTCAATCTCCCTCCTATATGCTGATTTGTCACCACCTATGATTAGGCCAACAACTGTGGTGTCACCAGCAAACTTAAATATGGCATTGGAGCTGTGTTTAGCCACACAGTCATAAGTGTAAAGTGAGTAGAGCAGGGGGCTAAGCACACAGTCTTCTGGTGCACCTTTGCTGATGGAAATTGTTCAGGAGATGATGTTGCCAATGCGAACTGACAGGCGTCTGCAAGTGATAAAATTGAGGATCCAATTGCATAAGGACATGTTGAGGCCAAGGTCTTGAAGCTTATTCATTAGTTTTGAGAAGATGATGGAGTTTAATGCTGAAAAATGTGAGGTGCTACATTTTGGTAGGATTAATCAAAATAGGACATACATGGTAAATGGTAGGGCATTGAAGAATGCTGTAGAACAGAGGGATCTAGGAATAATGGTGCATAGTTCCCTGAAGGTGGAATCTCATGTGGATAGGGTGGTGAAGAAAGCTTTTGGTATGCTGGCCTTTATTAATCAGAGCATTGAGTATAGGAGTTGGGATGTAATGTTCAAATTGTAAGGTCAAACTTGGAGTATTGTGTACGGTTCTGGTCACCGAATTATAGGAAAGATGTCAATAAAATTGAGGGAGTACAGAGGAGGTTTACTAAAATGTTGCCTGGGTTTCATCTCCTAAGTAACAGAGAAAGGTTGAACAAATTAGGTCTTTATTCTTTGGAGCGTAGAAGGCTGAGGGGGGACTTGATAGAGGTGTTTAAAATTATGAGGGGGATTGATAGAATTGATGTGGATAGGCTTTTTCCATTGAAAATGGGGGAGATTCAAACAAGAGGACATGAGTTGAGAGTTAAAGGGCAAAAGGTTAGGGGTAACATGTGGGGGAACTTCTTTATTCAGAGAGTGGTAGCTGTGTGGAATGAGCTTCCAGCAGAAGTTGAGGCGGGTTCGATGTTGTCATTTAAATTTAAATTGGATAGATATATGGACAGGAAAGGAATGGAGGGTTATGGGCTGAGTGCAGGACGGTGGGACTAGGTGAGAGTAAGAGTTCGGCATGGACTAGAAGGGCCGAGATGGCCTGTTTCTGTGCTGTAATTGTTATATGGTTATATGATGGTATTGAATGCCAAGCTGTAGTTGATAAAGAGCATCTTTGCTGTCTGGACGTTCCAGGGTTGAGTGAAGAGCCGATGAAATGGCATCTGATGTGGATGTGTTGTAGTGGAATCTAAATCGTTTCTCAGGCAGAAGTTGATATCTTTCATCACCAACCTCTCAAAACACTTCATCACTGTGGGTGTAAGTGCTACTGGACGATAGTCATTGAGGCAGCTCACCAGGATATTCTTAGACATTGATATGTGTTTCCTATTTCACTGACAATAGCAAGGATCACCAAGATCCCTTTGCCACTCAGGGCCACTCCCACACTTTAGACTGAGGACCATGGGGAGCAAGGAGAGTTCCAGATGGGAATTATTTCAGTGCAATCCCAAGGTTTGACAGGGCGGCAGGCGGACTTGACAGCCTGCAGCAATATTAAACCACAGGTTTATTCCTGGCTTTATGATGCATAAAGCTAAATTTCCATGGAGATTTTGTGAAATCCACCGAAATGTCACAGCTGAGAAAGTCAATTGCATGGTGCTGTTTATTTCAGTTTTATACAATTGGAAATCAATTTTTAACAAATGAAGTGTGTCACTCCAGAAATCTGATAGGGCAAAAGTTATCCTTGTGCACTAATAATACGTCCCTAGATTCAAGAATGTGCAAGACATTTTCATTCCCTATCCAGTTTTCCTTCTGAAATATTGTAGGGAACCAGACTGAGTTCAAAGTTCAAAGTAAATTTATTACCAAGGTACGTACACCACATACAACCCTGAGATTCATTTTTCTGCAGGCTCTCACAGGAAGACAAAGAAATACAACAGAATCCACAAAACACTACACACAACAAAGACCAACAACCCGCAAAAGAGGACAAATAGTGCAGATAATTAACACAAGAGTGAAGAAATAAAAGATAGGGCATGTGCATGAAAACGTGAGTTGTTCTGGTCATGACTTTAACTGGTCAATCCTCGCACAAGTAGGTCTTCCCAGCACAAAATTGGAGTGGGAGCTTCATTACCTTATGTTCTTCTGACCCCTCCACTACTCTGCGCCAACAGCTCCCCACCACCACCACCACAGTTCCCCACTGCTACCCTCTCTCTTGATTCCCATGTCCCAATCCTTTGAGATAACAATGGAAAACTTTGGAAATTCTCAGCAGGATTGGTAGCATCTGCGGAAGGAGGAAAAGAGTTAATGTTTCAACTCAGATTTTATGTGGCATTAGTCAGACTGCACAGAGTATTGTGAGCAATTTTGGCCCCATGTCTATAAAAGGATGTGCTGGCATTGGAGAGCGTCCAGCGGAGGTTCACAAAAATGATCCTTGGAATGAAGGGATTAATGTACGAGGGGCATTTGATTGCTCTGGGCTTGTATTGCTAGAGTTTAGAAGAATGAAGGGGGATCTCATTGAAACCTTTTGAATAATGAAAGGACCACACAGAGTGGACGTGGAAAGGATGTTTCCTGTAGTGGATGAATCTAGAACCAGAGGTTCAGAATAAAATGATGTTTCTTTAGAACAGAGATGAGGAGGAATACTTTCAGCCAAAGGTTTGTGGATCTCTGGAATTCATTGTCACAGACGGCTGTGATTGTCATTGTGTATATCTAAAGTGGAGGTTGATAGGTTCTTGCTTAGTAAGGGCATGAAAGGTTATAGGGAGAAGGCAGGAGAATCAGACATGAGAAAATTTGATGGACCAAGTGGCCTAACCCTGCTCCTATGTCTTATGTCCGCGGTCCCCAACCACCGGGCCGCAGAGCATGCGCTACCGGGCCGCGAGGAAGCGATATGATTTGGTCAGCTGCACCTTTCCTCGTTCCCTGTCACGGCCACTGATCAGCCTTTACGCATGCGAGGTCATGACCCGCGCGTTATCCGTGTCAGGGCGGGAAGGCGATCAACTCCTCGAGCTTGCAAATGACGACGGGCTGAAAAGTATGTTTGACATAACATCTCTGTCGGCATTTTGGATCAAAGTCAAGGCTAAATATCCTGAGATAGCCACGAAAACACTGAAAACGTTGCTTCCATTTCCAACATTTTTCTGTGAAGCGGAGTTTTCTGCAATGAATGCAACGAAAACTAAACTGCGGAATAGACTGAACATCAGGAACCCCCTTCGAGTATCGCTGTCTCCCATCACCCCTCGATAGGACCGTCTTGTTGCAGGGAAACAAGCCCAGGGCTCCCGCTGATTCAGCGATATTGGTGTGTTGTAATGATTTTATATATTCATACGGGGAAAATATGTGCTGTGCGTTTAATGTCCAAACGATACTTAAAATGTTATGATGCTATTGACATATAACCATATAACAATTACAGCATGGAAACAGGCCATCTCTCCCCTTCTAGTCCGTGCCGAACGCTACTCACCTAGTCCCGCCGAACTGCACTCAGCCCATAACCCTCCATTCCTTTCCTGTCCATATACCTATCCAATTTTTCTTTAAATGATCATACCGAACCTGCTTCTGCCACTTCTACTGGAAGTTCGTTCAACACTTCAAGCTCCCCTGATAATTGACTTATCATTATATCCATGCGAGGAAAATATGCCCTCTGTGTTTAATATTAAATTCGTAGATAATCCTTTTTAGAAACAAAATTGAGTGTATTACCCACTTATCACCTATATTCCAGTAGTGATTAACACCCACCCCCACGAACAGAATCTCCAAAAAGGATTTGCTTTTGGGGGGGGGGGGCGCGGTAGGTCACAACGCGCATGCACATTGGTGCCCGCGCAATGCTTCATGGTCATTGTAGTCTTTTGTGTAAACAACGCATTTGACTGCTACTCCTGTTCGTTGGCAACCCCACCCTACCCCGCCCCAACCCCCCCCCCCCACCCCGGTCGGCCGGTCCGCAAGAATATTTCAATATTAAACCGGTCCGCAGTGCAAAAAAGGTTGGGGACCCCTGTCTTATGTCATAGGACCAAAGAAGAGTGGGGCACCCAGGATCAAAATAATTGTTGACCTGCCTTGCAAAACCCATGAAGCACATTGGAGGCAGCCTGATCAAGGCTAGTGAGTGGAGCATTGGTCCTTATTGTGAGGAGGGTGCAGCGGAAAAGTGGGACATGCTAACTCTGTTTCTCAAGGTGACTTGGCCTGTTGAGCCTTATCTAATGCATGTGCATCAACTTTTTCCCAGGGAAAGGGAATCACAAACCAGGGGGCCATAGGCTTAAAGTGAGAGCAGAGAGATTTAAAAAGGACCTGAGGCACAGTCTCTTCATGCAGTTGGCGATGAGTCTATGGAATGAGCTGCCTGAGAAAGGTAAAACAAGAATATATGAAAGGCATTTGGACAGGAGCATGGATAGGAAAGGGCATGGCCAAACACAGGCAAATGGGATTAGATTACATAGGCATCTTGGTTGGCATGGACTAGGTAGGCTGAAGGGCCTGTGATGGCTCTAGGCTCTGACCAGTTCTATACCACCAACTCCTCATCCAAATGAACAACCATGAACATCGGCTGTCCATTTCCCTCCACATATGTTGCCTGACCCACTGACTTCCTCTAGTGCTTTATGCTTTACCTAACACTCACCTCGCTGAGGCCCATGACATGTCTGAATGCACTGTTCCTCCACAGTCCGCGTATTGTGTCCATTCCTCTGATCCTCGGCCATTCCTACCCTTCTTTTGTCTATTGACTGACCCAAACCGCCAAAACAGGCATACAGGAGATTCTGCAGATGCGGTAAAAATTCCCAGCTTCTCACATCATTTCATTTCCTCCCCTCCACCCACCTCACCTGGTCAACTTGTTCTCCCCCCCCACCCCCCATTTTTTAAATTCTGGCTTCTGCCCATGCCATCTCCAGTCCTGATGAAGTGTCTCAGCCTGAAACAACTGTTTGTTTCACTTCATAGTCACAGCCTGACCTGCTGAGTTTCTCCAGCATTTGTGTGTGTTGCACCAAAATGGGACTTTGCCTAAGACAGTTGGAAAGGTATGTGAATAGGAAAGCTTTGGACCACAAAACCATGTGACCATAAGAGCTAGTAGCAGAATAAGGACATTCAGGCCACCAGGTCTGCTCCATGGCTAATATGTTATTCCACTCATCCCCATTCTCCAATCTTTTCCCTGTAACTATGATATCTTGACTAATCAATAACCTATCAATCTCTGCTCTTAATATACTGAATGTCTTGACTTCCACAGCCATGAGTGACAACGAATTCCACAGATTCACCACCCTCTGGCTAAAGAAATTCCTCTTCATCTCTGTTCTAAATGGACGTCTCTCTATTCTGAGGCTGTGTCATCTGATCCTGGACTCACCCTCTATAGGAAATATCCTCTCCACCTCTACTCTATCAAGGCCTTTCAATATTCAATAGGTTTCAATGGGTACGGGTGAGACCTGGACTGGACATCCTGTTCAATCAAGGAAGACAAAACCTCTTCCTCAGCCTCTCCCTTCCAGTGCAATGATCACTGTTTGACTTGCCATGCAGGAGGTCACTTGCATATGCCCCCCCTACACTACTGTGCCCATAGCAATGCCTTCACATGGCATCCCTGTTCTTACTGAGTTTCCTATGTCATGGCCGGACCAAGTATCCAGCAGTATAACTGGGTGGGCAAGCTGGTCTCATCAGCCACAAAGCCATCAGTTCTGTCATCTATGTCATTGACATATAACATGAAAATAAGCGGCCCCAACGCCGACATCTTCAGAACACCACTAGTCACCAGCAGCCATCCAGGAAAGGCCCCCTTTATTCCCACTTTTTGCCCTCTGCCGGTCAGTCAATTTCTATCTGAGTCTGTATGATTCCTGTAATACCACAGCCACTTTTGTTCAGCAGCCTCATGTGTGGCACCTTGTCAAAGATCTTCTGAAAATCCAGGTAACCACCATCCACTGACTCTCCTTTGTCTATCCTACTTGCTATTCCTTCAAACAACTCGAATAGTTTGTCAAGCAAGATTTCCCCTTAAGGAAAACTATTCTGACTTTGGCCTATTTCATCATGTGCCACCAAGTACCCCCAAACCCCATTCTTAATAACGGACTCCAACATCTTCCCAAACACTGAAGTCAGGCTAACAGGCCTGTAATTTCCTTTCTTCTGCCTCCCTCCATTCTTAAAGAGTAGAGTGAAATTTGCAATACTTCAGTACTCTGAAACCATTCCAGAATCTATTGATCGATCACAAAGGCTCATTACGTTATTTAACAAAGGAGAGACTATTCAAAATATTTCCTAACATAGACAACTATTGTGATAGGTGTAAAACTGAAGTAGCCATTTTGTCACATATGTTCTGGTCATGTTCTTCATTAAAATCTTTTATTTTCTACAATTTCTAAAGCTCTGAAAATTAATTTACAACCTAATACATTGACTGTCTTATTTGGAATAGTTCCGCATCATATTCAGGGTATTTCATCTTCAGACCAACATGTAATTGCATTTGTCACATTGTTGGCAAGAAGGGCTACTTTATTGAAATGGAAAGATACCTCTATCCCTACATTAGTTCAATGGTTTTCTCAAGTAATGTTATGTCTTAGTTTGGAAAAAATTAGAAGTAGAACTTTTGATCCTCGATTCAATTTCGAGAGAAGATAGGGCTCTTTTGCCAAATATTATCATTTAATTTGAATTAATTTATATGGTTTCCTTACAATCAAATTTTATATAAATGTGAATTGGCGGTTGATGATTTTTCATCTTTATATGTATAGATGATTGTAAGACTTATTGCTCCGGGAGTTGGTTCCTAATGGTTTTTTTCCCTCTCTTTTTTCTTTTTCTTTCTCTTGTAGTTACTGTTTTTGTTTCTTTTAGTAGTTGGGGTTCTCCTTTTCCTTCTTTTCTTTATAAAAAATATTTTTTTTCATTACCATATATTATTCTTTTTTGATAAGTTTTTTTCTTCAGCTTTATTAACTGTATATATATCAATTTGCTGAAATCTTGTACAATTTTAAGGCTGTAGAAGATTATATATCAATAAAAAGATTTTAAAAATGAAATAAAGGCTCATCACTAACACCTCCACAATCTCTTTAGCTGTCTCTTTCAGAACCCTGGGGTGTAGTCCATCTGGTTCAGTTGACTTATCTACCTTCAGACCTTTCAGCTTCCCAAGCACCTTCTCCTTAATAATAACAACCACAATCACTTCTGCCCCAACACCTTCAAATTCCCTTAAACCTTTACCCTTTTAACCTTTAATTCATGACCTCTAGTTCTAGTCCCACTCAACCTCAGTGGAAAGAGCCTGCTTGCCTTTACTTTATCTCATCCATCCATTTGTAAACCTCAATCAAATCTCCCCTCATTGACTCAGTGTTCATCCCAAGTGACTCCTGATTTTCTTGCTGGTGTTCTAAAGTCTCCACTGCCTCACCAGCAGGACACTTGTAGGTCCAGTCAGCCCATTATATGGTTATCTGCATATTTTAAGGACGACACCGCATTTATACAGTATAACCGCCTTCAATCCTCAGTACAACACAGTCTACTTCACAGGCAATCAGATCTCTCCTGGGACCAGTACATGACTGCCGCCACAAAGAAAGCATGACAACGTCTCAACTTTCTTAGAGCTTGGCACCAATTCAGCATGTCACATAACACGTTGACAAACTTCTATAGATGCCCAGTCCATCACAGGTAAAACCCTCCACACCATTGAGCTCATCTATAAGGGGAGCTAGCACAAGAAAGCAGCATCCATCATCAAGGACTCCATCATCCAGGCCATGATCTCTTCTCAATGCTACCACTGGGCAGGAGGTGCAGGAGCCTTAGATTCCACATCACCAGGTTTAAGAACAATTTTTATCCCTCAACCATCAAGTGCCTGAACCAACATGGATAACTTTACTCACCTCAACAATGAACTGATTCCACAGCCTTTTGACTTACTTTCAAGGACTCTACGACCCATGTTCTCAGTATTATTTATTTACTTTGTTAAATTATTGGAACAGTTTGCCCTCTTTTGCACATTGGATATTTGTCAGTTTTTGTTATGTACTGTAAATGTTATCATATTTCTTTATTTTCCTGTAAATGTCTGCAAGAAAATGAAACTCAGCGTAGTACATGGTGCATAATCGTACTTTGATAATAAATTTACTTTGAACTTACAAATTTGATATCTGGTATCTATTTTATTTCCATAATGCATAAATTCTCACAGGCAGTGTGTGACATGGTGCTACAAGGAGAGGTTGGGCAAACTAGGGATTCTTTCTCCAGAGCAGCGGAGACTGAGGGGAGACCTGGTGGATGTTTATAAAACTATGGCAGTCATAATTAGACAGTAAGTATCCTTTTTCCCCATGGTCGAAATGTCCAATAAAAGAGGGCATGCATTTAAGTGAGAGGGGGAAAGTTCAGAGGAGCTGTGTGGGGCAAGTACATTTTAACAGAGGCTGGTGGGTGCCTGGGATGTGTAGCCAGGGTCAGGTATGATAGTGGTGTTTAAGGGGCTCTTAGAGAGGAACAGGAACGTGCAGAGAATGGAGAAACAGGGACTGTGTGCAGGCAGAAAGGATTAGTTTAATTAGTTTGGCACAACATTGTGGGAAGAAGGGTCTGTTCCTATACTGTAACTTTTCTATGCTTTGTGTTTCCTATCTCACAACACAGAAATGAGGTAAATAAGGTGTAGAAGCAGAATGCGGCCATTCAGCCCATTGTATCCACTGTTTATTCGTGGCTGATATTTTCAACTCCTCTCTCTCTTGCCATCTCTCCGCTACTCTTATCGCTTATCACTTCAGAACCTATCTGTCTCTGCCTTAAATAGAACTATTGACTTGGCTTCCACTGATCACATTGGCAACGCATTTCACGATTCACCATCCTCTGCCTGAAGAAATTCCTCCATCTCTATTCTAAAGGGTCATCTCTATATTCTGAACCCGTGCTCTTGGATCCTATATTCTCCTGCTGGAAACATCTTCCCACATCCACTCTATCCAGGATCCTGTATTTCCCCACATCCACTCTATCCGAGATCCGATATTCCCCACATCTGCTCTATCCGGGATCCTATATTCCTCTCATCCACTCTATCCGGGATCCTGTATTCCCTACATCCACTCTATCCGGGATCCTGTATTCCCCTCATCCACTCTGTCCGGGATCCTATATTCCCCTCATCCACTCTCTCTGGGATCCCATATTCCCCACATCCACTCTATCCGGGATCCTATATTCCCCACATCCACTCTATCCGGGATCCTATATTCCCCTCATCCACTTTCTCCGGGATCCCATATTCTCCACATCCACTCTATCCGGGATCCTATATTCCCCACATCCACTCTATCCGGGATCCTATATTCCCCTCATCCACTCTATTTGGGATCCCATATTCCCCACATCCACTCTCTCCGGGATCCCATATTCCCCACATCCACTCTATCTGGGATCCTGTATTCCCCTCATCCACTCTATTTGGGATCCTATATTCCTCTCAGCCACTCTATCCAGGCCTTTCTATATCTGGTGGGGTTTCAATGAGATCCTTGCTTTTCATTTTGAACACCATTAAGTACAGGCTCAGAGACATCAAGTGCTGTTCATATTCCCAGGATCCTGGGAACTGTCCCGTATCTTCTCCAGGGCCAGCACATCTTTCCTTAGATATGGGGCCAAATATTGCTCAAAATTGTCCAGAGAATCCTTGGTGACTTATTTCACACATGGATATAGATGAGCTCAATGAGATTTCCCTCCCTCCTTGATGTCAGAGCAGGTTAAAAGGTTGGCACACAATTGTGAGCTGAAGGTCTGTGTTCCATGAGTATAGGGCAGAGGGTACTAAGTGAGACTTACAGGTTAAAACATAAAATAGATGGTGGGGCACCACACAGAACAGCTCAGAAGACCAGAAGAGAGCCTATGAAGTTTGCTTCACTTCCATCAGTGCAGGCAGCTCGAGTCTGAGAACCCCTTCTGAAGCCGACACACATGACAGCTGTCCTTCATTCACCCCACTGGGCTGAAGATTTGGAGCGGCTGGATCTTGTGCTGAAGATTTGGAGCAGCATGGGTTCTGCCTTGTTGAAGGACTAGAAGGTGGTGGGGAGTGGAAGAAACCACTAAACATTCAGCAGATAAGAGAGGGGCATTTAAGAGGCTCTTAGATAGGCCAGGAGGGCATGGACAATGTGCAGGCAGATCTCCCCAGTCTTTGTCTCACCATTTTGGGGGGAAGGGTCTTCTATAGCCATGATGGCTCTAATGTACAAGAGCAAAGCTCAGAGCCAGTCCCAGTTGTGAGAAGAGGTCCAAAGTAACAACTGAGAGATCATCGTAACTCAATCCATGCCTTTGTCAGAGTCAGCAGTGGTGACTGGACTCAGTGTTGTCTGTGTACAGTGATGTTGACTGCCACCATCTACCTCAGGTCTGGAAACACAGCCAGGGAACTTAAAGGTAAAGTGAATAATCCTCTCACCTACCCTTCAAACACCACATAGATCAGCTAATTGGCAACAGGAAAATGGCACGAACCTGAACCCTGCTGCTCACAAGGGCTGTTTCTACTGTGTATCGGGTGTTTTCGGAGTGTGGTTATTCATCTAGAAGAAAAAACAGGTGAGGGGAGGATTGGGGGAGAAAGAGCACAGTTAATGCACAGGACACCTGACAGATACATTTGAAGCCCGAATCAGGGGGCTTTGCTTCAAATCACACCCAACGCTGACGCGACTGAGATGTGACTCAGAAATGGAATACAGTGCGATACTTGTACTATGATGGAGAAGGTCATTCACTCCATCAAGTCTAAGCTATCTCCCAGTACATTCACATCAGCTGTTATTTACCTGACCTCTCTCATATGCCTATCAAATCTCCCCATCTCTCCAGCCACCCAGTTACAAATAGAAACAGGGAAGAGTTAGATTGATCTTAGAGCAGGCTGCAACCTCGGCACAGCGTCGTGAGCTGGAGGGCCTGTACTGTGCTGTAATGTTATATACAGTATTCTAAGTCCTACACTCTGGTCAATTTACAGCGACCGGTTGGCCTACCAACCTGCACATCTCTAGGATTTAGGGACATGGGAGCAAACCAGAGCATCGGGGGGAGAGTGCAAACTCCACGTGTTCAAAATTGAGCTCATGTCACTGGAGCTGAGAAGTTATTAGCACTAACCATCTAGGATTAACAGTAGGCATCCTGTCCCTCTGCCTCTCCATCACCTTCAGCTCCTGGGACCATTCTCTATCCTCCAGAGGTACGGCAATGGCTGACAATGGGATTCCCACCCCACATAACCCCACACCCCCTGCCTTTACCCTTTGTCTGTGGCCTTCCTGGACTGAGATGGAAATGGGAAGCAGCCAATGGGCAATTCTTCTCCTCTGGCTCTATGCAACCCTGGGCATTTGCTCGGTCCTGCCCTTAAGTCTGTTTGCTTTTGACCTCTCCTCACCACAGCCATGTTAAAGGCCTGCACTCCCCACTCCTCACCCAGCTGATTGGGAGAATTGAGGCTCAGGCTTAGAGTGGAGGCATTGGACACTGACATTGACTCTTCAAAGGTCACATTTGAGGGCAGAAGACAGGGTTAATAGCAGTGTGGAGGAACAGCTGGATCTTGGGGTGCACGTCCATAGATCCATCAAATTAACCATGCAAGTTGATAGGATTGTTCAGAAGACGTGTGCTTATATGGTGTGTTGGTTCACTGGGCAGGAGATTGAATTCAAGAGCTGCAAGGTATAGTTGCAACTCTATGAAACGCTGGTTAGACCACACAGAGTACTGTGTTCAGTTCTGGATGCCTCCTTATAGGAAGGATGTGGAAGCTTTAGAGAGGATGCAAAGGAAATTTGTCAGGGTACTGCCTGGATTAGACAGCATGTCTTATTATAAAAGGATGAGCAAGCTTGGACTCTTGCTTTGGATGGAAGGAGAATGAGGGGTGATAAGAGGCATAGATTGAGTGGATAACCAGAGACTTTTCCCCAGCGCAGAAATGGCTAATACCAGGGGGGCATAATCTTAAAGTAATTGGTGGTAAGTGTAACGGGAAAGTCAGAGGTAGGATTTTTACACAGAGAGTGGTGGGTACATGGAATATCCAGTCAGGGGTGGTGGTAGAGGCAGAAACATTCAGGACATTTAAGCGACAGATAGGCACATGGATGATAGAAAACTGAAGGGCAATGTGGGATGGAAAGGTTAAGATCGATCTTAAAGTTGGATAAAAGATCAGCACAACACGTGGGCCGAAGAGCCTGTGCTGTGCTGTTAGGTTCAATGTACTATGTTTGATGTTCTATGTTTATAACAGCAGTGAGCCTGAGGGTACAGGGAAAGTCCTGGAGGAAAGGAGCAGGTGAAGCGCTTCTAAATGTAACAGTCAAGCATTGACTGAAGAAATAAAACAGTCTCACAGGGGGAAAGAGTCACTTAATTTTAGTTCATGCAATGCTTTATGAACCCTACCTTTCATTATCTACCAAAAACAATTTCCTCTGCAAATTGCCCTAATGATGAAAGCTCATCTTAATAGCCGCAGGCTGCAGATTTGACAATCCGTGTGAAGGAGAAATTATGGCCTAACATTTAAATCAGTGGGGAATCATCAAAGGCAGAGATCAGCTCTTTATTAAATACATTTTAAATGTGACTGATATGCCGTGCCGCTGGGTCACAGCGCTCAAAGTGTGAGTAATTTGCAAACACATTGAAGGATTTAAAAGACCCCGTTGAATACCACCCAATTTACTTGCTTGTCTTTGTTCTCCAGTGAAATCAATGAGGGTTCAGGGATGGGGGAAGGGGGAAGTCCAGGCAGTTTTGCGAAGGTTCCATGATGGCCTCGTTGAGGCAGGTACAATAACAACATTTGGGTAACAGCAGTTTAGAGAAATGTTAACAAATGGGACTAGCTTGGCGAAACCATGGTCAGCATGGATGAATTGGGCTGAAGGACCTCTCTCCATTCTGTACTACACCATGACTAGAACACACAAACCTTGGACTCTGAGACAAGGCTGGCATGTAAAGTTGAATCAATGGGAAGGATTGTTGAGTAGGGTACATGTGTAATTCATGTGTCATGGCTGATCTCTGGTGGCCAGGTCATTATTTTTTGTTATTTCACAGTAATTTTACAAATGCATTTGTTTTACGATTCTTGCCATTTTTATGCTATAATTTTGCGAGTTGGTTTTTCAAGGGAAGTATGCTACCAGCTTGAAGCAAATTTAGAACAGACTGAACTCATCAATGAGTGATTATTGTGCAGGCCAAGTTTTTGGTATGTTTAAAGAGGAGGTTGGTAGGTTATTGATTGGCAACAGTATCAAAGGTTACAGGGAGAAGGGAGGAGAATGGAATTGAGAGGAAAATGAATCAGTCATGATGGAATGCCAGAACAGATTCATGGGCCCAAATGGCTTAATTCTGCTCTTATGTCTTACGGTCAAAATGTTCAATGACTCTGAAGGAAGGAGGCAAATGGTTGTGTTGAATTGTTCTCTGATCTTGGGAATTTACTTGCAAATGTTGTGTTACCATACAAGGAGACATCATCTGTGCGCTGTTACTTTCAGGGGAGGCAAAGAGTACATATAGAGCCATGTAAATGAAAATTAATAAAATGAAATTGCAGCTGCAAATTTGAAAGAAATGTTAAATACTAGAGGTTTAATTTGACAGGGGTAAAGTTTGAAGGGCATGTATGAAGCAGGTTGATTACACAGAGAGTGGTAGGCACCTAGACAGTGCTACTAGGGTGGCAGTGGAGGCAAATACTATAGCAGAATTTAAGAAGCAATGAGATAGATACATGGATACAGAATTTAAGAAGCAATCAGAAAGACACATAGACAGTCATGTCACTGAAGCATTATACACTCAGTGACTACATTATTAGGTACACCTGTATACCTGCTTATTAATGCACATATCTAATCATTCTATCATGTGGCAGCAACTCAGTGCATAAAAGCATAGAGACATTGACAAGTGCTTCAGTTGTTATTCAGACCAAACATTAGAATGGGGAAGAAATGTGATCTAATTGACTTTGAATGTAGAATGATTGTTGGTGTATTACAGAGTGGTTTAAATATCCAAGAAACTGCAGATCTCCTGGGATTTTCATGCACAACGGTCTTGAGTTTATCGAGGATGGTGCACAAACAAAACCATTCACTGAGCAACAGTTCTGTGGGCAAGGTGCCTTGTTAATAAGACGGGTCAGAAGATAATGGCCAGACTGGTTCAAGTGGACAGAAAGGCAACAGGAGGTTCCTAATAAAGAGGCCGCTGAGTGCTGAACACATACAAGAGATGTGCAGTTCAAGTTGGCTTCTTGGTTGGCACAAACTAGGTGGGCCAAAGCCTCCTCCTGTTCCCTTTAATTGTGAGCTGACACATTCAGCTGTACTGTCATCCCAATTACGTAACCTTCACCAGGAGCAGAAAGCTCACCAGATGCAAAACAGACTTGCATACCTAGCTTCTTACAGGAACTGTCCAAATAAACAGGATATGACAGTGCTGGTCAGTGTAAGCCTCCCAGCTCCTCACATACAGGTATCTACCTACTGCACACAGCGGCTTCCATGAACTGAGCTGATAGCGTGTGAGCTGCAATGGTTAGCATGACACAATGATACTCCATTGCAACGGCTTGCAGCCAACAATGTAGGATGACTGCATGTGCGTTCTATGGGAATTTAAGGAACAGAAATATGAAACTAGTCAGCAGATGAACTGGGAGCATCAGATTGGATCAGACAGTTCAATGTTTCAAAATGATTGAAAAATTGATTAACAAATATGTCTGGGGTGTCAAAGACATTCTGTCTCCATCCATTGTTCTTTCTTTATTTCTTTTAATACAATACCATTGGTATTGGACTTTGTTTAATATTAGTGAAATATGGACTAGCATTCAGTCCCACAACTCCTCGCTATACAGTCCTCCCTCCTGCTTCAGACAGGTATTCAATGACAACATTTAATCCCTTCACCCACCAGTGCACATGAGGCACAATGTATACTATCTACAACATGGTCGCCTCCCTTACTGATCAGATTCCACAGCTCATGGCCTTTATGTCTCTATTTATCACCCTGCAGCAGCTGCCTCCACCTTCACCCCACCAGGCCCAGCGCCTTTGTTTATGCTTGACTCCATTTATCACCCACCTATCTCTGTCTCCCAATTCCACCATGCTTCATCTGCTTATCATTCTTTACCTGTCCTCAATCCACCAATCACCTACTGGCCCCTGTCTGAGCACCCCTCCTCCCAACTCCTTATGCTGGCTAACATCCCCCTTTACTCTCAGACTTGATGCAGGGTTTTGACCTGAAACATCAACAATTCTTTCCCACCCCTCCCACCATAGATGTCGCTTGATGGTCTGAGTTAGTGAGACATGACTTGCCCCACACAAAGCAATATTGACAGTCCTATCCCTAACTAAGCCCTGGTTTACTAAACACTCAGAAATCATAGCCTTAAGAAACTTCTTCAGTAGCTTCCCTATCACTGATGTGAGACTCACCAGTCTACAGGTTCCAGGATTCTTCCTCTTGAGCAATGCAACAATTTCAGTTTGTTGGCCAGAAGGAACTACAATCAGGGAAAAGGAATGGAGGCGGCCATTTTGTGAGATTGTCCTTGCAGCCATCATTTTGTGAACTGTTTGATGAATTTATTCTTGCTTTATGTAAGCACTTATTCTTGCTTAATCTGAGCAATTCAACTTGGACACAAGAAGCTTCTGCTAAACCTGAGACCATTTTCAGATTTTAAAAACTGTTTTATTGTGTACAAGGGCAGGTCTGCAGAAGTAATCTCGTCAGCTGGACCCTGTGTCTGGATGAGCTGGTTTGACTGATTTGAACCAGAGTCAAAGAGAACAACGTAAGTCACCTAAGGTAGGAAGTTGAAGGCGAAGGCCATAACACAATACAGATTGTGGCCCTGGGCTACATCAAATAGGAATCAGACACAGACCATTCAGATGACATCGGGCTAATGGAATTGAAACATCACAGATTGACCTGATAAGAAAAAGTATAAAAATAGAGGATTTTGGGAGCTCAAGCAGCAACAACTCTCCAAAGACCTACCATTGTGGATGTGGAGAACCCCATGTCGGACATTGGAGATTACATCAGGACTAGGAGGAATGCCTGGCCAGCGTAGACACTTTTTCCCTGGTAGTATATTTTCCCTTCATTGACAGTTTATGGAGAGACTGGGAAACGTAGTAGGTGTGCACACAGGTATTGAGCTGTGAAAATTCACGTGTTTGTGAACTGAGTTAATAAAGGTACTTGCCAGAAATTGGAGTCTCTTTGTGCCTAACTGATCATTCTAGCTGGATAAACCTCTCTGCTGAGTCAGCGGGAGTCTTGAGTCGGGCCACGTTGGTGAGGTACAGAGCGATCTGGAGCTGGATGATGAGCCCAGGATGAAGAATTTGGGTAAGTCTGCAAATTCAGAGGACTTGAATTGTTTTTTTGCAGGGGAATCCTCCAGGAATATCTATTAGGGAAATGGCCACAATACAGGAAGTATGCTGATCACACCAGTGGTACAGGGAAAACCGCTGGGGAAGCTCTTGGGAAAGTTGTCAGACAAGGAGTTTGAATAATTACAGATGCCAGTGGTTGTTATGTTTTGTAACTCCAAAAACTAATTAAAAGAAACACACAGAAGGCACGATGAATTAGTCTGCTTAGTTTTCACTCCTTTTCTTTAGTGACGTGCTCACATATGACATGGTGACATAATGACGTGTGCCATTCATGTACCTTTACATATAACCCATAATGAATTACGTAAACTAAGAATGCTTAATCAAACAATATATTTACATTACTCAAATGTTACTGAAATATTAAATACACCAGAGTAGCTGTTGGCTGTTTAATTGAGGATTGGATAGAATATCAGCAGAAAATTAAAATAGAACGAGAAAAATCAGACAAGGAAAACACTGAATATCAATTGAAAGCTAAAGCAAAATGGGACATATTAGAAAAGGAAAACCTAGAACATCAGCAGAAAGATGCAGCAGAACAGGAGGCTCCGTGATGTGGTAGAATACCTTACAGAGAAACCTATTGATTTACAGGGGCAGAGAATACATACTCTATGTACCAGTTTCAGTTACAGTGTGACAGCTGGTTAAAGAAACGAGTAAACAAGAAGAAGAAGACCAAATCACTGAGAATGAAGTGGAAAGAGTGCAGTGATTTAAAGGTGGCTATGAAAGTGATACAGAAATTAATGCATGAAAAGAAACATAACACTGGAGATCATATGAAGTGTTTAAAGCAGATACAAGAGCTGTAGGGCCAACTTGCTGCACAGAGAGAAGTAATATGTGCTTTGGGATCTGAGAGAGAGGAAAAGGATGAATATGGACATATGGCTTAGAATGATTGAGCAGATAAGGTGCGACCAGATACTGTTACGATGGGGAGCTAGCACTTGAGGATCCCTCGCTGACATACAACCAAAAGGAGCCAGTGCAGGAAGTCAAAAGCAGAATATAACATACACTTCCCATTCAGGGTGCAGAAGCTGAGGGATATTGCAAAGGATGTCAGGACATATATGCCCAGGAATGATCCTAGGGAACTGTTCCAGGCATTAGTTACCAGACAGTAATATATGGTCTGGATGATGCTGAGGAAAGGAGATCCATTATAACGTACCTTCCGCTCTGCTAGAAACATGGCAACACACTGGGGGATCAAATGAGGAGTTAAAGGGTGCGATATTGACTGTTATGATTAATAACAGTGGGAACTCAATGGATGAATTATATAAAGGTTACCAGAGGAAAGGAGAACTCCTCACTGCATTTGCATTCCATTGGTGGCTGGTGTTCCAAGGGGTGTATGGATTAACATAGGATTGAGATCATTTAGAACCAGAACCCAGAGAGATGAGATTGCTGTGGCTGTGACGAGGATCTTCATGTCCTCTCCAGGAACCTGCGAGGCTCCAGAGGACTATTATGTTCAGTTCTGGTCACCCACCTAAAAGATATAGAAACCTAGAAAACCTACATCACAATACAGGCCCTTTGGCCCACAATGCTGTGCCGAACATGTACTTACTTTAGAAATTACCTAGGATTACCCGTATTGATAAGACTGAAAAATTACAGAGAATATTTACAAGGATGTTGCTGGGACGCGAGGCCCTGAGTTGTAGAGAATATGTTGGGACTTCATTCCCTGGAGTGTAGGAGAATGGGGGGAGATTCCATAGAGGTATACAAAATTATGAGGGGTATAGATTGGGTAAATGCAAGCAGACTTTTTCCACTGAGGTTGGATGAGACTAGAACTAGGGGTCATGGGTTAAAGGTGAATGGTGTAATATTTAAGGGGAACCTGAGGGGAAATTTCTTCACTCAGAAGGTGGTGAGACTGTGGAATGGTAGCTGCGGGTTTGATCACAATATTTAAGAGGTGTTTGGGTAAGTACAGGGATGGGAGATGTATGAAGGACTGTGGTCAGATATGCAGTGATGGAGCTAGGCAGAATAATAGTGTAACATGGACTAGATGGGCCAATGGCCTGTTTCAATGCTCTCTCTATGAAGCTATGACTTTAAGGATTGAAGGGACCTTTACAGGGGGAAGTTCTGGTTGGGCAATAAATGCTGTTCTTATTAGTGATGGCAAGTTTAAAGAATGTGACAGGGTAAGAGCCAGTATCAATTTGAGCATGAACCTTTACACTTGATCTCGACTTTTACAACAGTACACACAAAACCACTCTTACCAGGTCATCTGTGCCTTCCTCGTCGAAGTCATCCTCCACGCCCTCACCCTCCTCAAGAATCTCATCTCCTTCCAGCTCCCCGCCATCCAGTGTCTCCCCCTCAGTCTGTTCGTCAGCTGTGGCATCGTCTGCGATGTCTGCCGTCTCCTCACCAGAGCTACGGTTTGGCGTTGCGGTGACCTCAGCCTTTAGCTCTGCAAAATGACAGGAGTTACAACTGGATTTCCAGTCTCTGGGTTGGCTGAAATGCACTGCAGGGACTGGCCACACTGCCCAGCAAGTTCCTTTCTCAGACTTCCAGCACCACCATTGTCAAGCAGACACATCCACAATTTAATCTTCAGACAAGGTTGGGAGCCGGACAGCTATTATATGATGTTGTTGTGGTGAAGAAAGTCAACTCGCAATGCCGAGGATTAGAGTTTATAATAATGAGGGTGGGACTCATTGATGCCCATTGAATATTGAAAGGCCTAGACAGTGAATGTGCAGAAGATATATCCTAGAGTGGGGAGTCTAGGAGCAGAGGGCACAATCTCAGAATACAATGAAGTCCCTTTAGTACAGAGATGAGGAGGAATTTCTTAGCCAGTGGGTGGCAAATCTGTGGAATTCATTGCCATAGATGGCCATGGAGGCCAAGTCATTAGGAATATTTAAATCAAAGGTTGTTTGTGGACTTCTGTTGGTCGAAGTTGACCAGGAAAATAGGTTGATAGCTTCTTGATTAGTAAGAGTGTCAACAGTTATGGGAGAAAGCAGGAGAGTGGGGTTGGGAGGGATAATTAATCAGCCATGATGCAATGGCAGAGCAGACTCGATGGACTGAATGACCTGATTCTGCTCCTATGTCTTTGAGAGGTCATTGAGAGGTTTGGACTTACCCCACTGTAAAGATGTGAGGGAGTCCTCACCAGCCACTGCTACATGGAAATACCAAGAACCACTGCATCAGAGAGTAACAGAGAACAGAAACGGGGCTTCCAGGTCACCATTATACTTCACTGCATTAATGTCATTTTACTCTCTGCACATTGCCATCCACTCTCCTCAGACTCTAACCACACAAGGGGCAATTTACAGCAGGCAGTTTCCCTACCAACGTTTGGGACTTGTGAGGAAACTGTAGAATCCAGGAGGAAACCCACATTGTCACAGGGCGAATGTGCAAACTCCCTACAGCCAACATCCGAGGTCAGGACTGAACCCTGGAATCAGGTGCGGCGAGGCAGCAGCTGTACTAGCTTCACCAGTCATAGAAAAGCTTTCTATTTCTGCAATGACTCTCTCCTACTTTGATCTACAGTACTGTGCAAAAGTCTTAGGCACATATATAAAGTTAGGGTGCCCGAAGACCTTTGCACTGTGTACTGTTGCCACACAAAAAAAGACAAATTTCACAACATCTGTGAGTGATGACAAACCTGATTCTGATGTGGGTCTCTGTTGTGGATCGAGAGTGGGAAGGGGGCAGGGAGAGGGGAATCATGGTTGGGGAAGAGGGAAGGGAGAGGGGAGGGAGCAGGAAGCACCAGAGAGACATTCTGTAATGATCAATAAACCAATTGTTTGGAATCAAATGATCTTGCCTGGTGTCTCAGGGCTGAGTCAGTCTGCACCCATGCCACCCTTTACCAGTGGCACAGCTTCACTGCCACCCGTCCCACAACCCTCCCGTGGCACTCCATCCTCATCATTCCCAACATCCTTTGCTCATGCCGGAATTACAAACTCTCTCTCTACTCCACGTTCACAAATGCAGTACTGTGCAAAAGCCTTGTGCACCCCAGCGATATATACTGAATGTGCCTAAGACTTTTGCACTTCTGCCCCTTTTCTTTCTTATGCACTCGTTCTGTCTCTCCATAATGGCAGCCATGTTACCTCAACAACATCATGTGGTCACAAGATGCACACTCTCACTTGATTTTGATACTGATGTTTCACGTACTGTATATTCTTAAATGGTACAATTGTATTTATAAGACATGAACCCTACGTACATTGATCCAAAGAAAAGTCTTCATAGTATTTAACCGGGGGAAGGTGAATTATGATACTACTGGATAGGAACCAGGGAGTGTAAATTGGGAACAGATGTACTCAGGGAAATGCACAGCGGAAATGTGGAGGTCGCTTATGAAGCACCTGCGGAAGTAGATGGAGGGTATTCTGCTGGACGTTGGTGACCAGTAGTGTTCCTCAGGGATCTGTCACTGGACACATACTCTTTGTAACTCTTATAAGTGTCTTGGATAAGGAAGTGGAAGGGTAGGTTAGTAAGTCTGCAGGTGACACAGAAGATGGAGTTATGTAAAGTGTGGAGGGTTGTTTTAGGTTGCCACTAGATACTGACAGGATGCAGAGCTGTACTGAGAAGTGAAGATGGAGCTCAAGCCAGAAAAGTATGAAGTGATTCACTTTGGAAGGTCAAATTTGAAGGCAGGGTTAATTCAGGATTCTTGGCAGTGTGGAAGAACAGAGAGATCTTGGGATCTACATCCACAGATCCCTCAATATTGCTGTGCAAGTTGATAGGGTTGTTAAGAAGGCATATGGTGTGTTGATCTTCATTAGGTAGGGGATTGAGTTCAAGAGCCCTGAGATAATGTTGCAGCTTTATAAAACCCTTGACAGACTATACTTGAAATATTGTGTTCAGTTCTGTTTGCCTCATCACAGGAAGGAAGTGCAGGCTTTTGAGAGGATGCAGAGATTTACCAGGATATTGCCTGGACTAGAGAGCATGTCTTATGTGGATAGTTTGAGTGAGTTATGGCTTTTCTCTTTGAAGTGAAGGAAAAGGAACGGTGATATGATAGAGGTGTACAAGATGATAAGAGATGATAGATCAAGTGGGTAACCAGAGACTTTTTCCCAGGGTGAAAATGACAAACATAAGGGTGATTGGAGAAAAATACAGGGGGGGGATGTCTGAGGTAAGTTCTTGAAAAGGAGAGTGACGGGTTTGTAGAGTGTCCTACCAGTGGTGGTGCGGAAGCAGATACATTAGAGGCAATTAAGAAACACTTTGGCACATGAATAAGAGAAAAATTGAGAAGTATGTAGGAGGGAAGAGGGAGATTGATCTTAGAGGGTTGAAAGGTAGGCACAACATTGTGGGTCAAAGGGCTTGTACTGTTCTCTAGTGTTCGAAGTTCTACGCACAAGGTCAGGATTGAAACAGACTCTCTTGCACTATGACTAATTATCCCCCGTAGCCTATCCTACTGCTCAC
Organism: Mobula hypostoma; assembly: GCF_963921235.1. Classification (NCBI taxonomy): domain Eukaryota; kingdom Metazoa; phylum Chordata; class Chondrichthyes; order Myliobatiformes; family Myliobatidae; genus Mobula; species Mobula hypostoma. Next base: position 6,968,588 of record NC_086110.1, read on the forward strand.
CTCCTCCCAGACACTACCATCAACATACACAGAAGGGGCAATTTGCAATCGCCAGCTGACCTACCAATCCGCCTGTCTTTGGGAGGTGAAATGAGACTCCAGCACTGGAACACAACATTTGCAGAACGGCCTTCAGAAAGTGCTTGTCATTGGTGCATTGTGGAAATTAAACATGTTATCAAAAATCTTAGCAAACTTCTATAGATGTGTGGTGGAAAGTGCGCTGACTGGCTGCATTATGGCCTGGTATGGGAATATCAATACCTTTTATTGTAAAGTACTACAAAAGGTAGTGGATTCGGCCCAGTACATCGCGGGTAAAACCCTCCCAACCATTGAGCACATCTACATGAAACACTGTTGGTAGGAAAACAGCATCTATCATCAAAAATCCTCACCACCCAGCCCATGCTCTTTTCTCATTGCTACCATCGTGTAGAAGGTACAAGTACCTCAGGACTCACAGCACGAGGTTCAAGAACAATTACTACTCCTTAATCATTAGGCTCTTGAACAAAAGTGGATAACTACACTCATTTAAGGACTCTTTTTTTCTTGTTATTTCATGCATGTTATTCTCTGTTATCAACTTATCGTTATGTGTATTTCTATCTGCATTTGCACAGTTTGATGTCCATTGAACCTGTTTACAGTTACTCTTCTATAGACTTGCTGAGTATGCCCACAGAAAAAGAATCTCAGGGTTGTATGTTGGACATGTATGTACTCTGATAATAAATTTACTTTGAACTTTGAACAACTTGCATGGTCCAGGAGGAACATCACTGCATGGGTAGACAGGGAGACTAAGAAGCAGAAATCTTTAAGTGTTAAAATCAAACCTGCATCCACCACTTGTGCTGGCTGCTCGCTCCACACTCTCAATGCCCTCTGAGTGAAGAAGCTCTCCTTCAGGTTCCCTTAAGCATTTCATCTGTCATCTGTCATCCTAACCTATGACCTTCAGTTCTGGTCTCACCCAACCTCTGCGGAAAAAGCCTGCTTGCATTAACCATTTCTGTATCCCTCATAACTTTATATACCATCAAATCTTCCAGATCCCACTGCAAATTTTGATAGCCTTCCCAGTTGTCCACCACACTACCAAACTTGGTGCCATCGTAAATTTGCTAGTCTGGTTTACCACATTATCATACAAATCATTAATATAGACGATTGACAATAACAAACCTAGCACACCACTAGTCACAGGCCTCCAGTCAGAGAGGCAACCATCTATTACCACTCTCTGCCTTCTCCTGTTAAACTAGTGTTGAATCTAATTTACTCTTCATCCTGAAAGGGAAGAAACTGAACCTTCTGAACCAGTTTCTCATGCGGGACCTTGTCAAAGGCCTTGTTGAAGTCTATGTACACAACGTCCACTGTCTTTCCTTCAGAAACTTTCCTAGTAACCTACTCAGAATATCCTTAAGGTTGGTCAGACACGACCTACCATGCAAAAACCCAAAGTGACTATCCCTAATTAGGCCTTGTATATCTAAAAACTCGTATATCTGATCCCTTAGAGTAACTTTCAATAATTTACCCATTACTGACATCAGGCTCACTGGCCTATAATTTTATGACTCATTCTCAGAAGCTTTCTTGAACAACAGAACAACATTAGCTATACTCCAATCCTCCAGCACCTCACCCGTGGTTAAGGATGTTTTAGATATCTCTGCCAGAACCTTTGCAATTTCTATACGAGATTTAATGGGATATCTTGTTAGGTTCTTGGGCTTATCCTCCTAATTTGCCTCAAATCAGCAAGCACCTCCTCTTCTGTAATCTCGGTACGGTCCATGACCTCACTACTCTATACTGAGTATTAGAATAACTTGTATGTAGTGCCCCAACAAATGAAGGCAAACTTGGCAGACATCTTCCTTAATACCTAACCCATTTGCAAGACCACTTTCAGGGAACTATGCAGATCGAGGCACGACTGCACAGACGCGTGAACGTCAGCGAGTTAAATTGGTTGGAAGAATTTAAATGGGGAGCATTTTTTCTTCAGCAGTTTGATCGAGGCATGACTACGTAGGCGCGTGGATGTCAGCGAGTTAGACTGGAGGGAAGAATTCAAAAGGACAGCGTTTTTTCTTCAGTGGTTTGATAGAGGCATGACTGCGCAGGTCGTGGATGTCAGCGAGTTAGACCAGCGGGAAGAATTTAAAAAGAAGACAGCTTTATAGAGCGGGCAACAGAGTAGAGGGAGACAGAGCAGGAGGGCTTTGGCTCAATGGGGCTTCGGTGATAATGGGTCGAGGCGAGGTAAGTTACTTGTGAATAATAGGAATTGGAAGTATTTCTGCAAGGCCGGTGTTCTGTACTGACTGTCATATGTGGGATGTCCGGGAGACTCGCAGCCTCCAGGACGGCCACATCTGCCGCAGGTGTGTTGAGCTGCAGCTCCTTAGGGACCGGTTTACGGAACTGGAGATGCAGTTCGATGACCTTTGTCTGGTCAGGGAGGGTGAGGAGGTGATAGAGAGGAGTTATAGGCAGGTAGTCACACTGGGGGCTCAGAAGACTGATGAGTGGGTAACAGTCAGGAGAGGGAAGGACAGGAGTCAGAGGCTAGAGAGCACCCTTAACAAAATGTACACCTGCTTGAGTACTGTTGGGTGGGATGACCTGCCTGGGGGAAGCAACAGTGGCTGTGCCTCTGGCACAGAGTCTGGCCCTGTGGCTCAGAAGGGTAGGGAAAGGAAGAGGATGGCAGCGTAATAGGGGACTCTATAGTTAGGGGGTCAGACAGGCGATTCTGTGGACGCAGGAAAGAAACATGGATGGTAGTTTGCCTCCCCGGTGCCAGGGTCCAGGATGTTTCTGATCACGCCCACAATATCCTGAAGTGGGAAGGTGACTAGCCAGAGGTGGTGGTACATATTGGTACCAATGGCATAGACAGAAAAAGGAAGGAGGTTCTGAAAACAGACTACAGGGAGTTAAGAAAGAAGCTGAGAAGCAGAACCTCAAAGGTAGTAATTTTGGGATTATTGCCTGTGCCACATGACAATGAGTACAGGAGTAGAGTGAGATGGAGGATAAATGCGTGGCTGACGGATTGGAGCGGGGGGCAGGGATTCAGATTTCTGGATCACTGGGACCTCTTTGGGGGCAGGCGTGTCCTGTACAAAAAGGATAGGTTGCACTTGAATCCGCGGGAGACCAATATCCTGGCGGGGAGGTTTGCTAAGGTTATTGGAGAGAGTTTAAACTAGAGTTGCTAGGGGGTGGGAACCGAACTGAAGAGATGGAAGAAGGGGTGTTTGGCTCACAAATTGAGGAAGTTTGTACACAGTGTGAGAGGGAGGAGAGACAGGTGATAGAAAAGGGATATGCTGAGACTGATGGTTTGAGATGTGTCTATTTTAATGCAAGGAGTATTATGAACAAAGCGGATGAGCTTAGAGTGTGGATCAGCACTTGCAGCTATGATGTTGTGGCCATTACAGAGACTTGGATGGCTCAGGGGCAGGAATGGCTACTTAGAGTGCCAGGCTTTAGATGTTGGAGGAAGGACAGGGAGGGAGGCAAAAGAGGTGGGGGCGTGGCACTGCTGATCAGAGATAGTGTCACGGCTGCAGAAAAGGAGGAAGTCATGGAGGGATTGTCTACTGAGTCTCTGTGGGCTGAAGTTAGAAACAGGAAAGGGTCAATAACTCTACTGGGTGTTTTTTATAGACCACCCAATAGTAACAAGGACATCGATGAGCAGACAGGGAGACAGATTCTGGAAAGGTGTAATAATAACAAGGTTGTCGTGGTGGGAGATTTTCATTTCCCCAATATTGATTGGCATCTCCCTGGAGCAAGGGGTTTAGATGGGGTGGAGTTTGTTAGCTGTGTTCAGGAAGGTTTCCTGGCACAATATGTAGATAACCCTACAAGAGGAGAGACTGTACTTGATTTGGTATTGGGAAATGAACCTGGTCAGGTGTCAGATCTTTCAGTGGGAGAGCATTTTAGAGATAGCGATCACAATTCTATCTCCTTTACCATTGCATTGGAGTGGGATAGAAACAGACAAGTTAGGAAGAAGTTTAATTGGAGTAAGGGGAAATATAAAGCTATTAGGCAAGATCTTGGAAGCATAAACTGGGGACAGATGTTCTCAGGGAAATGTACTGCAGAAATGTGGCAAATGTTCAGGGGATATTTGCGTGGCATTCTGCATAGGTACGTTCCAATGAGACAGGGAAAGGATGGTAGGGTACATGAACCGTGGTGTACAAAGGCAGCTGAAAATCTAGTCAAGAAGAAAAGAAAAGCTTATGAAAGGTTAAAAAAACTAGGTAATGATGGAGATCTAGAAAATTATAAGGCTCGCAGGAAGGAGCTTAAGAATGAAATTAGGAGAGCCAGAAGGGTCCATGAGAAGGCCTTGGCGAGCAGGATTAAGGAAAACCCCAAGGTATTCTACAAGTATGTGAAGAGCAAGAGGATGAGACGTGAAAGAATAGGACCAATCAAGTACGACAGTGCAAAAGTGTGTATGGAACCGGAGGAGATAGCAGAGGTACTTAATGAATACTTTGCTTCAGTATTCCCTATGGAAAAGGACCTTGGCAATTGTAGGGATGACTTACAGCGGACTGAAAAGCTTGAGCATATAGACATTAAGAAAGAGGATGTGTTGGAGCTTTTGGAAATCATAAAGTTGGATAAGTCACAGGGACCGGATGAGATATATCCTAGGCTATTGTGGGAAGTGAGGGAGGAGATTGCTGAGCCTCTGGCAATGAGCTTTGCATCATCAATGGGGACGGGAGAAGTTCCGGTGTCATGGTCCCGTCTGGCTGTCCCCCATCTCGCTCCTATCTCCTTGATTATGCCTTAATTCCAGTCATTAGATTCTTAATTGCTGCTAGTTCACTTAATTACAGCACACCTGGTTTCCATCAGAGACTGCAGGATAAGAACTCTGGCATCACAACCACGGGTCGCCAGTTCGTTGGTCTATTCCCGTGTGATAACTTTGTTTCCCGACCGCTTAGTTCTAAGTTCAGCTCTAGTTTCAAGTTATTCTATGAAAACCCCATCTCCATGTCAAGACCCTATATTAGAGCTCCGTGTCAAGATTCCTCCTGGTTATCTGTTCCATGTTTGCGACTGTGCAAGCACCTCCCAACCGTATCTCTGTGCCTGTGTCCTGCACTTGGGTTCGCCCCCAGTCACTCCTTGTAACATCCGGAGGATTGGAGGGTTGCAGATGTTGTTCCTTTATTCAAGAAACGGAGTAGGGATAGCCCAAGAAATTATAGACCAATGAGTCTTACTTCAGTGGTTGGTAAGTTGATGGAGAAGATCCTGAGAGGCAGGATTTATGAACATCTGGAGAGGCATAGTATGATAAGGAATAGTCTGCATGGCTTTGACAAAGGCAGTCGTGCCTTATGAGCCTAATTGAACTTTTTGAAAATGTGACTAAACTCATTGATGAAGGTAGAGCAGTAGATATAGTGTGTATGGATTCAGCAAGGCATTTGATAAGATACCTCATGCAAGGCTTATTGAGAAAGTAAGGAGGCATGGGATCCAAGGGGACCTTGCTTTGTGGATCCAGAACTGGCTTGCCCACGGAAGGCAAAGAGTGGTTGCAGACGGGTCATATTCTGCATGGAGGTCGGTGACCAGTGGTGTGCCTCAGGGATCTGATTGGGACCCTTCTCTTCGTGATTTTTATCAATGACCTGGATGAAGAAGTGGAGGGATGGGTTAGTAAGTTTGTTGATGACACAAAGTTTGGGGGTGTTGAGGATATGTAGAGGGCTGTCAGAGGTTACAGCAGGACATCAATAGGATGCAAAACTGGGCTGAGAAGTGGCAGACGGAGTTCAACCCAGATCAGTGTGAGGTGGTTCACTTTGGTTGGTCAAATATGATGGCAGAATATAGTATTAATGTTAAGAGTCTTGGCAGTGTGGAGGATCAGAGGGATGTTGGGGTTTGAGTCTATAGGATGCTCAAAGCAGCTGCGCAGATTGACTCTGTGGTTAAGAAGGAATACAGTGTATTGACCTTCATCAATCGTGGAATTGAATTTAGGAGCCGAGAGGTAATGTTGCAGCTATATAGGACCCCGGTCAGACCTCACTTGGAGTACTGTGCTCAGTTCTGATCGCCTCACTACAGGAAGGATGTGGAAATCACAGAAAGGGTGCAGAGGAGAATTACAGGGATGTTGCCTAGATTGGGGACAATTCAATAGGTTGAGTGAACTCGGCCTCTTCTCCTTGAGCGATGGAGGATGAGAGGTGTATAAGATGAGAGGCATTGATCGTGTGGATAGTCAGAGGCGTTTTCCTAGGGCTGAAATGGCTAACACGAGAGGGCACAGTTTTAAGGTGCTTGGATGTAGGTATAGAGGAGATGTCAGGAGTAAGTTTTTTTACGCAGAGAGTGGTGAGTGTGTGGAATGAGCTACTGGTGATGTTGGTGGAGGTGGATACAACAGAATCTTTTAAGAGACTCCTGGACAGGTACATGGAGCTTAGAAAAGTAGAGGGCTATGAGTAACCCTAGGTAATTTCTAAGTAAGTACATGTTTGGTACAGCATTGTGGGCTGAAGGGCCTGTATTGTGCTGTAGGTTTTCTATTTTCTATGCTTCTTTGAACACCAAGAACCTTCTGTACATCAACATTACCATCCAAGGCATACGTTCCCTTTGTACTTCAAGCCCTAAAGTGCAACCTCACATGTGCTCTTATTAAACTCCACCTACCATTTCTTTGGCTTTTGTATAAATAATCAACTGATCAGTCTGTTGTATCCTTAACAGAAATGGTCCATACTAAGGGAGAATCTAGGAACAGAGGGCACAGCGTCAGATTCTAAGGGCGTCCCTCTTGAACAGAGATGAGGAGGGATTTATTTCACTGGAGGGGGGTGAATCTGTGGAATTCATTGCCACAGACGGCTGTAGAGATCTCTGCATTGGGTATGTTTAAAGCAGAGGTTGATAGAGGTAATTGGGTTCTTGATTAGTAAAGGCATCAAAAGTTACAGGAAGAAGGCAGAGGAATGGGGTTGAGAGGGAGTATCATTCAACCATGATGAAAAGGCAGACTCGATGGGCTGAATGGCTGAATTCTGCTCCTATGTCTTATGGTCTAAGAAGAGAACAGAGTCTAGATATGTCTTTGAGGCAGAACAAGGATAGTACAGCATTGGCACACCGGGGGAGGAGCCGCTCACTTGACTGGCGAACTGGGCAGAGTTTGCCGAAGATGCAGAAAACCTTTGATTCCAGCTGGCAGCTTGGTGGCTCACCCATCAGGGGGTCATGAGGGGTTCACGCTGTAGATCCAAGCTATCAATAGGTTCCAGGAGCAGGTGTGCCATTGGTCAACCCCTTAGAACATGAAAAGTAAATCCTAATGAATTTAGAGTGCAGCCATTCAGCGATCAATACAGGCTCGGAGGACAGTGAGAGTTCCCAAACTGAGACTTCTTGATCAAGTAACGTCGATGCAGTGCCCATAACTCAGTGCTCAGCAAGTCTGATCCAGTATTGAACTCCACTGGGAAATAGGTTTAAATATTTAAATTGTAATTTTGTTGCTTTCGGCAACTGGAACAGATTTAGAGAGTTACATATGTGCATCGGCGTGAATGAAAGAAAGATGAGCCTTATTTGTCACATCTACATTAAAATGTACAGTAAAATGCATCGTTTATTTTGTATCACACCAATGAGAATTATGCAAGTGCCGTCACACTTCCAGCATCAGCAACTCACTGAAGCTAAGCTGTACGTCTCTGGAATGTGGGAGGAAACCGCATCATCCAGGAAAGCCACACGATCATGGGGCGAACGCACGAACTGTTTATAGACAGTGGTGTGAATTCAAACCTGAACAGCAATCGCTGTCTGTCACTGTAAAGTGTTGGCTAACCATTACCTTACTGCTCAGCCCTAAAGAGGGAGATCCTCTTGCTGAGAATTCGATAGTGGAGCATTATTTAATTTGGCTGAAAGTACACTTCTCTCTATAAAATGACTTCTTTTATATCCCATATGTGTTGTTACTGACTCTTCTCCGTGGATTGTCACCTTGTCGTGGTGGAGAAGCTTGTGTGGTCCTGTGATCCCGAGAGCGATGCCGTCTGGAGCTGTGCTCCTGGTAGGGTTCCCCACGGCGGTAAGGTCGAGGGTGAGGTCCCTGACAAAGAACAATCCAACCAAGACCTCAACGGTGGAACAGGCGGACGAAGTTACTTCGAACTCAACGGCTGTGAAGGCGGATGAGGGCTGCAACAAATCCATCAGCTCCAATCGTCGTGGTTTCCATGCCATTGGAATCAGTTGGTTGATTTGTGAAGTATCGTGTGCTTCTTGGAGTGCAACATCAGGTACACATTAAACAAATACATGCACAGGCGTCTTCACTCTGTGGGCCACTTCTTCAGAACGAAGACCATCATCCTCAACCTCGAGGGATAGCCACGACGTTACTGACAGCATAAATATCTTCAGCGAGCGGTGCAATGGCACAGCCACTGCATCCAAGCCGCACTGACACGGGTTTGATCCTGACCTCAGCATGGAGTTTGCACCTTCTCCCTGTGACCCCATGGGTTTCCCCTCTGCCCTTTGGTTTCATGGGAGGCGAATTGACTTGAGTGTGCAGGCAAATAGTAGAGTTTGTTCATGAAGGTAGGGGTGGAGAAGAAAAGGGTGAGTGGGTGACCAGAATGCTTGCATTGATCTGGCATCTAATCAGACTCCGGATAGAAACCTGGGAAGGGACAGGGCTCTAATCGACACAGGCTGCTGCTGCATGGTTCGATGTGAAGCCCTGCGTCACAAGCTGAGGGACCATACTGTGCAGCAGAGGCTGAGCAAGGATCTGGTGACTAGGCATGCAGGAGCAGTGTGTGTGTATGGGGTGTGAGTGTAGGTGTGTGTGTGTGTGTGTGTGGGGTGTGAGTGTTAGTGTGTGTGTGTATGGGGTGTGAGTGTGTGTTTTTGTGTGTGTGTGTGAGCGTGTGTGTGTGTGTGCGTGTGTGTGTGTGTGTGCGCGCACGTGTGTGTCAACAGAACATTGAGAAGCAGAGGAAGTAGAAAGCCTGGAGGAAACATTTTACCTCATTAGATTCTGTGTTGGAAGTAATTGACACATTAGACATAACAGATTGAAAATTGAATGCTATTTGCGAGCTATTTACGATGTAAATGAAATAGAAGTTGCCTGCAGCTAGTGCCAGCAAGTCGTTCACATTCAAATTGTTTTCCGTAGCACAACAGTGCTCACTGAGGAACATGGGAGTCTTCTGGCAGCGGTCTGGATTACCGCGGTGTCCGGTGGAATGGGAGTGTGGTATGTGAGAGTGGGGGGAGGTGTACTGGGGCTGCAGTGTGCTGTTGATGGGTGGTGATGGCAGTGTGGTATTGAAGGAGGGTCAGGATGGTGCTGGGGTAGTGTCGTGGGGGATACTGTGGTGTGTAATGGGAGTGGTGGTGGGGAACGATGGGTGAGGGCGTGTGGTGCGTTGTTCATCCTAATGCTCTCCTTCTGATGGACCCTGTGGGTAGGACTGATGTTCAGGAACCTCTTAGGTCCCACACCATCACGTTCCTGAACCAGTGCGGATAACTACACTCACCTCATCTCGGAAATGATTCCACACTTTCAAAGACTCATGTTCTCAGTATTATTTATTCACTTTTCTTTTCTTACAGAAACATCTGCATGATGCTAATGATTTTATTTGCACCTTTCGTTTTCTTTTGTACATTGGTGGTTTGTTAGTCTTTGGAATGGGAAATGAAGCCATCAGCACTACCTCACTACTCGTTCTCTCTTTTTGCATTAACTGAAACTTGTACATAGATTTCCAAATCTAATTAGTATATGTTATGCAGCACTGTAATGCTGCTGCAAAATAACAAATTCATGACATACTGTACGTCAGTGATAATAATCCCTATTCAGAACGAGCTGCTAGAGGAAGTGGCTGAGTGAGGTACTGTACAATGGCAGCTAGATGGGTACATGGAGGAATGGAACTTAAAAGGATACGGGCCAAACTCAGGTCATTGTGACTAGCTGGGCGGACTATGTGGTTGGCCTGGACTCGATGGGCTAAACAGCCTGTGTCTATTCATATTGTTCTATGTATTCAGCTTGAACATGATTAGGATTCCACAGTTTTGTAGACCAGAGAGAGCAGGCAGAAACAGGATGTTATTTCTGTTTAGCTTCACCAGGTTGGAGTATTCGATCATTTTAACGTGTGAGCCGTGTTGTTTCCTGAGTGTGCTCACTCACTGTCTTTGTGACTGAGGTGGAACATGCCATGTCAACTTCACACAACTCTGGGCACCTTTGTGCCACTTTATTCTCAAGACTGGCGAGAAACCATCACCACCTCCCACCGATCCTGGACAAGCGACAAAAGATAATGACACCTGGATTTCCCTGTGCCAGTAGTTATAGACATACAAAATGTTGCTGAAACAACACAATAAAAAGCAGGCAAGTTATTTTGAACAGGGAAGAATGAAGGGCCTTGTGAGGTTGATAAGTTCAGGTCCAGACCCATATTGGTCACAATGCAAAATCAACAACTTGCCTTTTGATGGAGACAAGTTGAAGGTCAAGGAAAAATTACAACAGGTTTTCAGGAATCCTAACAGATGTTATTATAATGCAGAGTCCAAATGTCAGCATGTATCTAACACTGCAGCTTTCACTCAAGTCCATCTGTAGGGTTGGATATGTGAAACCACCATGCCATGCCCTCTTAAGCTCTGAAAATCTGGTGGTAGTGGTTAAAATCCATCAGCAGAAACACAAATCTTACTTGTCCAGCTTAGATTGGGTCTTATGAGGGTACCTTAGGCGGGAAAGGTATCTAGGTCACGTCCTAGTCTGGTCTTCTAGGGAAGCAACCAGGTGGGACGAGTGAATAGAATCACATAAGCTGTGAGTTGGCACAGTACCGAGCCTCAAGTTGCTTTTCCTGATAACACATTGGAAATGCTACAAATAAATCCATCCGCTGACGTAAACTCCGGGATATTTTAGGCTTTGAAAACTCCAGGAGGAATAGACAATATTTATGTAATTGGTGTTGTGGATGAGAATTAGGGGATTAAAATGTGTGTATATTATTGGAACTGAATAGAAATGATAAAACTGAAAACTTACCTGAGAAAGGAGGTTGAAGGCCTGATGTTTGTGAGTTTAAGAGTTCAGGCCCAAGGATTGGAGGCCTGGAGGCAGCCTGTCCTATCTTTATAGGCCTGTGAGTGTGGGGGAGTGAGAGGGAATGAAAGGGGTTTGCCTTGCTGTTGTTACTGTTGCTGCTAATATTGTGCTTTTGTTCTGCTGAATATTATGGGTATGCAAGGGTGGTATTGCTATGTGTAGCGACACTCGTGGGCTGCCCCCAGCACATCCTTGAGTGTGTTGGTTGTTAATGCAAACAATGTATTTCACTGTATATTTTGACATATGGTACTGTGCAAAAGTCTTAGGCCTAGGCACGACTCGAGGAGCAGCAGTACTCTGAATGGATATGATTAAGTATCCCCATTTCAGCTGATACAGCTAAAAGGCACAACTGCTTCCAAGGAGACTACAGTCAACAAAGATATCTCAATGCGTTTAAATGAACTATCGCTGCTTAAAACCGATGGAAACAACACCGATTGTGGTAGGAAGTGCCCACGTAGGACACCTCAGAGGAAGCGCAGGTGTAGAGCGGGATTAAAAGTGCGTTTAAGGAAACGGGGTTTTAAACTCCCTATACCAACTATCTTGTTGGCGAACGTGCAGTCTCTGGTGAAGAAGATCGATGATCTCAGAGCCAGGGTGCTGTATCAGAGGGACATTAGAACTGCGTGCGTCCTTTGTTTCACGGAATCCTGGTTAACCCATTCCTTACCGGATGCAGCGATTCAGATTGACGGGTTTACTATACACCATCAGGGTAGATCTACAGAGTCTCTCAAAAGCAGAGGTGGAGGAGTATGCCTCATGATCAACTCTTCTTGGTTCACAAATATATCAGTGCTGTCCCAATTCTGCTCAGCAGACCTGGAATATCTAGCAGTTAAGTGCTGTTCTTTTTACCTACCATGGGGTAATTTCACTGGGGTCATTTTGGTAGCATTATACATTCCCCCTCAGGCCAATGTCAATCAGGCTTTAGATGATCGGAGCAATGGGATCAACATGCACAAAATACCGCACCCTAACGCCTTCACCAGTGTTTTGGGAGATTTTAACCAGGTCACTCTGAAAAAATCACTAAGCAATTACCGTCAACAGATCACTTGCAATACCAGAGGAAACAACACACTGGACCATTGCTACACCACCATCAAGAACGCCTACCATGCTATTCCACGCCCTCACCTCGGGAAGTCTGATCACCTAGCTGTACTTCTACTCTCTGAGTATAGGCAGAGACTGAAGACTGCAGCACCAGTAGTGAGGACCAAGAAGGTTTGGACAAGGGAAGCACAGGAGCGCCTACAGGACTGCTTTGAATTGATGGACTGGACTGTATTCAGGGATTCATCTTTGAACCTGGATGAGTATGCTGCAGTTGTTACTGACTTCATTAAACCCTGTGTGGATGAGTGTGTGCCTACAAAGACTTACTGTACATTCCCAAACCAAAAGCCATGGATGAACCAGGAGGTACATCATCTGCTGAAGGCTAGATCTGTGGCATCAAGTCTGGCAACTCAGGCCTGTAACAGAAAACCAGGTATGATTTGCAGAGGGCTACTTCAAGGGCGAAGAGACAATTTCGAATGAGGTTGGATGCGACATCGGACGCATGGCAACTCTGGCAGGGTCTGCAAGACATTACTTCCTACAAAGCAAAACTTAATAGCATGAATGGCAGCGATGCTTCACTACAGGTGAACTCAATGCCTTCTGTGGCCGCTTTGAAAGTGCGAACACAACTACAGCTGTGAAGATCCCTGCTGCACCTGATGTCCCTGTGATCTCTGTCTCAGAGTCCGATGTTAGACTGTCTTTAAAGAGACTGAACCCTCGCAAGGCGGAAAGTCCTGATGGAGTACGTGGTAAAGTTCTGAAAACCTGTGCCAACCAACTGGTGGGAGCATTCAAGGACATTTTCAACCTCTCACTGCCACAGGCGGAAGTTCCCACTTACTTCAAAAAGGCAACAATTATACCTGTGCCTAAGAAGAATAACGTGGGCTGCCTTAATGACTATGGTCCAGTAGCCCTCACATCTACAGTGATGAAATGCTTTGAGAGGTTGGTCATGACTAGACTGAACTCCTGCCTCAGCAAGGACCTGGACCCACTGCAATTTGCTTATCGCCACAATAGGTCAAGGACAGACATGATCTCAATGGCTCTCCACATGGCTTTAGACCACCTGGACAACAGAAACGCCTACGTCAGGTTGCTGTTCATCGACTATAGCTCGGCATTTAATACCATCATTCCCACAATCCTGATTGAGAAGTTGCAGAACCCGGGCCTCTGTACCTCCCTCTGCAATTGGATCCTCGACTTCCTAACCGGAAGACCACAATCTATGCAGATTGGTGATAACATCTCCTCCTCACTGACAATCAATACTGGCGCACCTCAGGGGTGTGTGCTTAGCCCACTGCTCTACAATCTACATACACATGACTGTGTGACTAGGCACAGCTCAAATACCATCTATAAATTTGCTGACGATACCACCATTGTTGGTAGAATCTCAGGTGGTGACGAGAGGGCGTACAGGAGTGAGATATGCCAACTAGTGGGACGGTGTCGCAGCAACAACCTGGCACTCAACGTCAGTAAGATGAAAGAGCTGACTGTGGACTTCAGGAAGGGTAAAACAAAGGAACACATACCAATCCTCATAGAGGGATCAGAAGTGAAGAACGTGAGCAGTTTCAATTTCCTTGGTGTCAAGATCTCCGGGATCTAACCTGGTCCCAACGTATCGGTGCAGTTATAAAGAAGGCAAGACAGCGGCTATACTTTATTAGGAGTTTGAAGAGATTTGGCATGTCAACAAATACACTCAAAAACTTCTATAGTTGTACCATGGAGAGCATTCTGACAGGCTGCATCACACAGTACCGAACACAGGATCGCACAGGACCAAAAGAAGCTGCAGAAGGTTGTAAATCTAGTCAGCTCCATCTTGGGTACTAGCCTACAAAGTACCCAGAACATCTTTAGGGAGCGGTGTCTCAGAAAGGAATCGTCCATTATTAAGGACCTCCAGCATCCAGGGCATGCCCTTTTCTCACTGTTACCAATAGGTAGGAGATACAGAAGCCTGAAGGCACACACTCAGTGATTCAGGAACAGCTTCTTCCCCTCTGCCATCCGATTCCTAAATGGACGTTGAATCTTTAGACACTACCTCACTTCTTAATATACCGTATTTCTGCTTTTGCATGTTTTTATAAATCTATTCAATATACTTGTACTGTAATTGATTTATAATTATTCTTTTTATTTTACTTATTATAATTATTTTTCTCTGCTAGATTATGTATGCATTGAACTGCTGCCATTAAGTTAACAAATTTCACGTCATATGCCGGTGATAATAAACCTGATTCTGATTCTGATTCATATATATAGCTAGGGTGCCGAAGACTTTTACACGTCTTTGTCAATGTGGAACATAGAAACATAGAAACATAGAAAATAGGTGCAGGAGTAGGCCATTCGGCCCTTCGAGCCTGCACCGCCATTTATTATGATCATGGCTGATCATCCAACTCAGAACCCCGCCCCAGCCTTCCCTCCATACCCCCTGACCCCTGTAGCCACAAGGGCCATATCTAACTTCCTTTTAAACATAGCTAATGAACTGGCCTCAACAGTTTGCTGTGGCAGAGAATTCCACAGATTCACCACTCTCTGTGTGAAGAAGTTTTTCCTAACCTCGGTCCTAAAAGGCTTCCCCTCTATCCTCAAACTGTGACCCCTCGTTCTAGACCTCCCCAACATCGGGAACAATCTTCCCGCATCTAGCCTGTCCAATCCCTTTAGGATCTTATACGTTTCAATCAGATCCCCCCTCAATCTTCTAAATTCCAACGAGTACAAGCCCAGTTCATCCAGTCTTTCTTCATATGAAAGACCTGCCATCCCAGGAATCAATCTGGTGAACCTTCTTTGTACTCCCTCTATGGCAAAGATGTCTTTCCTCAGATTAGGGGACCAAAACTGCACACAATACTCCAGGTGTGGTCTCACCAAGGCCTTGTACAACTGCAGTAGTACCTCCCTGCTCCTGTACTCGAATCCTCTCGCTATAAATGCCAGCATACCGTTCGCCTTTTTCACCGCCTGCTGTACCTGCATGCCCACTTTCAATGAGAAAAGGATATTGGGAATGGCAAAGATGGAGGTCCACGGGAGGGGTGTGGGACAGATGGTAGAGAAGTGCCAGAGGTGGGAGTGGCATGCAGGCAGATACACCCAGCCCTGAGACACCAGGCAAGGTCATTTGATTCCAAACGACCTTAAATTGATCATTACAGAATGTCACTCTAGTATCTTTCGCTCTCTCTCCCCCTCCCTTTCCGTTTTCCCAACCATGACTCCCCTCTACCCGCCCCTTTCCCACTGTCAGTCCACAACAGAAATCCGTATATAGCAGAGTCAGGTTTATCATCCCTCACACATGTCATGAAATTTGTTTGCAGCAGCATTACTACAGGCCTCTGCAAAGGTTTAGGCACCCTTGCTATATTTACAGTATGTGCCTAAATCACATCAAATCTTGCGCCCTGTGATTTAACAGGGGTGGAAATGGTATAAGGAGTTGTAGGAGTACAAAGAAAGTGATTGAAATTCCCAGTGGAGATATCTGAAGAATATTTAAAAAGCATTGGCAACAGGTTAACCAAGCAAAAACACAAGTCACAGAAGACAACAAGTAACATAAATAATTGCAAGAATTTTGTCAGAGAAAAGGTGGTCCTGAATGAGGTTAAATAAAATACAAATATTAAATGGATTATTTAGTCAAAATGATCAAATTTCCTGTTGGGACTGGGGCTGAGTTACAGGCAGGACAACCTTCTCTGCACGGTCGGTTTATTACTGCTGTCATGTGTACTGTGATACAGCAAAATGTTTTTATTCTGTGTGTCATCCAGACAGACTGCGTCATCCAGACAGATTGTGCAGTCTATAACTACATTGAGGCAGTAAGAGTAAACAGAATGTGGATGTTTGTTCAAGAGTCTGATAACAGTGAATTGAAGCTGTCCTTGAGCCTGGTGGTATATGCTTTCTGGCTTTTATATTTTCTGCCCAATAGAATGGGGAAGAGAGAATGCCTTGGGTGTGAAGGGACCCTTGATAATGTTGGGTAAATTCATTAGACAGGTGAAAGTGTAGACAGCTGTCAGTGGAGTTAGTGTGATGGACAAGGCTGTGTTTGCAACTTTCACTTCTATCCCGTGCTGAGTAGCCTAATATAGATCATAGCACCTGATTTACATGTAGCTTTACATCCCCACCCAACTCAGCACAACTAACTATTTACCACGACATTGCCAACAGATCTTTCCCATGAACGGAGTGGCACAGTAGTACAGCGGCTAGTGCAATGCTTCACTGCACACCAGAGGTAAGGTCAGGTTCAGCTGCTCCCACCGTCCAGTACAGAGTTTGTACATTCTCTCCATAACTGCGTGAGTTTTCTCCTAGTGCTCGGATTCCCTCCCACACTCCAAACAGCCGCGGGTTAGGGTTAGTAAGTTGTGGGCAGTGGAAGCCACAACTTCCACTTCGTCAACTCAGGTGATGCACCTCTCTATGTGGTTCAATATACATGTGGGCAAGTAAAGGTGATAAAACAGAAAAGGATTTGGGAGTAAAAGAATTAGTTCTGCCGCTCTCACCAGTCGGAGCTTTGCGCTGTTTCTCCATCCGCTCCAAGCTGTTCAGCAAGCCGTCGATGTGGATCTTTATCTGGGTGAGCTCCTTCTTTATTGTCTGTAGATCATCGGCTTTCACTGAAAGACCAAAAAGACAGTAATTTCCATGAGAACCTATCTTCACAGTAAATGGACATTATTTTATACCATATCCATGCTTTACCCTCTAGCTTTATTTTTATATAATTCTTTACTCTTTATAATTGTTAACTGTTGATTGACTCTGTGGTTAAGAAGGCATATGGTGTATTGGCCTTCATCAATCATGGAATTGAGTTTAGGAGCCGAGAGGTAATGTTGGAGCTATATAGGACCCTGGTCAGATCCCACTTGGAGTACTGTGCTCAGTTCTGGTCACCTCACTACAGGAAGGATGTGGAAGCCATAGAAAGGGTGCAGAGGAGATTTACAAGGATGTTGCCTGGATTGGGGAGCATGCTTTATGAAAACAGGTTGAGTGAACTCGGCCTTTTCTCCTTGAAGCGATGGAGGATGAGAGGTGACCTGATAGAGGTGAATAAGATGATGAGAAGCATTGATCGTGTGGATAGTCAGAGGCTTTTTCCCAGGGATGAAATGGTTGCCACAAAAGGACACAGGTTTAAGATGCTGGGGAGTAGGTACAGAAGAGATGTCAGGGGTAAGTTTTTTACTGAGCGAGTGGTGAGTGTGTGAAATGGGTTGCCGGCAAAGGTCGTGGAGGTGGATACGATAGGGTCTTTTAAGAGACTTTTGGATAGGTACATGGAGCTTAGAAAAATAGAGGACTATGGGTAAGTCTAGTAATTTCTAAGGTAGGGACATGTTCAGCACAACTTTGTGGGCTGAAGGGCCTGTATTGTGCTGTAGGTTTTCTATATTTCTATGTTTCTATGTATGTGGTGAATAAAGTTGATCCTTTAGCTTCAAGACTGCCACTGGGAAGGAAGTGATAATCTTCTTTGGGCAAAAGCATCTCCAGCAGGGCAATTACACATACAGGTGAGAAGATGCTTGCCTATGGGTCTCACCACACAACAATAACGCCCACTTAATTCTTAGTCAGGAAGTGGCAGGGGAGACCCAATTAAGTAGAAATATTTGGTTTATTTTAAAATGTGGGAGGTGAGGATGAATTGCAAGCTTTCCACATGTATGAGACTACCAAAGTGGTAAAAAAATAATATTCATCCAATTCTCCTTGTGGGAAGTAGACCTGAAGGTCAGCTGACACTGATAGAGTCTTCTTTAACAATGCTGTAAACAGTCAGGGTCACAGCCCGAAATGTCAGCTCTTTATTCCCCTTCACAGATGCTGCTGGGCCTGTTGAGTTCCTCCAGTATTTTGTGTGTGTTACTCTGGATTTCCAGCATCTGCAGAACCTTTTGTAATACTATCTGTTAACATCTGAACAATATCTGAAAGGATAGACCATAAGACCATAAGACAAAGGAGAAGACGGCCATTCGGCCCATCAAGTCTGCTCCGCCATTTTATCATGAACTGATCCATTCTCCCATTTAGTCCCACTCCCCCGCCTTCTCACCACAACCTTTGATGCCCTGGCTACTCAGATACCTATCAATCTCTGCCTTAAATACACCCAATAACTTGGCCTCCACTGCTGCCCGTAGCAACAAATTCCACAGATTCATCACCCTCTGACGAAAAAAATTTCTTTGCATTTCTGTTCTGAATGGGCACCCTTCAATCCTTAAGTCATGCCCTCTCGTACTAGACTCCCCTACCATGGGAAACGAGTTTGCCACATCCACTCTGTCCATGCCTTTCAACATTCGAAATGTTTCTATGAGGTCTCCCCTCATTCTTCTAAACTCCAAGGAATACAGTCCAAGAGCGGACAAACGCTCCTCATATGTTAACCCTCTCATTCCCGGAATCATTCTAGTGAATCTTCTCTGTACCCTCTCCAATGTCAGCACATCCTTTCTTAAATAAGGAGACCAAAACTGCCCACAGTACTCCAGGTGAGGTCTCACTAGCGCCCTATAGAGCCTCAACATCACATCTCTGCTCCTATATTCTATTCCTCTGGAAATGAATGCCAACATTGCATTTGCCTTCTTCACCACCGACTCAACCTGTAGGTTAACTTTAAGGGTGTCCTGTACGAGGACTCCCAAGTCCCGTTGCATCTCAGAACTTTGAATTCTTTCCCCATTTAAATAATAGTCTGCCCGTTTATTTCTTCTGCCAAAGTGCATAACCATACACTTTCCAACATTGTATTTCATTTGCCACTTCTCTGCCCATTCTTCCAATCTATGCAAGTCTCTCTGCAGACTTTCCGTTTCCTCAGCACTACCGGCCCCTCCACCTATCTTCGTATTGTCAGCAAACTCAGCCACAAAGCCATCTATTCCATAATCCAAATCGTTGATGTACAATGTAAAAAGAAGCGGCCCCAACACAGACCCCTGTGGAACACCACTGGTAACTGGCAGCCAACCAGAATAGGATCCCTTTATTTCCACACTCTGTTTCCTACCAATCAGCCAACACTCTATCCACGTATGTGACTTTCCTGTAATTCCATGGGCTCTAATCTTGTTAAGTAGCCTCATGTGTGGCACTTTGTCAAAGGCCTTCTGAAAATCCAAATATACAACATCCACTGCATCTCCCTTGTCTAGCCTACAGGTAATTTCCTCAAAAAATTGTAACAAGTTTGTCAGGCAGGGTTTTCCTAAAAGGAATCCATGCTGAGTTCTGCCTATCTTGTCATATGCCTCCAGGTACTCTGTAATCTCATCCTTGACAATCGACTCCAACAACTTCCCAACCACCGATGTCAAGCTAACAGGTCTATAATTTCCTTTTTGCTTCCTTGACCGCTTCTTAAATAGCGGAGTGACATTTGTAATCTTCCAGTCCTCCGGAACCATGCCAGAATCTATCGACTTTTGAAAGATCATCGCTAATGCCTCCGCAATCTCCACAGCTACTTCCTTCAGAACACGAGGGTGCATTCCATCTGGTCCAGGAGATTTATCTACCTTTAGACTATTCAGCTTCCTGAGAACTTTCTCTGTCGTAATTGTGAATGCACACACTCCTCTTCCCTGCCACCCTTGAGTGTCTTCCTCAGTGAAGACTGATGCAAAATACTCGATCAGTTCCTCCGCCATCTCCTTATCTCCCATTACAATTTCTCCAGCATCATTTTCTATCGGTCCTATATCTACTCTCACCTGTCTTTTACTCTTCATATACTTGAAAAAGCTTTCAGTATCCCCTTTGATATTATTTGCTAGCTTCCTTTCACAGTTAATCTTTTCACTCTTAATGACCTTCTTAGTTTCCTCTTGTAAGCTTTTAAAAACTTCCCAATCCTCTGTCTTCCCACTAATTTTTGCTTCCTTGTATGCCCTCTGCTTTAACTTTGGCCTTGACTTCTCTTGTCAACCACAGTTGCATCCTTTTTCCATTCGAAAATTTCTTCTTTTTTGGAATATACTTGTCTTGCACCTTCCTCACTTCTTGCATAAACTCCAGCCACTGTTGCTCTGCCGTCTTTCCTGCCAGTGTCCCTTTCCAGTCAACTTTGGCCACCTCTCCCATGCCACTGTAATTTCCTTTACTCCACTGAAATACCAACACATCAGATTTCGGCTTCTCTTTCTCTAATTTCACAGTGAACTCAATCATGTTATGATCACTGCCTCCTGAGGGTTCCTTCACCTCAATCTCTCTAATCACCTCCGGTTCATTACACAATACCCAGTCCAGTACAGCCGATCCCCTAGTGGGCTCAACAACAAGCTGTTCTAAAAAGCCATCTCGCAGACATTCTACAAATTCTCTCTCTTGAGATCCAGTGCCGACCTGATTTTCCTAATCCACTCACATGTTAAAAACCCCACAATTATCATAACACTGCCCTTCTGAAAAGCCTTTTCTATTTCCAGTTGTAATTTGTAGTCCACATCCCTGCAGCTGTTTGGAGGCCTATAAATAACTGCCATCAGGGTCCTTTTACCCTTGCAATTTCTTAGCTCAACCCATAAAGATTCTTCACCTTCCGATACTATATCACCTCTTTCTAATGATTTAATATCATTTCTTACCAATAAAGCTGCGCCTCCCCCTCTGCCTACCTTCCTATCCTTCCGATACATCATGCATCCTTGGATGTTCAGCTCCCAGAGACATGCATCCTTTAGCCACGTCTCAGTGATGGCCACAATATCATACCTGCCAATCTGTAGCTGTACGACAAGATCATCCACCTTATTCCTTATGCTGCATACATTTAAGTATAACACCTTAAGTCCAGTATTTGGTACTTTTTGCTTTGATTTCACTGCAACTTTATTGCACTGCAACTCATCCCAATGGCTACAAATTTGCCCCATCACCTGCCTGTCTTTCCTGACATCTTTACTGCTCACTATCTTAGATTTATTTCTGTTTTCCCCTTCCTCCGCTCTATCATTCCGGTTCCCATCCCCCTGCCAAATTAGTTTAAACCCTCCCTAACAGCTCTATTAAACTTTCCCGCAAGGATATTGGTCCCCTTCTGGTTCAGGTGTAACCTGTCCTTTTTGAACAGGTCATACTTCCCTCAGAAGAGATCCCAATTATCCAAGAATCTGAAGCCCTGCCCCCTGCACCAGTCTCTCAGCCACGCATTCATCTGCCTGATCCTACTATTCTTGCCCTTGCTAGCACGTGGCACAGGTAGCAATCCCGAGATTACTACCCTGGAGGTCCTGCTTCTCAGCTTCCTTCCTAACTCCCAGAAATCTCTCTTCAGGACCTTCAGATAAAGGGACTGTGACACAAATCCTTAAAGGTATGCTCCAAAACAACCTTAAATAACATGGTAATTGAAAGAAGAGTCTACTTTTATCAGTCAAAGCTCTGACCCAGTCCTAGTTTAGGAACATATCATGCGCACATAGAAAAGGAGAGAATTAATTTCACAAGTAACTTCTGTAACGGGGTCCTGAATTACCCCTATGAACTGTGCTTTTGAAAAGAGAGAGAGAGAGAGTTATTTAACACCAACAGCTTGTTTTTAAGAGAGAGAGAGAGAGAGAGAGTGAGAGAGAGAGGAAGACAGCTTTGGATGATGTTATGGGTTTTCTGCAGCATGTTTACATTTTTACAAGGACACTGGTTTCAGCTTCTGCATTCTTATAGAGAGAGAAGGGAAGAGCTGTTTGATGGACAGCTGGTATTCAGCACGGTGAGATAAATAGAAAGTCAGCTGTTAGACCTACAGACACATGGTTTTGGACACTGAATGAGCTTTGCTGTGCCCACAGAAAAAGTGGGTTTTGGAGGATCGATCAGATGGATCAATCAGTGGCTCTCGCTGTGTGAACAGGTTGTGACCGGTGGGGAGTTATTTGTGTGTCCAACCCTTGCCTGGGTTGATAATTCCACCACAGAAGAACAGTCCCCTTTGTTGTGGTCACAGTCGGTGACTTCTAAAGGATTTCGGAGGACAACGGGAAGATCGACAATGTCAGCTCACCTGAAGACTCAAATCTCTCCCTCCCTCTCTCTCCATCATTACTCAACTCAATACCACAAACTGAACTGAACTTTACCCATCATCATAAGACTATCTATTTACCCCTAGACCTGAAGGAGCTTGATTTTCATATATTTCTACACTTATAATTCATTGCTAACCTGTTTCATTTATCTGCATTTATATTACTGTATTGCGTAGTTACTAATAAATACCATTAGTTAATATCAAAACCAGACTCCAGATGTAGTCTATTGCTGCTGGTTTGTTTCTAAAGCGTTACGGTTCGTATCACTTTTCACCTGGATACACTAAAATCAATTGGGGCACGGTCTGTGAACCCCACTCCTGAATGCACTGACACTTACTGGGTTATGATCCTATGAACCCCCTACTCAAGACACTGACTCCACTGGGATAGGGTCTTGTAAACTTTATAACTCAATGCACTGACACCTACTCGGATAGGGTGCTGTAAACCCTCTACACAAGGCACTAACATCTACTGGTATAGGGTTGTGACCCAGATATGGACCCCTTTCAAGGTCTAACAGCTGGCTTGCTTTTGAAGAGAGACTGCTCTTTGTAAGCTTAGATAACAGGTGATGGGTGGCCTGGTGCAAACTCTATTTAATTCCCTGCACACCCACTGCCTCACTCACCTTCTGTAGGCAGGGCAGTGCATGGAGGCCTGCTGAGGAACTTTCTAACCTCCCTCACCTTGGAAGCTTTTGTCAAGCATCTTTCCCCATCCCAGTGGCCCCACCATTCACGCCATGCTCTCTTCTTACTGCTGCCATCAGGAAGGAGATACAGGAACTTTATGTCTCACACCACCAGGTCCTGGAGCAGTTATTACCCTTCATCCAGCATGGATAACTTCACTCACATCAACTCCAAACTGATTTTCAAAGACTTGACAACTCATGTTCTCAGTATTATTTATTTGTTTGTCTATTCATTTATTTATTTATATTTGCACAGCTTATCTTTTGCTCTTTGGTTGTTTGTCAGTCTTTGTGCATGTGTAGCTTTTCATTGATTCTGTTGTATTTCTTCGTTCTACTGTGAATGCCTGGAGGAAAATAAATCTCAATGTAGTATATAATGACATACATTGTATGTACTTTGATAATGAATTTACTTTTGACTTTGAACTTTGGAACAGAGCACTCATAACAGACTAAATGGCTAAAACTGACTGAGTGCAACCTACAACTTTGACGAACAGTGTACTCTCCATCAGCAGCTGAGGAGTGGTTCGATATCTAGTGTTCCTCCTGGTCAGAGCGAAGCTACTGATGAAATTTCATAGTCAATGGCAGGCACTTGCCGAAAGAACGGAGAGCTCAATAACGTTTTAAAGGAGTGTACAGTTCAGTATTTCACCATCCTGCTGACTCTGTGTTGCTTGGAGATTTCCTTCAACTTCAATTAATGATGTACTAGAGTGATTTAATTCAAGTTGGCAGGATGCTGGGTGTCCAATCTCATATGTTGTAACATTGAGATCGCGGGTTAAAGCTAAACAGATGGGTTCCTTTCTGCCCCTGCTTTCACTGGGCTCCAATCCAGGAGATAAAATTAATGGCCATTGAAATAAATTGCATTCCATTTCCCAGGAATGAGAAAACAGCTGGAAGTGGAGGTTCACATGAAACTTCCAATTAAAATCTGCTTGGTTCAAAACCTGTAACATCTTACACTTCTGATGAAAGCTAGTGCTGGACAGGACAGAGGCGGACCAGATCCGGGACGATAGCGTAGTGGTTAGCATTATGTTCTACAGTGCCAGCTGTAAGATTGGTGTTCAATTCCCGCCACTGTCTGTTGGAGTTTGTACGTTCTTTATGTGACCGTGTGGGTTTCCTCCAGATGCTCTGCTATCCTCCCACATTTCAAAGACGTGTGGGTTAGGGTCAGTAAGTTGTGGGCATGCTATGTTGATGCTGGAAGCATGGCAACACTTGTGGGTTGTTCAGCCCAATCCTCGCTGATGTGAATGCAAACAATGCATTTCACTGTCTGTTTCGATGTACTGTACCCATGACAAATAAAACTAATCTTTTAGCTTTAGGTAGTGCTGCTGTCTTGCAGGCTCGACCCTGACATTTGGAGCTGTCTGTGCAGAGTTTACACTTTCTCTCCGTGTCAGCACTGGATGCTCTGCTTTCCGTGCACATCCACGTGGGTTCACTTTCCACAGTAACTTATCCCAGTGCAGGATGGTGGTTGGAGAATCCGGTTGTATATGGATGTGAAAAGAATAGGCCAGAGGAAATAAGTAGGGGAATGGAATTGATGGGATTGCTCCGAGACCCGTCAGAAACGCAGTGGTCTAAATGACCTCCTGCTATGTTGCAAGAAAATATAATAAGTTATCTGGTGCTGCCAGAGTTGGTAAGTGTTCCCAGGATTTTCCATCTACTTAGAAGTGTGTTCCCTTGGTCTCAGATATGAGGTTAGCGAAAGGTCATGTGCGTGAGATGGGGACAGTCTTTTTCCTAGGGTTGGGGCATCAAAAACGCGAGGACATATCGTAGGCTTAGTGAATCAAAGACATGAAGACATAACCTCAGGGCAAGAGGGGAGGGATTTAATAGAAGGGTGGTTCATATATGAACGAGCTGCCAGAGGAAGGTAAACAAACATTACCTGAAAGAAACATACTTGGACAGGATAGGCTTAGGGGGATATTGGGCAAACACTGGCAAATGGGATTGACTTAGACTGGTGTCCAGAGGCTGTGCCCTCTTGTCCTAGACTCCCCCCCACCCACCATAAGAAACATGCTTTCTACATCAACTCTGTCTTGACCTTTCAACATTGGAAAGGTTTCAATGAAATATCCTCCCCCATCCTTTTAAATTCCAGCAAGTACAGGCCCAGAGCCATCAAACGGTTCTCATATGATAACCCTTTCATTCTCAGCATCATCCTTGTGAACTCCCTCTGGACCCTCTCCAATGCCAGCACATCTCTTCTTAGATAAGGAGCCCAACACTGTTCATGATACTCAAGGTGAGGCCTCAGCTGTGCCTTATAAAGCCTCAGCATCATGTCCCTGCTCTTGTATTGTGGACCTCTTAAAATGAATGATGTCATTGCATTTGCCTTCCTCACCCTACGATCGCCCAGCATCTACTGTGATGAAGTCCTTTGAGAGGTTGTTCACAGCTGGAATTAACTTTTGTCCAGGCAAGAACCTAGACCCACTGCAATTTGCCTACCACCACAATAGGTCTACAGAAGATGCAATCTCACTGGCTCTCCACAAGGCCTTGGACCACCTCGGTAACAGTAACACCTACATCAGGCTGCTGTTTATTGATTACAGCTCAGTGTACAACACCATTATTGAGGTTACTCAATTCTAATCACCAAAATGTGGACCGCTGTACCTTCCCCTGCAACTGGATCCTTGACTTCCTCATCAGGATACCAGAGTCAGTGAGGATCAGAAATAACATCTCCTCCTTGCTGACAATCAACACTGTTGCATCTCAACGATTCTCTACTCTGTCTACACCGATGACTGTGTGGCTAGACACAGTTCAAGTGTCATCTATAAATGTGCTGATGACATAACTGCTATTAGCAGAATCTCAGATGATGAGGAGGCATACGAGAGTGAGACAGATCACTGGTTGAGTGGTGTCATCAAGGGGTCAACAATGGAATGGGTGAACTGGATGTGAACTTCTACGAACAAGATGTTAATGCAATTATGAAAAAGGCATGCCAGGAGTTATATTTCATTAGGAGCTTCAGTGGATTTAGTACGTCACCAAATACTCCAGCAACTTTCTACAGGGGTACTGTGGAGATCACTGTGACTGACTGCATCACTGTCTGGTATGGAGATGCCAAAGCACGAGTGTAAAAGCTTCAGAGGGTTGTATACTCAGTCAGTGCCACCACGGGCACGAGCCTCCACACCAGTGAGGACATCTTCAAAAGGCAATGCCTCAAAAAGGTGGCATCCATTATTGTCCTTCAACACTCAGGACATGCCCTCTTCACATTACTGCAATCAAGGAGGAGATACAAGAGCCTGAAGGCACACACTCAATGCTTTAAAAACAGCTTCCTCCCCTCTGTCGTCAGATCTCCGAAACGTAGATGAACCCACGAACACCATTTGTTCTCTTTCTGCACTACTTATTTTGTTAGATTGCAACATTTTTGAATGTTTATACTGATACTGCAGAACAGCTCATTTCATTACATACGGCAGTGATAATATCCACGTTTCTGATTCTGACTCTGGGCTTTGCAGTGCATCTTATGGAGAATTGATCCTGCCACTGTGGGCTGACAGAGTGGAAGAAATTGGTGGATGTGTAACCCATCAAATGGACCCCTTCACAACAGAAGGTGCTGATCTTTCCTGAACATTGAATAGAATTGGATTGAATTGACTTTATTTCGTACATCCTCCACATACGTGAGGAGTAAAAATCTTTACCTTACGTCTCCATCTAAATGTGCAACGTGCAATCATAGTAATTAATAATAATTTATAATAAATAGAACAGTCAATGTAACGTAGAATACACTCAGATCTGCGTGAGTTAATCAGTCTGATGGTCTGGTGGGAAGAAGCTGTCCCGGAGCTTGTTGGTCCTGGCTTTTATGCTGCGGTACCATTTCCTGGATGGTAGCAGCTGCAATAGATTGTGGTTGGGGTGACTCGGGTCCCCAGTGATCCTACGGGCCCTTTTTACACACCTGTCTTTGTAAATGTCCTGAATCATGTGTGTAAAAAGGGCCCGTAGGATTATTGGGGACCTGAGTCACCCTAGTTGGAGGCAGTTGGAGAGTGTATGCTTACAAGGTAGTAGAAAAGCTTTAAAGGATTAGGAGCTATGCATTCTACAACTGAATATCCTGGCGATAAAATACACCTGTAGAATGTGGCGTTGTTGTGGGTGATCCAGTGGAGAGACGTCAGGAACATTTACTCACTCTTCATGCCACCTATGCCTGATTGCAGTTCTAATCTCAGAACGTCTCCATGGTGCCCAGCTGGCGGCTGGGGAAGGCATGAGAAATCAGAGTTCTTGCTTGGGGTAAATGATCAATTGCAGTAAAGTGAATGGCTTCACTCAGCAGTGCAAGATTCAGTAGAAGAACACAATGTAAACACATCTCTAGTGCTACAGCGGGTACCGCCAGCTTGTCACATTGCAGTCAGAATTACTGCCCACTCCTATGTCAACACGTGCTCACCACTTGCTTCTGACAGGGTCAGGTTAGGATGGGTGTGATCACATTAGATTTTCCTCAATCAAGAAGTCCAGGCCAGGGTTACCAATGCCTCTAGGCTTGGGATATTTCCCTAGCCTGCTGTATGGCAGGGAGAGATGGGCCAAGTTTATGGGGTCTTGGTCTGCAAATAGACCTCAAGCCATCCATTTCGTGGAGATGCTAATCCTTCAGGGCTATCGTGGAAACTCCAGAAATTCAGAATCAGAATCAGGTTTATTATCAGAATCAGAATCCTTTATTATCGCCAAGTATGTGGACACATACAGGGCATTTGATGCCGGTTTCCCTGAGCTCTTGCTGTACAGAATCAAAAAGCAAACGAAACAATAGTGCAAATAATCGTGAACTATATACAATGAGGTATACCTGTGTATGTACAGGTGGACTTGGTTTATAATAGACTAAAATTCAAGTGTTCATAAGACTGATGGCATAAGGAAAGAAACTGTTCTTGTACCTATTTGTCCTGGCATACAGTGATCTAAAGCGCCTACCAGAAGGAAGGCGATGTCCAGGGTGTGATGGGTCTACAATGATGCTGCTTGCTCGCTTCCTGACCCTGGATGTATATAAGTCCTTGACACATCATTGACATCTGTTGTGAAATTTGTTGTTTTATGGCAGCACACAGAACAATACATAAAATATACTATCATTGCAGTAAAAAACTATATATAAAAAAAGAGTAAAAATAGGGAGGTAGTGTTCATAGGCCATTCAGAAATCTGTTAATGGAGAGGAAGAAGCTGTTGCTAAAACATCATGTGTGTGTCTTCGGGCTCCTGAACCTCCTCCCTGGTGGCAGTAATGAGAAGAGGCCACGTCCTGGACAGTGGTAGTCCTTAATGATGGATGCTACCAGCTTGAGGCTCCATATTTTGATGATATTCTCGATGCTGTGGTGGCAAATGTCCACAATGGAGCGGCCTGAGTTTGCAATCCTGTGCATTGATGGTGAAGTATCCAGTTAGAATGCTCTCCATGGTACATCTGTAGAAATTTGCTAGAGTCTTTGGAGACATGCCAAATCTCCTCAAACTCCCAATGAAAAGTAGCTACTGGCATGCGTTCTTTGTAATTGCATCAATATATTGGGCCCAGGATAGATCTTCAAAGATGTTGACACCCAGGAATGTTAAGTTTCTTACCCTCTCCACTAATGATCCGTCGATGAGGACTGGTGCGTGTTCTCTTGACTTTCTCTTCCACAATCAATTTCTTGTTCATACTGATGTTGCTGCAACATCACTCAACCAGCCAATCAACCACACTCCTGTACGCCTTCTCATCACCATCTGAGATTCTGCCAACAACAGTTGTGCCATTGCTGAATTTACGGATGCCATTTGAACTGTGCCTAGTCACACAGTCAAGGATGTACAGACAGCAGAGCAGTCAGTTAAGCACGCATCCTTGAGGTGTGCTTTTCTGGACGCAGCTGCAATGAGCAGTCACCAGGCCTTTAGACAAACGTGTTCATCACATCTGCCTTGGACAATTTCCCTTACTCCCTATAAAATTATTGAAGATGAAAAAACAGTTATTTAGGAGGGGAGGGGAGAGAAGATAGGTTTTCCCAAGCACAGGGAAAAGTTTCTGTCACAATTTAGGAAAGAAGTGCAAAATGGCCCCGTGCTGGTCTGTGGCTGGACCAACCTCACGTAAACTTTTTTTCCCTAACAGCTGTTTTCACACCTCCAATAATTTTATAGGGAAGATCTACCTCTACAACTCACACAGTCAACTGCAGAGATTTTCCTTTAAGTTCACATTTCCTATTTATCTCAAACACCACTGTGCATAAT
This sequence comes from Mobula hypostoma, assembly GCF_963921235.1. Classification (NCBI taxonomy): domain Eukaryota; kingdom Metazoa; phylum Chordata; class Chondrichthyes; order Myliobatiformes; family Myliobatidae; genus Mobula; species Mobula hypostoma. The sequence goes on from NC_086110.1 coordinate 6,998,070, forward strand.
GGGTTAAATATTAGTTTATTTTAAAGCAGCTAAGTAAGAAAAAGCTGACTTTTCCCTATTTTGCTATGCACTATTAATTTTGTATAATTGCATTTCATAATAGACTTCTCTAAAAAAAAACACAAGCATGAAAGCGAACATCTAATGAACGCACCATCTGCTTTCTCTGCAAGTGCACAGGAGCTTCTAATTAAACCTCTTAAATTCCCATTTCAATTATGCAGCCTGAGTAAATCTGAAGCGCCATGGGTTTGGCACCATGGTACTGATTGAACAAGGAAGGAAGCAGACACTTACGATGTTAATGGTTCTGTGTAGTTTTGGGTTGGATCATCAGATGGGGTGCGCAGTTTAAGAACAAGGCTCTGAATTAATTTCTCTTCTGAGGAGTGGGCGGCTCATTGCAGGGCTCGGGTCTGTTCTTTCAACAATATCTAGAAGGCTGAGAGCTGATCTTATTAGAACATATAAGACTGGCAGGATTTTTAGCAGCGGAGAGGAAGAGAGGGATACTGGGGTCCACCTCCATAGATCCCTCAAGGTTGTTGGGGTTGATTAGAAGGCGAATGGTGTGTTAGTTGTGAGCTGGGGGATTGAGTTCAAGCGCCGTGAGGTAATGTTGCAGCTCTATAAGACTGGTTATTGTGTATAGCTTTGGTCACCCCATTATAGGAAGAATATGGAAGCTTTAAGAGAAGGTGCATCAGAGACTTATCAGGATGCTGCCTGGATTAGAGGACCTGCCTTACGAGGATGGGTTGAGTGAGCTAGGGGTTTTCTCTTTGGAGCAAAGGAGGATGAGACATGACTTGATGGAGGTGCACAAAATGATAAGCAGCACGGATAGAGTGGACAGCTGGCACCTTTTTCCAGGGTGCTAATAGCTAATATCAGATGACATCGTTCTAAGGTGAGTGGCGGAAAGTTAAAGGGAGATGTCAAAGGTAAGTTTTTTACACAGAGTGGGGTAAGTACCTGGAATGCATTTCTGGGGCTGGTGGTAGCGGATGATGCAATAGACTCTTAAATAAACACGTGGATATAAGAAAAATGGAGGTTTATGTGCTGTGTAGGAGGGAAGGGCTTTACTAATCATGGAGTAGGTTAAAAGGTTGGTGCAACAATGTGGACCAGAGGGCTTATACTAGTCTATGTTCTATTTGGCATCATGAAAGGGTAGATGCCAAGATGTTTCCACTATTCGGAGATCACAAACATACTAAGAGGCTGGTCAATTAGAATGCAGGCTCAGAGGAATTTCTTCTCAAAGAGTGTGGTGAATCTCAGGAATTATCTGTCCCCAAGACCTGTAAAGGTTAGGTCACTGGAAGTCTTTGAAGTGGAAGTAGACATGTCTTTGAAAGACTGTGGAGGGGTTTGAAGGTTATGGGGGACTGACGGAGAGGATAAACTGAGGCCTCTATAGATCAGCTGTGATCATATTGAATAGAGGGATCAAGTTGCCTACTCCTGTTCGTATTTTCTGGTAATGCATTCAGGATGTTGTAGAATTTGATACAGTTATGAGGGGCATTGATAAGGGGAATTGTCACAGTCATTTTTCCCAAGGGAGGAGAGTTTAAAACTCAAAGTAAGAGAATTACAATGTGAGGGGAAAGACTGAAAAGGGAATGAAGGGCACCATCTTCACACAGAGGATACATGGAATGAGCTGTCAGAGAGAGTGGTTGAGGCTGGTACAATAATACTTAAAAGACAAGCTATATGGATAGGAAAGGTTTACAGAGACGTGCTGAACTCAGGTAAATGTGATGAGCATGGATGGGCACTTTGGCTGGCATGGAAAAGTTGGGCTGAAAGGCCTTTATCCCTGCTGCATAAATCTTACTTTATGACTCTATTGGCACACATTAAATCCCACCAACCCCACTGTCTTATGTATGCAGTTTGTTCACAAACCAAGCCTCAGTCTGACTCCTTCATTGGAGGAAGGGAATTGGCGGAGGGAAGAAACTCGTAGCTCTTCAACTTAGAAGTAGGGGAAAGCCACAGCAGGGGCAAAGGACCTTGGGAAAAGTGGGGGGAACTCACATGACCTCTCACCACCAATCAGAATCCATCATCAATCACATGATATGTCCACCCCTGCATTACATAGCCATTGGAAAAGGGAGGCTGCAACAAATTCTTGACCAGTAAACGACCTTTGAATACTTTCTTAACAATTTAGTCTTGCCTATGTATGAATTGGGAACAGGAATAAGCAACATGGCCTCTCAAGGCTAACCCACTATTCAATGAAATCATGGCTGATCTCACTGCATCTCAACTCCGCATTCCCGGATATACAGTGAATCATGCATCTCCACCCAAAAGAGATGTGCAGGTGGGATCATTGAATATATACAAGGTGGAGCTTGACAGATATTTAGGTCATTGAGGTGTCAAGGGGTCTGGGTAGAGAGCGGGAATTTACAACAATGCCATGATCTTACTGGTTCTCGGGGCTCACAAGCCTACTTCTGCCACTGATGTTTTTGTGTATGCTGGTAACTATTCGTCATCTTGCTAATCCAGCACCTACCTACCTTGTCCTTACAACACACATCAAAGTTGCTGGTGAATGCAGCAGGCCAGGCAGCATCTCTAGGAAGAGATACAGTCAACGTTTCAGGCCGAGACCCTTCGTCAGGACGAACTGAAAGAAGAGCTAGTAAGAGATTCGAAAGTGAGAGGGGGAGGGGGAGATCCAAAATGATAGGAGAAGACAGGAGGGGGAGGGATGGATCCAAGAGCTGGACAGTTGATTGGCAAAAGGGATATGAGAGGATAGTCTGTGTCAAAATGTGGTCGAAAAGTTGAAGAGCCGAAGAAATTACAGATGGGGAGCAGTGAGAGATGGTTTCACTGAACACCCGTCGAAGAGAAGATTTAAACTTCTTCAGTGTAAGCATCACCGGAAGAGGCTTCGCAGTAGTGAATTTAAAAATGGAAACATGAGGAAATCTGAAGATGCTGCCTGGCCTGCTGTGTTCATCAGCAACTTTGGTGTGTGTTGCTTGAATTTCCAGCATCTGCAGATTTCCTCTTGTTTACCTTGTCCTTAAGCACATTCAAAAACTCTACCCAACATGGGTATGGAGATCACTCTGCCCAACATGGCAAGAAACTGCAAGCAGTTGTGGACACAACTCAGTCCATCATGCAAATCTTCCTGGACTTTGTCTACACTTCCTGCTGCCGTGTGACAGCAGCCAACATAACCAAAGACCCCTCCCACCCTGAATACTCTTTCTTCTCCTCTCTCCCATCAGGCAGAAGATACTAAAGCACATACCACCAGGCTCAAGGATAGCTTCTACCTATTGTTATAAGACTATTAAATGGTTCCCTGGTGCAGTAAGTTGGACTCTTGACCTTACAATCTAAAACCTTGCACCTTATTGTTTCTCTGCACCACACTTTCTCTGTAGCTGCTACACTTTATTCTGCATTGTTACTGTTTTGCTTTGTTGCACTTCAATGCACTGTAATAATTTAATCTGTATGAACAGTATGTAAGGCAAAAGCTTTTCACTGTATCTTGCTATATGTGACAATAATAAACCAATTCCAAAGTCAGTGGTACAGCCTCCACTGCACTATTGTATTCAATTCTGATTACCTCTGGAGCAAGGAACCTGTATACACTGCCCACTGTCTTGGAAATCAGACAGCATAATCAAAGATCCCTCTCAATGGGAAGAATATTTGAAAACATGCAGCACCAGGCTTAAGTTCAGCTTCTATCCTGTTTTAAGAGTCTTAACAGACATAGAACATAGAACATAGAATAGTACAGCACAGTACAGGCCCTTCAGCCCACAATGTTGTGCCGACCCTCAAACCCTGCCTCCCATATAAGCCCCCACCTTAAATTCCTCCATATACCTGTCTAGTAGTCTCTTAAACTTCACTAGTGTATCTGCCTCCACCACTGACTCAGGCAGTGCATTCCACACACCAACCACTCTCTGAGTAAAAAACCTTCCTCTAATATCTCCCTTGAACTTCCCACCCCTTACCTTAAAGCCATGTCCTCTTGTATTGAGCAGTGGTGCCCTGGGAAAGAGGTGCTGGCTATCCACTCTATCTATTCCTCTTATTATCTTGTACACCTCTATCATGTCTCCCCTCATCCTCCTTCTCTCCAAAGAGTAAAGCCCTAGCTCCCTTAATCTCTGATCATAATGCATACTTTCTAAACCAGGCAGCATCCTGGTAAATCTCCTCTGTACCCTTTCCAATGCTTCCACATCCTTCCTATAGTGAGGTGACCAGAACTGGACACAGTACTCCAAGTGTGGCCTAACTAGAGTTTTATAGAGCTGCATCATTACATCGCGACTCTTAAACTCTATCCCTCGACCTATGAAAGCTAACACCCCATAAGCTTTCTTAACTACCCTATCCACCTGTGAGGCAACTTTCAGGGATCTGTGGACATGTACCCCGAGATCCCTCTGTTCCTCCACACTACCAAGTATCCTGCCATTTACTTTGTACTCTGCCTTGGAGTTTGTCCTTACAAAGTGTACCACCTCACACTTCTCTGGGTTGAACTCCATCTGCCACTTCTCAGCCCACTCCTGCATCCTATCAATGTCTCTCTGCAATCTTTGACAATCCTCTACACTATCTACAACACCACCAACCTTTGTGTCGTCTGCAAACTTGCCTACCCCCACATCCAGGTTGTTAATAAAAATCACGAAAAGTAGAGGTCCCAGAACAGATCCTTGTGGGACACCACTAGTCACAATCTTCCAATCTGAATGTACTCCCTCCACCACCACCCTCTGCCTTCTGCAGGCAAGCCAATTCTGAATCCACCTGGCCAAACTTCCCTGGATCCCATGCCTTCTAACTTTCTGAATAAGCCTACTGTGTGGAACCTTGTCAAATGCCTTACTAAAATCCATATAGGTCACATCTACTGCACTACCCTCATCTATATGCCTGGTCACCTCCTCCAAGAACTCTATCAGTCTTGTTAGATACGATCTGCCCTTCACAAAGCCATGCTGACTGCCCCTGATGAGACCATGATTCTCCAAATGCCTATAGATCCTATCTCTAAGAATCTTTTCCAACAGCTTTCCCACCACAGACGTAAGGCTCACTGGTCTATAATTACCCCGACTATCCCTACTACCTTTTTTGAACAAGGGGACAACATTCGCCCCCCTCCAATCCCGTGGACAATGAGGACATAAAGATCCTGGCCAGAGGCTCAACAATCTCTTCCCTCACCTCGTGGAGCAGCCTGGGGAATATTCCGTCAGGCCCCGGGGACTTATCTGACCTAATGTATTTTAACAACTCCAACACCTCCTCTCCCTTAATAGCAACATGCTCCAGAACATCAACCTCACTCATATTGTCCTCACCATCATCAAGTTTCCTCTCACTGGTGAATACTGAAGAGAAGTACTCATTGAGGACCTCACTCACTTCCACAGCCTCCAGCCACATCTTCCCACCTTTATCTCTAATCGGTCCTACCTTCACTCCTGTCATCTTTTTTTTCTTCACATAATCGAAGAAAGCCTTGGGGTTTTCCTTTACCCTACTCCCCAAGGCCTTCTCATGCCCCCTTCTTGCTCTTCTCAGCCCCTTCTTAAGCTCCTTTCTTGCTTCCCTATATTCCTCAATAGACCCATCTGATCCTTGCTTCCTAAACCTCATGTATGTTGCCTTCTTCCACCTGACTAGATTTTCCACCTCACTTGTCACCCATGGTTCCTTCACCCTACCATTCTTTATCTTCCTCACCGGGACAAATTTATCCCTAACATCCCGCAAGAGATCTCTAAACATCGACCACATGTCCATAGTACATTTCCCTGCAAAAACATCATCCCAATTCACACCCGCAAGTTCTAGCCTTATAGCCTCATAATTTGCCTTTCCCCAATTAAAAATTTTCCTGTCCTCTCTGATTCTATCCTTTTCCCTGATAATGCTAAAGGCCAGGGAGCGGTGGTCACTGCCCCCAGATGCTCACCCACTGAGAGATCTGTGACCTGACCCGGTTCATTACTTAGTACTAGATCTAGAATGGCATTCCCCCTGGTCGGCCTGTCCACATACTGTGACAGGAATCCATCCTGGACACACTTAACAAACTCTGCCCCATCTAAACCCTTGGAACTAATCAGGTGCCAATCAATATTAGGGAAGTTAAAGTCACCCATGATAACAACCCTGTTATTTTTGCACCTTTCTAAAATCTGCCTACCAATCTGTTCCTCTGTATCTCTGCTGCTAACAGGGGGCCTATAGAATACCCCCAACAGAGTAACTGCTCCCTTCCTGTTCCTGACTTCCACCCATACTGACTCAAAAGAGGATCCTGCTACATTACCCACCCTTTCTGTAGCAGTAATAGTATCCCTGACTAGTAATGCCACCCCTCCTCCCCTTTTTCCACCCTCTCTATCCCTTTTAAAGCACTTCCATATGGTAAAGAGGGACTCCTGATCTCATGATCTACCATGTCAAGGCCCTTGCATCTTTCTGTGGACCTGAACTGCACTTTCTCTCCAACAGTATATACAGTATTCTATTATTGCTTTCCCTTTGTACTACATCTACGCACTTTTTGAAATTATCTGCACGGATGTCATGCAAAACAAAGTTTTTCACTGTTCAATTCATGTGACACTGATAAATCAATTATCAATTACGTCTGAGAGAAAAGAAGCATCACCCCATAGGTGTCTTAAATGGACAACACCTTCTTTCTTGGACAGCGAACCCTAGTTTTCTCTCACAATAAGGATAATCTTGTTTAAAAGATTCTGTAAACATTTTAACTTGATTTTCTCTCTTTCCCAGTTCTGAAGAAGGGTTTCAGGCATGAAAGGTTCATTCTGTTTCTCCTCTCACTGAAGTGGCCTGACTTGCTGAGTGTTACTGCATTTCTTTGTTTATTGATTCATGCTCCATGACCCAGCCAGTTCCCAAAAGGTGGTCAGCTCCAGAATCTTGCTGCTACATTGACAACCAATGAATGAGAGGAGTCACTTAATCAGAAACCGAAGTAGGTCTCCTTCTGAAGAAGTGTCTCTGCCAGAAATGCTGACTGTTTATTCCACCCCATAGATGCTGCCTGGCCTGCCGAGTTCCTCCAGCATTTTGTGTGTGTTAGCTAGAATAGCAGCTCATCAACCAACTGGCAGAAGTTAATCAAACCAACTAACAGGAGCTAGTCAATCAGCCAAAAGAAGCTCTCAAATTACTGACACAAGTTCACAAATAAATACCAGGAGCTCATCAACAAACCAATCGGAGTTTTCCAACTTACTGACAGGAATTCATCAACTAACCAATAGGAGCTTACTAATTAACTGACAGGAATATGTCAACTAACCAATAGCAGCTCATCAGCCAACTGACAGGAGCTAATCACCCATTGGAAAGAAACTCTCAAATTACTGACAAATGTTCTTCAAGCAGACAATAGCGGCTCATCAAATAACCAATAGGAACTCACTAAGTATCCGACAGGAATTCATCAACTAACCAATAGGTCAACTAACTGACAGGAACTCATCAATTAACAGTTGACCAACCAACTGACAGGAGCTAATCAACCAAGTAACAGAAGATTTCAAATCAACTGACAGGAGTTCATCATTTAATACTATCATCCTCTCAGAACTAATTAGTGAACTCCAAGACCTCGGCTTCAATATCTCCTTGTGCAATTGGATCCTGGGTTTCCTCACTTGTAGACCCTAGTCAGTCTGGATTGGAAACAACATCTTCTTCACAATCTCCATCAGCACAGGTGCACACAAAGCTGTGTGCTTAGCCCCCTGCTCTACTCACTTTACACTTATGACTGTGAGGTGAATCAAAGGTAGTGATTAATCCGCATACAGGAGGGAGATTGAAAATTTGGCTGAGTGGTGTAATAATAACAACCTCTCACTCAATATCAGCAAAACCAAGGAACTGATTGTAGACTTCAGGAGCGGGAAACCAGAGGTCCATGAGCCAGTTCTCATCGGAGGATCAGAGGTGGAGTAGGGTCTGCAACTTTAAATTCCTCAGTGTTATCATTTCACAGGACTTGTCCTGGACCCTGCAAGGAAGTGCAACTGCAAAGAAAGGCAGCAGCTCTGCTTCCCGAGGTGTCTGCGAAGATTTGGCATGATATCTAGAACTATGAGAAACTTCTATAGATGTGTAGTGGAGAGTGTATTGACTGGCTGCATCATGGCCTGGTACGAAAACACCAATGCCTTTGAATGGAAAATCCTACAAAATGTAGTAGTTTCTGCCCAGTACATCACAGGTAAAGTCCTCCCCACCATTCAGCACATCTACATGAAACGTTGTTGTAGGAAAGCAGAATCCATCATCATATATCTGTGCCTAGGATTTTTCACAGTAGTGTAGCTATAAGGTGCGAGGAAGGAGATTTAAAGAGGATCTGAAGGTTAAGCTCTTTTTTACACACAGAGTGGCTGATATATGGAACACGACTTGCTGCCGGAGGAGGTGGTGGAATCAGATACAATTACTACGTTTTGGATAGAGCCAATTTGATGGACAGTTAAGTAGGCCAAGAATAGAAGGACACATACCTAATGTGAGCAAATGGCATTAGCGTAGATGGGCAAAAAGCGAAGTATGGACACCATGAGCTGAAGGGGCCTGTTTCTCTGCTGTGACTTTATCCCCATCTCCTGCTACCTTCTCTCCCCATCAGTTCTCTCCATCTCCCTCAGCTGTTACAGTCTTGGACAATCCCTTCAGTCTGAGCCTTGCATCACATTCACACCATGCTTGGTAACTCCACCTCCGTGGTTTCACACAGGAAGCGTTCTAGCCGATTTCTTACATTTGGTGCCAGACATTGGAGTGGGAGCAGTCATTGCCCGTGGGCCGCTCTTGGCAGGGAAGTTGCTTTTGCTTCTGCGGGGTACGGGAACCATGACGCGCTGGCGTTTGACTGTAGGCACTGCCCGACTTGGTGGGGGGACTCTGTGGTAGTCATACATCCTGCAAAAGGAAAACAAGAATTGAGTCAAAGGAACAAGGACAAGAGCAGAGCTTCTCATCACAGAACAAAACAGCACATCTGGTCTCAACTCCTCTTCTGTGCCAGTCCTCCATAACCCTCAGTTCCTTAATCTTTTAAATAATTATCCATTCTACCTTACACACAGGATAGCTAATGACCTGACCTCTGGCATACTCAGGGGCAGAGAGTTCCAGAGATTCACCACCCTCTAAGACAGGGGTTCCCAACCTTTATCATGCCATGGGCCCCTACCATTAATGGAGGTGTCCGTGGACCCCAGGTTGGGAAGCCCTGCTCGAAGAACAGAAATTTCTACAGACTACAAGGTTAAATAACTGCCCCCTAACTTTGCATCTATGTCCCTTCTCTATGAAACAAGGGGACACAATCATTTGGCAGCAACCCAATATACAAAAGTGTGCAGACACGGTCAAGAAGTTCAGCTGTTGTTCATGGAAGCATCTCAACATCTACCCTACCAATCCCCTTAGGGTTTTATATGTTTGAATAAAGTCACCCCCATATTTTTAAATTCCAGGGAAAACAGACCCAGACTGTCCATCCTCTCTGAATAGGATGGCACTCTCATCCCTTGAATTAGCCTGCTGAATCCCCTTTGGCGTGCCTCCAGTGCTACTATATCCTTTGTAAAGTAAAGTGACCAAAACTATGCAAAGGATTCCGGGTGTGATCTCGCGAACAATCGTAACAAAACCTCCTTATTCTTAAACCTTGATTAAAGGCTAGAATGTCATTTGTCTTCTTAACAACTTGTTAGAACTGTGTGCTAACTCTTTGCCATTCATACCTAGATCCACCTGAACTTCACTTTCCAGCATCTCTCTCTATTTAGATAAGATTCTGCTCTTCTGTTCCTCTTAACAATGTGCTTGACCTCCCGCTTCCCACATTAGTTTTGCTGAGTATGGGGAGGTTTCGCTCGATCACTCAATCTATCTATGTCCCGTTGCAGAATCACAACATATCCTTCCACCCAATTTCAAACCACTGGCAAACTTGAAAACTTCACATTTTCTTCCCTACTTCAGTCATTCATAGTCAATGATCAAGGACCAAGAACCCATCTCTGTGATACTTCAGCTGTATCCTTTCAACCCAAAAAGGACCCACTTATTCCAGATTTCTATGTTTCCGTCCATGCTAGCACACTTCCTGCAGTACGTTGGGGTTAATGGTGGCAATGCAGGTGGTCAGGATGCTCTGCATCACATATCGACGGAAATTTTTAGGAGTCTTGGTGATATACCAAATCTCCTTAAACTCCTAGGAGAGTTTTTTGTTGGAGATGTTGGATACAGTGTTAGAGCATTGGCAAAGGCCACCAGTGAAAGCAGTGGAAATTTGCTGCACCCCATTTTTATTTTGCAACCCACCCTTTAACCAGAAGCATTACTTTTTATTTTCCTGTTAGCAATTCAAACTCCTTATCACTGGCTATACTGTAATAACTTGGTCATGTTGACATTTTCAAAGTGGAGCCAAGGCGGTGCTTGTGGTGAAATATTCATCAAGGAGGTGTTGGAAGGGTTAATATAATCCTCACTCCATTTCAGAACAGTGACTGCCTTGCAATACAGGTTTGATCCTAACCTCAGGTGTTGCCCGCACGGAGCTTGCGTACTCCCCTTGACATCGTCTGGCTGTTCCAGTTTCATCCCACGTGTCAAACAAAGACCTACAAGTTGGAAGTTTAATTGGCTGCTGCAAATTTCCCCTGGTGCAGGTGAGAGCAAAAATATTGTTGGAGTTTCAGGGAGGATTAGTGTAAAAAATGGAGCTTACAGTTAAGAATCAGATTTATTATCACTGATAGGTGGTGTGAAACTTGTTGTCTTATTGCAGCAAATGCAATAATTAAAACATACTATAAATTACAAAAAGAAATACGCACTCACTGGTCACTTTATTAGGTACCCCAGTACTCCTTACTGAGTGTATGCCCATGGCCTTCTGCTGCTGTAACCCATCCACGTCAAGGTTTGACGTCTTGTGCATTCAGAGATGCTCTTCTGCACACCACTGTTGCCGTCCTGTCAGCTCGAGTAAGTCTGCCCATTCTCCTCTGAACTCTCTTATTTACAAGGCATTTTGCCCACTGAACTGCTGATCACTGGATTTTTTTTGCATCATTTCTATAAACTCTAGAGACTGTAGTGCATAAAAACCCCAGGAGATCAGCATTGTCAGAGATACTCAAATCACCCTGTCTGACACCAGCAATTATTCCATGGTCAAACCTCTTAGATCACATGTCTTCCTCATTCTGATGTTTAGTTTGGACAACAACTGAACTGCTTGACCATGTCTGCATACTTTTATACATTGAGTTGCTGCTACGTGATTGGCTGATAACACATCTGCATTATCAAGCAGGCATACAGCTGTAGCTAATAAAGCGGCCACTGAGTGCATATATAAAAAAATTAATTGCAGTGCAAAAGACAGCAAAAATAGTGAGGTAATGTTCGTGGGTTTATGGAGCATTCAGAGATCTTATTGCAGAAGGGAAGAAACTGTTGCTAAAACGCTGAGTGTGTGTTATCAGGCTCCTGCACCTCCTTCCTGACGGTAGCAGTCAGAAAAGGCATGTCCTGCATGGTGGGGATCCGTAATAATGGATGCTGTCTTCTTTGAGTCCTCACTTTTTAAAGTACAGACTTGGTGGACTGAAGAGACCACTTCCACGCTGTAAGACCCTGTGAGTTTGTGGTTGTTTCTTACAGCTGGTGTTTTTCTCATCACACGTCTAATTGGTTTTTGCCAAGATGATAAAGTGTGACCAGAAAGTCAAGGATGAGAATGGCCTACAGTGTGCTGCTCATATGTCCCACAACTCCTGAGACCGAGGTTCAATCCTGACCTTGGGTACTGACTGTGTGGAGTTTGCCTGTCCTCCATATCATCCTGTGAGTGCTCTGGTTTCCTCCCACACCTCAGTGACATTCCAGTGCAGTAACTGGCTGCTCATAGTTACACTGGGTGACTAAAGAATCGAATGGGTGTTGATGGGCATACACAAACGCAAATAATTTCAGGGATAGAGAGAAACAAGGAGAGGGGAAATAGGATTGAAGGTATTTCTTTTCTGCAAGCCAGCATAGATACGATGGGCTGATTGGCCACCTTATGTGTAAACGTGAACCATATTGGGTCAAGTGTCAGAATACGGTAAGTGCACATGCAGCCAATCGATCGTGTAATAAGTCGATTGAGCCTCCTCCACGGGCCTCAGAGTGCGGATGCTTTCGTCTCAAGAGGCCCGGTTCATCGCTCCAACACTGTAAGTTGTACAGTGTGTTTCATTACTAACATGATTCAGTAAAAAGTTTAATCATACTATTGATCGAAACAAGAATGGCCTCCTACACCAAGCACCTAATCCATTTTGGGCCACAGCAATGGCAAAATGGACGGCTGCAACCTGGCTGCAATGGAGGAAAACCTTGATGGACTACTTCAAACTCCCACCACTTTTACCAGCAGCGGAGGCAGCACAAAACTCCAGCTGCTTCGCATGCACTTTGGCAAACTTGGGCAGAAGTGCCCTGCACCTCCAGAATGAATCTGATCTGACAGATGCATTTGAGGCTTTGGACAACATTTAGGTAACACACTTAGTGGCACACTTCAGGTTCTCACAGCTGCTGCATACCCCCAAGAGAACGTAGATGATTTAATCACAAGACTGACCCTGGAGGTATGGGAATGCAAGTACAAAGATATTCCCCTGAGAAATTAGGGAGAAATGATGCTTATCCAAGTGTTGATTGTTGGAATCCTAGAGGGGAGAACAACCTCCTATCCAAAAAGAATATCAGATCAATTGGAAGAATATGGCAAGTCTACGTGCAGTAAATCGATTGTGCCTCACATGTATTGGAGACACTGTCTCTTGGTGCAGGCATCTGAGTGTGCATGTTCTCGTCTTGACAGGCACACTTTTTCACTTGCCCAGCATGTACCGTTACTAACATGACTCAGTAAAAATGTTTACTCCTTCTATTCCGTTCTCCTTCTTGCTCCGTGTGTATTTAACAAAACCTTGCTAGTACATTTGGTAGTAGATATATGCTAACATGTGACTTGATAGCATGAAATTAGAAGGGACCTAGAACATACAGCACTACAGGCCCTTCAACCTATAATGTTGTGCTGACATTTTAGCCTACATTAAGATCAATCTAACCCTTCCATCCTACATAGCACTCCATTTTTTCTTTACCATGTATCTATTTAAGAATTTCTTAAATGCCCCTAGTGTATTTGCCTCTACTACCACCTCAGGGAGAGCGTTCCATGTACCTGCCACTCTCTGTGCCTTCACAGAATTCAAATGGTGGTAGATCCAACATGGTAAAGGAGGAGTGGTGGTTAAGAGCAGGCCTGTCAACCATTACACTTTTCCTTCACTGCAATGATCAAACACAAGGGATTGTAACAGGTGTCCACCTCAACACCCCTTCCTTTCCAAATACCACCTCCTAAATGTAATTTCACTCCCTGCCAGGTTTACAGCGTGCAACCATTGTCGGGAAATACACCCATGAAGCTGAGACTAGTTCGGAACTTGGACCTTGCCTAAGCCCCCTTCACACTTTAACTAACGCTGATCGTTGTAGTTGGTATCTGAGGAGAAGAGATATTTCTGCTGCTGTTCATCTGAAGTTGAATAAAACATATCTAAGTAGATTGAGCTTACTGGTTAATAATGTTCAGGCATGGAGAGCAAAAGCTGTAACATAAATTGTACATTATAGCTTTAAAAGGTGAGTCTTTATCTAGAAGAAACAACATAATAGCTTAGAGCGAGGTGAAAAATGGATTATTTTACAAAGGGGATCTATTAGCAGTCTTGACTCGATTTGCAGATAATCAACACATCACTTCTCCCCATGGTGAACTGATTAAAGCTGAATATATTTATTTCTACATTTATTTGCTCCTGAAGGTATTCACACTTTTTATGTTCATTCAAGGGTTGTGTAGGCTGCGCCAGCATTCAGTTGCCCATCCCTGGAGAAGGTGACAGTGAGCTGCTTTCTTGAACTGCTCAGTGCTTGGGGTGCAGCTGCTGTTAGGGAGGGAGTTCCAAGATTTTGACCCAGCAGTGGTGGAAAGCAGCCTCTTGCTGGTGTGTGGAGTACCTTTGGTTGGTCAGCCATTCTTCAATGTGTAAGTGAATACTGGCAAGCTTCACGGGTGAGAAGAGTATCAGAGGGAGTCTAACCCTCGTGTACAAACTTGTCAAAGGGATTCACGGCATGGCACTGAGTGTGGTTGGGGTCTGAAGCACAATATGTGAGGGATAATAAAGACAGAGACTCTCACAACAGTTGAGAAACATCTATTCAAGGAGTTGAATCAGCAACGTACTGAAGGATATAGATCAAGCGTTGGTAATAGGGTTAGTACACGGTATTTGAATGGCCTATTTTGGTGCAGTATGAGCTATTAGCATAAACCACAATTAATATTCACTTTTACTTAGCTAATCTTTTGCTTCCATTGTCCATCAGGACTGAGGATGAACCATTTCTGTAACTTGCAATAACTTTATTATCTGAATGGTGGCCGATTAGGAAAAGGGGAGGTGCAACGAGACCTGGGTGCCATTATACACCAGTCATTGAAAATGGGCATGCAGGTACAGCAGGCAGTGAAAAAGGCGAATGGTATGCTGGCATTTATAGCAAGAGGATTCGAGTACAGGAGCAGGGAAGTACTACTGCAGTTGTACAAGGCCTTGGTGAGACCACACCTGGAGTATTGTGTGCAGTTTTGGTCCCCTCATCTGAGGAAAGACATCCTTGCCATAGAGGGAGTACAAAGAAGGTTCACCAGATTGATTCCTGGGATGGCAGGACTTTCATATGAAGAAAGACTGGATGAACTAGGCTTGTACTCGTTGGAACTTAGAAGATTGAGGGGGGATCTGATTGAAACGTATAAAATCCTAAAGGGATTGGACAGGCTGGATGCAGGAAGATTGTTCCTGATATTGGGGAAGTCCAGAACGAGGGGTCACAGTTTGAGGATAAAGGGGAAGCCTTTTAGGACCGAGATTAGGAAAATCTTCTTCACACAGAGAGTGGTGAATCTGTGGAATTCTCTGCCACAGGAAACAGTTGAGGCCAGTTCATTGGCTATATTTAAGAGGGAGTTAGATATGGCCCTTGTGGCTAAAGGGATCAGGGGGTATGGAGGGAAGGCTGGTGCAGGGTTCTGAGTTGGATGATCAGCCATGATCATACTGAATGGCGGTGCAGGCTTGAAGGGCCGAATGGCCTACTCCTGCACCTATTTTCTATGTTTCTATGTTTCTATGTTTATTTCTCTGTTCCCCTCACTCCACTCCCTTTGTTTATTCCCTCATTTTGGTGACCTTCTCACATCCTTTCTTCCCCTGACCTCATGACCTCTGCAAATACTCCTCTTCGAGTTGATAAGACACACTACCAGTCCAAAATTAAATTCTGATCAGATTGCTTCTTTGTCAGCCATTTACCTTTTCCACCTATCACCTCCCAGGTTCTCACATCATCCTCCCTCCCTCACCTATCCACTTTCCATCTCACCTGGCTTCACCTTTCACCCCCCCCCGGCTTCCTCTACTCCCTATTCTGACCTTTTACTTCCTCTCACCTGCCTATTACTCCCCCGGATCCCTTTCTCCTGTGTTCCACTCTCCTCTCCTATCAGATTCTTTGTTCTCCAGCCCTTTACCTTTCCCCTCACTTGGCTTCACCTTCCAGCTAACCTCCTTCCCCTCCCCTCACCTTTTTATCCTAGCTTTTCCCCCCTTCCTTTCCAGTCCTGATGAAGTGCCTCAGCCCAAAATGTTGACTGTTTTTCCCTCTCCATAGATGCTGAATGACCTTCTGAGTTCCCCCAGCATTTTGTGCGCGTTGCTTAAGATTTCCAGCATCTGCAAGATCTCTTGTGTCTAGGATTGAGGATGGCTTGCCTGCTGTGGGCTCTGAAGTAAGTGATGAAGCCAATGTGAGATCCACAGATTCTAGAGTAGATGAGACAGGAAGAGTGGATGGGTAGATTATTTGGGATGTTCTGCACTCTTTTGACTGCCTGTGCTCCTGTTGTAGAGGTTGAAGGTGCTCAGTGTCTTTCTATGTACCCTTTCTCTATTCTGGACAGATAAAGACCAAGAGATCAAGACCATAAGATATAGGAGCAGAATTACGCCATTAGATCATTGAGTCTGCGCCACTATTCAATTAATGCTGTATTTTTTTCTCTCAGTCCTATTCTCCCACCTCTTACCCATAACTCTTAAACCCCTCGCCAACCAAGAATTGTCAAACTCCACCTTAATACACCCAGTGACTTGGCCTCCACTGCCCACTGTGGCAACAAATTCTGCAGATTCACCACTCTCTGGCTGAAGAAATTCCTGCTGATATCAGTTCTAAAGGGACTCCCCTGTATTCTGAGACTGTGCCCTTGGGTGTCACTCTCTTACTCATGGAAACATCAGTACCCAGTAGGTTTCAATGAGATTGCAACCCCCCCCCCACCCACCCAGGGTCCTTCTAAACTCTCAATGTTCATCATGTGTTGCTTCTCAGATGCTCCTTATAGCGATGCTAAGATACAGTAGCAGTCCAAAATTGAGATTCAGTCCAGATGTCAACTTTGGCAGGGCGTAGATACTACCTAGATTACAACATGAAACTGGGTAGCACTGCCAACAACAGTGTTTTCCTTCCCAATGAGATTAACAAATTCTATGCACCTTTCAAACAGAAGGGATTGGGTAAGTCACCACCCACACTGACAGTCTCCAGTGCACCTGAATCTATAGTCACCATCACAAACTTAAGATCAGTCTTTCAGAGAGTGAATCTACAGAAAACATTTCCCTCAGATGGTATCCTTGGCCCTATCCTTGGCTCCTGTGCAGATCAGCTGGCAAGGGCTTTGCAGACATTTTTAACCTCCCACAGCTGCAGGCTGTGGTTCTGTCCTACTTCAAGAAGACTACTATCACAAACAAGAGAAAGTCTGCAGATGCTGGAAATCCAAAGCAACACACACAAAATGCTGGAGGAACTCAGCAGGTCAGGCAGCAACTACGGAAAAGAATAAACAGTCAACATTTCAGGCTAAGACCCTACTTCAAGACTGAGAAGGAAGGGGGAAGATGCCTGAATTAAAAAAGATGGGGGGCAGGGGAAAGAGGCTGGCTGAAAGGTGATAGATGAAGCCAGGTGGGTAAGAAAGGTCAAGGGCTGGAGAAGAAAGAACCTGATAGGAGACAAGAATAGACAATAGGAAAAGGGAAGGAGAATGGGACCTTAGGGGATATAGGCAGATGAGAAGAAGTAGAAGGTCAGTGTTAGGAACAGAGGAAGTGGGGGTGGGGGGTGAAATTTGTTAACGAGAAGAAGAAATCGATGTTCATGTCATAAGGAAGGTACCCAGAAGGAATATAAGATGTTGCTCCTCCACTCTAAAGGTGTCTTCAAATTGGTACAAGAGGAGACCATGAATCGACATGTTGGAACGGGAATGGGAATGGGAATTGGAATTAAAATGTTTGGTCACTGCGAAGTTCCACTTGTGGCGGATGGTGCAGAGATGCTCGATGAAGCAGTCCCCTAATTTACGATGGTTCTCACCAGTGTAGAGGAGGTCACACCGGGAGCACCAGACACAATAGATGACCCCAGCAGATACGCAGGTGAAGTGTTCCGTTTGAGGCCCTGAATGGAGGTGAGGGAGGAGGTGTAGCACTTAGGCTGTTTGCCAGGATAAGGGCCTCGAGGGAGATTAGTGGAGAGGGGATGTTGGTGAATGCATGGCTTTTCGGATTGCTGGTGAAGCAGACCTGGCCATGGATAGGGATAGCAGTTGGGGCTCAGGTGCTGAACGCTGGGCTTCCTCCTCCTACTGGCTTGCTACTATCATAGACTTTTTCACTGACTGGCATTCAGGAGGCATGTAAATGGATTTAAATCAGTTTAAAAAAAAATTCCTTCATAGAAATTCAAACAATTCACTCAGCAGGTCGATCAGCATTTGTGGAGGGGAAAGGAATTGCTGATGTTACAGGTTGAAATGCCGACACCTCCTTCCCTCCCACTGATGCTGCAGATCTGCTGAGTTCCTCCAGCAGATTGTACATTGCTCCAGATTCCAGAATTGGCAATCACTTGTGTCTTCATTTAGATCTACAGAGTCATACAGCACAGAAACAGGGCCCTCGACACAACCTCTCCCTTTCAACCAAGGTACAATCTATGCTAATCACACTTACCTACTTTTGGTCCATGTCCCTTTAAACCTTCCCTATCCATGTATCTGCCCGAATAACTTTTAAATGGTGTTACTGTACCTGCCTCTACCATCTCCTTTGGCAGCTCTTTCCATGCATCTACCATTCTCCACATGAAAAGCTTGCACCTTGCGTTCATCCAAATCCCTGCATTCTCACCCCAAACCTGTGCCCTCCGGTTCCAGAGTCTCTTACACCAAGAAGAATGCTATGATATCCTACACCATCTACCTCCCTCAAAAATCCATAAACCTCCATAGGGAATGAAAGATAATTTAAAAAATCTAGTTAAAATGTATTAGATTAGAGTAAATCAGTTATAGCATTGAGCGGGAGAGTGGTCTTTTAAACTGCCTCCATCTATTTCCCCCATCACCGCTCTGAATGTAAACAATTTAAACCACTGTTTATAATGTAAATACATGCTGGTGTTTATTTATTTATGCACACTTTATTCCATATCCAAACTTTAACTTCTAACTTTATTAGCTTACTTCATTTACATACAACACTTCTTACATAACTTTTATTATTTATAACTGTTGAGTTTTTTTTGTTGCATGTAGCACCCTGACCATAGCAATTTCCTAAAACATGTAAATATATATGGTAATTAAAGTTGAATAAACATTAGCAGTCAGAGGCCATTCAGCCCGTCCAGTCTGTTTTGCCATTTAATGAGATTTTGGTTATTCTGATGGTGACACTAGTTCTGTATTCCCACTTACCCTACCCACATCCCGCTAACCAGTTATCCCCTTGCTCATCAGGAATGAATTTACCTTCACATTACAAACCTGGAAGAGAGTTCCACAGGCTCACCAAGCCTCTGAGAGGAAAAGGGAACTGTGTGCGGGCGGGTGAAATGCTACAGGAACAACGTGGCAAGCACCTTCAGAGGATGCAACCTGACCAGGACTTGCCACCTACAGGTTAGCCACTATCTTAGTCCCTCCTACTCGCCAGCTCCCCTTCAATCTAAACACAGATGGCAATAAGAGCTTTGTCGGTAGAAAACGCAGAGGTTCAGCAGATGCTGGAAATCCGGAGCTGGAGGAACAAAATTCTGGAGGAACCACAGATCAGGCAGCATCTATGGAGAGGAATAAACTGAGGAAAGGACTGAAGGGTGCAGTCCAAGCCTCGTTGAAATGCAGCATCTCCACTGACTCTTATGTAGAAACAAAGAAACGTAGAAAATAAGTGCAGGAGTAGGCCATTCGGCCCTTCGAACCTGCACTGCCATTCAGTATGATCATGGCTGATCATCCAACTCAGAACCCTGTACCTGCCTTCTCTCCATACCCCCTGATCCCTTTAGCCACAAGGGCTATATCTAACTCCCTCTTAAATATAGCCAATGAACTGGCCTCAACTGTTTCCTGTGGCAGAGAATTCCACAGATTCACCACTCTCTGTGTGAAGAAGTTTTTCCTCATCTCGATCCTAAAAGGCTTCCCCTTTATCCTTAAACTGTGACCCCTCGTTCTGATCTTCCCCAACATCGGGAACAATCTTCCTGCATCTAGCCTGTCCAATCCATTTAGAATTTTATATATTTCAGAAAGATTCCCCCCTCAATCTTCTAAATTCCAGCGAGTATAAGCCTAGTTGATTCAGTCTTTCATCATATGAAAGTCCTGCCTTTCCAGGAATCAATCTGGTGAACCTTCTTTGTACTCCCTCTATGGCAAGAATGTCTTTCCTCAGATTAGGGGACCAAAACTGCACACAATACTCCAGGCGTGGTTCTGGCCCATGAAAACTACGTGGAGGTAATGTTTGAGGGTTGACACTGAGAAGCTTGTACCTGTGTGTCAGGAGTACCCTAGGGCACCATATTAATGATAGAAGGTATTCCACTTCCCAAAGTATTAACGATAGAAGGTATACAACAATTGTTCATCCCAGTTTGGCAAAAGAATAAATCAAGGAAGGTAGTGCACCCATGGCTGACAAGAGAAATTAGGGATAGTATCAATTCCAAAGAAGTAGCATACAAATTAGCCAGAGAAAGTGGCTCACCTGAGGACTGGGAGAAATTCAGAGTTCAGCAGAGGAGGACAAAGGGCTTAATTAGGAAGGGGAAAAAAGATTATGAGAGAAAACTGGCAGAGAACATAAAAACGGACTGTAAAAGCTTTTATAGATATGTAAAAAGGAAAAGACTGATAAAGACAAATGTAGGTCCCCTGCAAACAGAAACAGGTGAATTGATTATGGGGAGCAAGGACATGGCAGACCAATTGAATAATTACTTTGGTTCTGTCTTCACTAAGGAGGACATAAATAATCTTCCAGAAATAGTAAGGGACAGAGGGTCCAGTGAGATGGAGGAACTGAGCGAAATACATGTTAGTAGGGAAGTGGTGTTAGGTAAATTGAAGGGATTGAAGGCAGATAAATCCCCAGGGCCAGATGGTCTGCATCCCAGAGTGCTTAAGGAAGTGGCCCAAGAAATAGTGGATGCATTAGTGATAATTTTTCAAAACTCGTTAGATTCTGGACTAGTTCCTGAGGATTGGAGGGTGGCTAATGTAACCCCACTTTTTAAAAAAGGAGGGAGAGAGAAACCGGGGAATTATAGGCCGGTTAGCCTAACTTCGGTGGTGGGGAAACTGCTGGAGTCAGTTATCAAGGATGTGATAACAGCACATTTGGAAAGCGGTGAAATGATCGGACAAAGTCAGCATGGATTTGTGAAAGGAAAATCATGTCTGACGAATCTCATAGAATTTTTTGAGGATGTAACTAGTAGAGTGGATAGGGGAGAACCAGTGGATGTGGTATATTTGGATTTTCAAAAGGCTTTTGACAAGGTCCCACACAGGAGATTAGTGTGCAAACTTAAAGCACACGGTATTGGGGGTAAGGTATTGGTGTGGGTGGAGAATTGGTTAGCAGACAGGAAGCAAAGAGTGGGAATAAACGGGACCTTTTCAGAATGGCAGGCGGTGACTAGTGGGGTACCGCAAGGCTCAGTGCTGGGACCCCAGTTGTTTACAATATATATTAATGACTTGGATGAGGGAATTAAATGCAGCATCTCCAAGTTTGCGGATGACACGAAGCTGGGTGGCAGTGTTAGCAGTGAGGAGGATGCTAAGAGGATGCAGGGTGACTTGGATAGGTTGGGTGAGTGGGCAAACTCATGGCAGATGCAATTTAATGTGGATAAATGTGAAGTTATCCACTTTGGTGGCAAAAATAGGAAAACAGATTATTATCTGAATGGTGGCCGATTAGGAAAAGGGGAGGTGCAACGAGACCTGGGTGTCATTATACACCAGTCATTGAAAGTGGGCATGCAGGTACAGCAGGCGGTGAAAAAGGCGAACGGTATGCTGGCATTTATAGCGAGAGGATTCGAGTACAGGAGCAGGGAGGTACTACTGCAGTTGTACAAGGCCTTGGTGAGACCACACCTGGAGTATTGTGTGCAGTTTTGGTCCCCTAATCTGAGGAAAGACATCTTTGCCATAGAGGGAGTACAAAGAAGGTTCACCAGATTGATTCCTGGGATGGCAGGTCTTTCATATGAAGAAAGACTGGATGAACTGGGCTTGTACTCGTTGGAATTTAGAAGATTGAGGGGGGATCTGATTGAAACGTATAAGATCCTAAAGGGATTGGACAGGCTAGATGCGGGAAGATTGTTCCCGATGTTGGGGAGGTCTAGAACGAGGGGTCACAGTTTGAGGATAGAGGGGAAGCCTTTTAGGACCGAGGTTAGGAAAAACTTCTTCACACAGAGAGTGGTGAATCTGTGGAATTCTCTGCCACAGCAAACTGTTGAGGCCAGTTCATTAGCTATGTTTAAAAGGAAGTTAGATATGGCCCTTGTGGCTACAGGGGTCAGGGGGTATGGAGGGAAGGCTGGGTTCTGAGTTGGATGATCAGCCATGATCATAATAAATGGCGGTGCAGGCTCGAAGGGCCGAATGGCCTACTCCTGCACCTATTTTCTGTGTTTCTATGTTTCTATACCACTTCCAAAAATAGCCTGTCTCCTGCCTAATCTATGGAGGAGTCTATGGTTTTCATTTGGCCTTATCAGCTACTTCAAAACACATAACACCTGAGCCAGCCACGATCCCTAACATAAGAGGGTAGGATCTGACATATCCATCATGACTGGAGGAAGAATAGTATCTTCTGCATCCGTCGCACAGCAATCCTCATTGAAGGGCTTGCACTGGAAGGAATGAGCAGCTTCAAGTTTCCTGGGTAGCAACATCTTCAAGGATCTATCCTGCGCCCAGCACATGGATGCAACCTTGAAGAAGGCTTCCCAGAATCTATACATTCTTAAATATTTATAAGATGGTCTGGCATCGAAGATTGATAAACTTCTACAGTTGTACAATGGAATGAATTGATTGGCTGTCTGGAAACTCCAGTGCAGAGGAAATATAAGAAACTACAGTGAGTAGTAGACTCTAACAGTTCCATCATGGATACAGCTCTCTCCTCTATCAAGAACATTCACAAGAGGTGATAACTCAGGAAGCCATCACTGGGGATCCCTACTACCTGGGCCATACTGTCTTCTCAATCCTGCCATCAGGCAGAAGTGTTACATGTCCCGTGAATATGCTATTGAAACGATGTAATTGTCTTATGCTATTGGAATGATGTAATGGTTTTGTACAATTGGAATGATGTAATTGTGATAGTGGGGTGATGTGATGTCATGTGATGGCATGTTTCAACTAGTATAAAAGGGGAAACCGCAGTTGTTGTGTAGCTCATTTTGGTAACTACCGTTGGTAGTTACGCCATTGGAGAAGAAGAAAGAGTGAGAGTGAAGAATCCCCAGCTCCGAACAAACCCTAAAAGGATTTGGGGTTAACCAGCGTCATTCCGCGCATTACGGGTGTGACTGACATTTAGAATCGTTCGTATGTGGCACACACGTTTTGTTAACCCTAAAACAGTAAGGGTTGTGCGATGATCACTTTGTGGAAAGGTTAGTTACATTGAGAAATCGTATTCTGCGTCATAACTTCGGACAGGGCATTTCAGTTGGGAGCTGTGTCAGTAGTGACGTCTTTACTTCGGGGACTGTTCCAAAGCTGGTTTGGGAAGTCTCTCCTCTCCAATATTTCAGGAATGGTTTGGACTTATTATATTCCCACCTTAAGACTTAAGCGTTTTAATAAGATCTGTTAAGAATTGTCTTTAAGTTTGACTGTTTGATCACAATAGATGCATAACGCTGTTACTATTCATTTTAGTTAATCGTTTGTTTACTGTTCCATGTTTTTGAGTAGAGGATAATAAATGCTGTTTATTTTATGAAAACTCGACTCAAATTAATGTCCATTGTTGCTGGTTATAACAAATGTGGGGGCTTGTCCGGGATTTGAACAAATTTAGAGCTTAATTGGTTGTTTAATTATCGATCTGATTGGAAAAGGGAAAATCCTTTCTGTTTGATTGGGTTGTGTGTGATAATCTGCGGCAATGGATGTTGGGGACTTTCTGGAATCACCAACCCCTGCGGCATCAGTGTCTGCGAAAATGGGTGAGGTGCGGGAAATTGCTGAAAAACTGAAGCTTCCAGGGATCACTGCGGCTACAATAAAGTCAGAGATTCACAGAAAAATAGCTGATCGTTATGTAGCTATGAAAGTATTTGATGAAGAGGTGTTAGAGAAGTTTCCTATAAGTAAAGACAAGATCTGGTTACAGCTAGGACAACTAGTATTAGAAAAACTTAAAGTAGAAGCTGATTTAGAACTAAAACGATTAAAAGCAGCAGACAGACAGATGCAGCTTGAGGCTAGAGAAACAGAGAAACAGAGGGAAGAAGCAGAGGAACAGAGGGAAGAAGCAGAGAAACAGAAAGAAGAAGCAGAGAAACAGAGGGAAGAAGCAAATAAAGAGAGGGAATTTAAACTAGCGATGGAGAAGTTAAAGCTCGAGAGACCAGCTGGTTCTAGGGAACCGGTTGTACCATTTATTGCTAGTCAGGAAGTTAAATTGTTTCCTCCATTTAATGAGGCAGATGTTGATAGATACTTCCAGCATTTTGAGAAGGTTGCTCAGAGCTCACCGTGGCCGAAAGAGCGCTGGCTTGTCCTGTTACAAAGTGTATTTAAAGGTAAAGCACAGCAAGTTTATACGGCTTTAACCAGTGCACAGGCAACTGATTATGATACTGTGAAGCAGGCTGTACTTAAAGCTTATGCACTGGTTCCGGAAGCTTATAGACAGAGATTTAGACATCTGAAGAAACATATAAACTAGACTTATGTGGAATTTGCCTCTGATAAATCTGTGTGTTTTGAGCATTGGTGTACCTCTAAGAATGTGAATGAGGATTATGACACTTTACAAGAGCTGATTTTGATTGAGGAATTTAAAAGGTGCGTCTCTGATGGCATAAAGGACTACTTGAATGAAAAGGACCCTGCTGCATGGCCAGTGTCTGCTAAATCAGCAGATTAGTATGCTCTAACCCATAAGAGTAAGCTTACTCCAAGTAAAACTTTCCAAAAGGGTAGCCTGGATAGTCAGAGTAAACCAGAGATTAAAACGGAAGCTAGTGATAAAGGTAAGAATGAAGGGAAACAAGTGAAGGAAAAACAGTTTGGTCTTATTTGTACCATTGTAAGAAACCTGGTCACGTTATGGCTAACTGTTTCCATCTGAAGAAGAGGGACAAGGAGGCAGTTCCAGATGCCTGCATGCAACACTTTGAAACACCCATAGAACTGCAGGGTTCGGGACATTCAAAGGAAGCTCTGTCAAGGTCTGACCAGGTTAAGAAGGGATACGATCCTTTCCTGTCAGAGGGATTTGTTTCAGTGAATGCAAAGACCACTCAAGTATCAATTAAAATTCTTCGTGATACTGGTGGTTTTCAGTCACTAATGTTAGACAGTGTTCTAGAGTTTAAGGATGGGACTGACATTGGTGAGGTAAATATTATACAGGGCATTGAGGGCTTCCTTATGTCTGTACCCCTGCACAAAATAGTTTTAAAGTCAGGGTTAGTTTCAGGAACTGTTAAAGTAGGATTGCGAC
Source organism: Mobula hypostoma (assembly GCF_963921235.1). Lineage (NCBI taxonomy): Eukaryota > Metazoa > Chordata > Chondrichthyes > Myliobatiformes > Myliobatidae > Mobula > Mobula hypostoma. Next base: position 7,023,452 of record NC_086110.1, read on the forward strand.
CCAGTTTACTGGTGGACGGTGTTTCTTTATTGTTAGGGAATGACCTCGCAGGAGGAAAAGTTGTTCCTGCAGTGCAGATGACAACTAAGCCAATCGTTGATGATCCAAAGATGGATTCTCACATATATACCTCCTGTGCAATAACCCGAGCTATGAAACAAAAGTGCTGAGGCAGAGGGTTCTGTGCAGCATGGGTCAGTTACCCACGACAATTCAAATCAGGATTCAGATTTTGATGATTTGGCAGTAACTTTTCTACCTTCATTATTTGATCAGGAACCTTGTAATAGTTCTGACATTAAAGACTTGTCCTTGTCTAGGAAGGAGATTATAGTGGAGTAAAGCAGAGACCCTGAGATTGCCACCTTAAGAAAACAAGCTCTCCCAAAGCATGAGATTGCGAAGGTGCCAGTAGGGTATTATTTCCAGAGTGGAGTATTAATGAGGAAGTGGAGACCACCTAAGATTCCTGCAAGTGAGGATTGGATAGTTTTTCACCAGGCAGTGGTACCTAAAGTTTACCAGAATGAAATTTTAAATTTGGCTCATAATATACCCTTGCATGGACATCTTGGTGTGAAGAAAACTGTGAACAAGGTTTTAAATATTTTTATTGGCCTGGGTTGAGGAAAGATGTGATGACATTTTGCCGAGCTTGTCACACTTGTCAGGTTGTGGGTAAACCTAATCATGTCACCTCAGTGGCCCCGTTACAACCTATTCCTGCATTTGGTGAGCCGTTTTCAAAAGTCATTGTAGATTGTTTTGGCCCAATGCCAAAAACTACAGCTGGCTACCAATATTTGCTGACTATCATGTGTACCACATCTAGATTTCCAGAATCGATACCTCTTAGGAATATAAAAGCCAAAACTGTGGCAAAGGCTCTCATAAAGTTCTTTACTTTATTTGCATTACCTAAAGAAATACAGTCTGATCAAGGAAGTAATTTTATGTCTGGATTATTCCAACAGATAGTTTATAAACTGGGAGCTAAACAGATTACATCATCTGCATATCATCCCAAATCACAAGGGGCCTTAGAAAGGTTCCATTCTACACTTAAAACTATGATTAGGATGCTTTGTGTTGAAAATGAGGAAGATTGGGATGAGGGAGTTCATTTGCTTTTGTTTGCAGTATGGGAGTCAATGCAAGAGTCCCTAGGCTTTAGTCGCTTTGAACTTGTGTTTGGGCAGTGTCCGAGGACCTTTGGCATTATTAAAAGAACAGTAGGTTAATAAGGAAGTACATACTAATTTATTGGATTATGTCTTAAAATTTAAAGACAGATTGCCTAAAGCTTGCAGTTTAGCAAGGGAAAATTTAAAATCTGCTCAGGAAAGAATGAAAACATGGTATGACAAGGAAGTTAGAATGAGGGTATTTAAATCAGGAGATAAGGTATTGGTTCTTTTCCCTGTGCAAACAAACCCTTTACAAGCTAGATTCCATAGTCCTTACGAGATTATATCTAAAGTTAATAATGTGGACTATATGATAAAAACACCAGATCGACGAAGGCCAACGCAACTTTGTCATGTAAATATGATAAAGCCTCATTATGGAAAACAGTCAGCAGTTATGACTGTTGTTGTCAGTGACAATAAGTCTGACCTCCCTGGGAACTTGGTAGCTGATCCATCTGCGGATTATTTTAAACCAAACATTATTTCTGCCAGACTAACAAATTCGACAATTTTGGAAAATATTGATGAGAAATTGGCTCATCTACAGCTACAGCAGAGGCAGCAGATGAAGCAGTTAATGTTGAAAAATAGGGATTTATGTCCAGACGTTCCTAAAAGAACCACAGTAGCCTCACGTGATGTAGATGTTGGAAATGGCAAACCTATAAAGCAACATCCATATCGAACGAATGCAAAAAAATGTACACGTGCCGAACAAGAAATTAAGTATATTTTAGACAATGATATTATTAGACCCTCTACTTCGGATTGGAGTTCACCTTGTGTCATGGTGCCTAAACAAGATGGTAGTATTCGGTTCTGTACTGATTACAGGAAGGTGAATGCTGTGACAAAAACAGATGCATATCCAATCCCGAGGGTGGATGATTGTGTGGACAAAGTTGGAAAAGCAAAGTTCCTTACAAAGATTGATTTGTTAAAAGGGTATTGGTGTGTTCCACTGACGGATAGAGGTAGAGAGATTTCTGCATTTGTAACATCATCTGGGTTATATGAATATAATGCTCGACTGTTTGGAATGAAGAATGCACCGGGAACTTTCCAGAGAATGATTAATTCTGTAATTTGAGGGTTAAAGCATACAGATGCCTATATTGATGATTTAGTCACAGGGAATGACACTTTGGAGGTGCCTATTTCTGCAATGGAAAAACTGTTTGACAGGCTTTCAAAAACTAACTTAACTGTTAACTTAGCTAAATGTGAATTTGGGCATGCCACTGTGACCTATCTTGGTTACATTGTGGGTCAAGTAAGTGTGGCTCCTGTTCAGGCAAAAGATCAGGCAATTTTGGAGGTTCCCACTCCAACTGGTACAAAAGCCCTTAAAAGATTCTTGGGGATAGCAGGGTATTACCGTAAGTTCTGTAAGAACTCTGCTGAGATTGCTTTTCCAGTAACTAACCTCCTGAAGAAAGGTGAAAAGCTTGTTTGGACAGAACCCTGTCAGAAAGCATTTGATAAATTGAAAGCTATCCTATGTCACCAACCTGTGCTCAAATCACCTGATTTTGAAAAGGCATTTTCCTTAGCTGTAGATGCCAGTGACGAGGCTGTGGGAGCAGTGTTACTCCAAAGGGATAGTGATGATGATGTTGACCATCCTGTCGCTTATTTTTCCAAGAAATTTAATGGGCATCAAAAAATTATTCAACCATAGAAAAAGAATTATTATCTCTTATTTTGGATCTACAAAATTTTGATGTGTATGTTGGCACAACTCAGAAACCACTCATGGTTTACACCCTTCATAATCCATTGGTATTTTTGAGGAAATTAAAAACAAAAATAGAAGGTTACTGAATTGGAGTTTAATTTTACAAGAATATGATCTTTTAATAACTCACATTAAAGGTAAAGATAATGTAATTGCTGACTGTTTGTCCAGATGTTGAACTTACAATGTAATTCCAATATTGTTTACACTTCTGCCATATGTTATATTAGTACTGTATGATAACTGTATGTGTATGGTGCATTTTGTAAATTTTATACATTTGTAAGTTTTGTTAATGGGGGAAGGTGCTACATATCCCGTGAGTATGCTATTGAAATGATGTAATTGTCTTATGCTATTGGAATGATGTAATTGTCTAGTGATAGTGTGGTGATGTGATGTCATGTGATGGCATGTTTCAACTAGTATAAAAGGGGAAACCGCAGTTGTTGTGTAGCTCATTTTGGTAACTACCGTTGGTAGTTACGCCATTGGAGAAGAAGAAAGAGTGAGAGTGAAGAATCCCCAGCTCTGAACGAACCCTAAAAGGATTTGGGGTTAACCAGCGTCACTCCGCGCATTACAGGTGTGACTGACATTTAGAATTGTTCGTACGTGGCATGCATGTTTTGTTAACCCTAAAACAGTAAGGGTTGTGCGATGATCACTTTGTGGAAAGGTTAGTTACGTTGAGAAATCGTATTCTGCGTCATAACTTCGGACAGGGCATTTCAGTTGGGAGCTGTGTCAGTCGTGACGTCTTTACTTCGAGGACTATTCCAAAGCTGGTTTGGGAAGTCTCCCCTCTCTATTATTTTCAGGAATTGTTTGGACTTATTAAATTCCCACCTTAAGACTTAAGTACTTTAATAAGATCTGTTGAGAATTGTCTTTTAAGTTTGACTGTTTGATCACAATAGATGCATAACGCTGTTACTACCCGTTTTAAGTTAATCGTTTGTTTACTGTTCCATGTTTTTGAGTAGAGGTTAATAAATGTTGTTTATTTTATAAAAACATGACTCAAATTCATCTGAATTGTTGCTGGTTTTTAACAGAAGGTACAGGAGCCTGAAGACCCACACCTCAAGGTACAACAATAGCTTCTCCCTCACTGCCAACAGGGTCTTGAACCCACCTGAAAAACCCTAACACTACTACTACTACGTCGATTCAGGCCTAGGAGGTCGGCGTCGGGCACGATGATGGACCCTCCACTTCTCCCTCTCCCTCATTAGTGTTTTCAGTTCATCTACATTAGCCGTGCCGCTGTCTTCTAGGAACATGTGACCATAATCTTGGGAAGGTGCCCAGGGTTCATCCTCCCATGCTTGGGCTCCCATATGACTAGGCTGGCAGGTAGCTCGGGGTGGCGTAGACAGTGTCCCGCTAGTTGCAGTCTTCTCGCCTCAATTTTAGTAGTGAGCATCGGTAGGTCGTTATAGAGCTTGACGTTTGTCATGTGCTGTTGCCAACTCACGTCAAGAGCCATCTGGAGCATTCGTGTATAGCAACCATCTAGAGACTTTCGCATCGTTTTGGTGAGTGCCCACATCTCGCATCCATATGTGAGAATAGACTCTATGACTGCTATGAAAATCCTCTTTTTGGTCTCTCTCTGGTCAGGTTCGACTTCCAGATTTCCTTCATGTCGTTCATAGCCCTCCACGCCAGCGCCTTCTATATCTCTATGTCCTTCTCCAAACTCATCATTCTTGACCCGAGGTACTTGTAGTCAAAGACTTTCTTAACAGTCTTGAGAGTACCTTCGTTGCAGTTAAACACCATGCACTTTGTCTTTTTAGCATTTAGGTGAAGTCCAACTTTATTGCACTCAATTTCTACTTTTGTCAGTAGCTGCTGTGCTTCCTCCATCTGGTCAGAGAGCAGGACTATGTCACCTGCAAAATCGAGATCTATGAGCGTAACTGGTCTGACCCTTTTGGTTCGTTCTGGTTTTATGGTAAAACCAAGCTTGTCATGATCTTTGGTAGCTTGATGCAGAGCGTAATCAAGGATAATTATAAAGATGTAGGGTGCCAGAGTGTCTCCTTGCAGCACATCAGCTAGGAGCTCGAACACTGCTGTTTCTCCGTCTGGTGATACAACTTTTGCCATGGTTTTGGTATAACTGGACTCTATCGCTCTCAGTAGACGGTCTGGCACTCCGTAAGCTTTCAGAATCTTCAGCAGTTTACCTCGGTGAATGGAGTCAAAAGTTTTGCGAAAATCAATGTAAGTAAGCACGGCTGGTGGGTTGTTCTTCTTGACTTCCTTGATTATTCTATGGAGAGCAAGTATTTGCATTACTGTTGTGCGCTTCTGCCAAAAACCATTCTGATTGAATCTTAGCTTAGGGACAATGGTGGTGCGATTCCTGTTCAAGATCATCCGACTGTATAGCTTTGCTAAGGTGCAGGTCAAGCTGATACTACGGTAGTTATCTGTCTTCATGAGAGATCCAGACTTGGGGACTGGGATAATGTTTGACAGTGACCAATGTTCTGGTTTGTTGCATTTCATCAGTGCCGTATTGCATATGTCCAGCAAGATGTCGTCCAGGTCGCAGTTCTTCAGGACATCTGGTGGTATCCCATCTGGTCCAGCGCTCCTGCCCTGTTTGAGTGTATATTTGGCCTTCTTCAGTTCCTCAATGGTGAATGGGCCATCATCAATGTCGACTTGCGCTAGTATCATGGGTATGTCCTATTCTTCTTCTGTGAACATTGGAGGGCTTCCCAGCAGGTTCTTAAAGTGGGTAAACCATGTCTGGACACGGTCCTCTGCTGTTTTACCACTTATTTGACCTGATGGGGACTTCTTCCATCCGCTGATCTCGTTGACTAGGCACCATGCTTCTCCATGCTGTTTGTCTTCATTAGCAGCCTCTACCTCTCTGATCCTCTCAGCTAGTTCCTCTTCCTTCAGTCAGTCTTGGTGACAAAGAGACTCTTCTTTGCTGTCTTGAACATGCCTCTCAGCTCTTCTGTTTCGCTCCTTCTAAGTTCGGCATGACAAGCACTAACCACACCTCTTGCTGCGACGATGTCAGGATGTTTCGAGATCCGGTTCTTCTTGATTCACTTCACAGTAGGCAAACTCTTTGTTGCATCTGTGTGTGCATCTATGAGCCGTTGATAGTGGTCGGTGGCAGTCTCTTCCTCCCCCCTTTCCAGTGGGCCGAAGTGATTTCTCACCTCCACTGTGTACTGGGCTTGAAGAATAGGTTGTGAGGAGAATGCCTTCCAGTCTATCTTCTCCTTGGGACCTGTGGCTTTAGGTTGCCGCAGGCTCAGTCTCACTTGCACTGACACTACTCTGTGGTCAGAACTGACCGAGTTGAAGGTGCTGTAGGCTTCTGTGTTGATCACACAATTACACCATTTTGTTCTTACGAGGATGTAGTTGAGCTGTTTCCTGTAGATGGAGGCTCTGTATTCGTATGTCCACAGTTTAACACTATCTCAAACTATATCCCTCCTTTTGCACATACGTAATTTATTTTACTGTTAATTTATATTAGTCATGGTTGTCCTCTGTTCCTGCTGTGATTATACCCTGGGTACCTTTGTCTACAGTAACAACATCTAGGACCTGAAGCTCCACGGAGCAGGTGGATCTGTAAACACCAATCCCAGGAATGAGATTTTTCCATTTCCAGTGCCCACCCTGGGACACTAATTGCGACCGAGAAAGCACAGAGAAGAAAGAAATCAGATTAAATGCTAAATTGCTTTGGTATTGAAAAGAGTTAATGGAATTGTGTACCAGATCAAATGGAAAGAGCATCTGCCAGCAATTCCAGGTTGACAAGCCAGTCAGACAACTGTGATGAGAACTCAATCGCTCCAGATAAAGTGAGTTTAATGGTAGTTGTATTGATTAGCTGCTCAGTACAAAGACAAATATGTTGATATTGGGAAAACTGGGCTTGGTATAAATACACCACTCTGCAAATACAAAGAGACATCAACTACAAGCCACCCCTAAAGCTCATTCCTTTTTCATTTTTCCAATGATCCTGGGGTCTAATGTACCCGGCAGGCAATGTAAGGCCATAGCCTTTATTTGAGCTTTTTTTTTGGAATTGAGCTGCACGGATTTAAAGCCAAAGTCCAGGACAACTAGCACAGTTCTTAAATACTTTAGCACTTACTAATGTTCTAAGTGTAGCTTCCTTGTCCTAGTTGTCTGTGGCCAGTGTGGTACACAGGTAGAGTACTGTCTCACAGTCCCAGAAAGACAGGTTTGATTCTGAACTCCGGTACTGAGCACGTGCAGTTTGCCCATTCCCCTGCGGTGCATGGATAAATTCCCTGGTGCTTTGCTTTTTTCCCATGCCCGGGAGAGGTGGAGGGGAATAAGACTAATACATACCGTAGAATCGGGGGGGGGGGATGTTGACGGGAACACATATATTGTAGCACGTGGTAATGTCACACTTACACCTGCTGATTGATAGCTTCCACTTTGCCCTGGCTGCATATATCCTGTTCTTCCTTTCCGCTGCGTTCCCAAGCAGCTAACAAAGATCGGGTCATACTTCTGTAAATGGATGCCTGATGGTGGGTACAGATTTGGTGGGTCGGGCACTTTGACTCATTGCATCAGGAGGGCAGAGACCTGTACACCTGACCTGTCCAATCACTTCAAGGGATTCCAGATTCTTTGGAGGAGCCATCGTGATCTGGGTACAGCTACGGTCACATCTGGCTGCAGAGACTGAGGGGCTGAAGGTCTAGAGATTCCAAGCACTTTAAAAAATTCCTTGACAGTTTATGAAGTTTCCAGCAGCATTTAAAAAATATAAGAACTGGTCCTGCTCTAAGTAGCAACTCTGTGAGTCCAAGGTAAACCCACTGTAATCTACTTGTAAACGCAGACTGAGTGAATTTTTCCACAATGGCATGGTGAACTACAGAGTTGCAGAACAACTCTCTGCAGACAAAGTAATTACTTTTCAAATGCTGTGTGGTGTTGTACTAGAGGTGACAGTATGTGTGAACAGGGCATTGTTGTGCATTTGGAAGGGAGTTACTGACACCATCAGCAAATATATTGTGATGTTCTTGGGAGAGAGCATGGTAACAGCCTGCCCCTGCATTTCTAATGACCTATACTGTTTATTGTTCTTGTGTTAAAATGTTTTTGTGGGATTATGGTCGGAAGTTCCAGTTCACTTATTGTTACATTTTAGCTTGGGTTATACAGTTAATTGCTTGTGTGTTTGTGGGTCACCCTAACTAACAGGGGTGTGTGATGGTCACCTCCCTCGTCTGTGAGAAATTGGTTGGGTTCACTCTCCGAGTCATGGTGCCCGGTCTGTTTAGCGTTTATCACAATAAAACCTGTTGTTGAGTTAAAGAGCTTCCTCGTTTGTCATTATGGACCAAATGCTTGTCACATTGGTGTCAGACGTCAGATGCGGGATCAACAATGAGATTGAAGAGCTACGATGGTAGATAGAGTGCCTTAAAACCTGGGGAATAAGAGGGACCAAGCAGTATGCCTCCCCCACACTCATGGGCAGGGCTCGTGAAGACGGGACCAGGAGGGAGGGCCTGGGAACCGAGCATTGTGCCTTCCCAGAGAGCCCCGACAGAGCGAGTGTACCCAGGCTCTCCAACCCGGGGGAGAGAGCAGAGTGCACCACTCACCCCCATAGCAACCCGCACCGCAGAACCTGAGATGCCATAGCCACGGGATGAATGGTACCATGGCAGACGCCGCCAGAGCAACAGGAAGATCAAAGGGCTTTGACGATTTGCGCCTTAAGGTCTACCCCAAAGCTCCCCAGGTACAATGGTACCAGCCGCCTGGAGCCTTACCTGGCACAAGTCAAACTTGTTGCATGGCACAATGGGTGGAGCCCCATCGAGACGGCAGTGCACCTTGCCTTGGCATCGGAGGGAGATGTACGGGCCCTCCTCAACCTTCTGCCGGCAGAGCAGCGTGACTACAGGGCGCTCGTTGTGGCGCTGGAGCGGCATTTTGAGCAGAAGCCGTGGGCGGAAGCAATGAGGGAAGAACTGTGCAGCAGACGGCGCTGTATGGGAGAAAGTCATGGGGTATTGGCAGCTGATCTCCACCACTGCGCTCAGCGTGGCTACCCCCACTTCCCTCCCGCGGCCCAGGAAGAGCTTGCCCTCCACGCCTTTGTAAAGGCGCTGACGCTGGAGCGCCATCGGCAGCATATTCACCTGACGTCGCCATCACCGCTGACCGAGGCGGAGAGGGCAGAAGCAATTTTAGCCCCCAAGGTGTTCCAGCACGAGCCCGGGCTTCTGTCACTGAGGGTGAGCAGGAAACTGATGAGGAGAAGCCCGTGAGACAGGTCCGACCAGCACCGTGGCAACCCCGCCGCGGGCCATGAAACGAACTCTGCTACCGGTGTGGTGTGGTAGGTCATTTGGCCCGTGACGGCCCCACACCGGCACCACGCCACAGCTCAGAGCATCCGTCGGGAAATGTCGAGCGGGGAGCGCCGCCCGAATCCTCCGGCAGAACCCCTGCATTGTCGCTCCTCTGGGTGAAGAGCAAGGCTTATACGTGGGCATCAGGCATCAGATGCATGCGTTGGTGGACACGGGGTCAACCATCACTATCATCCGTCCCGGTGTTCTTCCCAACACGGACCAGCCGTCCCCGCCCGGGTGGACAACGACAGCAGTCCCCCTGGCGATGGTCATTGGTGACTGTGTGGCGATGTGAGGGAAGAGGAGGCTGCGCATCGCATCGCAGTGGGGGGAAAAACACAGTGGAGCACGAGGTTCATTTATTGTTACATTTTAGCTTGGGTTATACAGTTATTTGCTTGTGTGTTTGTGGGTCACCCTGACTGTAACCGGGGTGTGTGATGGTCTGTGGAGTTTGCACGTTCTCCCAGTCACCGTGTGGGTGCTGTCTCTGTGGAGTTTGCACGTCCTCCCAGTCACTGTGTGGGTGCTATCTCTGTGGAGTTTGATGGATCCAATCGCAGACCCAGTACTGAGCACACAGTGATATTAAAAGAGCAACAAATCCCGAGGTACAAACAAAGTCGTTCAAAGTTCAGGCAGAGATCAAAACATTCAGAGAAATCTGAAAACCAGATTCAGGAAACAGGCAAAGCAGGAACGGGAGCAGGAGCGCATGGGGCATGAAAACAAACAAGAGCACATGGCAATACACAACCACAGACTGCCGGCTAGGGGGAAATCATACAAAAAGTCAGAGTTCAACTGGAGGTACTGACAGACTGGGAGAATGTGCTAAGTCCACACAGGCAGCACCCAAGGTCAGGAATGAACCTGGGCCTCTGCAGCAGTTCTTCCTGCTGTGCCACTGTGCTCTGTGACAATGAGCCTGTGGCTCTAAAGTACGTTCAGCTGAACCCAGTGTAGTCTTTGTCCAACACCTGCCGGTTTTCCTCTCTGTACTGGTGTGTGGAGCAAAATCAGGAGCAGAACTTCCTCTCTTACCACGTAGATACAAATCTTTATCACTGAAACGTTGACATTAACTGAGATTAAAGACTGTGAGCAGCACACTGGAGAAAGCTTCAGGACAGTAACTCAAAGGGTCGATAAGAATGTGCACTCAATACTGGCAATGCTTGAGATTGGTAACCATACAGAGCAATAATCTTACACAGAGAAGCAGAATTAGACCATTTTGCCCATCGGATCTTCTCCACCATTCCATCGTAGTTGATTTATTATCTCTCTCAACTCCATTCTCTTGATTTCTCCCTGTAACCTTTAACACCCTGACTAATCAAGAACCTATCAACCACAGCTTTAAATACACCCAATGACTTGCCTCCACAGCCCTCTGTGGCAATGAATTCTACACAGTCACCACCCTCTGCCTAAATAAATCACTCCCTATATCTTTTCTAAAGGGATATCCTTGTATTCTGAGGCCATGCCCTCTGGTCCTAGACTACCGCACCATACGAAATATCCTCTACACGTCCACTCTATCTATCCCTTTCAATATTCAATAGGATTCAATGAGATCCCACCTTATTCTTCTAAACTCCAATAAATATATGCTCAGATCCATCAAATACTCTTCCTATATTAACACTTCAATTCCCATCATAATTCTTGTGAACCTCCTCTGTGCTCTTTCCAATGCCAACACATCCTTTCTTGGATATGGGCCCCAAAGCTGCTCATAATATTCCAAGTGCAGTCTAACTAATGCCTTATAAAGCCTCAGCATTACATCCTTGCCTTTATATTTTAGTCCTTTTGAAATGAATTCTTTACTGCACTTGTCTCTAAGCTAAGCTTAAGGGAATCTTGTACAAGGACTCCCATGTCCATTTGCATTTCTGATTTCTGAATTTGCTCCCTGTCTAGAAAATTGTCTGTGGCTTTATTGCTTCTACCAAGTCAGAGACAGAGCTTCAGTTGAGAAGCTCCCCAGGATTAGAGAATGGACAGAGCTTCTGGACAATTGATCTGAACACTCAGCTCCACAGAGATACAATTTGTGCTGCAAAACTACATGCACAAATCTAAACTCTAGTTTGCAAATTAGTGATGACTTTCAGGTATGCAGTCATAATCTGTTCTGATATGTTGCAAATCATTGTTTATAGTTTCTCAAGCACTTGTCAAGCACGCAGTATCTCATGGGCTTGATGCAGTCAGCTGCTGGTGGTCAGGATTATAGAGGAGAACCCCCTAGGTAAATAGAAAGGGAATTATCATAAAACACATACCATCACCTTAGCCTTTTCCAAATCAGCATTTTGGTCCACATGAAAAATCGAGAAGCCTTCTGGTTTGATTGCTGTAACTGGTGTGCTGAGAGAAAGCCAAGTCTCACTCAGACATAGAATACAACAGTCCGTCATTTCTCTCTGATGCGTCAATCTTGCCCTCAGATTCTCGGTTTTGTTCTCCAGTGACTGCACATTTGCTAAGTAGATGCTGGGTAGAGGTATCCTCATCCTTCTGCATTTCAGCTTGGCTTGGAGTCCAACCCAGCACCCCACACATCCCCCACCCTCCACTGCTTCGCTTTCAGCCTTGACAATGAACCTTTGTCTGCTTAAAGGTGCCGTACCTGCTTGGTCCACTGAGACCTCCGGCAATCGTGGAATCTGTAGATTATTGTTGATTTAAAAGTACACTGTGAGGGAAATTACATGTTGCAGATTGCAGTGAGAGCAATTCAAGAGGTATATTTAAAAGAATATCTGGAAGAACTGTCTGCAGCCTACAAAATGTCGCCTCGGTTCACTGGTGCCATTATGATGACCTTGTGGGTCAGTGGTCTGGCTGTGTTCGAGGACTCATCTGTGGATCTGAATGAATACACTATAGTTGTCACAGAACTTATTAAAACAATTGTAGATGAGTGTGTCCTCACAAAATCATTCAAAATCTTCCCCAATCAGAAGCCTTGGACGAATTTTGAGATCCTCAATCTGCAGACAGCCAGATCATAGACATTCAGGTCTGGTGACCAAGAAAGTTATCAGAGGTCCAAGTATGTTCTCCAGAAAGCCATCTCATGGGTGATGTGAGAATTCCGGAGTAAATTTGAATTTTAGGCAGGGGTTGAATACTATCACCTCTTATAAAGTTAAATCAAGCAACATAGGTGACAACAGGGCTTAGTTTCCAGAACAGCTCAATGTCTTCTTTGCTGATTTTGACTGTCAAAACTTGGAGGAACTATCACAAACGCCCACAGCTCCCAACGATCCTCTGATTTCAGTCTCTGAGGCCGATGCACAAGCAGCATTCTGCAGGGTGAACCCACTGAAAATGTCCAGTCCAGAGGAGGCGTCTGGCCAAGTACTAAAGACCTGTGTTGATCAGCTGGCTGGAGTGTTCACTGAGATTTTTAACCTCTCAGTTCAGCAGTCTGAGGTAGCCAACTGTTTCAAGTAGGTTTCAATTATACTAGTGCCCAAGAAGAACCTGGTGACCTGCCTCAATGACTATCATCCAGTTGCACTTACATCCACAGTGATGAAGTGTTTTCAGAGATTGGTGATGAAACTTATCAACTCCTTCCTGAGAAGCGACTTAGATCCACTGGGGGCAAAAGCTCCACAACAGATACCACCTCATTGGCACTTCACTCAACCCTGGAATACCTGGACAGCAAAGATGCACACATCAGGGTGCTCTTTATTGACTACAGCTCAGCATTCAATACCATCACCCCCTCAAAACTAATCAATAAGTTCCTAGATGGCCTCAATATCTCTTTGTTCAATTGAATCTTCAATTTCCTCATTTGCGGACCTCAGTCAGTTCAGACCGGCAACAACATCTTCTCCACAATATCCACTAGCATTGATGCAGCACAAGGCTGTGTGCTTAGTCCCGTGCTCTACCCAGTTTACACTTATGACTGTATGGGTCAGCATAGCTCCAATGCCATATTCACTTTCAAGGACTTTTCTTTTCATGTTCTCAATATTTATTGCTTATTTATTTATTATTATTATTATTTACTTATTTCCTTTTTTATTTGCACAGTTCTTTGGCTTTTGCACACTGGACGAGCACCTAAGTTGGTGTGATCTTGCACTGATGCTGTTATGGTTATTATTCTATGGGTTTACTGTGAATGCCCACAAGAAAATGAATCTCAGGGTTGTATATGGTGACATATATGTACCTTGATAATAACTTTACTTTGAACTCTGAGGTCTAAACTTTGAAATTCAAACATAGAACATGGAACAGTACAGCGGAGGAACACCATGACTCACCATGATGATGATTGTGATGCCAATTTAAACTGTACATCTGCCTAAGTACTTCCATTCCCTGTCTGTCTAAATGACTCTTAAAAGTTACATGTATAGTTCATGGGGAAGCTTTACCATTGGAGAAATTCTTTTTTTTAATAAAACGTACCAGGCTATAAATTCACTGGGCTCCTTTCAGTCCTCAAAGGCAATTCTGAACGTCCATTCACCCGTCACTCCCATGCTGAATCTCTCTGTCACTGTTCTCCTGCGCAGTCACCTACATCCAGCATTCCTCATCGCTTCCAGTTACTAACAACTGCTATTTTCTGCATCTCACAATTTCAGCCCTCTCTTTGCTACTCTCTATCACCTCCTTCTGTTTACACTCCTCAAGATAGATACACTGTGAGCAGCAAGCATTCGTCACCACTTCAGAGACAACACCAATGGCATTTCTGTCACCTGTGCAATCCTGTCTCCACCTTATCGGAAAGCCTCCCTCTGACTACAACTTGCTTTCCCACTTTTCTAGCCCTGATGAAGGATCTTTGATCTGAATTGTTAAATCTGCTTCTATCTCCATAGACACTGCCTGCCCAGCTGAACGTTTTTATCATTTTCTGTTTACTGTTCATATTATGAGTGTCTCTAGAAGTTTCCTCTCTGATTACCACAAAAATAAACATGTGGTTCGCTAATGTTCTTCGAGTGAGAGAACCTATCGTCTTCACCAGGTCTGGCCTATATGTGACCCAAGACCCACATAAACAAACTTGCACAAAGTGTACAACTTTGTAAAACCTACACCATTCTTTGGCTTTGTTACTCTTTAATTTTTAACGAAGCTTCACAAAATACCCTCATCAGGTGAAATGGAACAAATAGTGGCTTCAGTAAAGAATATCTTCACCTCCGCAAGAATGTGAAAGATGGGATGTTATGGTCTATGAACAGGAACAAGCTAGGGAAACATGGCAGCATAGCAGATAGCACAATGCTTTACAGTGTTGGGGTTCAATTCCTGCTGCTGTCTGTGAATTCTCCCTGTGACTGCGTGGGTTTCCTCTGGGTGCTCTGGTTTCCTCCCACATTCCAAAGGGTTTAATTAGTTATGGCCTTGCTATTTTGGCGCCAAAACTGTCGCGACACTTGTGGGTACTTAGCACAATCCTCAATGATTTGATTTGATACAAATGACATATTTCACTGTGTGTTTCCATTTTTTGATGTGCAAATAGAGCTTATCTGTCTCTCTCTTTAAAACTGGAAGCTCAGACTCTCCTGTCTATAATTAGAAAATATAAAGATTTAAAAGTCTAACAACAGTTTCACTGGTCTGTTTCCAGTTTGCTGGGATTGTCATGGATAACATTATTGATCGTTATGAGAAATTGTCTTGTCTCAGAGCTACCAGTTACACTGATGATGTTGTTAGAGATGAGGCTGATAGGGTGCTAGTTAAGTTAGACAGAAGAAACTGTAGGGGCATTGAGTTCGACTTTTGGAGTCATTTAGGTCCTCAGGGGATTATGGTTTATTTTTACAAAAATATATCCCATCCAAAAGCTCGATAAGAAGTTTTGCATTCTTAAATGTTTTTCAATATCCTTAAATGTCTCCTGAAATGGCTCAGCAAAACCACAATTTTCAGGGAAATTAATGATGGGTGAGTAATGGGCTGCCAAGGGATTGTATATGTGGTATATACGGGTGAGTATATATGGATCATGTGCAGACCTAAGTTTAATCCTGCATCGTGTTCAGTGCAGTCAGTATGGGCTGAAGGGCCTTTTCCTGTGCCATGTGGATGCTGGACACCCAGTGAATCGCACACCAGAAAAATGGATAACTAAAAAGGTCAAGGATCCATGTTCATTTCTAACAGTATTTTCCAACTTCAAGGACTTATACTCTGTAGGACTTGCAATATTTTTAAAGTTAACCTGACCCTAATTTCTCCGTTGAAGGATACCTACATTGTTCTTTGTCCAGGGAGATGTGCTTTGCTCTGTGAGAGATCAAGGTAAACACTGACTACTAACTGGCTTGTAGGAGGCTGGGAGGTGACCCTTCTCACTAGCACTGTTCTTCCTCCACCAGTTCCCTGCCATGGCACCACTTCCCAAAATACCTTATCTACTGCCCAATCTATGAAAGAGTCTGTGGTTCTCATCTGGCCTCATCAGCTACCACAGAACCCATAAAACTGGAGTCAACCATGATCTCCCAAGGTAACCTATCCATCATGACTGCAGGCAGATGGTATCCTCTGTGTGAGTTACGCAACAGTCTCCATTGAAGGGCCTAGGGTAGAAGGTAGAATCCTGTGCTGTACTGTTCTGTCAACATACATCAAAGTTGCTGGTGAACGCAGCAGGCCAGGCAGCATCAATAGGAAGAGGCGCAGTCGACGTTTCAGGCCGAGACCCTTCGTCAGGACTAACGTCGACTGCGCCTCTTCCTATAGATGCTGCCTGGCCTGCTGCGTTCACCAGCAACTTTGATGTATGTTGCTTGAATTTCCAGCATCTGCAGAATTCCTGTTGTTTTCTGTACTGTTCTGTGATCAATGATCTGTCCTTATCCTCAACTCTTCATCTGTGCCTATTTCCCCTCAATTCCCAATTTTTCAATAATGTATTTAACCCCACTTAAGATAGTTCTTATAAACCAGCTTCCACAACACCCAAGGGTTGACAATTCCAAAGATTCACTATGCTCTGAGAGAAGACATTTCTAAGTCATTTCATATTAAATGACTGACCCCTTATTCCCACCAGATTGTACCACTTGCCTACACACTGAGGAAAATTTACAGTAGACAATTCATCCACCAACCCACATGTCTTCAGAATTACATGAAGGCTATACACTGGACGACAGTAACACAAACCATACACCGTTCTGTGAATTTTTTGTATGCTTTTGAATAAAGTTCTTTATTGAAATAAGAGAAAAGAATCGATATTAAACTGGAAGTCCCCCAACTTGGAGTGTGAATCTCTTTTTCTGGCAAAGCATTGGAAGGAAGGAAGCCAGTATCCAGTATTGATTGGGCTTCATACAGAGAGATTGAACAATACAGACACGACTGTTGCCTGCTCCACATCGTCTCATCACTTTGAGCTGCTGTCAGTGACCAGACGAGGCCAGAGCCTTGTTCTGACAGATTCTGTTTACCATACTCTGATCGGGGCATCTTGGCGGAGTGCTACGAAACAGCCCCAGTGGAGTGCGGCTGGGTTGGGTAGCCATTGTCAGCCAACACATCACTGCACTCTTGCCCTAATGTCTGTGTACTTATCATACACTTCACACACATTTTCAAAGTTCAGAGTAGATTTATTATCAAAGTTTGTATACGTCACCAAATACTACCTTGAGATTCATATTCTTGCAGGCATTTACAAGAGAAAAGAAATGCAATAGAATTTATGAAAAACTACACATAAACAAATACTCAGAAAGAATCAACATGAAAAAGAAGACAAAATATGAAAGTAAGAATAATACTGTGAATATGACTTATGAAGAGTCCTTGGAAATGAGTTTGTAGGCGACAGAATCCGTTCAAAGTAGTGGTAAATAAAATTACCCATGCCAGTTCAGGAGTCTGATGGTTTTAGAATAATAACTGTTCCTGAACCTGGTGGTATGCTTCCTAAGGCTTCTGCCTAGAGGTAGTAGTAAGAAGGGAGCATGGCCTGGGTGGGGGAGGTGGTGGTTGTTCATGACGGATGCTGTTTCCTTGTGGAGATGCTCCATGGTGGGGAAGACCTTGCCTGTGATGGACTGGACTGTATCCCCCACTCTCTATAAATGTTCAATGTTCCTGCACATTGTTGTTTCTATACCAGGCTGTGATGCAACCAATCAGGATACTTTCCACTGTGCATCTATAGAAGTTTGTCGAAGTTTTTAGTGACATACTAAATCTACACAAACTTCTCAGAAAGTAGAGGTGCTGTCATGCCTTTTTTTGTGATGGCATTTACATGCTGGTCCCAGAATGGATCGTCTAATATGCTAAAGCAACGAGATTTGAAGCCACTGACTCTCTCCACCTCCACTCCCCTAATGGAGACTGGCCTCTTCTGTACAAAACATGGAGCGAAATTGGGAAAGGAGCACAGGTCAATAATCCTGCAGTGATCAGCTGATTGAGCTATTTGCATTCAGCTACTCCAATCCTCCTCTCATAGCTGGAGATGGCTCGGAGTCTAAATCTCCGTCAGAGATTTCTGGGTTGACCAGGGAGACCCAGCCTTGTGAGATCTGGACTGAGGGAGTCCCGCTTTGTTGCAGCATCCACCTCTTAGATGGGATGGGAAACAGAAATCCCCATCATCGACATGTCCTTTAAAACTTTAACAGACCTCACAGTGGAAAGTATCCTGGTATGGAAACACCAATGCCCAGGAACAGAAAAGGCTACATAAAGTGGTAGATACAGCCCTGTCTATACCGGCAAAGACTCCCCACCACTGAACTGATTTACAAGGAGTGCTGCCACAAGAAAGCAGCATTTGTCATCAAGGGCCCCCGACCATCCAAGCCATACTCTCATCTTGCTGCTGTCATCGGGCAGGAGGCACAGGAGTCTTCAGTCCCACACCACCAAGGAATCAAAGCCTAGGAGGCATAGACTTAAGGGGAGAGGTGAGGGATTTTTACAGGAATTTGAGGGGCAATTTTTTTTGCACAGAGGATGGTACATGCAAGGAATGAGCTGCCAGCATTCAGGTAGATGGAGAGGAAAGATTCAGGGGGATGTTGGCCATATATAGGCAAATAGGAGGAGATTAGATCAGCTTGGTCATCATGGATGAAGGGCCTGTTTCTCTACTCTGTTGCACTTTTACTCTAAGAAGGACATGGGCAGCAGGCTATGAGGAACACAATCATCTGCAGGCTCCCCTCTAAGCCCAATACCATCTTGACCTGGGTCACTGGGTCTAAATTCTGGAACTCTCTCCCCAGATGCACCGTAACTTCACCAGAAGGACTGCAGTGGTCACAAAGGTGGCTCACCAATGGGCAAGAGCTCAGTGGGCTGAGCAGTTTTGTTGCTGTGCCGTATAGCTCAATGATTCTGGGAATCTGTCTAGTTGGTTGAAGAACTTAATCAAGTTCTCAGCTGGATGGCTTACTGCAGAAAATGCCAGTCCACAAGCAGAAATAGCTGGAGAATATAAGCAGCACAGTAACATAGCCGTCAGCATAACATTTTACAGCAGCGGCTGTAAGCTTGGAGATAATTCCCTCTGCTGTCTTCAAGGAGTTTGTATGTTCTTCCTGTGACTGCGTTGGTTTCCTCCGAGTGCTCCGGTTTCTTCCCACGTTCCAAAGATGCACAGGTTAGGGGTAGTAAACTGTGGGCATGCTACTTTGGTGACTAAAGTGTGGTGACACTTGTGGGATGCTCCCAACACATACCCGATTCAGGCAGTGCATTTCACCGTAGTTTTTGAAGTTTCAATGTACTTGTGACAAATAAAGTTAATCTTTAAAGATATTTAAAGAGTCCAGAAGGCTGCAACATAGCCAGGCAGATGATAAGGTGCTGTTCCTAGCAATAACTTTGTTTAGAAGAAATTTTTTAATAGTGTTGTAAATTCAGGAGGGTTTTTGACATAGTAAGTTCGGAGTTAATTCCAATTTGACAAGCAGAAGAAACCAAAAGGCCTAAATTTGTAAAATAATGACAGCGCCCAACCATTTTTATTTTCTGTATCTACAAAGTATTTATATATTAAAAGTCATGGGCTATATTCAATCTGTATAATCCTTTAATGTTTTATAACTGGTGCAGATCTTCCTAATATTGGTATTGGTTTATTATCATTACATGTACCAAGATAGGGAACAGCTTGTCTTGCATACTGTTCGTAGAGATCAAATCGATACTCAGTGTAATGAACTAGATAAACAATAACAGTACTCAATAAAATGTGAAAGAACATAGAAAGTAGAACATTGGCCGTTACCACACAATATCAGCCCATAATTTTGTGCCAACTTTTTAAACCAACTCTTAAGTTCAACCTAATACTTTCTCTCTGCATAACCTATTGAGAAAGTGTAATGCAGATAGCCGATAAAGTGCATGATCATAATGAAGTAGACTCTGGGGCCATAAGTCGTATTATGGTACAAGAGTCTGATAATAGAAACTGTCATTGAGCCTTCAATCAAAGGCAAATATATAGCAATGATCCCAAATTTATTCTAACCTGCTTGCTTGAATTTCTTTTAATCACCTTTGATTGGCTGATTTTAAAATGCAATTAACTTGTACCTCTGCCATCCATCTTCCCAAGAATGGCACCAATCCAAGTTAAAACAAGCTGAAAGTCTGCAGGATGGTTCGAGATGAGGGGTATATGCAGGGAAGTGTGACCTGTGAAATAATGATTTTTTTTTTAGAGTCGGGTTATCTCATGTTCACTGTTCCCAGCACGTCTTTCTTACAGTCAGAAAATGCTGGGCTTCAGAGTGTACTCTCTGCAGCAATGTACCCACTCCATCTTCTCCATCACGTTAATTGGCCTGTCAGTTAGGTAGGTACGGTATTATCCTTACAGCCAAACTTAACTTGACTGAAGTAAGAACAAAGAGACTTTTAAAGCAGCAATCACTCCAAGTAATTCTGGATTTTAAGTTTCCCTTTAACGCCATAGAATGCTCCAAGGTAGATTACAGGAGAAATTTGAAACAAAAACAAATTGGGCAGCTTTGTTACTGCAGTGATAATACTGTTATTATTAGCAAAATGTGAGAGAATGCAGATGCTGGAATCCGCAAGTACAACCAAGGTGCTGGAGGAACTCCGCAGATCCGGTGGCATCTGTGGAGGGAGATGGACAGTCGATATTTCGGGTTGAGACCCTTCATTCAGACTGTAAGTTAGAGGGTAGATAGGATAAAGAGGTGGATCCAGGTGAGGCGGAAGGTGACAAAGTGCTGAATGTAAAATCTGATGGGCAAATGGAGAAGGTGGGGTGTGGAATCAGGGAAGGAGGTGGGGCGGACAGATAGGACTACTGGGGGATGGGCAAATGGAGATGGTAGAGTCAAGAGGAAAGAGAGATGATGATGGGGTCCAGAAGGTCATCGGCAGACAGAAAAGAGAAAAATGGACACAGAGCAAGCAGTTATCAGAAGTTAGAGAGTTCGAGGTTGAAAAATAAGAGGTTATATTTAATTAGGAGTTTGAGGAGATTTGGTATATTATCAAAGACTAGCAAATTTGTACAGATGTACCATGGAGAGTATTCTGATTGGTTGCATCACCGTCTGGTATGAAGGGGCCACTGCACAGGATCAGAACAGGCTGCAGAGGGTTGCAGACTCAGTAAAGTGCATGACGGGCACCAGCTTCCCCACTATCCTGGGTTGCTTCAAAAGGCCATGTCTCAGAAAGGCAGCGTCCGTTGTTAAAGAGCTCATCACCTACCATCAGAGAGGAGGCACAGGACCCTGAAGACACACACTTAACATTTTAGGAACAGCTTCTTCCCCTCTGCCATCTGATTTATGAATAGACAATAAGCCTATAAACACAACCTCATTATGCCCTATTTACTTAATGTATATGTTTCTTATTATAATTTATAGCTCATTTTACGTATTGCACTGTATTGCTGTCACAAAACAACAAACGTCATAACATATCGGTGATAACAAACCGGATTCTTATTCTGAAGGATTTTGGAAGTTGCACCATTGGAGCAGCCAGTTCATGTTCAGCAGACAAACCTCCCTGGGGCATTCTCAAGGGTCAGGGTTGTCAAGAAATTCTGAAGTTTCCACTGGCTGAACAGCCGTGGAATTGTGAAATGGCACCAAGAGCCTTAAGTGAACTTCAATGGACGGTTTGTATAAAAGGTCTCTCTGCAAAAATAAAACAGATTATTGGAAGTTGGCGATCAGAAACAGAGCTCTCCACAGCAGTCAGGTTAGAATCCATACACTGGGGAGTGTCAGAGTGAGCAGGAATCAGGCCGTTAGTTATGTTGGCAAGGAATCTTGAAACTTTTGCAAATATTGTAATTTTCTACATACGAATCATGGAAAGTATTTTGACTGGTATGGTGGCTTTGATTTCAGGATTTCAGAGGCTGCGGAGGGTTGCAGACACAGCCAGTTCCATCCTGGTCATAAACCTCCTCGCCATGGAGGGCTTTTCTACAGGTGATGCCTCCAGAGCTAGAATCTATTGCTAAGGACCCTCATTATCAATGAGGGGTAGGCCATTGAGAACGGAGTTATGGAAAAACTTTTTCACCCAGTGAGTGGTGGATGTATGGAATGCTCTGCCCCAGAAGGCTGTGGAGGTCAAGTCTCTGGATGTTTTTAAGAAAGAGATGGATAGAGCTCTTAAAGAAAGCAGAATCAAAGGTTATGGGGATAAGGCAGGAACTGGATACTGACTGTGGATGATCAGCCATGATCACAGTGAATGGTGGTGCTGGCTCGAAGGGCCAAATGGCCTACTCCTGCACCTATTGTCTATTGTCTATTATCCAGGACATGCCCCCTTCTCATTACTACCATCAGGGAGGACATACAGGGGCTTGAAGACCCACAGTCAACATTTCAGGACGAGTTTCTTCTTCCTGCACCATAAGATTTCTGAATGGTCTATGAACACCACCTGTCTATTCTTCTGCACAATTTATTTATTTATTGTGAAGCATTTTTATGTATTGCACTGTACTGTTATTGCAAATAAACAAATTTCAAAATGTATGTCAGTGATAATAAATCGGATTCTCATTCTGAATCAGCTTTAACCAAGCCTCATTCCTGACTTCCATGTAGTTTGAAAAACCACAGCGACGATACCTTGGACACTTCCAGGTTGTCTGCCAACTACTGCAACTAGAGAATGCTCTAGATGCTGTTTAGAGGAAGTATACAATAAAATCTCCCTTGTGTAGTATTGCTGAATTGGGGGTACTCCTGCACTAAAATCCAGACAGGTGTAAGGACTCCTAAGTACCTTCCCAATGAGACTCAATCAGCTGTAGCCAGGATACTGTAAGAAAAGAGGACCCAGAGGACACATAATCCACCACCACACATCTCCAGACAAGCTGCAACAGAATGGACAGCAAAAACTTTCCACAGAAGCTGTAAGGTATCGGGGAGAGAGGAGCACAAAAAGGCATACCATAAGAACATAAGACTCAGGAGCAGGAGCAGGCCACTGGGTCCATTGAGTCTGCTCTACCATTCCATCATGGGTGATTCATTATTCCTCTCAACCTCATTCTCCTGCCTTCTTACCTTAACCTTTGATGCCCTGAATAATCAAGAAACTATCAAGCAACACACATAAAAGTTGCTGGTGAACACAGCAGGCCAGGCAGCATCTATAGGAAGAGGTACAGTCGACGTTTCAGGACGAGACCCTTCGTCAGGACTAACTGAAAGAAGAGCTAGTAAGAGATTTGAAAGTGGGAGGGGGAGGGGGAAATCCCCCTCCCACTTTCAAATCTCTTACTAACTCTTCTTTCAGTTAGTCCTGATGAAGGGTCTTCGCTCAAAACGTCGACTGTACCTCTTCCTAGAGATGCTGCCTGGCCTGCTGCATTCACCAGCAACTTTTATGTGTGTTGCTTGAATTTCCAGCATCTGCAGATTTCCTCATGTTTGCAAGAAACATCAACCTCTGTTTTAAGTAGACTCAATAACCTGGCCTCCACAGCCATTCATAGCAATGAGTTCCACAGATTTAATAATCTCTGGTTAAAGAAATTCATCCTCATCTCTGTTATAAATGAACATCCCTCTATTCTGAGGCTGTGCCCTCTGGTGCTAGACTCACCCACTATAGGAAACGTCCTCTCCACATCCACTCTGTCTGGGCCCTTCAATATTCATTATGTTTCAGTAAGATCCCCCTTCATTCTTCTAAACTCCAACGAGTACAGGCACAGAGCCATCAAATGCTCCTCATACATTAACCCTTTGATTCCCAGAATCATTCTTGTGAACCTCCTCTGGACATTCTCAAATGTGGGCACATCTTTTCTGAGATAAGGCGCCCAAAACAGCTTATAATATACTGTGTAATTTGATAATTGTCTTATAATGCCTCAACATACCTCCCTTGCTCTTATATTCTAGTCCTCTCGAAATGAATGCTAACATTGCATTTGCCTTCCTTACCACTGACTCAATCTAAAAGTTAACCTTTAGGGAATCCTCCACAAGGACTCCTACGTTGCTTTGCTCTTTTTTCTGTCAAAATTGTTAATATATAGCATGAAAAGAAGTGCTCAAATACGGACCCCTGTGAACATCACTAGTCACAAGCAGCCAGCCAGAATAGGCCCACTTTATTCCCACTCTCTGCCTCCTGCCAGTCAGTCCAATCTTCCATCCATGCTAGTATCTTTCCTGTAATACCATGCGGTCTCATCTTGATAAGCAGCCTCATGTGTGGCACCTTGTCAATGGCCTTATGAATATCCAAGTAAACAACATCCACCACCTCATCTTTTTCTATCGAGCTTGTTATTTCATCAAAGATTTCCAACAGATTTGTCAGGCATGGTGTCCCCTTTAGGAAACCATGCTGACTTCAGCCTTTGTTATCATGTGCCTCCAAGTACCCCCAAACCTCATCCTTAATAATGGACTCCAACACCTTCCCAACCATTGCAGTCAGGCTAACTGGCCTATAACACATTTAAACAAAGAAAATCTGCCTCAGTTAGAGGAGGTTGAAGTTAATTCTATGCATTATTAGGTCTTTGCGTTCTAAACAATTAAGGGCTTCCTTAGTGTAATTGCTTCTGATGGAAGGTAATTGAATAAGGTCCCTCTGTGTAATTACGAATGCAACACTCGTATTTACTGACACCGAATGCCACAAGCTTCTACAAAACTCTAATGCCTTTTGTCAGTTAAATAAATGATCACTGCGAGTTGTGGGCAATGTGAAGTTGTAAGACTTAAGACAAGTGGCTCACTAACAAAACTACCATAACTTTTCTTAAAGATTGACTGGACTGGGCACATAATGGTGAAACATATATCTAATGAACTTTGCTATCACTGTATATGGAATTAGATAATGCACAGAGCCCGTTGGACTTCCAGCAAACTGGGTGGTAAGAGGACGTAGAACATGGAACAGTACTGGGCAGGAACAGGTCCTGCAGCCACTATTTTGCGCTAAACTAGTGAAATTAGTAATCGAATGCCAGTACTTTCTGCCTACACAATATTCCTATCCTTTCCGTTCATTCACATTCATGTGACTATCTAAGAGCTTCTAGAAAGTCCTCTCTGTTGGGTCTGCCTTCACCACCACCCCAGGCAACCACCACTCTGTGTAAAAAAAAAACTGTCCCGCACATCTCCTTTAAACTTACTCCCCTCATGTTAAAGCCATGCCTTCTGCTATTGGAGATTTCAACCCTGGAAAAAAATACTACCTGTCTATCTATTTCTCATAATTCTAGAAACTTCTTTCTTTCTTTTTAAATCTTTTTATTGAATAAGTATACAAAAAGGTAAGCCATATAGGCACCAATATACTGTTAGAATATAATAAAATTACAGGAGATATTAATACAAAAAAAATGATACAAACAATGTAATTTAAACATAACGTACCAAGGTAACATAATAGTATACTAATTTTTATATATATATATCAATAGAGAAAAGGAAAAAAAAAACCCCAAAAAAACCCACCGTGCAACTAACTAAAAGCAAAGCAAAGCAATGGGCTAACTTGAAACCAAACAGAGTTAAAAAACTTAAAATCACGTCCTCAATCCCGACCTCCATTAAAAACAGTAAAAAAAAACAAGAAGGGTATATATTACATTAAATGAAAATATTGAATAAAAGATCTCCAGGTCTGTTCAAATTTAAATGAGGAATCATAAAGATTGCTTCTAATTTTCTCCAAATTCAAGCATAATATCGTCTGAGAAAACCAAAAAAAGGTAGTTGGAGCATTAGGCTCTTTCCAATGTTGTAAGATGCATCTTTTCGCCATCAAAGTAAGAAATGCAATCATTCTACGGGCTGAAAGGAGAATGAGAGCTGAATCCAATACTCCAGATGAGACCTAATTACTTTTTTTTGTTCTTTCTGGGTTCAAAGGCTCTAATAATGTTTACCAATGCTCAGTGGGAACAGGCAGGTAATTCGCAGAGTGAGAAAAAGGGTGCAAGTGCACTGATCAGTGAGAAATGACACAGGGTGACAGAGTCATCTGCAAAGTGAACACTTTGAAAGTATTTTCAGGGGAGGGAGCAGATGTCGACTCAGACCATGAGAGGCCTGCGTTGGGCATTTTCGTGCCTTACAAGGCGCAGATTGGAAACCTGTGTGGGGCGCCACTCCTCGCAGACACTAGAGCAATGTGTGATTAAATGCCTTGCTCAAGGGCACAAACACGTTGCCACAGCTGAGGCTGGAACTAGCGACCTTGAAATAACTAGATGAACGCCTTAACCACTTGGCCACATGCCCAAAGTATTCTCAGCTTGTATCAAAACTTTCTTGGGACCACCTTTGGAGAAGCATGTGTAATTCTGGTCACCATGTTATAAAGAGGATGTAACTGCAGTGGAGGAGGTATAAAATAGAAAGTACAAAACAGATTTACAAAAACCATACAGGGGTTGAACCTTTTGTGACCTTCAGTAGAGAAAATCTCTGGCTGTCCACTTGATCTATACCTCTTACCATTTCATACTCTATCAATTTGCCTCTCATACTCATTCATTCCAAAGAGAAGAGGCCAAACTCACTCAAACATCCCTCATAAGATGTGCCCTCTCATCTAGGCAGCTTCCTGGTAAATCTCCTCTCTTAAAGCTTCCACATTCTTCCTAAAGTGACCTGAAATGAATACAATATTCCAAGTGTGGTCAAATCAGGGTTTTATAGAGCTGCAATATTACCCTGTGGCTAATTCAGGCCAGTGCAGAGTGCACCTTCTTACCATCCAATCGGCAAATAGTGTACATTGAGGTGAACTGAATATGCCGGACTCTTTCGATTCTGTATTTTATGTTCTTCATTTTTTGCTGTTTTTTTGTTGCTGTTTGTGCAGTTTGTTTTGTTTTTGCACATGGGGATGGGGTTTGATGGTTTTCTTTGTTTCATGGCTGTCTGTGGGAAGACGAATCTCAGAGTTGTATACTGCATCCACACTTTGGGAATAAAGGTACTTTGAATCTTTTAACTTGTGTTGTTACCGGGAGTACACATAACGAACAATCTCACCTGGTCCCTCAACACCACCTCTTTGGTTAAAAAAGCATAGTAGTTTCTACACCTTCTTAGGAGACTGAAGTGAATGAGGCTCCCCCAACTCCCCACCATTTCAACCTGATTTTACGGGAGCACCATCAAGATTGTCCTGGCCAGTCGAATCACCGTCTGGTATGGGAATTACAAGGCATCTGACCGCAAGGCACTACAAAGGATTGTGAGGACTGCTGAGAGGATTATTGAGGTCACTCTTCTACCCATTAGAGGTATTTCTCATGAGTGCTATGTATACAATTCCCTTAGCATTATCAATGATCCTTCCCGTCCATCCAACAACCCTTTTGACCCCCTACTACCAGACAGGAGGTACTGTGGCATTAGGACAAGAACTGTTAAGATGGGACACCGGTTCTTCCCCCAGGTTCTAAGACTACTGAACCCCCTGCCCCAGGTCTCATCATGTATGAAGCACCAGCAGTGTTACACTGTTTACTTTTTAACTTCTATTGTATATGCACCTTATTATTTGTTAATTTATTTGTGGAAATATTACTTTGTATTAATTTACGACTTCCACTCTATCTCCTGTAAAAATCCTACTCCCTTTTCCACCTGGACAAGCCAGCAAGCACTGTGAGGGTCATGTTTTTTGACTTCTCCAGTGCGTTCAACACCATCCGCCCTGCTCTGCTGGGGGAGAAGCTGACAGCGATGCAGGTGGATGCTTCCCTGGTATCATGGATTCTTGATTACCTGACTGGCAGACCACAGTACGTGTGCTTGCAACACTATGTGTCCGACAGAGTGATCAGCAGCACTGGGGCTCCACAGGAGACGGTCTTGTTTCCCTTTCTCTTCACCATTTACACCTCAGACTTCAACTACTGCACAGAGTCTTTTCATCTTCAGAAGTTTTCGGATGACTCTGCCATAGTTGGATGCATCAGCAAGGGAGATGAGGCTGAGTACAGGGCTACGGTAGGAAACTTTGTCACATGGTGTGAGCAGAATTATCTGCAGCTTCATGTGAAAAAGACTAAGGAGCTAGTGAGGAGAGCTAAGGCACCGGTGACCCCTGTTTCCATCCAGGGGGTCAGTGTGGACATGGTGGAGGATTACAAATACCTGGGGATACTAAATGACAATAAACTGGACTGGTCAAAGAACACTGAGGCTGTCTACAAGTAGGGTCAGAGCTGTCTCTATTTCCTGAGGAGACTGAGGTCCTTTAACATCTGCCAGACGATGCTGAGGATGTTCTACGAGTCTGTTGTGGCCAGTGCGATCATGTTTACTGTTGTGTGCTGGGGCAGCAGGCTGAGGGTAGCAGACACCAACAGAATCAACAAACTCATTCGTAAGGCCAGTGATGTTGTGGGGATGGAACTGGACTCTCTCACGGTGGTGTCTGAAAAGAGGATGCTGTCAAAGTTGCATGCCATCTTGGTCAATGTCTCCCATCCACTACATAATGTACTGGGTGGGCACAGGAGTACATTCAGCCAGACACTCATTTCACCGAGATGCAGCACAGAGCGTCATAGGAAGTCATTCCTGCCTGTGGCCATCACACTTTACAACTCCTCCCTTGGAGGGTCAGACACCCCGAGCCAATAGGCTGGTCTTGGACTTATTTGATAATTTACTGGCATAATTTACATATTACTATTTAACTATTTATGGTTCTATTACTATTTATTATTTATGGTGCAACTGTAACGAAAACCACTTTCCCCTGGGATCAATAAAGTATGACTATGACTATACTCTAAAAACTTCTACACATGTACTGACTGTTTGCATCATGGTCTGGAACAGCAAATCAAGAGGCTGCAGAGTAGAGTGGACTCAGCTCAGCCCATCAGAGGCACTACGAGGACCATTGACAACATCGACAGCTCAGTCCATCAGAGGCACGACGAAGACCATCGACAGCTCAGCCCATCAGAGGCACTACGAGGACCATCGACAGCATCGACAGCTCAGTCCATCAGGGGCACTACGAAGACCATCGACAGCTCAGCCCATCAGAGGCACTATGAGGACCATCGACAGCTCAGTCCATCAGAGGCACTACGAGGACCATCGACAGCATCGACAGCTCAGTACATCAGGGGCACTACGAAGACCATCGACAGCATCGACAGCTCAGTCCATCAGAGGCACTACGAAGACCATCGACAGCTCAGTCCATCAGAGGCACTACGAAGACCATTGACAGCTCAGCCCATCAGATGCACTACGAAGACCATCAACAGCTCAGTTCATCAGGGGCACTACGAAGACCATCGACAGCTCAGTCCATCAGAGGCACTACGAAGACCATCGACAGCTCAGTCCATCAGAGGCACTACGAAGATCATTGACAGCTCAGTCCATCAGAGGCACTATGAAGACCATCGACAGGTCAGTCCATCAGAGGCACTACAAAGACCATTGACAGCTCAGTCCATCAGAGGCACTACGAAGACCATCGACAGCTCAGCCCATCAGAGGCACTACGAAGACCATCGACAGCATCGACAGCTCAGTCCATCAGGGGCACTACGAAGACCATCGACAGCATCGACAGCTCAGTCCATCAGAGGCACTACGAAGACCATTGACAGCTCAGCCCATCAGAGGCACTACGAAGACCATCGACAGCTCAGTCCATCAGAGGCACTACGAAGACCATTGACAGCTCAGCCCATCAGATGCACTACGAAGACCATCGACAGCTCAGTCCATCAGGGGCACTACGAAGACCATCGACAGCTCAGCCCATCAGAGGCACTACGAAGACCATTGACAGCTCAGTCCATCAGAGGCACTACGAAGACCATCGACAGCTCAGTCCATCAGAGGCACTACGAAGACCATCGACAGCTCAGCCCATCAGGGGCACTACGAAGACCATCGACAGCTCAGTCCATCAGGGGCACTATGAAGACCATCGACAGCTCAGTCCATCAGAGGCACTACGAAGACCATCGACAGCTCAGTCCATCAGAGGCACTACGAAGACCATCGACAGCTCAGTCCATCAGAGGCACTATGAAGACCATCGACAGGTCAGTCCATCAGAGGCACTACGAAGACCATCGACAGCTCAGCCCATCAGAGGCACTACGAAGACCATCGACAGCTCAGTCCATCAGAGGCACTACGAAGACCATTGACAGCTCAGTCCATCAGAGGCACTACGAAGACCATCGACAGCTCAGCCCATCAGAGGCATTACGAAGACCATCGACAGCTCAGCCCATCAGAGGCACTATGAGGACCATCGACAGCTCAGTCCATCAGAGGCACTACGAGGACCATCGACAGCATCGACAGCTCAGTACATCAGGGGCACTACGAAGACCATCGACAGCATCGACAGCTCAGTCCATCAGAGGCACTACGAAGACCATCGACAGCTCAGTCCATCAGAGGCACTACGAAGACCATTGACAGCTCAGCCCATCAGATGCACTACGAAGACCATCAACAGCTCAGTTCATCAGGGGCACTACGAAGACCATCGACAGCTCAGTCCATCAGAGGCACTATGAAGACCATCGACAGCTCAGTCCATCAGAGGCACTACGAAGATCATCGACAGCTCAGTCCATCAGAGGCACTATGAAGACCATCGACAGGTCAGTCCATCAGAGGCACTACAAAGACCATTGACAGCTCAGTCCATCAGAGGCACTACGAAGACCATCGACAGCTCAGCCCATCAGAGGCACTACGAAGACCATCGACAGCATCGACAGCTCAGTCCATCAGGGGCACTACGAAGACCATCGACAGCATCGACAGCTCAGTCCATCAGAGGCACTACGAAGACCATTGACAGCTCAGCCCATCAGAGGCACTACGAAGACCATCGACAGCTCAGTCCATCAGAGGCACTACGAAGACCATTGACAGCTCAGCCCATCAGATGCACTACGAAGACCATCGACAGCTCAGTCCATCAGGGGCACTACGAAGACCATCGACAGCTCAGCCCATCAGAGGCACTACGAAGACCATTGACAGCTCAGTCCATCAGAGGCACTACGAAGACCATCGACAGCTCAGTCCATCAGAGGCACTATGAAGACCATCGACAGCTCAGCCCATCAGGGGCACTACGAAGACCATCGACAGCTCAGTCCATCAGGGGCACTATGAAGACCATCGACAGCTCAGTCCATCAGAGGCACTACGAAGACCATCGACAGCTCAGTCCATCAGAGGCACTACGAAGACCATCGACAGCTCAGTCCATCAGAGGCACTATGAAGACCATCGACAGCTCAGTCCATCAGAGGCACTACGAAGACCATCGACAGCTCAGCCCATCAGAGGCACTACGAAGACCATCGACAGCTCAGTCCATCAGAGGCACTACGAAGACCATTGACAGCTCAGTCCATCAGAGGCACTACGAAGACCATTGACAGCTCAGCCCATCAGAGGCATTACGAAGACCATCGACAGCTCAGCCCATCAGGGGCACTACGAAGACCATCGACAGCTCAGTCCATCAGAGGCACTACGAAGACCATCGACAGCTCAGCCCATCAGGGGCACTACGAAGACCATCGACAGCTCAGCCCATCAGAGGCACTACGAAGACCATCGACAGCTCAGTCCATCAGAGGCACTACGAAGACCATCGACAGCTCAGTCCATCAGAGGCACTACGAAGACCATCGACAGCTCAGCCCATCAGAGGCACTACGACGACCATTGACAGCTCAGCCCATCAGAGGCACTACGAAGACCATCGACAGCTCAGCCTATCAGAGGCACTACAAAGACCATCGACAACGTTAACAGCTCAGTCCATCAGAGGCACTACGAAGACCATCGACAGCTCAGCCTATCAGAGGCACTACGAAGACCATCGACAACATCAACAGCTCAGTCCATCAGAGGCACTACGACGACCATCGACAGCTCAGCCTATCAGAGGCACTACGAAGACCATCGACAGCATCGACAGCTCAGTCCAGCAGAGGCACTACGAAGACCATCGACAGCTCAGTCCAGCAGAGGCACTACGAAGACCATCGACAGCTCAGTCCATCAGAGGCACTATGAAGACCATCGACAGGTCAGTCCATCAGAGGCACTACAAAGACCATTGACAGCTCAGTCCATCAGAGGTACTACGAAGACCATCGACAGCTCAGTCCATCAGAGGCACTACGAAGACCATCGACAGCTCAGTCCATCAGAGGCACTACGAAGACCATTGACAGCTCAGCCCATCAGATGCACTACGAAGACCATCGACAGCTCAGTCCATCAGGGGCACTATGAAGACCATCGACAGCTCAGTCCATCAGAGGCACTACGAAGACCATCGACAGCTCAGTCCAGCAGAGGCACTACGAAGACCATCGACAGCTCAGTCCAGCAGAGGCACTACGAAGACCATCGACAGCTCAGTCCATCAGAGGCACTATGAAGACCATCGACAGGTCAGTCCATCAGAGGCACTACAAAGACCATTGACAGCTCAGTCCATCAGAGGTACTACGAAGACCATCGACAGCTCAGTCCATCAGAGGCACTACGAAGACCATCGACAGCTCAGTCCATCAGAGGCACTACGAAGACCATTGACAGCTCAGCCCATCAGATGCACTACGAAGACCATCGACAGCTCAGTCCATCAGGGGCACTATGAAGACCATCGACAGCTCAGTCCATCAGAGGCACTACGAAGACCATCGACAGCTCAGTCCATCAGAGGCACTACGAAGACCATCGACAGCTCAGTCCATCAGAGGCACTATGAAGACCATCGACAGGTCAGTCCATCAGAGGCACTACGAAGACCATCGACAGCTCAGCCCATCAGAGGCACTACGAAGACCATCGACAGCTCAGTCCATCAGAGGCACTACGAAGACCATTGACAGCTCAGTCCATCAGAGGCACTACGAAGACCATCGACAGCTCAGCCCATCAGAGGCATTACGAAGACCATCGACAGCTCAGCCCATCAGGGGCACTACGAAGACCATCGACAGCTCAGCCCATCAGAGGCACTACGAAGACCATCGACAGCTCAGTCCATCAGAGGCACTACGAAGACCATCGACAGCTCAGTCCATCAGAGGCACTACGAAGACCATCGACAGCTCAGCCCATCAGAGGCACTACGACGACCATTGACAGCTCAGCCCATCAGAGGCACTACGAAGACCATCGACAGCTCAGCCTATCAGAGGCACTACAAAGACCATCGACAACGTTAACAGCTCAGTCCATCAGAGGCACTACGAAGACCATCGACAGCTCAGCCTATCAGAGGCACTACGAAGACCATCGACAACATCAACAGCTCAGTCCATCAGAGGCACTACGACGACCATCGACAGCTCAGCCCATCAGAGGCACTACGAAGACCATCGACAGCATCGACAGCTCAGTCCAGCAGAGGCACTACGAAGACCATCGACAGCTCAGTCCATCAGAGGCACTACGAAGACCATCGACAGCTCAGTCCATCAGAGGCACTATGAAGACCATCGACAGCTCAGTCCATCAGAGGCACTACGAAGACCATCGACAGCTCAGTCCATCAGAGGCACTACGAAGACCATTGACAGCTCAGCCCATCAGATGCACTACGAAGACCATCGACAGCTCAGTCCATCAGGGGCACTACGAAGACCATCGACAGCTCAGTCCATCAGAGGCACTACGAAGACCATCGACAACATCAACAGCTCAGTCCATCAGAGGCACTACGACGACCATCGACAGCTCAGCCCATCAGAGGCACTACGAAGACCATCGACAGCATCGACAGCTCAGTCCAGCAGAGGCACTACGAAGACCATCGACAGCTCAGTCCAGCAGAGGCACTACGAAGACCATCGACAGCTCAGTCCATCAGAGGCACTATGAGACCATCGACAGGTCAGTCCATCAGAGGCACTACAAAGACCATTGACAGCTCAGTCCATCAGAGGTACTACGAAGACCATCGACAGCTCAGTCCATCAGAGGCACTACGAAGACCATCGACAGCTC
Organism: Mobula hypostoma; assembly: GCF_963921235.1. NCBI lineage: Eukaryota > Metazoa > Chordata > Chondrichthyes > Myliobatiformes > Myliobatidae > Mobula > Mobula hypostoma. Next base: position 7,057,347 of record NC_086110.1, read on the forward strand.
AGTCCATCAGAGGCACTACGAAGACCATTGACAGCTCAGCCCATCAGATGCACTACGAAGACCATCGACAGCTCAGTCCATCAGGGGCACTATGAAGACCATCGACAGCTCAGTCCATCAGAGGCACTACGAAGACCATCGACAGCTCAGTCCAGCAGAGGCACTACGAAGACCATCGACAGCTCAGTCCAGCAGAGGCACTACGAAGACCATCGACAGCTCAGTCCATCAGAGGCACTATGAAGACCATCGACAGGTCAGTCCATCAGAGGCACTACAAAGACCATTGACAGCTCAGTCCATCAGAGGTACTACGAAGACCATCGACAGCTCAGTCCATCAGAGGCACTACGAAGACCATCGACAGCTCAGTCCATCAGAGGCACTACGAAGACCATTGACAGCTCAGCCCATCAGATGCACTACGAAGACCATCGACAGCTCAGTCCATCAGGGGCACTATGAAGACCATCGACAGCTCAGTCCATCAGAGGCACTACGAAGACCATCGACAGCTCAGTCCATCAGAGGCACTACGAAGACCATCGACAGCTCAGTCCATCAGAGGCACTATGAAGACCATCGACAGGTCAGTCCATCAGAGGCACTACGAAGACCATCGACAGCTCAGCCCATCAGAGGCACTACGAAGACCATCGACAGCTCAGTCCATCAGAGGCACTACGAAGACCATTGACAGCTCAGTCCATCAGAGGCACTACGAAGACCATCGACAGCTCAGCCCATCAGAGGCATTACGAAGACCATCGACAGCTCAGCCCATCAGGGGCACTACGAAGACCATCGACAGCTCAGCCCATCAGAGGCACTACGAAGACCATCGACAGCTCAGTCCATCAGAGGCACTACGAAGACCATCGACAGCTCAGTCCATCAGAGGCACTACGAAGACCATCGACAGCTCAGCCCATCAGAGGCACTACGACGACCATTGACAGCTCAGCCCATCAGAGGCACTACGAAGACCATCGACAGCTCAGCCTATCAGAGGCACTACAAAGACCATCGACAACGTTAACAGCTCAGTCCATCAGAGGCACTACGAAGACCATCGACAGCTCAGCCTATCAGAGGCACTACGAAGACCATCGACAACATCAACAGCTCAGTCCATCAGAGGCACTACGACGACCATCGACAGCTCAGCCCATCAGAGGCACTACGAAGACCATCGACAGCATCGACAGCTCAGTCCAGCAGAGGCACTACGAAGACCATCGACAGCTCAGTCCATCAGAGGCACTACGAAGACCATCGACAGCTCAGTCCATCAGAGGCACTATGAAGACCATCGACAGCTCAGTCCATCAGAGGCACTACGAAGACCATCGACAGCTCAGTCCATCAGAGGCACTACGAAGACCATTGACAGCTCAGCCCATCAGATGCACTACGAAGACCATCGACAGCTCAGTCCATCAGGGGCACTACGAAGACCATCGACAGCTCAGTCCATCAGAGGCACTACGAAGACCATCGACAACATCAACAGCTCAGTCCATCAGAGGCACTACGACGACCATCGACAGCTCAGCCCATCAGAGGCACTACGAAGACCATCGACAGCATCGACAGCTCAGTCCAGCAGAGGCACTACGAAGACCATCGACAGCTCAGTCCAGCAGAGGCACTACGAAGACCATCGACAGCTCAGTCCATCAGAGGCACTATGAGACCATCGACAGGTCAGTCCATCAGAGGCACTACAAAGACCATTGACAGCTCAGTCCATCAGAGGTACTACGAAGACCATCGACAGCTCAGTCCATCAGAGGCACTACAAAGACCATTGACAGCTCAGTCCATCAGAGGCACTACGAAGACCATCGACAGCTCAGTCCATCAGAGGCACTACAAAGACCATCGACAGCTCATCCCATCAGAGGCACTATGAAGACCATCGACAGCATCGACAGGAGCCCTTGCCTCAAAAGGCAACATGTATCATTAAAGATCGTCACCGTCCGGACCATACCCTCTTTTCACAGCTACCATAAGGCAGGAGGCGCAAAAACCTCAAGTCCCACTTCAGCAGGTTCAGGAACAGCTACTTTCCTATAACCATTAGGTTCTTGAAGCGACCTGCACAACTCTAACCCTATCTCCCTCAGCATTGAAACTCTATAAACCATCCCTTGCACTACTTTGGACTTATCTATAATTGTTTTCTTTTGCTTACACTGACATCTTGTTTTTCACGGTCTTTAATCTTCTTCGCCATCTGGTTTAAGTTATATATAATTTACAGCCCACATGAAATTCTGCAGGCACCATGGAAGTGCAGTGGTTAGCGTAATGCTATTACAGTACCAGTGACCAGGGTTCAAATCCCACGTTCTTCCTGTAACTCAGTGGGTCTCCTCCCATATTCCAAATGTCTTTAGGTTAGTTGCTCACACGGGTGTAAATTGGGCTGGAAGGACCGGTTACTGTACTGTATCTCTAAATAAAGTCAGCAGGTCAGGCAAAATCTATAGAGGAAAATAAACGGCTAACATATTGGGCTGAGATCCTTGAACTCATGAAAGGCCTTGTCTGAAACGTCGACTGTTTATTTCCCTCCATAGATGCTGCCTGACCTGTTGAGTTCCTCCAGCGTTTTGTGTTACTCAAGATTTCCAACACTTGCAGAATCTCATGTCTATGTGTAGTATATGTTCTGTATGTTGTCTATACCTACATGCCTTTGATGCTGCTGCAAATAGCTTTCCATTGTACTTGTGTAAGTGACACGATCTTCTCCCTGACTTGACTGTTTATGTATTTGATGCACTCAAGGGCTCAAGTAACACTTCGAACTCGTTTACCAGAGGAAAAAAAAACAGTGGAATTACTGGTTTCAAGATTCTGATATGTCACTGTATTCCGCCTCTAAAGGTAACATTCAGTTCCAAAATCGTGTTGGATAAGTGTGGGATGAATCAGACTGGGCATATATTGGAGTGAGTGTGACAGAGCATCAGTTAATGAATGTCAGAGGTTTGGAGAGTTGGACAAAAATTCAGATTCAGATTTACGTTCAGATTAATTTATCACATGTACATCCAAACATGCTTGGGTCTACAACCAGCATAGCCAAGAATATGCAGGGGACTGCCCACAAGTGTGGGCACACATCTCAGTGCTAAAATAGCAGGCCCACAATGTTCCACAGAACAACAATGGAACAAATGAAGCCCCTTTACCATCCCCCACCCGACCCATTCACTCATACACCAGGACAGGCCGCCTCTGGGTTTCCAATTCTGCTCCCTGCATTCTCAGACTCACAGACATCAGGCCTCTAATGTCAGACTTCAGCCCCAGGGTTTGACGGGTTTGAAAATGTCTGATTTGTTGTGAACGCTGCCAGTATGGAGAGACAGTAACCAAATACTTTCCCTTACCTCCACCCCACTACCCTAACAGTAACCAAATACTTCTCCTCATCTCTACCCCACTACCCTAACAAACTCCTTGCCAGTGCCTACTTACAAGGCAGGTTTTGTCGCTAGTTAATTTTGCTTGGATTTGTTTGCTGTGACTGTCCAAGGTTTTCTTAAGTTCTTTAAAGCTGCTGAATTCTAGAAATGCCAGGAGTACAATGTGACTGGGAGAATGAACAAAGGTAATGCAGAATAGGAGGGGCCACTTTCCACTCCAGAATAGGAGGGGAAAGAAAGAAAGAGAGAGAGAGAGAGACAGACAGGCAGACAGACAGAGAGAGAGAGAGAGAGCAGTCAGCAGTTTACCATGACTGCCCATTACCCGCCCATTACCCTCCCTCTGGTGCCCCTCTTTCTTCCCTTCTTCCAATGGTTCCCTCTCTCCTATCAGATTCCTTCTTCTTCAGCCCTTTACTATTTCCAGCTATCACCCCCCATCTTCTCACTTCATCCCCCCCTCACCTGTGTTCACCTATTACCTGCCAGCCTGCACTTCTTCCCTTCACTCCCCCACCTCCACCTTCCTTTCCAGTTCTGCTGGAGTCTCAGCCCAAAACACCGACTGTTCATTACCATCTGTAGATGCTGCCTGACTTCCTGAGTCCCTCCAGCATTCTGTGTGTGTTTTGCAGTGAGCCACAACCATCCAGGGTCGTCAAGGAGCAGATTACTGATCTGAATATGAGTGAGAACTTCGACCCCTGCAGTTTCCTGAACCAGGAATTAGCACAATAATTTACTGATGCTCCAAGAAATCCGGCACTGATGAGAATTTGAACTGAGAAACAACAGACACATAGAGCCAAACTTTCTCTATAGGTACAAAAATGGAAGTCCCAAAGCTGCTGTCAGCTGCTTGTAAGTATTTGTCAGCCATTTCCCGGCTGTTGTCTCCACACAGGAACCTGCAATGAAAACCTGTACTGAAGTGTGCCCAGTACAAGGGACTTCTCCAATGGTTCCTGTGGAAGCTAATACTCACAGGAGGCAACCTTGGCCCGAAACTTCAACTGTTTACTCTTTTCCATAAATGCGGCCTGGCCTCATGAGTTCTTCCAGCATTTTATGTGTGTTGTGTGTGCTACACATTTAGATTTCTTTTTAATTGTTCAGTGTTTTAGTTTTGTTTAATGTTTTAGTTTTTAAATATTTTTCTCCCTTAAGTTTCCGAAAAAACATTGAGTTGGTTCTATTATCCTTTGAACAGGCAGAAATATCTACTTCTTCAACTGTTTATTCCTCTTCATAGATGCCGCCTGCCATACTGAGTTCTTCCAGCACTTGAGTGTGTTGCTTTGACTTCCCAGCACCTGCAGAATCACTCTGTTCATGCACTACTTCTATTGGCAGATATGGGTGGCTCGGTAGCATAGCAGTTAGCCTAACGCTTTATAGCATCAGTGATTGAGGTTCAATTCCTGCTACTGTTGTACATTTTCCCTGTGACTGAGTGTGTTTCCTCTAGGTGCCCCACTTTGCTCCCACATTCCGAAGAAGTACAGGTCAGGGTTAGTTTGTTATGGGCATGTTACATTTGTGCAAAAAGCATGGCGACACTTGAAGTTTGCCTCCAATACATCCTCAGATTATGATAGTTACATCACATTACAAGCCCTTCAGCCTATGATGTTGTGCCAATTTTTTAATCCAAGAGTTTCTTAAATGTCCCTGGCAGATATATGTTCCATGTATCTCTGACATACCCACTGTACCTTCCTCCAAATACCTTAAAATCATATCCCTTCGCATTAACCATTTCTGCCCTGGGAAAAAGTCTCTGGCACTCTATTCGATTCATGTCTCTTATCATCTTGTCCTCCTCTATCAAGACACCTCTCATTCTCCTTCATTCCAAAGAGAAAATCCATAACTCACTCAACCTCTCCTCATAAGACATGCTCTCCAGTCCAGGCAGCATCCTGTTAAATCTCCTCTGCAACCTTTCTAAAGTTTGCATATCTTATCTGTAATGAGACAAAAAGAACTAAGTAGAATATTCCAAGCAATACGCACAAAATGCTGAAGGAATTTAGCAGGTCAGGCAGCATCTACGGAAATGAATAAACAGTGATGTTTTGGAACGAGACCCTTCTTCAGGACTGGAAAGGAAAGGGGAAGATGCAGAATAAAAAGGTGGAAAGGGGGAAGGAAGGTAGCTAGAAGGTGATAGGTGAAGCCAGGTGGGCGGGAAAGGTAAAGGGCTGGAATGGAAGGAACCAGGTAAGAAAGGAATGTGGAATATGGGTGAAAGGGAAGAAGGAGGGGAACCCAGTGGAGGAGATAAGCAGATGAGAAGAGGTAAGAGGTAAAAGGCCAGAGTGGGGAATACAAAAAGAGGGAAGGGGGAGAGAAATTTCTGCTGGAAGGAAAAATCAATGTTCTTGCAATCAGGTTGGAGGTGACACAGACAGAATGTGAGGTGTTGCTCCTCCACCTTGAGTGTGGCCTCATTGTGGCAAAAGAGGGGTCCATGGACTAGTGTGTCGTAATGGGGAAGGGGATAGGAAATAAAATGGATGGCACTGGGAAATGCTGCTCTTGGCGGATGGAGCGTAGCTGCTTGACAAAGCGGTCCCCAATTTATGTCAGGTTTTAGATGCACTGAAGATGGTGGAAGTTGCAGAGAGAAACGTGTTTAATGCGGAGACTCATGGGGTGATAGATGAGGACAAGAGGAACTCTACCCCTGTTAAGGCTGCATGACAATAGGGTGAACGCAGATGTCTGGGAAATGGAGGAGACGTGGATGAGGGCAGCATCAATGGTGGAGGAAGGGAAACCCTGTTCTATGAAGATGTCTTCTGATGTACTGGAAAGGAAATTCTCATCCTAGGAACTGACGCTACAAAGGCAAAGGAACTGAGAAAAGCTAATAACATATTTACAGGAGATAGGGTAGAAAGAGGTATAGTCAAGATAGTCATGGGAATCGGCAGGCTTATAAAATATGTTGGTAGACTATTTATCTCCAGAGATTCAGACAGAGAGATCAAGAAAGGGGAGGGAGGTGTCAGAAATGGGACAGAACCAGAACAGTGTGTCCGGGAAGAGGAGGAGGATTGGAGATTGGATTAGATTATGAGGACACTCAGTCCTCATTTATTGTCATTTAGAAATGCATGCATTAAAAAATGATACAATGATAGGAGAAGAGGTCATCAGTATGGCGTGTAGAATTCTTGCCAAAGAATTGGCCTTGAAGAGGAAGATAATGGAAGAAGAGCTTGTGTCATGGTGGGCGCAGAACTCACTAAGCTGTGGGAGAAGGGGGACAAAGGTAAGCCCCTTGCTGAATACAGGATGTTCTGCATCAGAGAGGGGAAAGCCAGAAGGAATAGTGAAGACACGCCAGGGATCAGAGGGAGGAAGAGAGCTAGTGGTGTCAGAAGAGGGGGGAGGGTTGGAGTACTCTGCGAAGATAGGGTGGGAGGAAGATGGAGTCTCTGAGGATCCAGGAGGCGACAGGGGAGCCGAAAAGGCTTAGGATTGGAGAGTGGCCATGGAGGAGACGGCACCCAGGGGCCCAGTGGCAGCAAGGATGGTCTTGGCCTGGAGCTGCTGGTGGCTAAGGCCTGGCTGGAGCTGGAGCTGGAGCTAGAGACTGTGTCATTCAACGCCTGAAGACAAAAGGGTTTGTTGGAACCAGAGTTGTATCTGCAGTCTGGAGCTGCCCTGGGCTGTTGGAGCCAGAGTTGGCGACAATTGTATACCCATTCGGAGACGTCCAGGGTGGCTGGAACCAGGGTTGGAGTCAGTGGGACCTGTGGTCTGGAGTTGCCTGATTGATTCGAGGTCTGAGCGGGAGTTGGCAGGATCTGCGGTCTTAAGATCTTCCAATCCTTCCTGGATGCGAGGAAGGCGAAGAACTGGTGGATGAAGGTGTGGATCTGACAGAAGTTGAAATGTTGGAGGGGTCCTGGCAGGCAGAGGAGACAGAGGCCCAGACTGTGGCAGAGACTGAGACAGGATACACAGGTATCTCCACGGAGCAGAAAGGTTGGCACGTAGAATTCAGAGGCAGAAGTAGCAGGAGAAACAGTCAATCAAACATGAATATCTGGAATCCTTGGTGGATCCAAACTGAGAGACCTAAAATGGTTCTGGAAGACATGAGGAACAAGATGGTGGTGAAGACAAGTTCCCAGGAAGGACAGGAAGGATATGTGGCTGTGGTAATGAGTACATGGTTGAAGAGTCAGAGGACATTAAGAGATAAGAAAATATTCAACTGTGGTCTAACCAGGGTTTTATGGAGCTGCAACATTATCTTATGGTTCTTGAACTCAATCCCCAAAGGTGGAATGTTTTCCAGAAGTCACTGTCCTGAGTACATTGCAATCCACAGACTGTAGATTCTGGACCAATATATTTTTAGGTCTGACTGTCATACAAATGTTTTTTTCTGGAACTAGGAAGACATTTCTTTGCAGAAATGACATGTTGTATCCTGCTACAAGGAGCTGGTAATTGGTTTGTAAGGTGTAGATAACACAAGCTAAACTGATGACTAATGCAAGGAAATCCTGGACAGAGCACCCATGGTTTGCTCCTCTGTAATCTGCTGTGCAGAGTTCCATTAGGCACTGAGAGCCTATAGCTACGGTCACCTTCAGATTTAGCTGGAGTAATCCTTTACAAATGATTGCAGGTCATCAAAACTAGACAGCCCATTTCCTCTCCCAGAGTTGCTTGTCCGTAACACTGAATCATGGTGGTTTTGTCTCCCACAGTATCAAGTTTGGCACATTTTTAAAACTTGTGCTTAGTTCCTCTGTCATAAGGTGGTGGCTGGGAACAGACCCAAGTGCAGGACACAAACACTGAAGTACTAGGGACAGGACTAGGATAGAGGCTGAGGGCTAGGACATGGACACGAAAACTGGGAACCCAGAACAGGACAGAACAAGAGAGCTAGGAGCCAGAGCTTGGACTCCAAGCCAGAGACTGGACAAAGACCCAGAACCTGGGTCTTGCCTCTGGCTCGGACCCCAGAACTAAGCAAGGACGTGACTTGGCTGGCAGGCAGGACGAGACTGGAGTCTTTAGGCTTGAGACTTGAGGCGAGGCTGGAGACCAGAGACTTGAGGTGAGGCTGGAGACCAGAGACTTGAGGTGAGGTTTGAGACCAGAGAATTGAGGTGAGGCTGGAGACCAGCGATTTGAGGCGAGGCTGGAGACCAGAGATTTGAGACTAGAAGCTTGAGGCTTGGGGTCTTGAAGCTTGGCTTGGGACTTGAGGCCAGGCTTGGCTAGAGACTTGAGGCCAGGCTTGGCTAGAGGCTTGGGGTCTTGAATCTCCTCCTGGGCAGGGCGTGGATCTCCACCTGATGGACGCAAGGGACAGGAAGGGACAGAACCAACCGCAGGGTAACGGCAATCTGGCCTGACTTACCCGACAGAGGCAAGGGACAGGAAGGGACAGGACCAACTGCAGGGTAATGGCAAGATGGCCTGGTTTACCTGACGAAGGCAAGGGACAGAACCAACAGCAGGGTAACGGCAAGATGGCCTGGCTTACCCGGCAGAGGCACGGACCAGGAAGGGAGCTAGGTACAGGGTGGCTCCAAGACAAAACTTCAGGCGAGACGAGGTGAAAGTTACCAGCAAGACAAGACAAGGCTTCAGGCAATGCAAGGCGACACAAGAACTTCAAGCGAGGTGAGAGTTACCGGCAAGACAAGGCTAGGCTCCATGCGAGGAAACAGAAGGCAGGGGAAGCGATACAAGGAGTAAGGACAAGAACAATCCAGCTGCCACGCCCTGGTCTCTGGAGGTATTTATGCAGCCAGCCCCAACGAGAATCAGCTGCCTCAATTAGTGCTCAACAGGAACAGAAACAGGGTAGACAGGAAAACCTGGAGCAAGGGTTGATGGACCGGACTGTGAACCGGAATGCTGACTTCACGGACCGAACTATGACATCCTCAGGTTTCCCAATGTCGATCATTCTCCAAACCTGAGCTCTGATTCTCAGCACTCCCTCATTCCACTCCATCCCTTGAACCACGTGGATTCTGGTCTTTGAAATTTCCAATAGAGACATCTCCCTGCTTCACTTCCTTTAGACCTTAGTTGAAACTCATTTAATCATCTCACATTAATGACTGGGTCTGAACTTTCCTCATGTTCTCATGAAGAAGACCGGGACATGATCATGAAAGAAGCTATTTTTTGTTATAGATGGCCTCCAAGTCTGTGCTGGCCATGAAACATATCTATACAGATCCGATTCTCTTGACATTCCCATTCTCTATCAGTTATGGTGATCTTGTCCTGTCCTGTCCTGTGTCACCAAGTACTCCATCACCTCATCCTTAACAATTGAGCAATCTAGCACCTTCCCAACCATGGAGGTCAGGCTAACTGGTCTATAATTTCATTTCTGCTGGCTTCCTCCTTTCTTAAAGAGTGGAGTGACATTTGCAATTTTTCCAGTCCTCTGCCACCATGCCAGAGTACAGTGATTTTTGAAAGATCAATTCTAATGCCACCACAACCTCTAACGCTACTTCTTTCAGAAGCCTAGGGTGCAGTTCATTTCGTCCGGGTGAGTTGTGTACCTTTAGGTCTTTCAGCTTTTTGAGCACCTTCTCTCTTGTAACAGTAACTGAACCCACTTCTCTTCCTTCACACACTACAACATCAGGCATACTCCTAGTGTCTTCCACAGTGAAGATTGACACAAAATACTCATTTAGTTCATCAGCCATCTCCTTGTCCCCCATTATTATTTCTCCTGCCTCATTTTCTAGTGGTCTGTTGGCTGTAACTAAGTCCCATCACCTGCTTATCCTTCCTGACAATCTGACTGCATGCTATCTTCACTTTTTTTACCATCCGTCCTTCCCTTCGCTGGTTCCCAACCCCCCTCCCACCAAGTTAGTTTAAACCCTCCCCAACAGCTCTAACACACCTGCCCGCGAGAATATTGGTACACTTTGGGTTCAGGTGTAACCTGTCACTTTTGATCAGGTCATACCTCCCGCAGAAGAGATCCCAATTATCCAAGAACCTGCAGCCTTTCCCACTGCACCAGCTTCTCAGCCACACATTTATCTGCCACATCATCCTGTTTCTACCCTCAGTGGCGCATGGCACAGGCAGCAATCTAGAAATGACTACCCGGGAGGTCCTGCTTCTCGGCTTTCTACCTAGCTCCTTAAATTCTCTTTTCAGGATCTCATTGCTTTTCCTTCCTCTATCTTTAGTACCAATATGTACCAAGAAATCTGGCTACTCCCCTTCCCCCTCCAAGATGTTGCAGACATCCCCGACCCTGGCACCTGGGAGGCAACATACCATCCAGGTGTCCCATTCATGTCCACAGAATCTCCTGTCTGATCCCCTCACTATCGAGTCCCCTATCACTACTGCTCCCTTCTCTCTCTTTCCTCACTGCACCACAGACCCATGCTCAGCGCCTGTAACCCAGTCACCATGGTACTCTCCCGGGAGGTCACCCACCCCCCGCCAAAAAAAGTATCCAAAATGGTATACTTGTTTTTGAGGGGCTAACGTCCAAGGATACATGGTGTATGGGAAGGATAGGAAGGTAGGCAGAGGGGGAGGCTTGGCTTTATTGGTAAGAAATGATATTAAATCATTAGAAAGAGGTGATATAGGATCGGAAGGTGCAGAATCTTTATGGGTTGAGCTAAGAAATAGCAGGGCTAAAAGGACCCTGATGGCAGTTATTTATAGGCCTCCAAACAGCTGCAGGGATGTGGACTACAAATCACAACTGGAAATAGAAAAGGCTTGTCAGAAGGGCAGTGTTATGATAATTGTGGGGGATTTTAACATGCGAGTAGATTGGGAAAATCAGGTCGGCACTGGATCTCAAGAGAGAGGATTTGTAGAATGTCTGCGAGATGGCTTTTTAGAACAGCTTGTTGTTGAGCCCACTAGGGGATCGGCTGTACTGGATTGGGTATTGTGTAATGAACCGGAGGTGATTAGACAGATTGAGGTGAAGGAACCCTTAGGAGGCAGTGATCATAACATGATTGAGTTCACTGTGAAATTAGAAAAAGAGAAGCCGAAATCTGATGTGTTGGTATTTGAGTGGAGTAAAGGAAATTACAGTGGCATGAGAGAGGAACTGGCCAAAGTTGACTGGAAAGGGACGCTGGCGGGAAAGACAGCAGAGCAGCAGTGGCTGAAGTTTATGTGAGAAATGAGGAATGTGCAAGACAGGTATATTCCAAAAAAGAAGAAATTTTCGAGTGGAAAAAGGATGCAACCATGGTTGACAAGAGAAGTCAAAGCCAAAGTTAAAGCAAAGGAGAGGGCATACAAGGAAGCAAAAATTAGTGGGAAGACAGAGGATTGGGAAGTTTTTAAAACCTTGCAAAAGGAAACCAAGAAGGTCATTAAGAGGGAAAAGATTATCTATGAAAGGAAGCTAGCAAATAATATCAAAGAGGATACTAAAAGCTTTTTCAAGTATATAAAGAGTAAAAGACAGGTGAGAGTAGATATAGGACCGATAGAAAATGATGCTGGAGAAATTGTAATGGGAGATAAGGAGATGGCAGAGGAACTGATCGAGTATTTTGCATCAGTCTTCACTGAGGAAGACATCAGCAGTATACCGGACACTCAAGGGTGGCAGGGAAGAGAAGTGTGCGCAGTCACAATTACGACAGAGAAAGTACTCAGGAAGCTGAATAGGCTAAAGGTAGATAAATCCCCTGGACCAGATGGAATGCACCCTCGTGTTCTGAAGGAAGTAGCTGTGGAGATTACGGAGGCATTAGCAATGATCTTTCAAAAGTCGATAGATTCTGGCATGGTTCCGGAAGACTGGAAGATTGCAAATGTCACTCCGCTATTTAAGAAGGGGGCAAGGAAGCAAAAAGGAAATTATAGACCTGTTAGCTTGACATCGGTGGTTGGGAAGTTGTTGGAGTCGATTGTCAAGGATGAGGTTACAGAGTACCTGGAGGCATATGACAAGATAGGCAGAACTCAGCATGGATTCCTTAAAGGAAAATCCTGCCTGACAAACCTATTACAATTTTTTGAGGAAATTACAAGTAGGCTAGACAAGGGAGATGCAGTGGATGTTGTATATTTGGATTTTCAGAAGGCCTTTGACAAGGTGCCACACATGAGGCTACTTAACGAGATAAGATCCCATGGAATTACGGGAAAGTTACATACGTGGATAGAGCGTTGGCTGATTGGCAGGAAACAGAGAGTGGGAATAAAGGGATCCTATTCTGGTTGGCTGCCAGTTACCAGTGGTGTTCCACAGGGATCAGTGTTGGGGCTGCTTCTTTTTACATTGTACATCAACGATTTGGATTATGGAATAGATGGCTTTGTGGCTAAGTTTGCTGACGATACGAAGATAGGTGGAGGGGCCTGTAGTGCTGAGGAAACGGAGAGTCTGCAGAGAGACTTGGATAGATTGGAAGAATGGGCAGAGAAGTGGCAAATGAAGTACAATGTTGGAAAGTGTATGGTTATGCACTTTGGCAGAAAAAATAAACGGGCAGACTATTATTTAAATGGGGAAAGAATACAAAGTTCTGAGATGCAACGGGACTTGAGAGTCCTCATACAGGATACCCTTAAAGTTAACCTCCAGGTTGAGTCAGTAGTGAAGAAGGCGAATGCAATGTTGGCATTCATTTCTAGAGGAATAGAGTATAGGAGTAGGGATGTGATGTTGAGGCTCTATAAGGCGCTAGTGAGACCTCACTTGGAGTACTGTGGGCAGTTTTGGTCTCCTTATTTAAGAAAGGATGTGTTGACGTTGGAGAGGGTACAGAGAAGATTCACTAGAATGATTCCGGGAATGAGAGGGTTAACATATGAGGAACGTTTGTCCGCTCTTGGACTGTTTTGCTTGGAGTTTAGAAGAATGAGGGGAGACCTCATAGAAACTCTTTGAATGTTAAAAGGCATGGATAGAGTGGACGTGGCAAAGTTATTTCCCATGATGGGGGAGTCTACTATGAGCGGGCATGACTTAAGGATTGAAGGGTGCCCTTTCAGAACAGAAATGCGAAGAAATTTTTTTAGTCAGAGGGTGGTGAATCTATGGAATTTGTTGCCACGGGCAGCAGTGGAGGCCAAGTCATTGGGTGTATTTCAGGCAGAGATTGATAGGTATCTGAGTAGCCAGGGCATCAAAGGTTATGGTGAGAAGGCGGGGGAGTGGGACTAAATAGGAGAATGGATCACCCCATGATAAACTGGCAGAGAAGACTCGATGGGCTGAATGGCCTACTTCTGCTCCTTTGTCTTATGATCTGTGGTCTTATGGGAATGGCCACAGGGGTGCTCTGCTCTAACTGCCTATTCACATTTCCATTTCTCCTGATGGTCACCCAGCTACTGGCCTTCTGTAGGTTTGGGGTGACTACTTCCCTGTAACTTTGATCAACTATATCCTCGCTCTCCTATACAAGCCAAAGGTCATCCAGTTGCTGCTCCAGATCCCTAACTCGGTCTTCAAGGAGCTGCAGCCGGATGTACTTCACGCAGACTCTGGGTCTCGCAGTTCTCCAACATGACTCCACTAAGGAGTTTGTCCCATGGTTAAGCTAGGATAAAGCAGGGATTGCTGAATGGTGCGGGTTGAAGGACTGAAGGGGCCTATCCTGCACTGTATCTCAGTAGCAAAAAACTAAATGAAGTACAATTCAGTTTTCAGAATCCAGTTATTGGCGACAACATGTGCAGTTACAGTGGCTGTAATGAGTATTGAAGTGGATCTGGGGTTGCAATAGTCATAATGACTTCCTCCTGTCCTCCACCTTGCTGTCCCCATCTCGTCTGAGGGAGGTGGATGTGGTAGAAAAGGCAGAGGAATGAGATACGGCCTTTTGGGAGGGGGTAGACAAGCATTTCAATAGCTCTACAAAAGGTCAGAGCTTATGTGAACTGCAGGCAGGCAAAGCAATTGTCACTGTCACATAATAAAATAAAATTCCAGGAAAAAAACAGTGTAGGCAAATGTATAAAGGCATCAAATTACACAGAGGCAACATACCTGTCATAGAAACCGTCTCTGTAATAGTCGTAGTCAAACTCATAGCCACTTCTGCAGAAAGAAAAGAAGCCATTCAGTTAGGATCTAAGCGAGTGCTGACAGCATCTTAAATAATTCTAATGACTCTGTGACAGCCAGTTATTATTTATCTGGATGTTGGTTAGCCAGCTGGCAATGTATGTCTTGGAATTCTTAGTGGCTGGAGTTAAAGTGGTAACAGCTACTCCACCGAGCCAGAGAGGCCAGCCCCAGAACTCCACTGCTGAAAGGTAGTCTTTGTTCAGGTCTAACGTGGAGTGACAGTGTCACAGCTGGTAGAGCTACTGCCTTACAGCTCCAGTGACCTAGGTTCTGTTTTGACCTCGGGTGCTGTCTGTGTGGAGTTTGCAAGTTCTCCCTGTGATTTTGTGCGATATCCACCCACCCCACCCCCGCCACTGCCACTCCTGGGTGCACCCGAGGTCAAGACCTAGGTTCAGTCTTGACCTCGGGCGTGTGGAGTTTGCAAGTTTTTCCTGTGATTTTGTGAGATTCACCCCCTCCCCTCCCCTTGCCTCTCCTGGGTCTCCACATCTCAATTTCTGTTCTCCTCCCCTCCCCATTCTCCTCAACTGCACCTTACCTACCTAACCCCTCCAGTACCTAGAGTGACAGAGGCACAAAGCACTACAACACAAGAAACAGTTTCATCTAGTTCATGCCAGCACTCCTGCTGGCAGCTCATTCCACACTCTCACCATCCTCTGAGTAAAGACGCTCCCTTTCAGATTCCCCTTAAAATCTCACCCTTCACTTTAACCTATGACTTCTAGTTCTAGACTCATCCAACCTTACCACTATCTGTACCCTTATAATTTTGTATACAGGTACCTTTATCAACCCTCCCCTCATTCTCCTATGCTCCAGTGAATAAAGTCTATGTAGGTTTTCATAACTGTCAACTACTTTCTCTATCAATTCTTTTCATAAAATTCAATCTGCGAACATGGGCACCGCTGGGTAGGGCTGCAGTTATTGTTCATCACTGTGGCTCGAGAAGGACATGGCAGGCTGCCTTCTCAAACCAACTGTACTTCCTATGATACCTACCTGCCAGGAATGATATAATGCAGCCCACTCCAGTTTGGTACCATGTGAGAACTCATTCACCAATTGCTCCATGTGCCGCCATGCATTTGAGATAAAAAAAACATTTCCCCCAACCCCATTCGTGCCAACAACTCAGGGTGGCCATTATGAAAAATGGAGGCCATTCAATCCATCAATGCCATCCCAACATTCAATTGAATCATGAATGACCTGCATCTCATCTCCATTTGCTACACCTTCTTTCCCATCGTGATAACAATTCTGCAACATCATGTATAAAGCAGAAGGTAAAATGAAAATATAATTTAAAATAGTGAAGTTCACATAAAACAAAAAATCTGATAATACAACATATAAAACATAAAATATTCATAAATTCAAATCCTGTGCTGCCTTGCGGCTATATCCACTCATGAGGAAGGCTTCGGGAGTAAGCCCAGTGGGAAAAGTCCGGAGGTGGAGTCCCTAAGGCAGTCCTACGTTGAGTTCAATGCTGACTGACAGCACTTGCAACACTGCTAATGCCAAACTCTGTTGGTCTCTGCCATTCCTTTGGGTTCATCAGGTACTTGGAGAGGGAGGGCTTGCTACATGGGCCACAAGTTGCTCTCCATATTGAACTGCTCAGTCGACGATGGTCAACCCTGTCTGACAGAGGCCTCAATCAACAACATAAATTGCATAGGAAATGGTGAAAAAATGCCTTGCAAAATTAAGGCATTAGTGAAAAGAAAACTCCATGGTAATGCAATGGCAGTTGGTAGTGTTTTGTTGCTGAGATAGGTTTAGGGTTGTGAAGTTTGCTTTACGAACCTGATGGGTGGAGGAACGTGCTGTAGCTGTTTCTGAACCTGGTGGTGTGGGACTTCAGGTTTCCTACCTCCTGCCGGATGGTGACAGCAAGCCTTCTTTGAACAATGCTAAAGCTCTGAAAACACATGTTCAAATGTACTCTAAATAGGGATGTCCAAATCTGTGAACTTGTGCTCACTCAGCTTGTGTTCGTTTATGATGTTGTCCTACGAACAATCACTGTCTCTCCTGCACAAAACAGTGTACCCTGCCTCTCTACGACCCTCCCATCACCCTGTTCATGACCTTGGTCGCGAAGGATAAAATTCCTTCTTCTGCAGGGTGGGCTCAGGTTGCCAATGCTTTCCTTGGGAAAACCCAAGTAGAAGAGCTGGTGACCAGCCAGCTTTTGATAAATGGTGATGTGTTCTCCTTCAGACATCAAGCTTTAACCGATGATAGCAATTTCCACTGCAGTGTGATAAGAGAATGGATATTATAGAGGGTGTTGCGGAGAGGACAGACGAGAGGTGGGGGAACCAGACTGGAGACGATTGATTGGCTTTATGAAGGTGCTGCTGTTAACTATTTCCATCTCACAGCTCTGATTTGGTACCTGGGTTTGACAGCATTCTGGCTAAAATAGGATGACTAGGTTATCCCTGCAACAGTCACAGGGAACAGACTGCACAGCACAGGAGACTGAGGTCCTTTAACATCTGCCAGACGGTGCCGAGGATGTTCTATGAGTCTGTGGTGGCCAGTGCGATCATGTTTGCTGTTGTGTGCTGGGGCAGCAGGCCGAGGGTAGCAGACACTAACAGAATCAACAAACTCATTCGTAAGGCCAGTGATGTTGTGGGGATGGAACTGGACTCTCTGACGGTGGTGTCTGAAAAGAGGATGCTGTCCAAGTTGCATGCCATCTTGGACAATGTCTCCCATCCACTACATAATGTACTGGTTGGGCACAGGAGTACATTCAGCCAGAGACTCATTCCACCGAGACATAACACAGAGCATCATAGGAAGTCATTCCTGCCTGTGGCCATCAAACTTTACCACTCCTCCCTTGGAGGGTCAGACACCCTGAGCCAATAGGCTGGTCCTGGACTTTTTTCCTGGCATAATTTACATATTACTATTTAACTATTTATGGTTTTATTACTATTTAATTATTTATGGTGCAACTGTAACGAAAACCAATTTCCCCCGGGATCAATAAAATATGACTATGACTATCAGAATGTTCTGGGATCATTGCCGAGATTGTAGCTCAAGGGTCAGACTGGAAGTCCAGAACTCAAGGCACGTTGACTGGAGCCAAGTGTGCCAATCTCTGAGTTCACTTGGGAGGTCGAAGCCTGGTGTCTGCTCGGGGCTGGAGGCTGGAGCCCTGTCTTGGAGTTAACGGACTGTGTATGTGTGAAGGTTGGGGAGGGACAAGGCTTAATTTGCTGTTGTTGTTTCGTTGCTTGTTGTGTTTTGTGTTGTACTGCACAGCAAAGTTCCCTCTAATTTTGTTTTAAAGCTGTACAGACCAACTATTTCTCTGAATAGAAAATCTTTACATCATCTGAGAACTGCGCACCACATTAATAAAACATCATATTAAAGCAGATTCCAGCTGCGTGGCAACAAAGGCTATGTGCGCAGGAGCATTTTGGTTACTGTGTAGCCATGCACCTGCGCAGCTTAGAGGAAACAGTGCTGCCAAGCATGGGGGCATGGGGGACATGCTGTGCTGGCACTGGAACGTGTGGCAACACTTGTGGGCTGCCCTCAGCACAAACTCAGATGTGCTCGTTGTTCGCATCAATGCATTTTGCTATGTTTCGATGTAAGCAGGACAAATAAACGTCAATCTTGAATCTTGAAGCTGAAGTGCTCTACCTTGGAAATTGCATTGGTTTAGGTATGTGCATAAAACCTGCTTTGCCCATGCTAACCCAGTGGGGACAGCATCGTGGAATCAGTTGATTTTTAAAATATTTTTTATTCCATACTAGTTGAATTAATACAAGACTGAAATCATAGTTTTCATTGTAGTTTCTTTCTTACTGACATAATTTGTATTTTTAACTATTTGTATCTTTAACAAAATTGTGTAGTTTTTACAGTATGTGATGATTCGTCCCCACTTACTGGCAGGAGGTGGTATAGCAGTCACATATATCTTTCATTTTTTTTAATTGGCTTGGTGGTAACACATTATACATGTGATAAAATTGTTTTAATTGTGTAATCTCTTAATTGGTTTATCACTATCTAAGGAATTTCTGTTATCTCAAATATAAATGTGATCGATTTTATGAAAGCACCATGTTGAATCTATTAAATCTGTTTAATCTCTGCTTTGCTTTTCAGCTCCTCACTTAGCTTCAAGTGCTTAGTACCTTTGCTTAAACTTCAAACTAAAATATTATGAAGAATCAAAGTTTTCCACTCATTCCTGAACTCTCAAAAGGATCCAGGGATCGAAAATCACCGAGGTCTGACAACAGTCTAATGTCACTGGCACTATTATAATAAAAGAAGCAATTGTATAAAAGTGGGAAGCAGCAGCAATAAAAGAACGAAAGTGATCTGTGCAGGATGAGAGAGTGCCTGTGAGTTGGAGAGTTGGAGGTGAGGGGTTGTGGCAGGGCATTCAGTACATGTGTGCTGGGTGGCAGCAGGAAGCAAAGATGTCTAACAGCCTGGGGAAAGCAGTTGTTACCCAGCCTGTGCCAGCCATATCCTTCTACACCTTGCCTACTTAAGTAGCTTTTGAAATGCCTACTAAACATATTAATTGTATCTGATTCCATCATCTCCTCTGACATGTTCTAGATATCAACCACTGTCTTTGGTTAAAAAAAAACTTGCCCTTCCGACCCCCTTACAGCTCCTTCCTTTCATCTTAAACCTATGCCTCCTTGTTTTTGGTATCCCTGCCATGGGAAAAATACTTCATCTATCTACCCTACCTGTGCCTGTTATACTGTATATTTTATTGGGTCACCCCTTAGACTTCTCTGCACACACAAGGGAAAACAAGCCCAGCCTAGCCAACATTCCCTCCATCTCTGAAGCCTTCCAATCCAGGCAACATCCCGGTGAACTTTCTCTACACTCTCTCTATTTTATGTGATAAAATATGGACATTTGTACACCAAATTAATCCAAATTTCTCTTAAATGTTGAAATCGAACCAGTGTGCACCGCTTCCACTGACAGCTCGCTCCACACTCACCAAACTCTGAGGGTAGAAGTTTCCCCTCGGGTTCCCCTTAAATATTTCACCTTTCACCTTTAACCTGTGGGTAGCAAGTTAATACGGAATAAACAAGTGAAGAGGCAACAAGCAGAGCTCTTTCCTGCTGAGAAAGACGCACTTACACTCCATAATATCCAGACAGAGAGGACAGGAACAAAAGGGAAAGAGTGATAAAAAGGTGGAAGAAAAATGAGTCTAAATTGAGATTACATTATTGGAAAAAGGTCAGCACTTCATTTTAGATTAACTCTGCCAAACAGATGACTTCATTAAAATAATATTGCATGGGTGAGTGTATATTTTCTTAGATGAATGAGCAGGAATCTTTTTGAAACATACAGAGTTTTAACAGGGAAAATTGGGAGGATGTTTCACTGGTTGTGGTGTTTAGGGTCAGAGGTCAGAGTCAGAAATGGGGTGGACTGTTCAGTACTTGGGGAGCAATCATTTCCTCCCACATAGGTGGTGAATCTTTGGAATTCTCTCTTATGGAGGGCTGTGGGGGCATTCAGACAATAAAGATGGAGGAAATTCTGGCTCGGAAGGGAATGAAGGGATATGGGTAGAGTTTTTCTGAGGCTGAAGATCTGACAAGATCCCAAGGAATGGTGGGGCAGGTTCAAGGCCCTTCCTATGTCTCTCACCTCCTCCTTCCTGTGAATCCCCACACCCACCTTACACAATATATTCCAGTGTGCGCATTGGTCTATCTGTATGCTGACATTTCATGGTAATCCGTGAAAATAGAAGGAGACAGTTACGAGATGCTCCCAACTGCACCAGCTTCTGGCATTTAGATACCAAACTCTCCAGAGTATGATTAGTTTGTGCAACTCCTTCAAGGGTTCAGGACAGTCCTGCTAAATCATGATTTAGGCACCAAGAATTGAGTATTTGAAGAGCACCTGAACTAAGGTTTGGTGCTCAATTTCAGTCTAATAGTGATTTCATCTGGTGCTTGTTTCGTGCTTAGTTCTCGATCAAATTTGATACCGTGTCTTGACCTTGCTTCAGATACTCCAGCATTTGGGTCCAAGACATTCTCGTCAAGGACTCCTCACAGTATGATTGGGCCAACATGGATCCAGTGAGGTATTGGAGCCTTTTGTTAGCTGTGGCCAGCCTCAGAGAGAAAATTTCCAGACAGAGCCTGGAGATACACGGCCACCAGGTCACTGTGTGCCAACTATTGCAAGAAGGAATCTAAAATCCCTTGGGTGAGGCTGTTGGTCACTCTATGGAGCCAGTACATCCTCTGACCCTGCAGAGATTCAACAGTGACCCGAGCTCTTGCTGCGGTTTCCTCATCCAATGCTCATTAGTGTTTAAACTCCAGCTGTCCCGGTTTCCTTCAGAGGCAGAAATGTGGCCTTCATTATCTTGCTTCTGACTGGAAGAGCCCTGGCCTGGGCCACCACACATTGGGAATGCAGGTCGGAGATTTGTTCAGATTCAAAGACCCTTGGAGTTTAGTCCCAGAAGCACAAGGACCTTTTGTTGCACCCCACTGCTAATGACTGAGGAGACAGACAAGGATTTTGACAGTGATTTGGCTTCTGTATTCACTATAGACTCTTATGGACCTATGGGGGAGACTCTGGGGTTTACTGACAGAATCTCTGAAGTCATTCTCGGAGGAAGGTTTGGGGGTAATTACAGCACCTAATCCAGCAGAATTTCCTTCCATCTACAAGGATTTGGAAGAGGCCTTTGGTAAGGAAAAAGGCCTCAACTCTTCCATTGCATGAAGAAAGTTCAGCAGTACATGCAGGCATGCGAGGTGTGCACCCGGAACAAGGAGCTCTGTACCCAACCTCAAGGTCTTCTCCTCACCCTACCTGTTTTGGAAAGACCATAGGTGCACATCTCCATGGAACTTGTCACAGGTCTTCCTCCTTCCAGGAGAAGACCGTTATCATGGTAATTGTGGATCGTTTTACCGATGGCCGGCAAATTTATTGCCTTGTATAGACTACCATTTGCCACAGAGGCAGCTTCAATTGTCCAGCACCAGATCTTCATGAACCATGGTTTTCTGGTGGACATTGTGTTCCATTGTGGTCCACAATTCGCATCACGTTTCTGGAGGGAATTTTGCAAACTGATTGGGGCAACAGCGAATCTTTCCTCTGTTTTTCACCCGCAGTCCAGTGGCCAGCCGCAGTGGTGAACCAGAATATCAAATGTACCCCAAGATGCCTGGCCCCTGATGGACCGAATGAGTGGAGTGACCATAGATGTGGGCAGAAGTCGTCCACAACACTTTAAGGCATTTGATGCACGGGGTGTCCCCTTTCAAATGCCAATTTGGGTATTCTCCATCATTCTTCCCTGAGCAGGAGACCAAGGTTGGGCTTCCTGCAGCCAAAGATCTAGTCCGACGCTGCAAGGAGAGATGGACTAGGACAAGGGAGATTTTGTTAGCTTCTACCTGGAAGACTGAAATAAAGGCTGGCCACAAGAAAAAATGGAGAACAGTTTTGCAGCCTGGGAAATAAGTCTGGTTGTTGACTCAGGATTTGCCTCTCCTAGCGGAGCACAGAAAATTGGTGCCCAAGTTCATTGTCAGGAAAGTAAACCCGGTGGCTTACACCTTGCAGCTCCCCATGACCCTCAAGATCAATCCCACTTTCCACATTCCCAAATTAAATCATGTCTGCATCAGCCCCTTAGCCCCAGCACCAGCAAACCTACCCAGGTTTAACAATGGGGAACAGGTCATCACCGTGAGAAGGGTTTTGGACTTGTGCACTGTTAAAGGTGTTCGACAATATCTCGTGGACTGGGAACGATTTGGATCCAAGGAGGGGTGCTGGTGGCCTGACAGAGACATCTTTGACCTGACTCTCATCTTTGACTATCATCACCGTCTCTCCAAGCAGCCAGGGCTGTCAGGAGTCGGCCATGGGGGAGGGGTCCTATTATGAATCACTTCCAACCATGCCAGCTTTCGGGATTTAGATGCTCAAACTCTCCAGAGTATGGTTGGCTCGCGTGGCCCTTTTAAGGTTTCAGGACAGTCCTGCTGATTGACAATCATGTTCTGGATGCCAAGAATTGAGTATTTAAAGAGCACCTGACTGAGGTTCTGTGCTCAATCACAACCACTAATAGTGATTTCGTCTAGTGTTTCTCAGATGCTCGATTCGGTTTGATACCGTGTCTTGATCCTGGCTTCAAATACTCCAGCATTTGAGTCCAAGCCATCCTCCTCAAGGATGCTTGTCACAGTGACAACTGTCAGAGATCATAAAATACATTGCAGAATGGTTACAGCACAGAAGGAGGGCATTCATGAATATGAATAATCTTCTACTGGATTCTGCTGGATATCTAGTGGAATCAAAGGTTATGGGGATAAGGCAGGAACTGGATACTGATTGTGGATGATCAGCCATGATCACAGTGAATGGCGGAGCTGGCTCGAAGGGCCGAATGGCCTACTCCTGCAACTATTGTCTATTATTATTATTATCATAGTCCAGATGAAGGTTCTCATCCTGAAATATCGACTGTCCATTTCCCTCTACAAATGCTACCTGACTCGCAGAGTTCCTCCAGCCTCTTGCCTGTAGCTTCAGATTGCAGCATCTGCAGTCTCCTGTATCTCAGTCTGGGATGAATATAGGATTAGTGTAAATAGTCAGTTTTGGCTTGGTGGGCTGAAGGACTGTGTCAATGTTATATCTCTCTGTGATAATGTGCATTGATCACAAACGCAAAATTCCTGTCCTGCTTTTTAGATCTTGAAGGGATGCATATGCTGACCAAGTTTCAAATGAATTTGAAACCATTATTTCTTGCCCACCTTCTCCCACCGAGGCCAGAGCAAGGCTCTGTCATCCAAAGTGACAAGCAAGATGCTGGAGGAACTCAGTGGGTCAAGCAGTATCTGTGGAGGGAAATGGACTGTTGTCATTTGGGGTGGAGCCCATTCACCAGGAACTTTGAAGGACTCCCGTCATGAAACCTTGACTGTTCATTTCCCTCTAACCTCCTGCATCTTGTGTGTTTCAGACTGCAACATTTGCAGTCTCGCTCTCTGCACCCATGACTGTGTGGCTTGGCACAGCTCAAATCCCATCGACACAACTATTGTTGGCAGAATTTCATACATCAGTTAGTCGAGTGGTGTTGCAGCAAAAAACTTCCACTCAGTGTCACTAAGACCACAGAATTGATTGTGGGCTTCAGGAAGAGTAAGGTGAGGGAACACACAGCAGTCCTCATAGAGGGATCAGAAGTGGAAAGAGCAAGAAATTCCTGGGTATCATTATCTCTGAAGATTTATCCTGGACCCAACATATTGATGCAGCTACAAAGACAGCGTGACAGCAACTATATTTCATTAGGAGCTTGAGGGGATTTGATATGTCACCATTCTACAGATGTACCATGGAGAGCATTTTAACTGGCTGCACCTCCGCCTGGTATGGATGGGGGTATTCCACTGCACAAGATCGAAAGAAGCTGCAGAGAGCTGTAAACTCAGTCAGTTCCATCATGGGCACGAGTCTCCGTAATATCCAGGACATCTCAAAAGACAGCATCCATCTTCAAGGATCCCCATGCCCCAGGCCATGCCCTGTTCTCACTGCTTCCAACAGGGAGGAGGGACGGGGACCTGCAGGCACACACTCAACGATTCAGGAACAGCTTCCTTCACTTTACCATCTGATTTCTGAATGGAAGTTAAATCCATGAACACTACCTCACTACTTTGTTTCTATTTTTGCACTAATTATTTAATTTGTGTGTGTGTTTACTTGCTGTAATTCACATTTTCTATTATTATGTATTGCATTGTACTGCTGCTGCAAATACAACCCATTTCACGACATATGCTGGTGATATCAGACCCGATTCTGATTCTTCTGTGTCCCTTTCATCCAGAGGGTGGGAGGGCCACAGTCCACAGGGCTCAGCACAGTCAGTCACATTTGTTCAGACATACCCAGTCACGCTGCACTGCTGTGATTACGGTGAAATGCACATGGGGTGGCCTGATCCCCGTTACACTGACTGGCATCATCTTCCTACCTGCAATTCTCAGTCTAAAAGTGTGAATGTGTTATTACATTCTCCTCTGTGGTTACTTATTCTGCAATAACTGAACTCAGTTTACACATATACAGTATTAAGCACAATGCAAAGTATTTGTCGTGTAAGGGAACTTTGAACTGATTGACTGTATTAGCCACGCACCATTAGCATAACATCAAATAAGTCTCCCAGTGTTCTGAGCAGTTACACGAGACTGACAGCATACCCATCATAACTGTATCCAAAATTAGCTCCATGAGTAATAACAGAAGCCTTTTCACATCTGTCTTACCAATTGAAAGAGCTTTCATCAGAAATGATTAGATTGGTTAGACTTAACTGGGATTCTGCTCCCTTTCACACAGTTGTTAGCCTTTTAAAAAAAAATTGTCTCTGCCTTTCTTTCTAATGAGAGGATAATCAGAGCTCAGCCAAGAGACAGAAGGTGGAACTTTGTTGTTTTTTTTTTGTGGGTGGTGATTAAGTTGAGGAGATGTAGGAAAATCTAAATAGCAAGGAAAAGACTGAGGCAGGACAAAGTGTAGGTGCAACAGCGCAGATGCTGAACATATGAAGCCAAAAAAAAAATTGCTGGAGTAATACCTCAGATGCCGAAGACAGAGCTAAAACAAAAATACTGGGGTAATACGGCAGATGCCGAAGACTTGGAGCTAAAACAAAAGTACCGGGGAGATACTGCAGATGCCGAAGACCTGGAGCTAAAACAAAAGTACTGGGGTAATACGGCAGATGCCGAAGATCTGGAGCTAAAACAAAAGTGCTGCAATAATACTGCAGATGCTGAAAATCAGAAGGCAAAAGAAAAGTGCTGAAATAATACCATCGATGCTGAAGATCTAAAGTGAAAACAACTGCACTTGGGTAATACCGCAGCTGCTGAAGACCTGGAGCTAAAACAAAACTGCTGGGGTAATAACACAGACACTAAACATTTGATGCTTAAACAGGAAATGCTGGGGTTCTACCGCATCTGCTGGAAATTTGAAGCTAAGATAGAAAATGCTGAGATAATACTGCAAGTGATGAAAATCTGAAGCTAAAATCAGAAATACTAGGGCAGTACCACAAATGCTGAAAATCTGAAGCTAAAATCGGAAATGCTAGGGCAGTACCACAAATGCTGAAAATCTGAAGCTAAAATCGGAAATGCTAGGGCAGTACCACAAATGTTGAAAATCTGAAGCTAAAATCGGAAATAGTAGGGTAGTACCACAAATGTTGAAATTCTGAACCTAAAACAGAAAATACTCATCCATGCAAAATGCTGGAGAAACTCAGCAGGCCTGACAGTATCTATGGAGAGGAATAAACAGTCAACATTTTGGACCAGGACCCTTCATCAGGACTGGAAAGGAAGGGGGATGAAGCCAGACAAAGGAGGTGGGGGCAAGGGGAAGTACAAACTGACAGGTGATAAGTGAAACCAGGTACACCTTCTTATTCTGGCTCCTTCTGACTTCTTTTCCGGTCCAGAAGGGTCTTGGCCCAAAACGTTGACTGTTTACTCCTCCCCATAGACGCTGCCTGACTGGCTGAGCACCTCCAGCATCATGTGTGTGTGACTCCAGCTTTTCAGCATCTGCAGAATGCCTTGTACTTATACTCGGACAATGCTGCAGATGCTGAAAATCTGAAGCTAAAACAGAAATTGCATGGGTAACACCAAAGATGTTGAAAATCTGAATTGAAAACAGAAGATCTGGCTACAATACACTTGGTCATTTCATCTAGGTTATAAATATTGCGCTATGCCAGCACTGTGGTAACACTAGATATGGATTGCTAATGTGAAAATGGCTCATTTATTCTGAATCCCCTATCTGTGTCAGTGTATTATACTTAACTTGGTGTTTGGAGCTGCAACAGTAACCTTACCAAATATTTTCTGGAGATCCAAATGATTACTCTATTAGTTGCTATTTCGTTATCTTATTAGTAACATCATCCAGAACCCTATTATATTTGTCATATGTAATCTTTCCTCTCAAAATTATGAGGAGTATAGATACGGTTACTGCAAGAAGGCTCTTTCTACTGAGATGCTGTCTGGCCTACTGAGTTCCTCCATTTTGTGTGCGTTGCTTTTTTTCTACTGAGGTTTGATCAAACTAGAACTAGAGGGCATAGACTAAGGGTGAAAGGTGAAATATTTAAGGGGAATCTGAGAGGAAACTTCTTCACTGAGAGGATGGTGAGAGTGTGAAATGAGCAGCCAACAGAAGTGGTGAATACGTGTTTGATTGCAACAATTAAGAGAAGTTTGGATAAGTACATAGTTGGGAGGGGTATGGTCCAGGTGAGGGTCGATGGGTCTAGGCAGAGTAACAGTTTGCATCGAAAGATGGGCCGAAGGGGCTGCTTCTTGTTGTAGTGACCTGTGACTCTATAAAGCCATAATGACCCTGTATGCTTATCTTTGGATTCTCTAAGTGTCTTGCTCTTACTTCCAGCTCTTTCCTAATGACTGATAGTTAGTTTCCTACTTCTGAATCTCTTTATTGTAATGAATAGTTGTATTACTTCTGCAGTTTCAAAATCTCCTAGTCCTCTCCTGAATCCAAGGGATATTCATGATTTACTGTTTCGAAAGTCATTACCTTTAAAAGTCGAGTGTGTGTGCCATTAGGTCCCAGGACTGATTGGAATTTAGCCCCTTTGGAGTCACAGAGTCAGTGCTGTACATCACACAGAGGTCCCTTGACCAAATTGTCCCGTTGAGCTCATCACAGTTCCCCAGATTAGTCCCATATCCCTCTAAACTTTGGTATTCAAGTGCCTGCCTGAATGATTCAATTGTTCCCATCTCTACCACTTCCTTTGGCTGCTCATTCAGATACTCAACACCCTCAGTGTGAAAACGCTGATCCTCGGGTCCCCTTCCAATCTTTCCCTTCTCACCTTAAACCTTTGCCCACTATTTTAGGATTTCCTTTACCCGGGGAAAAGAACGCAACCATATTCATACTCCACATAATTGTATAACCTCAAAGGCCATCCTTCCAGATAAATACAGTGCCTATAAAAAGTATTCACACACCCCACCCCCTTGGAAGGTTTCATGTTTTATGTTTTACAATATTGAGTCACAGTGGGTTTAATTTGGCTTTTTTTTACATTGATCAACAGAAAAAGATTCGTGTCAAAGTGAAAACAATTGATTGCATAAGCATCCCCTTTAATATGACACATCAAGTCATCACTGGTGTAGCCAATCGGATTTAGAAGTCGCATAACTAGTTAAGTGGAGATCACCCATGTGCGGGTGGGCATGTGGCCAAGTGGTTAAGGCATTGGACTAGCGACCTGAAGGTCGTGAGTTCGAGCCCCAGCAAAGGCAACATGTGGGCAACTTGAGCAAGGCACTTAATCACACATTGCTCTGCGACGACACTGGTGCCAAGCTGTATGGGTCCTAATGCCCTTCCCTTGGACAACATTGGTGTCATGGAGAGGGGAGACTTGCAGCATGGGCAACTGCTGGTCTTCTATACAACCTTGCCCAGGCCTGCGCCCTGGAGAGTGAAGATTTTCCAGGCGCAGATCCATGGTCTCGCAAGACTAACGGATGCCTTTACTTTTACCCATGTGCGGTCAAGGTGTTTCGATTGTAATAAAAATACACCTGTATCTGGAAGGTCCAACTGCAGGTGAGACAGTATCCTGGCAAAAACCACACCATGAGGACCAAAGAACTTTCTAAACAACTCCACAAAAAGGTTACTGAAAAGCACAAATCAGGAGATGGATACATGAAAATTTCCAAGCCACTGAATATCCCTTGGAGGACAGTTATGTCAGTATTCAAGAAATGGAAAGAATATGGCACAGCTGTAAATCTGCCTAAGCTGTCCGTTCTCAAAAACTGAGTGACCATGCAAGAAGGGGACTAGTGAGCAAGGCCACCAAGAAACCTATCATAACTTTGGAGAGGTTACAAGCTTCAGTGCCTGAGGTGGGTTAGACTGCACATACAACAACTGTTGCCCGGGTGCTTCACCGGTCAGCACTTTATGGGAGAGTGGCAAAGAGAAAATCACTGTTGGAAAAAAAACTCACATGAAACCTCTGCTAGAGCTTGCCAGAAGGCATGTAGGAGACTCTGAAGTCAGCTAGAAGAAGGTTCTGTGGTTTGATGAAACCAAAATTGAGCTTTATGGCCATCAAACTAAATGCTATGTTTGGTGTAAGCCAAACACCGCAAATCATCAAAAACACACCATCCCTACTGTGAAACATGGTGGTGGCTGTATCATGCTGTGGAAGTGCTTCACTGCAGCAGTCCCTGGAAGGCTTGTGAAAAAGGGGATCCCATCTCTCAATTCCTCCATTTCCACTGCATCTGCTCTCAGGGTGAGGCTTTTCATTCTAAAATGGAGATGTCCTCCTATTTCAAAGAAAGGGGCTTCCCTTCCTTCACCATCAACACTGCCCTCAACCGCATCTCTTCCATTTCACACACATCTGCTCTTACCCCATCCTCCCACCATCCTACCAGTGCAGAGTGGCCAGTGAGTGACTGGGCCAGTGAAGGAGTGGAGCTTTGAGGCTTTGGCTCTAGAGGTTTTGGTAGTTTTGGCAGTTGGATTGTGCGATCAAGTCAATCAAGATTTGAATAGCTCAGACTCAGCAGAAAGCAGCTGATTGGGCAATCGAGGTCAGGTGACCAAGCAGTTTGATTGGGTAATTGAAAATTGAAAAGTTCAAACAAATAAAAAGAGGGATAGCTCAAGCAGAGCAGCCAGTGAAGGAGTGGTGCTCCGATTGTAGGATGTGGGAAGTCAGGGACAGCACAATTGTCTCTGATGACTATACCTGCAAAAGATGCATCCAGCTGCAGCTCCTGTCAAACTGAGTTAGGGAACTGGAGCTGGAGCTGAATGAACCTTAGATCATTTAGGAGGCAGAGGCAGTAATAGATCGGGGTTTCAGGGAGACAGTCATCCCTAAAAGTCAGGAGACAGGTAACTGGGCAACTGTCAGGAGAGGGAAGGGGAAAAGACAGAAAGAGCAGTCTTCCTGTGGCCGTTCCCATCAACAATAAGTATACTGTTTTGGATACTGTTGGTGGGGATGACCTATCAGGGACAAGTTGTAGTGGTCATGTCTCTGGCACCGAGACTGGACCCTCAGCTCAGAAAGGAAGGAGGGAAAAGAAGAGAGCAGTAGGGGATAGGGGATTCGATAGTTAGGGGGACAGATAAGAGATCGAGAATCCCGGATGGTCTGTTGCCTCCCTGGTGCCAGACTGTGCGAGATCTTGGATTGAGTTCTCAGTATTCTCAAGAGGGAGGGTGAGCAGCCGGATGTCATGGTCCATGTAGGGACCAATGACATAGATAGGAGTAGGGATGAGGTCCTGAAGAAGGAATATAGGGAGTTAGGAAAGAAGTTAAAAAGCAGGACCTCAAGGGTGGTAATCTCAGGATTGCTGCTTGTGCCACGAGACAGGGAGGGTAGGAACGGGAAGTTATGGCAGATGAATGCGTGGCTGAGGAGTTGGTGCAGGGGGCAGGGTTCAGATTTCTGGATCATTGGAATATCTTCTGGGGAAGGTCTGACCTGTACAAAAAGGACGGGCTGCACCTGAACTGGAAAGGGACCAAAATCCTGGCGGGCAGGTTTGCTAGAGCTGTTGGGGAGGGTTTAAACTAGTTTGGCAGTGGGGTGGGAATCAGAATGTGAGTGCAGAGATTAGGGTAGAAGGACAAGGGCATGATGCTATGTGTTCTGAGTTGGTGAGGAAGGACAGGCAGGGGACAAAACATAAATGTAGCCAGTTAGAGGGGTTGAAATGTGTCTATTTCAACACTAGGAGTATTAGGAATAAAGGGGATGAACTTAGAGCATGAATCAGTACGTGGACCTACGATGTTGTGGCCGTGACTGAAACTTGGCTGGAGGAAGGACAGGATCAGCTGATGCAGGTACCGGGGTTTAGGTGTTTTAAAAGGAATAGGATGGGAGGTAGGAAACCGGGGGGGGGGGGGTGGAGTACCATTACTGGTCAGGAATAGTATCACGGCGATAGAAAGGGAGGACGCTGCAGAGGGAGTATCCACTGAGTCAGTGTGGGTGGAAGTCAGAAATAGGAAGGGATCAATCACTGTGCTGGGAGTAGTCTATAGGCCCCCAAATAGCCCTCGGGACACCGAGGAGCAGGTAAGCAGGCAGATTTTAGAATGGTGCAGGAAATGCAGGGTTGTAGTTATGAGTGATTTCAACTTCCCTCATAGTGACTGGCACCTCCTGACTGCAAGGGGGATAGATGGGGCTGAATTTGTCAGGTGTGTTCAGGAAGGATTCCTGACACGGTATGTGGACTGGCCGACGAGAGGAGAGGCCATACTGGATCTAGTTCTGGGTAATGAACCTGGTCAGGTGGCAGACCTCTTGGTGGGGGAGCATTTTGGTGAGAGTGACCACAACTCCCTTAGCTTCAGCATTGCTATTGAAAAGGATAAAAGCAGACAAAATGGGAAAGTGCTTAACTGGGGAAGGGCTAACTATGAAGGGATGAGGCAGGAACTAGCGAGAGTAAGTTGGAAACAGATGTTCAAGGGTGAAAGCACAGAAGTAATGTGGAGGAAGTTTAGGGGCCACTTGTGCTGGGTTCAGGATAGGTTTGTCCCACTGAGACCAGGAAAAAATGGTAGGAAAAGGTAACCGTGGCTGACGAAACACGAGAGGCAACTCGTCAAGAGGAAGAAGGATAGCCAGGAAAGAGCTTAAGAAA
This sequence comes from Mobula hypostoma, assembly GCF_963921235.1. Classification (NCBI taxonomy): domain Eukaryota; kingdom Metazoa; phylum Chordata; class Chondrichthyes; order Myliobatiformes; family Myliobatidae; genus Mobula; species Mobula hypostoma. Next base: position 7,088,735 of record NC_086110.1, read on the forward strand.
GGACTTAGGAGAGCTCGAAGGGGGTGTGAGAAGGCCTTGGCATGTAGGATTAAAGAGAACCCCAAGGCTGGAGCAGTAGCTATGATCTTTGAAACCTCTTTGGCTGCAGGGGAGGAGCCGGAGGACTGGAGAATGGCAAATGTAGTTCCCTTGTTTAAAAAAGGTAACAGGGAGAATCCTGAGTCTTACGTCGGTGGTCTGCAAACTACTGGAAAGGATTCTTAAGAATAGGATCTACGAGCATTTGGAGAAGTACAGTGTACTCAAGGATAGTCAACATGGCTTTGTGAAGGGAAGGTCGTGCCTCACGAGCCTAATTGAGTTTTTTGAAGAGGTAACAAAAGAAATTGATGAGGGTAGGGTGGTAAATATGGTCTACATGGATTTTAGCAAGGCATTTGACAAGGTCCCTCACAAGAGACTCATCCAGAAAGTCATGAGGCATGGGATCAATGGAACCTTGGCTGTTTGGATAAAAAAATTGGCTAAAAGGAAGAAAGCAGAGGGTAGTAGTGGAGGGAAAGTATTCTGCCTGGAGGTCGGTGACTAGTGGAGTGCCGCAAGGATCTGTCCTGGGACCCCTGCACTTCGTGATTTTTATAAATGATCTGGATGAAGAAGCGGAAGGATGGGTGAGTAAGTTTGCGGATGACACGGAGATTGGAGGAGTTGTGGATGGAGCTGTAGGTTGTCGAAGGTTACAAGAGGATATAGACAGGATGCAGAGTTGGGCAGAAAAGTGGCAGATGGAGTTCAATCTAGATAAATGTGAGGTGATGCATTTTGGAAGGACAAACCAGAAGGCTGAGTGCAGGGTTAATGGTCGGTTACTTAAGAGTGTGGATTAACGGAGGGACCTTGGGGTTCAAACCCATACATCCCTCAAGGTCGCTGCACAGGTTGATAGGATCATTAAGAAGGCCTATTGGATGCTAGGCTTCCTTAATAGGGGGATTGAGTTAAAGAGTAGAGGGGTCATGTTGCAACTCTACAAATCTCTGGTGAGACCACACTTAGCATATTCTGTTCAGTTCTGGTCACCTCATTATAGGAAGGATGTAGAGGCTATGGAGAGGCTGCAGAGAAGATTTACCAGGATGTTGCCTGGATTGGAAAACAAGTCTTATGAGGCAAGGTTAGCAGAGTTGGGACTTTTCTCTTTGGAGCGTAGAAGGATGAGAGGAGACTTGATGGAGGTCTACAAAATTATGAGAGGCATAGATAGTGTGGATAGCCAGTACCTGTTTCCCAGGGCATGAATAGCAAACACCAGAGGGCATATGTACAAAGTTAAGGGATGGAAGTTTAGGGGAGACATCAGGGGTAAGTTTTTTACACAGAGGGTTGTGAGTGCCTGGAATGACCTTCCAGGGATGTGGTGGAGGCTAAAACATTAGGGGTATTTAAGAGCCTCTTGGACAGGCACATGGATGAAAGAAAAATAGAGGGCTACGAGGTAGTGTGGGTTTAGTATTTTTTTTAGGAATATATAGGTCGGCACAATGAGTGCCAAAGGGCCTGTACTGTGCTGTAGTATTCTAGTGTCTAGTGTCTAGTAGTTCTCACCTACCACCCCACCAGCCTCCGTGTCCAGCAGATAATTCTCCAAAACTTAGACCGTCTCCAACAGGATCCCACTACCAAGCCCATTTTTCCCTCCCCCCCCCACCACTTTCTGCTTTCCGCAGGGATCACTCCCTACTCAACTCCCTTGTCCATTTGTCCCTCCCCACTGATCTCCCTCCTGGCAAGCAGAACAAGTGTTTCCCCTGCCCCTACACTTCCTCCCTCACTACCATTCAGGGCCCCAAACTGTCCTTCCTGGTGAAGTGACATTTCACCTGTGAGTCTGTTGGGGTCATATACTGTGTTCAGTGCCGCCGGTGTGGCCTCTTGTGTATCAGATGTAGATTGGGAGACAGCTTCACCTAGCATCTATGCTCCACCCAGCAGAACAAGTGGGATCTCCCAGTGGCCATACATTTTAATTCCACTTCCCATTCCCATTCCGACATGTCCATCCATGGCCTCCTCCACTGTAGGGATAAGGCCACACTTAGATTGGAGGAACAACACCTTGTATTCCGTTGGGGAGCCTCCAACCTGATAGCATGAACATCGATTTCTCAAACTTCCAGTAATGCCTCCACCTCCCCTTCACCATTTCCTAAATGGTGGAGGCAGATACAGTAGTGAAGTTTAAGAGACTACTAGACAGGTATATGGAGGAATCTAAGGTGGGGGCTTATATGGGAGGCAGGATTTGAGGGTCGGCACAACATTGTGGGCCGAAGGGCTTGTACTGTGCTGTACTATTCTATGCTCTATGCTAACCCCTTGTCCCCCTCTCATGTTATCTCCTTGGCCGTCCAGTGCCTCCCTCTGGAGTTCCTCCCCCAACCCCCCTCTTCTTTCTTCCATGGCCTTCTGTCTCTTTCACCAATCAACTTCCTAGCTCTAGGCTTCATCCCTCTCCCTCCAAGTTTCACCTATCGCCTGGCGTTTCTCTCTCCCCTTCCCCCACCTTTCAAATCTACTACTCCTCAACTTCTTTTTTCTCCCGTCCTGCCGAAGGGTTTCAGCCCAAAATGTCAGCTGTACTTTTTTCTGTGGATGCTGCCTGGCCTGCTGAGTTCCTTCAGCATTTTGTATGTGTTGCTCGGCTTTCCAGCATCTGCAGATTTTCTCTTGTTTGGGATTGTTTGAAGTTATTTCCTTTTTGTAAGTTCTTGATTTTCTAATGCTGAAAGGCAGACTGATCCTGCATTCTAAAACTTCCCTATTTCCCATTGTTAATTCCGTGCTCTCATCCACTGAGATGCAGGAATTAATCCATCCCTAAGAGAACTTGTCGTACTTATTTCAGTGATGTGCTTTGCATTTTCTTCCTTATTCGGTGATACACTTGAGTTGACAGTGAGGACTGTAAACTTACTCAGCTCCATCATGGGCACGAGCCTCCCCACCATTGAGTACATCTTTAAAAGGCGGCATTCATCATTAAGGTCCCTGCCACCTAGGACATGCCCTCTTCTCATTACTATCATCAGAGAAGAGCCTGAAGACACACTCAGTGTTTTAGAAATGGCCTCGTCCCCTCTGCCATCAGATTTTTGAGTGGACAACGAACCCATGAACACTACTGCACTCTTTTGCTTCCTTCTGTACCATTTTTTAAATTATTCTTTTATATTTATCTTATTGTAATTTATAGTATATTTTGTGTATTACACTGTACTGCTGCTGGAAAACAACAAATTTCACCGCATCTGTGACGCACTATCAATTACTCCGAAAGACTGGAAGTAGAGTAAATACTGAAAGGCTTTTATTAACAGTAAAATGGGTCTCGTCCCTGCTGAGTATCCGCCCTGGACTGAGAGAGGGAGCAGTGGCACAATCACCTTTATTCAGGGCTCTGTGGGAGGAGTCACAGGAGCCGTCAGCAGAGGGGCCTGTCCAGACAAGTAACCCAGTTACAACATCTATATATGGTTTACCACAATCTGTCAGTGATAATAAACCTGATTCTGATTTAGGGGAGGGTGGGACTACAGTTATATCAGATGTGATGTTATTGACTGGTGCCATAGGGGCCACGATCCATTGACACTCCTTATTTGCACGTTGTTTATATGACACACCTGTGCAAAACTGAGATGTATGTATATTAGAATATAAAAGTAAGGATGCATTACGAAGGCTTTATAAGGCATTGATCAGACTGCGCGGAATATTGTGAGCAGTTCTGGGGCCTTATCTAAGAAAGGATGTGGTGACATTGCAGAGGTTCACAGGTCCCAGGAATGAAAGGATTAATGTTTGAGGAGCATTTGGTGGCTCTGGGCCTGTACTTGCTGAAGCTTAGAAGAATCTAATTTAAATGTATCAAGTATTAAAAGGCTTGAATAGAATAGATATTGAGAGGGTGTTTCCTATAAAGGGGGAATCGAGGAGCAGAGGGCACAGCCTCAGAATAGAATGATGTCCCTTTTAGAATAGAGGTGAGAAGGAATTTCTGTAGCCAGGGAGTGCTGAATCTATGGAATTTGCTGCCACAGGCAGTGTGCAGGCCAAGCCATTAGGTATATTTAAAGCGTAGGCTAATAAATTCTTGATTAGTCAAGGTTACAGGGAGAAGGCAGGAGAATAGTGTTGAGAGGGATAATAGATCAACCATGAGGAATAGCACAGCAGACTTGATGGGCCAAATAACTTAATACTTCTCCAATGTTTATGGTCTTATGGCCTTGTAACTGAAGGCCCTTTATTCTCACTCAGGCCATGGAAAGATCTCCAAGCATTGTTCTTAACAGCTGTCACCTTGAGCAATGTTTATCACCCAAATCAGCAATAGTGTTTATTTCTCATTGCCAGAATGCCCAATGACAACCATTATCAGCTGAAATGGAATAGGAGAGCAAGATATTCTGAGCTCTCTCCTGCATCCATTATACAGTCATGGAAAGAGGCTGGGCCACTGGGTCTGTGCTAACCAGTACCACCCATTTACCGTAACCGTAGATTATTCCCATTTATTTCACTCGCCCTACACTCCCACTGACTCCCCCTCAAATTCTACCGCTCAGCTATTCACCTGGGGCAATTTACAGCAGCCTGTGTTCCTTTGGGATGTGGAATGAAACCGGAGCACCTGGAGGAAACTCATATGCATTCACAAGGAGAATGTGCAAACCCCATTAACAGTGCCCACAGTCCGGATCAAACTTGGGTGTCTGGTGCTGTGATGGAAGTGTACTATGTGAAAAGAGACAGTACATAATGTTCATAAACAAAAGAGACTCTACACATGCTGAAAGTCCAGGACATCACACATAAAATACTAGAGGAACTCAGCAAGGTCAGACAGCTTCTATGGAGAAGTATAAGTCGTTGATGTTTTAGCTGAGACCCTCAGGTTTTTATTGCCCAAAGGGGGTTCTGAACCCTGCTGAAAGGCTCCGATCTGAAATATCGACTGCCTGTTTCTTTGCCTGACCTGCCGAGTTCTTCCAACATTTGTGTTTCTCAAGATTCCAGCATCTGCAGATCTCTTGTGTATCCACTGGAAGTTTTATCTCCGGGTGGCAATGGTGTTGTGTACACAGAATAAACTGTACTCGGCCAGCAATGAGTGGAACTGGTAACACTGAACGACAGTATGAATGTAATGGAAGCCATCAACTGTTTTCTGTTCTTCCCTCTATGTAAATATGTATATTAAATTGAGTTTATTTCAGAAATAAAAAAAGTGTGTGTTCAAAAGTACTCCAGGTTGACAGTGCTGATTTGAGAGCATATGCCTGAGAATGCGATATGAATGTTGTACTTTTCAGTCAGGTCACCTCCATTCCTCAAACCTCAGAGTATACAGGCAGTGTCTGATTAACCCCTCCTGCAGACCAATGTGCCAACCAGTTGATGAGAGTTAGCTGCACTCTCTCTGTCCCATGTTTATCCTTCCTTAGAAAGGAAGGTCAGGACAGTTCACATCAAAGTTGTTGGTGAATACAGCAGGCCAGGCAGCATCTGTAGGAAGAGGTACAGTCGACGTTTCAGGCTGAGACCCTTCGTCAGGACTAACTGAAGGAACAGCTAGTAAGAGATTTGAAAGTGGGAGGGGGAGGGGGAGATCCAAAATGATAGGAGAAGACAGGAGGGGGAGGGATAGAGCCGAGAGCTGGACAGATGATAGGCAAAAGGGGATAGGAGAGGATCATGGGACAGGAGGTCTGGGAAGAAAGACAAGGGGGCGGGGGGGGGACCCAGAGGGTGGGCAAGAGGTATATTCAGGGGGACAGAGGGAGAAAAAGGAGAGTGAGAGAAAGAATGTGTGCATAAAAATAAGTAACAGATGGGGTACGAGGGGGAGGTGGGGCCTTAGCGGAAGTTAGAGAAGTCGATGTTCATGCCATCAGGTTGGAGGCTACCCAGACGGAATATAAGGTGTTGTTCCTCCAACCTGAGTGTGGCTTCATCTTTATAGTAGAGGAGGCCGTGGATAGACATGTCAGAATGTCCCATTCTGACATGTCTATCCACGGCCTCCTCTACTGTACCCATTCTGACATGTCTATCCACGGCCTCCTCTACTGTAAAGATGAAGGCACACTCAGGTTGGAGGAACAACACCTTATATTCCGTCTGGGTAGCCTCCAACCTGATGGCATGAACATTGACTTCTCTAACTTCCGCTAAGGCCCCACCTCCCCCTCGTACCCCATCTGTTACTTATTTTTATGCACATGTTCTTTCTCTCACTCTCCTTTTTCTCCCTCTGTCCCTCTGAATATACCCCTTGCAAATCCTCTGGGTCACCCCCCCTCCTTGTCTTTCTTCCCAGACCTCCTGTCCCATGATCCTCTCATATCCCTTTTGCCTATCATCTGTCCAGCTCTCGGCTCCATCCCTCCCCCTCCTGTCTTCTCCTGTCATTTTGGATCTCCCCCTCCCCCTCCAACTTTCAAATCCCTTACTCACTCTTCCTTCAGTTAGTCCTGACGAAGGATCTCGGCCTGAAACGTCGACTGTACCTCTTCCTAGAGATGCTCCTGGCCTGCTGCGTTCACCAGCAACTTTGATGTGTGTTGCTTGAATTTCCAGCATCTGCAGAATTCCTGTTGTTCAGGACAGTTCACAATGTTTTGGATGCAATCTCCCTAGGGGACCTGTATAATTGGAGTAAGCCACCCCTGCTCTTTAAATCTCCTTGCAATAAAGACCAAAGTAGCACTTGCCTTCCTTCCTCACTGCCTATTGAAATTTCAATGATTCCTGCACCCGAACTCTTGGGCCCCTCCGAACACCAGCACCTTTCATTCTCTCACCGTGTCACAAGTACTGTAGCTTGTTCCTCTACTGACAAGCTGCCAACCTGTTTCTGCCACCACCATATCTTCACACTCTGTTCTCATTTAACCATGGCAGATGTATCCCAACACACTCACTGATGTACTCCTGCCTTGTGGGTGAACACAAGAAAACAGGAGCAGGCGAAGGCCATTTGCTCCATCAAGCCTGCCCTGTCATTCAATGTGATCTTGGCTGCTCCACCCTGGGTGCCATCTTCTTGCTGGTGTCAGTTCTCTGTGGCCCCTCAGTTCCCTATCCTTTCACAAAATATATCTCCCTCTTGAAAGTGACCTGTCTCTGGGCTGGTGAACCCCAGAGATTTACCACCCTCTGATGGAAGCCAATAAGGAGGCTCCGGCTGGCCGCATAACAGGGAGACAGCAGCTTGGTTTAGCAGACAGTAGCTGATGTGGGACTGATCCTGCAGCTTCTGTTATTTATTTATTTATGGAAGAGGTCCTTCTGGCCTTCAAGCCATGCCACCAGTAACCTCCGATTTAACCCTCGCCTAATCATGGGACGTGATAACGGCCAATTAACCTAATAACTGGTCGGTCTTTGGACTGTGGGAGGAAACAGGAGCACCTGGAGGAAACCCAGGCATTCCATGGGGAGGACATACAAACTCCTTACAGAGGAAGCTGGAATTGAACTCCAAACTCTGACACACCTCTGGTCTAAGAACCTGTTGGGGTCTAGATGCTGTGCCAGGTAAGATAACAGGAGTGGGCACTTCTGCTATTCCCAATCCTAGCTCATGAGTTGTCATCCGAGGCAGGGAGGTGGAACTCTCTTAGAAACCACTGGCTCTGGGCAGGGAGTGTTGGTGCTTATGAGCACTACAACAATGGTTGGTAGCCTATCGGGGGAAAAAATTAGTAAATGGATCTATCATTGTTACATGTACCGAGTTAGAGAATCAGGTTTATTATCACTGACATATCATGAAATTTACTATTTTGTGGCAGGGGTACTGTACAAAACATTACTATAAGATACAATATGAAAAATATATTTTAAAAATTAATTAAGTAGTGCATAAAGAGAGCAAAAAGGTGAGGTAGTGTTCATGGATTCATGGACCGTTCAGAAGTCTGATGGCAGAGGGGAAGAAGCCGTTCCTTAAATGGTGAATGTGTGTCTTCAAGCTCCTGATTTTCCTCCCTGATGGTATGATGAGAAAAGCTCATAATGATGTCCATAATGAGGGATGTCACCTTTCTGGGGCATCATCTTTTGAAGATTTTCTCTATGGTGGGGACCAAGATGGAGCTAGCCGTTTACAATCCTCTGCAGCCTTTTCTGATTCTGTATATCAGCGCTTCTATACCAAACTGTGGTGCAACCAGGATACAGTGCTTTTCTCATTACATCTGAAGAAATTTACTAGAGTCTTTGATGACATACTGAACATTCTCAAACTCCCGATGAAATATTGCCACTGTCATGTCTTCTTCATGATTGCATCAATATGTTGGGAACAGAATAGATAGAACGTAGAAAAACACAGCAAAGGAACAGGCCCACAACATTGTACTGAATCAGTTAAAAAGCAAATTGAAAGCACCCAGACTCCCAAATCCCTTTTACCTACACCATGTCCATATCCCACCATCTTCCTTACATCCAAGTTCCTATCCAAATATCTCTTAAAAGCCTCTGATTCGCCTCTGTCACAACAGACAGCACACTCCAGGCATCTACCACTCTCTGAGTACTCCTCACCTTCAATGCATGCCCTCTAGTATTAGACATTTCAATTCTGGGAAACAGATACTCTGTCTACTCTATCGATGTCTCTTATAATCTTATAAACCTCTATCAGACCGCCCCTTGGCCTCTACCACTCCAGAGAAAACAACACAAGTTTATCCAGCCTCTCGTGATAGCACATGCCCTCTAAACCAGGCAGCACCCTCCCCAAAGCCTCAATGTCCTTCCTATGGGGGGGGGGCACCGGAGCTGTGTGCTATACTCCAGATGTGGCCTAACCAGAGTTTAGATGTTCTTCAGAGATGTTGACATCCAGAACATGAAGCCTTTCCACTGCTGACCCCTCAATGAGGACGTGTATGTTCTATCGACTTCCCCTTCCTGAAGTAAAAAGCTTTGTTTCCCAGCTGTTCGAATAATTTCATTACAACATGGTAGAATAAGGGAAAAGCAATACAGAATAACAGAAGCCACAATTACAGAGAAAGAGCAGCGCAGGCAGACCATAAGGTGCAAGTCTACCTTGTTGTATAGGACATCTGTTTAAAAGTCTTACAGCAGCAGGAGAGAAGCTGATCATAAACACAAGAAAGTCTGCATGTGTTGGAAATCCAAAGCAATACACACAAAATGCTGGAGGAACTCAGCAGGTCAGGCAGCGACTATAGAAATGGATCAACAATCAACGTTTCGTGCGAAGACCCTTCTCCAGGACTGGAAAGGAAGGAAGGGGGAAGATGGCAGAATAAGAAGTTGTTGGTGGGGGGAGGGTGAAGGAGGAGAGCTCAAGGGGGTAAGTGAAGCTCGGTGGTGAGAAAAGGTAAAGGGCTAAAAGGGTAAAGAAGAGGGAGAGTGGCCCATTGTCCTTAAATCTGGTAATACATGTATTCAGGCTTTTTTATCTTCTGCTTGATAAGAGGGGAGCAAAGAGGGAATGTCTGGGATGGGAGGGGTCTTTGATTATGCAGGCTGCCTTGCTAAGGCAGTGAGAAATGTGGACAGAGTCAGTAGAGGGGAGACTGGTTTTTGTGAGGTGAATGTAAGATCGTACCAGTTTACAAGTATATAGAGTAAATATGCTCAGTTTACAAATATTCTACAACTAAGTATAATGCATGTATTTTTACAATGTGCGTAGATTAGAGGAAGGGTATTTATCTATAAACTTGTTTATCTTCCTCTTTAAATAGTGATCTGCCCTCCATAACCCCTGAGGATCGAGAATTCCGGAGAATCTTTGCTCCTGTGAGATTAAATTCCTACACACCTCTGCTCTGTTATCTTGCAACTATTCCCTTGTTCAAGACTCCCTGTTAGTGAAAACATTTCAACACGTACCTGGCATTCCCCCGAGAATCTTAAGTGTTTCAGTAAGACTGCTCCTCATTCATTTCTGTACCTACAACCCTACTCTGGACTGGAATTACCTATAGGCCAGAGTAGCTGTAGACAGCAGATTGCGTTCCCAGGAGGAAATGAGTGAACTCAGCATGCCTGTAGTTCTGTAGTTACAATAGTCCTGTAGTTACAGCTCTGACACTATGTTAAATCATTGGTTAGTAGTCTGGGCTTCGTATCACAGTGAGATAGGGACATGCCTGTCCGAGCATGCAACATCAGCTCCGGTGGACTTGGGCAGATCAGATCAACAGCCAAGAAGGTGGTTCTGCAATGCCTCATGGAGAGTGAAGGGTGTGACAAGGCATAGTAGAAGGCAATGTTCATCCACTGCAACCAAGTAAGACCTCAGTTGTGCCAACTAATCATACCACTCGACCAGACTTCCGAGGTCAAGAGAGTGGAACTGCCGCAGTGCAGTGGCTTTTTCACTTTGAAAACTCTCTCGCAAAGTTTCAAACGGTCTTTGTTGGAGATAATAGACAACCAATCAATCAATCTGGGGATTTGTAATGAAAAAAATTATAATCACTCACAAAACTACTGGGTTACAGTAAAACTCTTTTTGCACAGCGCTGGTTTTCAGGGGATTTTGACCTGTCATCCTGCAATGGAGCTGTGCAGTTGATTCTGATCCTAAAACACTGAGCTAGAGACTCATTTGGACCATAGCGATTATACCGAAGCAGTGATCGAATAAATCTCTCCAGCCCACATGGCGTCGTATTGGAACACATTAAAGGTGACCTTGTCAAGTACTCCCCACGTACATCTGGGAATCGAGATCGAGATCTAATTTGGTAGAGCTGTCACACAAAAATCTGATATAGTTGTCATATCATACAGGCAAGATGCATAATTCCTCCATGATAATCCCTAGGCTGGACCTAATCTACCAGGGAAGGCAGAAGAATCGTGTACAGGTACAAGGGAGTCAAAAACATTGGTCATGACCTTCTGTCCTCCCTTAGCCAATGTACCAAAAGACATAGGAACAGAATTAGGCCAGTTGGCCCATCCAGTCTGCACCATCATTCCAAAATGGCTGATTTATTATCTGTCTCAACCCCATTCCCCTGCTTTCTCCCTTAACCGGATGCCCTTACTAATCAAGAACCTATCAACTTCCTCTTTAAATATACCCAAAGTCTTGGTCTCCACAATCATCTGTGGCAATGAGTTCCACAAATTCACCATCTTCTGGCTAAAGAAATTCCTCCTTAATTCTATTCTGAAGAAGCACTGAATCATCAGATCGGAAGTCCAGATTGAAAACTGAAGGCCAATTGTAAGTCCACAAGTCGATGTCCGATCACCGCAGCCACAAGTCTGTGAATCTCTGTGAGTTCTCTGAAGAAGCTGAAGATACAATGTTTACGAATCCACAAACATGGCCTGTCCTGGGGTTAGAGGATTATGCATGTGCATGGGTGGGCTGGGAGGGAGCAGTGGGGTTTGTTTTACTGAGGTAGCATTGTTGTTTGGTATGTTCTGTTTTGTTGTGTTCTCAGCTAGTTCTGAACATTGTTGGCATGCTATGTTGGCACAAGAATTTGTGCTGACACTTGTGGGCTTGCGCCAGCACATCCTTTGCTGCTTTGGTTGTTAATGCAAATAACACATTTCACTGTTTTTATGTACAGATGATAAATAAATCTGAATTTGAAAGCAGGAGGAACATAGTAGGTACCTTTGGTACCTCTGTCACTTGGTGACACAGCTGTAGACTGAGTTTTGACAGCCGTAACCACAAGGCTGCATCAGTGGCAGGTGGCCAATGAAAACGCAAGGAATAAGTCTACTTGACTTCCCTTCACCACAAGTCCTGTGGCAGATGGATCCTTAAGGAGGCAAAGTCCGTCTTCACGCTGAAGACACTGTCCAACATACATGTTATGCTCTCAATGTCAGCAAATCCAAGGCCCTGATTGTGGACTTCAGGAAGACATTGGAGGGCCTGTGGTGGAGAGAGTGAGAAGCTTCCATTTGCTGGGTATCAACAGTTTGGAGGATCTATCAAACAGATGCAACCATGAAGAAAGCATATCAATGGCTCTAGTTTCTTGGAAGCTTATGGAGGTTTGGCATGCCATTATAAACACTGACAAAGCTCGGCAGATGTACTGGTGAAAGCATCCAGAGCATGGTATGTAAACTCCAATGGACAGGAACACAAGAGGCTACAGAGGGTGGTGAACTACAGCTCCACACCTTCAAGGATATCTCCAACAGGATGTGTCTCAGGAAGGGGACATTCATCATCAAGGATCCCTCACCAGCCAGGCCACGTGCCAATGCCGCCATCTGGCAGGAGGTAAATGAGACTGAGGATGCACTCCTCAAAATTCGACATCTTCTTCCCCACTGTCATCAGCTTCTTAAGCAACCTGAAACACTAGCTTGGGTCATATTTCTTTCTCTCCCTCTCTCTCTCTCACACTCTCTCTCACTCTCAATTTGCACCAGCGATATTCTTTGTTGTATAAATTATGTATAATTTATGTTAATTGATAACTTGCATTTGTTGTGTTTGTAATGTACTGTGTTGCTGCTGAGGAAAGCTAATTGTAATGTCATTTATAGAACATAGAAAATAGAACACTATGGCATTGTACAGACCCTTCAGCCCATGATGTTGTGCTGACCTTTTAATCTACTCTAAGATCAATTTAGCTCCTCCCTCCCACAAAGCTGACCATTTTTTTCAATTATCCATGTCCCTGTTGGACATGTAATACTGCAGGTCCGGTTCACTGGCGAGACCAAATGTGGGGGAATTGCATGGGCTCAGTTGTTATGTGGATCAGACTCTCATGACACTGTGTCACTTGTTACAATCACCCAAGGGAGGAGATGCCGGAGGCAGTGGGGGAGAGAACAGAGACATGGTGGGGATGCTGGAATCTGAATTAGGTTGGGCAGTCCCCTGCAGGCTGGATCTCCCATTGGTGCTGCTCTCCAGTGTTCACTCCCTGGAAGACAAGCTGGATTACTTTCATCTATCGCGGACCCAGTGCGAGTTGAGAAACTGCTGCATACATGTTCGTACAGAAACATGGCTCCAGGCCAACATCCCATGCACTATCAATCTTCAAAGTGAATCACTTCACACTTTTCAGGGTTGAACTCCATCTGCCACTTCTCAGCACATCTCTGCATCCTGTCAATGTCCTGTTGTAATTTATGACAACTTTCTACACTACCTACAGCTCTTCATGTCAACTGCAAACTTACTAACCCACCATTCCACTTCCTCAACCAAGTGATTTATAAAAAATCACAAAGAGCAGGGGTCCCAGAACAGATCCCTGTGGAACCCCTCTGGTCACCAACCTCCGGGCTGAAAACTCGCCATCTACTACCATCCTCTGGCTTCTTTAGGCAAGCCAATCTTAATCCACAGAGCCAAGTTCCCTTGATCTTATGCCACTTGATTTTCTGAATGAGCCTATCAGAGGGAACCTTATCAAATGCCTTACTACATTCCAAGTATACCTTGAGAGATAGACACAGTGACTCACAGGTTCTCAGAGTTCCAGTGGCTCAAAACGAGACACCCCAAGGCACTGTCGACTATCAGCAGCTACAGAAATATACACCAACACAAGCTGTAACCTCACGGCCCAGTGCTCTCACATTACCTTCAAGGCATGCCATCGATCTTGGCTCGATGGAAGCAGCATCAGGCAAGACCTAAAGATGATGAGATGCCAGCCTAGTGAAATTGCTAGACAGCACATGCAAACAGCAAAAAAAAAAGCATGTAACGTGCACAGCAAAGCAATCTTGCAACAATAGATGTGATCAAAGCTCTATAGTCTTGCCACATCTCGCTGTTAAAGGTGGTGTAAAATTAAAGCTACTGGAAGGCAGGGACTCTATGAGCATCTTCAACCCAGCCTGTCCTGTGGTTAGTGGACTGTATATATGCAGGGAGGAATGGGCTTCTTTTGCTGTTGTTGCTTTGCCATTTGGTGTGTTCTGTTTTGTTGTGTTTTGTGTTATTCTGCTGGGCATTGTCGGCATGATATATTGGCACCGGAATATGTGGTGATGCTTTGCGGGCTGTCCCTTGCACATCCTCGGGTGTGTTGGTTGTTAATGCTAACGATGTATTTTGGTGTAAGTTTCAAGGTACCTGTGATAAGTAAATCTGAATCTGAATTCCGAGTGATCAGGCGTGCTGAATGCAAGGCTGAACCATTCACACTTCTTGACTCTTGACCTCACAGTCTCATCATGGCCTTGTACCTTATTGTTTACCTGTACTGCACTTTCTCCGCAGTTGCTACACTTTATTCTGCACTGTGTTTTTGTTTTACCTTGTTCTACCTCAATGCACTGTGTAATGAATTGATCTGTATGAACATTTGCAAGATATGTTTTTCACTGTATTTCAGTACACGTGGTAATGATGAATCAACTCCTCCCTGGCTTCCTCCTGAGATTCACTGCTTTTGCAGAAGCCGGTCTTCAGCCAATTCAATACACTGCAGCTCAGCTAATAGAAAGCTGCTGGGGGCACTGGCCTACTCATGGAGACACCTTAGCTGTTGTACTGAAGACCAGCACTTCAAAGCCTCTGGCCAAACTTTTCCTGTATAGTTAGAACATTGGGAAACACCACACCTATAGGTTTCCATGCCTCACTTCCCCCCTACACATGTCATGCACTGTCCAGCACATCATTGTTGGGTCTACTTATTGAAACTCTCTGCCTAGCCACAGAAGCATCTTCACCAAAAGGATGTAGCAGACCCAGTAGGTGACTCGGTACCATCTTCTCAAGAAACCCTACCTACATCAGGCTCCGGAACCGGTGCGGATAACGTCACTCACCTCAACTCTGAACTGATTCCACAACCTGCAGGCTCACTTTCCGGGACCCTACAACTCATGTTCTCAGTACTGTATTACGTATTGAGTTTATTTGCACAATTTGTCATCTTTTTCACATTGGTTGGTTGTCGGTCTTTGTTTATGTACATTTTTTCCAAATTCTACTGTATTTTGGTATTTTCTTGCAAATGCACACAAAGAATTAAATCTCAAGGCTACAATAGTTACTTTGGTAATAAATTTACTTTGACTGAAAGGATTGCAGCTAAGAACTCATGGTGAATGGGCATATGATGGCAACGCTCTTCACAGGCCTGCACAGCCTACACAGAGAATTCTAGGATCTGGGAGTTTCCCTCTCTTGGTGATACTGTGGACTGACCTCTGATCCCCAAAGACCATAAGACAGAGGAGCTGAATTAGGCCTCTTGGCCCAATGAGTCAACTCTGCCATTATTTGAACTAGAGAGCATGTTTTGAAAGGAGAGGTTAGACAAATTTTGTTTCCACTGAAGTGGCAGAGAACCAGGGAGGCCTGATAGGGGTTTATAAGATCATGAGAGGCAGTAAAAGAGTTGACAGCCAGTAAATTTTTCCCATAATCAGAATGTCTAATATTAGCGGGCATGTGTTTAAAGTGAGAGGGAAGAAAGTTCAAAGGAGATGCGCAATAATTTTTTTTTACACAGGGAGTGCTGAGTATCTGGAATGCTGGGTTCTGATGAAGGGTCTTGGCCCAAAATGTTGACTGCTTATTCTTTCCATAGATGACATCTGACCTGCTTAGTTCCTCCAGCATTTTGCGTGTGTTGCTCTGGATTTCCAACTTCTGCAGAATCTGTTGTGTTTGTGGCTGGAATGCACTGCCAGGAGTGGTGGTGGAACAGATACAACAGAGGTGTTTAAGAAGGTCTCAGGTAGATGCATGAATATGTAGGAAATGGAGGGATATGGATATTGTGCAGGCAGAAAGCATTAGTTTAGTTAGCAAAGAACTAAATACTTGAATTAGTTCAGCAGGACATTGGACAAAAGGGCCTGGTCCTGTGCTGTACTATGTTTAAGAACTTGTCTATGTCTATGTCGCTCTGTCTACGAACTTAGCTTGACAAGTGCATCAGAAGTGATGTCTGGGGTTCATTGCAACAGGCAAGCACCTCAACCAGATCTAATCAAATTAAGACCTAGACCATCCCCCCTGTATTATTAGCCCTGTAGTTACTAGCTCAATAACATATCTGCAGTGCTATCATGTTTGACAAGGACGGATATTTCATCCTATGGTTGTGTTGAAGCCTTGAAGCTAAAGGAACATGCAAGGTCCTTCATTTAAGAAAAGGAAATACACTAGGTGGCCACTTTATTAGGCACACCTGTACGCATGTTGATTATTGCAATAATCTAATCAGCTAATCATGTGGTAGCAATTCAGTGCATTAACGCATGCAGACATGGTCAAGAGTTTCAGTTGTTGTTCAGACCAAACAGAAAATGCAATCTAAGTAACTTTGACCGTACCAGATGGGGTGGTTTGAGTACCTGAGAAGTTACAGATCTCCTGGGGTTTTCATGCATAACAGTCTCTAGAGCTTACAGAAAATGGTACAAAATACACAATACATACAGTGAGAAGTAGTTGTATGGGCAAAAACAAAGCTTTGTTAATGATTGTTGGTGCAGATGAAGTGTACCGAAGAGGATGAGCTACAGCAGTCGAAGACCATGAATAGAACTCATTATTAGATACAAAAGGTAAGAAATAAGCCCACATTCCTTCACATGGACAATGAAAGTTGAGCAAAAAAAAAGAAACATAGAAAACCTACAGCACAATACAGACCTTTCAGCCCACAATGCTGTACCACGTACTTACTTTAGAAATTACCCCAGGTTACCTATAGCCCTCTGTTTTTTTAAGCCCCATGTACCTATCCAGGATTCTCTTAAAAGACCCTATTGTATCCGCCTCCACCACTGTTGCTGGCAGCCCATTCCACGCACTCACCACTCTGCGTAAAAAAGCTTACCCCTGACATCTCCTCTGTACCTATTCCCAAGCACCTTAAAACTGTGCCCTCTTGTGCTAGGCATTTCAGCCCTGGGAAAAAGCCTCTGACTATCCACACGATCAATGCCTCTCAACATCTTATACACCTCTATCAGGTCACCTCTCATCCTCCATCGCTCCAAGGAGGAAAGGCCAAGTTCACTCAACCTATTCTCATAAGGCATGCTCCCCAATCCAGGCAACGTCCTTGTAAATCTCCTCGGCACCCTTTCTAAAATGCTGACCTATCCAGTGAAGCCTACATTGCAAGAACAATTAGAGACATGCATATTCTTTCTTTCAGTTACCTATCTCTAAGGCTTATTAGTGTAACAACATGTGATACGCTCCTTGTACATATTTCAATGACATAGCAATGAATAATTCACTTCCTTAAGGCATCTAAAGCAGATGGTTTTTTGACATCATTTCTTTAAAGTGAGGTTTAATTGGATTTTTGATACGATTTTAAACAGACTCAATGGACTGATTCAATACATAATGTGATTTTTGCAAACTCGGGAATTGGTTTCAAATTTTCTTTTCCTGGTATTTTTCATCCTGAGGAAAATCACTCTTCTCAGCCTAGTTTTCATCAGGTTCTTGATTGGCAACTTGATGAAAACATTGGTTTTGGCTGCATTTTCTGTCACTTGGTAGTGTTTGATGCAACTGAAACCATGCACTGATCTACTGCAGGTGAACTTTCTATAGTTAAGTCCACACTCCCCTTTCAAGGGCTGGAGTTCCATCTTATTTGCCTCCCTCCAAAGGGGATGAGGCTTTGGAGGAGGAAGGTGAGCCTCATACACTGTGAATAACACATTTGCAAGGCTGACTGTGTGTGCAGGCTGTGGCCACACGGCTTGTGGCAGTGCTTTGTGTAGGTGTACGGTGAGAACACAAATGCCAGAGTGATAGAGACTGCCAGTAGTCAAGGGAAAGGTTGCAGTGATCTCAAGCGTTTGTTTGGCAGATGGAATATAGTGGAGGGAAGTGTATGGTCATGTACTTTGACAGAAGAAATAAAGGCATAGACTATTTTCTAAATGGGGAGAAAATTCAGAAATCAGAGGTGCAAATGGACTTGGGAGTTCTAGTGCAGGATTCCCTACAGGTCAATTTGCAGGTTGAGTTAGTGGTAAGGAAGGCAAATGCAATGTTAGCATTCGTTTTGAGAGGACAAGAATACGAAAGAAAGAAAGTAATGCTGAGGCTTTATAAGGCTTCGGTCAGACTTCACTTCGAGTATTGTGAGCAGTTCTGGGCCCCTTACCTAAGGAAGGATGCACTGGCTTTAAGACGGATTCAGAGGAGGCTCTCAAGAATTGTTCTGGTAAATGAAAGGATTAATGTATAATGTGTACTTAATGGCTCTGTGGCTGTACTCTCTGAAGCTTATAAAAATGAGGGGTAGGATGTCTCATTAAACCTGCAGAATATTGAAAGGCTTAGATAGAGTGGACAAGAAGAGGATGTTTCCTATAGGGGAGGAGTCTAGAACCAGAGGGTATGTCCTTGTAACAGAAGGTCATCCCTTTAGAACAGAGATAATGAGGAATTTCCTGAGCCACAGGGTGGTGAATCTATCTAATTCGTTGCCACAAACGACTGTGGAGGCCAAGTCATTGGATATATTTAAAACAGGGGTGGTTGAGTTTTTGATTCGTAAGGGGGTCAAAGTTGTGAGGAGAAGGCAGGAGAATGGGGTTGAGAGGGACAATAAATCAGCCAACATGGAATAGCAGAGCAGATTCAATGGGCAGAAGTGCCCAATTCTGCTCCTGCTGTGGTCTGATGAAGATGAAGTCACCTCCTTTGAAAGTCATCGTGAATGATATAAATATAACAAATAAAGCTAATCTTTATAAATTATCTCTTTATCTCTACTTTCACTGTTCCTTGGCAATTTATTGTTCAGAGGTATGCACTGCCAGGCATCTTAAGTATGATCCATACCTTAAGCAATAAACTTTGCTTTTTCGTATCCTTGTGTGTAAACACATTAATTGTCTGCTTATGGTGAATCTTTACTCAAATCAAAACTTACCAGACGTTCAAAGGATACCACTGATGAGGAAAGCAAATCTGTCAGCCATTCAGAGAAATCCGAATATCAAATGAGGAAATATTCCACGGTTTTGTAAATGGGGCCTGGGGCTCCTGCCTCCTCTGCTCCACACACTTGAAGGAAGTTTTTGATACCAGTTCTCAAGCTGATCTTTACAAGATGGAACCTGTCATCCTTGGTCTTGTGAGGCAGATTGCCTCTCTTTTCCAGTAGTCATCTGGTTCCTAAAGAGCAGCCATTTTGCTTTTGCAGGTTTTCTTGCCCATGTTTCTCCATTCTTTCCTCTCCACGCTAACCTCACACTGGGGATCTGCCTTCCAACTCATCTCTGTTCTGCCTTGAGACCCTAAATGACTCTCCAATCTCTTAATTATTGATAAATATTCAAGAGATTGGAGATTGGGCAGTGGAAATTGCTAAATATAGGCTGCCATCAAAGAGGAGACAGTGGAGCATTTTACCCACACTCAATATTTCAGGAACAGCTTCTACCCCTCCACCAGATTTCTGAACAGACGATGTACCTCAGTACTTCTGCTCTCTTTCTGCACTACTTATTTCATTGGACTTTTTTCTATATATACTTCATATTTCTTATTATAATTTATAGTATATTTTATGTATTGCACTGTACTGCTGCTGCAAAACAACAAACTTTACGACATATGTCTGTGATAATAAACTTGATTCTGAGTCTAAAGGTTCAGTACGTAAGGGGACGGCAGAGCAGAGAACTCAAGTTCGATCATTAGTCTCTGATCACACTGTCTCTGCATCCAATTGGCTTGTTAGTCGTTGTTGACCCGTTCAGTGTCAAGTCAATGAAGATGAAGAGCAGCTGTAATCTTACTAAATGACAGGGAATGCACAATCCCTTATACCATTGTGTTATTATGAAGGCTCCTAACTTTCTTTAGGTTTTAGGTTTAACCTGTATTTGACTATTTCTTAAAGGATGCACAAGTGGTCAATGTCGACAGGTGTGTATCAACATAGTGCATCGACTGGGGCCCCAGTGGATCTCAAAGGAACACAGAAACTAGGGCCACAGTGGATCAAAAGGGAATGTGGGAACTGGGGCCCCCGCCAGTCCAAAGACAATGGATGTACCCAGATGCAGAATAGCTGTGATTCCAGATAGTAGGATGCAGATTGTTGGGGTCACCCTGTGGCATGCACACTTGAAGGAAGTTTTTGTGATTGACTCATTGGTCATATCAAGTCCTTTTACCATCCTTTCCTGTCCGCTTTGCATATCCATCCTGTGGTGAACCGCCCGCCCATCCCACCCCACAATACTACTGCTTTACTCAGCCGGTTAGTGACACTCAACATTCAAGTCTAGTCACAAAGGGTCAACACAACAGCCGGAGGTCACTCACTGCATGCACACATGATCCAGCAAAGACTGTCAGGGACAATGGTTAGTTATTCATCTTCCTAGCATAACTATCCCCACCATCAAGGATATCTTCAAAAGGCAATGACTCGAAAAAGTGGCATCTATCACAAAGGATCCTCAGCTCTTGAGACATTCCCCCCGTGCTACTACCATCAGGGAAGAGGTACAGGAGCCTCGTTGTTTTTCGGAATAGCTTCTCCTCCATCATCCAATCTTTGAATGGTCCATGAACCCAAATCTTTGCTACTTTTTTATTTTACACTGTATACTTCTTCCATAATTTGTAGTAATTTTGTCTTTCCTCTGTACTGTTGCTGTACAACAACAAATGGTAGGTCACTTTAAAGGTTTAAAGGTTCATTTTATTGTCAATGTATGTATGCAGAACCCAACTGAGATTTGTCTTCTCCTGATAGCCATAAAAATATAGAAAACCATCAATCCTTGCCCTCTAATTGTAATTCCACCCCCCCGCATGAAAAGTAAAGGAAAACAAAAATGTGCAAACCCCTTCCCCCCACCTCTCCATCGCACAAAAACTAGTAAATCACACACGGAAAAACAACAAGGACATCAAACTCCAAACCCCCAGCCCGCCAATCGTCATCAAGAAAGAATGGGTGAGAAGACGATAAAAAAAGAGGCCAATGTGAACTGCGGTTAGTTTGAACTACAGTCCAATACCTAAACCTCAGAATAATCAGTAACCTCAGAATAAGTGAGGTTAAACCCAATTCTAATTCAATCTTTAGAGAGACTCCTATGGAGTGTGTTGGCATACAGGCTTCCTAGGGCGAGTTATCAGTGGTTCAACAATAACATGCAACTAGATGGCCAGACGATCAAACGATATCACCTTCTGAGTTTGGATAAAGCAGCAGGAACAGTTCCAAAGCTGGCAGGAAATGGAATTCATGATTATTCTTGAAACATTAGTAATGAATTCCAAAGTGAAGAGTTAAGTATTTTATTTTTATCCCTCTGCTATCACGTTGCCGTTAGTGAGACAATATGCCTGAATTAGCTGCCATGTTGGAAATAGCCATGGAATCAATCTATTAATGTCACTTGTACCGAGATATAGTGAAAAGCTTTAATTTGCATGCCATCCAGACAGATCATCCCATATGTAAATGCAATGAGTTAGTCCAAAAGGGAAAAGAACAGAGTGCAGAATAGAGCGTTACAGTTACAGAGAAAGTGCAGTGCAAATTATGCGCAAGAACCACGATGTGGTAGGTTGGGAGTTCATCCTTTAGCAGAGGTCCAGTCAAAAGTCTTGTAACAGTGGGATAGAAGCTGACCTTCACACTGGCGGTACATATCTTTTCATATGAAGATCATGTTCAAAATGTTCAAGTTCAAAGTTCATTTATTAACAAATACAACCTTGAGATTCGTCTTCTTGCAGGCAGCCACAAAACAAAGAAACGCGATAGACCTGATAAAGAAATAACCCACACAATGAGACCATCAAACACCCAACATACGGGGAAAAAATCATGCAAAAAGTAAGTAATAAACAAATAGCACAGAGTCCCTGAAAGTGCGTCCTCAGCTACGGAATCACTGAGGCAAGTGAAGGCCAACCAGGAACACAGAGTCAGTTCATCGTTGAAGTGCCTTGATCAAAGCACACAAATAGTGAAAAGGTAGTAAACAACGTGAACTGCAGAGACCCCGAAAATGCGTCCACAGCTGCAGAGCATGTTCAACACTGAGACAAGAGCAGCCGGTCCAGGAGCCCAATGCCTGCAGGGCGACAGCTGCTCCCTGCCCTGGCGGCGTGGGACCCAAAGCTCCTGCACCTTCTGCAGCAAGAAGAGAAATCAGACGCAGGCACACAGGACTGAGCACCTGTTCATTTTCTGTTCTCATCCTCGACAATTTCAATCTTGCTCGATGCTTTAATCGGCGCGGAGGAATGAAGCCAACTATAGGTTCGTGTTCTGCCATTAGGAATCGATGCAGCGTACAACTCTAGTGATGACCACAGCTGCACTCTCTGAAACTCATCCTCACCAAATCCCCCAGGAAGTTCCAGATTACTTAGCCTGCTCAGAAATTAATCTTTAAAAGGGAATTACAGGCTGGAGTTGATGGCAGTTGAGAAGAAGTATATTTAGAAGAAGAAGAGTAGCTAGTAGATTTGTGAGCTGTCTGCAGGACATCGCTGTTGGTCACTGGTGCCACCTTATCAGAAAAAGAACAGGCTCCAGGAGAAGAGATGATCACTGAGGTGGGAAGGGTCCTTAATTACGTTGGCTGCTTTTCTGAGGCAATAAGAAGAGAACAGAGGGGAGGCTGGGTTCTCTGATGTACTGATCTGCATTCACAACTGCGATTTCCAATCTTTCATTAGTTACTACACTGAAGAGAGAAGATTATAACACAGTGCAGGACCTTCTGCCCACAATGTTGTGCTTAAGTTTCATCTGAAGCTAAGGTCAATCTGATGCTTCCCTCCATTTGTCTTCATCCATCTGCCTATCAGGAGTCTGTTAAAAGTCCTGAATGGATCTGCCCTTCCACCACACCCACCACTCTGTGTAAAAAAAAACAAGTCTACCTCTGACATCCCCCCAAGACTTTCCTTCAATTATTTAAAATTATGCTCCTTGGTGTTAGCCATTTCCACCCTGAGTAAAAGGAGCTGGCTATCCACTCAAACTATGCCTCTTAACATCTTATAAACCTCTATCAAGTCAGCTCTCATTCTCCTTTGCTCAACCTATCCTCATAAGGCATGCTCTCTAATCCAGGCAGCATCCTGATAATTCTCCTCTGCCCCCTCTCTGGAGTTTTCACATCCTTCCTATGATGAGGTGACTAGAACTTAAAAACACTATTCCACATGTGGTCCAACCAGACCTTTACAGAGTTTCAAAAGCACTTCAATAACTTCAGGAGACTCTGCATCACACTGAGAAGTACTGTAGAACTGCAAGTTCCTTTTTATAAAAATTTTATTCTGAAGTCCTCCCTCTGCAGCATAGCATGGTGACGCAAGTACATCACAGTGGTGCTGCACATAAAACTGTTTCCTCGCACTCCTGCAACCCAGGTTTGGTCCTAACTCCTGGTGCTGTTTGTAGATCATTAGTAAGGTTGAGCAAGCCAGGCTTTTCTCTCTAGAGCAAAGAAGATTGAGAGGTGACTTGATGGGGGTGTACAGGATGATAAGAGGCATAGTTAGAATGGCCAGTCAGCTTCTGTTTCTCACGGTGGAAATGTCTAATCGAAGAGGGCATAATTTTAAACTGATTGGAGGAAAGTGTAGGAGAGACATCAGTGGTAGGATTTTTATAGAGACTAAGAACTGCGTGGAACACACTGCCAGTGTGGTAGTAGAGGCAGATTCATTAGAAACACTTAAGCGACTCTTAGATAAAGCATGTCAATGATAGAAAAATGGAGAGCCACGTGAGAGGGAAACGCTGGGTTGATATTGGAGTAGATAAAAGGTTGGCACAACGTTGTGGCCCGAAGGCCTGCTCTGTGCGGTACTGTTCTATATTCTATGTGGTTGGCATAGAGTCATTGACTCAGAGCACTACAGCACAGAAAAAGGCTCTTCGGCCCATATAGTTCATGCCAACCTGTTATTCTGCCTAGTCCCATCTACTGCACCCAGACCATAGCCCTCCTATTCATACAGTTATCCAAAGTTGTCTAGAATATTTCAACTGAACCCCCATCCACTGGAGCCCGTTTCACACCCACACCAACCTCTGAGTGAAGAAACTGCCCATCGGGTTCTCCTAAGGCATGTTCTTTCTGTGATTACATTGCTCATTTCCTTGCACATCCAAAGATGTTGCGATTGGATGGCTGGGTAGTTAGTTAATCACCCTCAGTGTAGGTGGGTGTCAGAAGCATTTGAAGATAGAGAGTTGGTAGCAGGGAAATAAGCAGAGGGGAATTAGTTTGAGAGTTGAAACAGAAACTATTGGATGTATGTTCTATGTTCCTGATACTCAGTAGGTCAGGCAGCATCTGTGGAAAGAGAAGCAGTTAAGATTTCAAGTTGAAAATTCTGTCATAGTTTACCATGGCTGAAGGTCTAAGACCTGTATTGTTAACTGTTTCTCTCTCCATAGATGTTGCCATCTCTGATAAGTTTTCCCAGCATTTTTCTGTTTCGGTTTGAGATTTCCAGCATTTGTATTTTTCTTTGATTTTCATTCATTGGGGATATTTTTTCTGAGCACACTTGGTGGCAGATGGGGGGTGCGGGATGAACAGTCTCCTCCTATATCGCAAAAAAATTTAAAAAGTTTTAAAAAAATTGATTGCTCTAACTTTAAATAACCATGTACCCAACTCATCTCTCCAACTGACTGCACCAAGACCATGAGGAAATGGAAAGAATCTGTAGTGAGATATCGATAGGTTACATGAATGGGCAAGAAATTGGTTGAGAACATGGAACATAGAACAGTGCAGTTCAGTACGGGACCTTTGGCCATGGATGTTGTGTGATCTATGTAAATCTATTCAAGTGATTTGAGGAGTACAATTTGGGAAAATCAGACTTCACAATAGAGTTTGAACGAGGAGATTGAATTCCAGTTTGGAGGGAAGAATGGGATAAGCAAAATTACCTAAATGGAGCAAGAGTACAAAACATGGATTAAGTTCATTGTCTTAGAACACAGGGTGCAATTACATTTTATGTTCATGCAAAGCTCGCAGAATAAACAGCATACACCGTAGTGATAAGAAGAGTAAACACAGCGACGAGCACAATAATAGAACGATGCAAGGATTAGAGTGCAGTCTGAGGAAGTACAAAAAGAAATGTTCAAATGACAATAATAGAGGTAGAATTAAAGAGTCCGAGAATCTGGAAGCATCACCAGGAAGGAGTTAAAGATGTTGAGGATCCCAGTACAGGAAACACAATGGACTATCACAGAGGTTGGAATCTAGAGTCATTGACTCACCCAGCACAAACACAGACCCTACAGCCCAACATCTCCCTGCTGACCTAGATGCCTACCTAAGCTAGTCCCATTAGGTCTAGCATTCTGCCACCTTGGCAATTCAAGTCCTCATTTTGATAATAAAGTCCTCGGAATTTATTAAGATTGGTGCTCCACCATAAGCCCACCAGCCCTGCTCTATTTGCCTGAGCAAGGCCAGAGAGATTCACGTGGCTGCTGTCTCTGTCACAACGTAATGCGTTCTTGGATTCAGTTGGCACTTCACCTTAATGAGAGCAATTCAATCACACACTGGTGCCTACAACTGGGGAATATATATAGTACAAACTAGACGGTATAAAAGCTTCCCTCACTGATTATCCACTTCAAAGAACTCAGGAGAATCACTGGTACAAGAGGCTTTGAAATGGAAATAAAATCAATTTGTGAGCATCTGGGCTGTTATAATAGAACTGTGTAGGAGGAATTAATGCTGCCTTCTTGTGGGAATGCGGCTGGTTATCCTATTCGTTCTACTACGACTGAAGGGAAGACCCCCTGGTGAGATTGGTGATAAATACATCTATTATTTTGGCCCACTTTTTGTTCGTCCACGGCCTCCTCTATTGCCACAATGAGGCCACTCTCAGGTTGGAGGAGCAACACCTCAAATTCTGTCTGGGTAGCCTCCAACCTGATGGCATGAACATCAATTTCTCTTAATTTTGCCCCCTGCCCCTTCTCTCTTTTTCCATTCCCAGCTCTGGCTCCCTTCTTGCCACTTTTCTTTTTAGCTGCTGATCTCCTCCCTCTGGTGCTCCTCTTCCCCCTTCTCCTACGGTCAACTGTCCTCTCCCATCAGATTCCTTCTTCGTCAACCTTTTACCTCTTCTGCCTTTCACCTCTCAGCTGCTCATTTCAAAACCCCTCCCCCACCCAACTTGCCCCTCACCTAGTCTCACCTATCACCTGCCAGCTTGTACTCATTCCCCTCCTCCACCTTCTTTTCCTGGCTTCTGCTCCCTTCCTTTTAAGTCCCGATGAAGGGTCTTGGCCTGAAACGTCGACTGTTTATTAGCCTCCATATATGCTGCCTGACCCACTGAGTTCCTCCAGTATTGTGTGCGTGAATCTCCTTCTCCCTTCATCATCTGCAGGGCTGTCAGTCGGCGGCCAGATGAGACACCGCACGGCTCAACATTGGGGGTGGATTGTTAGGGTCCAGCACAAACATTTGTTTAATTACTGGTTGCTGACCGCTTGTATCTCTGGCTGGTACGAAGGCTCCGATGTGCAGGATCAAAAGAGGCCGCAGAGGGATATTTACTCAACCAGCTCCATCACTGGCAAAACCGTCCCCACCATTGAGACATCGTCAAAAGGTAGTGCCTCAGGAATGCAGTATCCATCATTAAGGACCCTCACCATCCAGCACATCTCATTACTATCATCATGAAGGACCCTAGAGACTAATACTCAATATTTTAAGAACAGCTTTTTCCCGTGCACCATCAGATTGCTTAAATGGTCCATTAACCTATAAACACTATCTCACTATCCTGCTTTTCCACCATTTATTTATTTGTATCTTGTAACTTTTAATATCTTGCACTATACTGCAGCTACCAAACAACAAATTTCATGACATATGTCAGTAATAATAAACGCGACCCTCATTCTGAATGCTAAAAGTACAAGGATAATTTCCAAGCAGGATTTTGCAGGCAAATATTGATGTGTGTATCCTTTCAAACTTCACCATAGTCACAGGTTTGCATATCTATTAAAGGCAGTTCACCTTGGAGGTCTGTGTTAAACCTATCTCATTACTTCAGACTGCTCTGACATAGGAGAATGTTCAGCCCATCACTCCCATGCTGGCTCCTGAGATTAGTCCCACTGCCCTTGTACCCCTGCATCTCTTTCTCCCTTGCCAGCTTTGCCCTTTTTACAGCAGGCAATTAACTGACCGAGCAGCACAAAGCAGAGCACTCGAGGGGAAGCCCACAAAGCCACAAAGAGAACATACAAAATCCACAGGTCAGGATTGAACCTAGAACCATGGACATCTGAGGCAGTGTTGCTAACTGAAGGTGACCGTTGTCTGGTGTTTAACATCCAATCCTCGTGTTATACATCTGGAGGCAGAAGCTATCATTATTATTCACAGATTGCCTGTACAGCACATATTAGCTGTATAAATCATGTATGAAGAATATCACATCTTCACCTCTATGCCCAGTGAAATCTGAATCTAAGAGCAGGCAACTTTCAGGTGGCCTTATAACACACAGACAATTAAGGTACTGTCAACTACTTTGTAGTATCTAATTATGCTTTTAGACTAAAACCAGCTACTCTTCTTAGAAAGGCTGACTGGTGAGGCTGACCATGATAAAAAGAGCATATATTGTAAATCTGCTATTTATTAAACTCTTAATGGTGACTTGTTATTCGTCTTTTGTACTGTTTTTTAAATTTTATAACTTTTGTGTCTTACACTGCACTGCTGCTGCAAAACAACAAATTTCATGGTCCGTGATAACCCAAACTGGATTCTGATGTTGATACAAAGTGTGCTACACTGTAGACAATGGTGCATTAAGAGTTACTGGTTATTGAATTTAACCAAACGAGGACCTGAACATCAGTGTATTTACAGCAGGACACACAAGACAGGCTCTTCCCTATTGTTCACTTTAAATCGATATTGTAACAAGTGCTTGCAGATAAAGGTACCACTGAGAGCAGAAGCATTCAGTACCCAAAGCATCTCATAAAGAGACATCACTGGCGATTTGAATGCAGTCTTCAAACTGTTAATAAAGCAAGAAAGTATGCAGTGAGCTGGCAACATCTGCTTTTCTGGTCCGTCGATAGAAACAAGCCCGCACAGTTGTTCGATAGATTATGCACGGTTTCTAATGCCTCCTTACAGTCTCGGATCACTGTTCCTCCACAGACAACGGCTGAACCTGCGGCAGGCTCCTTGTCAGCACACATCACACACAGGGCAGCACTCAGTTTGGGAAATTAAATTTATCCTACCTGCGATTTTCAATTTTTTGTTACACTGATTTGTTATATCTATTGAAACTGCAACCGACAGCAATTCAAGACTGCTTTTGCTCGAAGGCTAACATCTTACCTCATCTTCCGACTCTCCATTAGGCTGTGCAGCATAAACTGTCCCATGCGTTAGAAAGCATTGAACAGTGGCCTGGGTTCAGCAGCTGGGGTCTTGTAGGGGATTTATCTCTGAACCATTCACAGGACCTCTGCAATAGATTAGCTCTCCCACACACGGACATGCACACACTCATGCGCTTGTGTTCAAAACCTGCTGGCTGGCAGGGAGACTGGTCTTGTGATGCAGGGTACTTCATTGCATTGGTGCCATGGTATTTGGGGCGGGAGGGAAGCACTGGGAGGAGGGAAGCGGGTGGGACAAATGAAGAAGGAAAGAGGCGGGGACAGAAGCGGATTTAATATAGGGAATAGAAGCTGGATGTATGTTTAAGGTGAGTGGGGGAAATTCAAATAAAGATCTGACAGGAGAGTTTTCCACAGAGAGTGCTGGGTATATGGAACAAAGCTTTCAGACGAGGTGGTAGAGGCAAAAATGATCACTTCATTTAAACAGTGTTTGGACAGATCTCGTATATTATAAGATGGACTCTTGATCTCACAATCCACCTTGTTATGTATGATCTTGCACTTTATTGTGTACCCGCACTGCACTTTCTCTGTAGGTTTGCATTGTTATTTTTTGCTCTGCCTCAATGTACAGTGTAATGACCTGATGGTGTGAACAGTGTATCTCGGTGCACTGTGACAATAAAAAACACATGGACACGGGCCAAAGTGTGGAAAACAGGTTTGGCACTGTCAGACATCGACTGGCATGGGCAAGTCAGGCCGAGGGGCTTGTTTGCATGCTCAGTAACCCTATTAACACAAGAAAAAAAAGCACGAGGAGGGAGTTCAGTCCCTTGTGTCTGCTCAAAGCTAAAATTTTACCTGAGCACCAATTCCCTCCTTGGTTCCTTAAGATTGTTATAGCCAGGGGTGGTAATGGGGACAAGCTCCCACTACCTATTAAATGCTCCCAATGGCATGTGCCTCAAATAGCCTCTGACAACCAAGTCCAGCTCCTGTCCTTCATTTGTGGCTTAGCTACTAGGCCCGGCAGAACCATTTCTACTGACAGGAGAAGGGGCAAAAGGAGGTTAGAAGAAGAAGAATAGCCCTTAACTCGGCAGTGGAGTTATCAGGGCACCATCTTTTGACGGTGTTTCCGTAGCAAGCTATTCTTGTTTTTACGAGGGCGAGTTGCTAGCTCGACACTCAGAACTCGGGAATGTTCACTCCGGAGTCCAGCGCTGATATTGCGCCACCAAGCGGGACAAAAGGGAGGCTGCTGGTGCCTTAAAACCAGTCACTTCAGGCAGATGGGCACATCAGCTGTGGTTGGCAGCTCATCTAGGAAAAGGAATACTCCGATCTCAAACCTCCACTGCCCTGCAGCTCTACCCACTCATGGCAAAGACTTTGGGGGTAAACACAGAGGGAAAAATCTGGAGCTGGAGTCCCTAAGGCAGTCTTATGTCGAGTTCAACGCTGGTTGGCAACTCCTGCGACACTGCTGGTACCAAACTGTATTGGTCTCTGCTGTTCCTTTGGGTTCATCAGATGTGTGGAGAGCAGGAGACTGATACATGGGCAACAGCTTGCTCTCCATATAGTACTGGCCAAGCTTGTGTATCCATGGTCAACTCCGACCGTCGAGGCCCTCACCTCAATTCACTCACCGATGCCATATTCCCTAATACTAAAAATCTATCTTGAAGATTGCACAGAACGTTGCTAAGGCTCAAGGACTTGAGTTACAGGGAGAGGCTGGGCAGGCTAGGACTTCATTGCTTAAAGCATAGGAGACCGAGGGGTGACTTTATAGAGGTGGGCATTGATAGGGTAAGTGCACGCAATCCTTTTTCCAAGGAAAAAGACACAAAAAAAACTAGAGGGGATAGGTTTGAAGTGGGAGGAGAAAGATTTAAAAGAGCCCTGACAAGCAACTTCACGCAGAAGATGATGGGTACATGGAATGAGCTGCCAGAAGAAGTGGCTGAGGCAGGTAAAATAATGACATTTAGATCAATACGTGGATAGGAAGGTTTAAATGGATACGGGCTGAACGCAGATAAGAGGAATTAGATTAGATGGGCATTGTGGTCAGCATCATTCAGTTGGACCAAAGGGCCAATCTTCCTGTTGGATTATTCGAGGACTCCTCATTCAATCACTGAGTCCCTGCATATAGAGTTCCACAGATCACCATCTTGGAGTGAAATTTTTGTTCTCTGAATGGCTGACCCTTTATTCCAGAGCCCCGGGCTGGGGAAGCATCATCCCTGCATTACCCTGTGAAGAATTTTGTATACTTCAACAAGTTGACCTGTCATTCTCCTAAAGCCATGAGGGCAGAAAGTAGTCTACTTTGTTTCTCCTTAGAAT
Source organism: Mobula hypostoma (assembly GCF_963921235.1). Classification (NCBI taxonomy): domain Eukaryota; kingdom Metazoa; phylum Chordata; class Chondrichthyes; order Myliobatiformes; family Myliobatidae; genus Mobula; species Mobula hypostoma. The sequence goes on from NC_086110.1 coordinate 7,119,499, forward strand.
TCTCCTGGAATGTAATTGTTTATTCCCCTCCACAGATGCTGCCTGCCCTGCTGACCTCCTCCAGAATACTGTGTGCATTTCTCTGGATTACCAGCATCTGCAGAACCTCTTGTGTTTTTGATACCTGGAATCGATCCGCTAATCCTTCACTGCATATCTTCAATCGCAAGCTCTGTCCCTCCATAGGCAGGGAGACTAGACCCATACACAATACCCAGGTGCCATATCACTGGAGCCTAATATAGTCAGAATAGAGACCCAGGAGAGAAGGGAGGAGCACACATTCTGATCCCAAATCAAGGCTGCAGGCTCTGTAAACGTGGAGTTTAAACAAAGTCCACAGATCCAACTCTTCACATACATTTAGGCATGAGATTCCACACAAAGTACTTTGTTTCAGCCTCAAAATACCAATTCATACCACTTTCTTGTTACCAGGGGCAGACAGTTTGAACCTACTCCATACACATGTCAGCTCAGTTCACTGGCCTACCAGGAGGCACTGAATGGGATGACTTAAAAGTCTGGCTCACTGACCAGTGTTAGACAACTTGGCACACATTCCCTGTCAGGAAACAGCTGTTCTTCCAGAAGGCTAACAGCTATTAACTCCAGTTGGCTCAGGAGCACTTTGGGCAAGCAGAAATAGTGATCTGCTTCTTCTCCCATCGATCCTCTAAGTATGAGGTATGTCTTGCTACATTCACCTTAGAAAATTAAGGATGGCTATTAATGTACCTACAAACCCATTTGATTTTACTTCCTGTGTCTGCCTTGGTCCCTTCCAAGCATTAGGTATGTGCAAATTCTCTCCTCTCTCCCTTGTCACTGCCTGCAACTGTCTTGGACAGGCAAATCCAGCAACAGACTGTGGTCTTGCAGATCAGGATGGAAGGTCATGTGGAAGACATTAGTCTCTACATGTTTGACTCACCACTCATACCCCTGATCCTTGGGGACCCTTGGCTGTCCGAGCATAACCCATCTGTCGACTGGAGGGAGGGGAGAATCACTGCTTGATCCAGTCCTTGTAAGAGGGTTTGTTTGTGGTGTGGTATTCCCATCTCCAGACTCCCTCGAGACCAATGGCCAACAAGGAGTCAGCCTTCATGTGAGGTAACCTGCAGCCGTTTGGAGATCTAGTCCTACCATCAAGGACAGACAGGCCAGTGCCAGCCAATGGGATTGTGCGTGGCCCAGCCCTGGCTAGTTGGGACCGCATGGAAACTATAGAGAGGGAATCTCTAGTTCAGGAGAAGACCAAGGAGATACCCAAGCAGTCTGGAAACTTGCAGCTAAGCCTAAGGAATCCAGCAGCCAGGTCTGAAGGAAAGGAAAGACTCCTGTACTCAGACCCTCGTAGCCTATTCCCGGGGGCGGGGGAACCATTTATAATACTTTGCTGCCGCAGCCTGAGAATGCAAATGAGGATATGGACTCCGATCTAGCCACAGTTTCTACAAATGAATTTTGTGAAGCCAGGGAAGGTCTGAGGTCTGACAAATGACTTCTGCCACTTGAGAAGGCTCAGGAGTCGTCCTCGGAGGAGGTCCAGAGGAGACTGCAACACTCAAACCAGTTGAAAACCCTTCTGTCTACAAGAACTTGGAGGAGGTCTTCAGCAAGAAAGAGGCCTACAGCTGTGCTCTCGACCTGCTGCTTAGTACTTGCCTTCTGCGGGGTCAATTGTATGTGTTCACAGGCCCAGAGGGAAGCCCAATGGAGTATATAAAGGAGGCTCTTGCCATAGGCCCTCCACATCACCAGCAGGCGCCAACTGCTTCTTCATGCAGGAGATGGAAGCCCTTGGCCATGCATTGATTATAGGGAGTTATACTGAATGATGGCCAAGAATCGTTACTCTCTGCCACTCATAAATGTGACTTTTGAGAGGCTCCAAGAGGCAAGAGTACAGTATTCTGAAAGCTAGACCTGTGTAGTGAATACAATCTGGTCCATATAAAGGAGGGCGATGAGTGGAAGACTGCATTCAATACACTGACGGGGCACCACAAGTACCTGGCTATGCCCTTCCATCCTGTGAATGCTCCAGCAGTCTTTCAGGCCTTTATAAATGATGTGCTCCAGGACACTCTCCATTAGTAAACCTTCATCTACTTTGATGATATCCTAATCTTCTTGAAGTCCATGAAGAAGTACATTTTTAAGAGGCTTTATGACAAAGTGGAGAAGTCCAAATTTCACATGACAACCGTTTCGTTTTTGGGTTTCGTCATCTCCAGTGGCAATTACAAGATGGACACTATGAAGACCTAGGCAGTCAGAGACTGGCCACAACCGTCCAGTGTCAAACAAGTCCAACGATTCCTGAAGTTTGCAAACTTTTACCGGAATTTCTTCAAGAACTTCAGCCCAGCGGCAGCTCTGCTGATGACACTAACTAAAAAATCCATGGGCCCTTTTGTCTGGACATCCGAAGTGGTGGCTGCTTTTGCAGAGTTTAAACAGCAGTCCACGTCACCTTCCATCTTGGTTTCTCCTAACCTGGACCTTCCCTTCATCGTGGAGGTGGATGCCTCAGTCATTGGAGTGGGTGCTCTCAATGTTGTCTCAAGGCACCTATCCCCAGCAGAGAGAAACGATGACACTAGGAATCGGGAACTTCCTGCATTAAATTAGCTTTGGAGGAATGGTAGTGCCACAACCACGGATTCAGCAGTGCAGTAGATACGGCTCGTGAATATGCATGTGTCAGCTAATTATTATTTCAATGTGACATTAATTAACTCCATACTTGTCGTACTGCTTGTCGAGATTTGGACAGAGCACAGCAACGATTCAATGCCTGTTTGCATTCGACCTTCCCTGAGAAATTGGACTGTCAAGTCAACAGACTCTGAAGACTAGTAGTGGTATTCGTTTAATATTTAGATGTTCTTTTCAGCCGCAGTGTAGGCTTCGTTTTCCATTTGACGGCCCTGTTTGACTGAGCATTTATTGTTTTATTTTCCCTTTAACACTGTTCGTATTAAGGTCTGTGAACTATCGACCTGCTTCACTGTCTCTCACTCCGCACTTGTTCCTGCAGATAAGAGTGACTCTTCCCTTTGTCTATTCACCCTGCATTCAGAGGCGCTTTTGAGAATATGTAAGTTTCCAATGCAGGACATTCAGAATAAAATATACTCATTCTAAACCAGTCACTTTATGTCCTGGTGGAGAAGTTAGAGTGACTGGAACACCTAAATTTTCAGGAGTGCCCAGCATACCAGCCATTCTTGTGGATGCTCCTGACAATTAGGAAGAAGAGTCACTCTTACCTGCAGGAATACTGTTACCAGGTTCGGATATGGCCCAAGTGCGGAGTGAGAGACAGTGAAGCAGGTCGATAGTTCACAGACTTTAATGCGAACAGTGTTAAAGGGAAAATAAAACAATAAATGCTCGGACAGACAGAGCCCTTAACAAAAACTTTCAAATGGAAAACGAAGCCTACACTGCGGCTGAAAAAAACATCTAAACATTAAACGAATACCGCGAGTGTTCAGAGTCAGTTGACTCGAAAGTCCAGTTTCTCAGGGAAGGCCGAAAGCAAACAGGCAGTGAAGTGTTGCTGTGCTCTGTCCAAGTCTCAATAAGCACTACGACGACAAGTATGGAGTTAAATACTATCATGATTAAATAATAATTAGCTGACACGTACATATTCAGAAGCGCAATTGCTGCATCTACTGTTCTGCCAAATCTGTGGTTGTGACAGGCAGCACTGGCTAGAGGGGGCCAAGAACCCTTTTATCATTTGAACAGACCACAAGCACCTGGCTTATATTCAAGAGGCTGAATTCCAGGCAGGCCAGGTGGTCTTTGTTCTTTAACTTCTTTAATTTCATGCTGACCTATTGACCAGGCTCAAAAAAAAAGAGACCAAATGTCTTGAGCTCGTCAGTTTGATGAACCAGAATGAGAGAAGCAGCCAGCCACCATTTTGCTCCAAGTCAGGGTGGCAGTCCCAATTCGTTGGGGAATTAGTACTCTTGTTCACAGGGCTCAGGCACAAGGGGGATTCCTAGGAATGGTCCTCAAGGTAAGCTCTTCGCCTCGAGTTCCACCTGATCTCAGGTACTCTGATGGACACATTCATCGAGAATGACTGCTCACTGGAGGATTGCCAGGACCCTCGAGTTTATCAAAAGGTGTTGGTGGCCTGGAATGACAAAAGAAGTTCATGCAAGGTGTGTGCTCGGAACAAGGAGCCCTGAACCCAATCTCAAGGGCTCCTCCATCTCCTACCTGTTCCAGAAAGACCATGGGTACATGTCTCCATGGATTTTGACATGGCTTTTCCGTCATCCAAGGGGAAGACTCTCATCATGGTAATTGTTGATTGGTTTTAGAAAGTCTGCAAGTTCATTGCTTTGGACGAGCTACCATCTGTGGCGAAGACGGCCAGGATTGTCCTGGACCAGGTCTTCAGGATCCACAGATTCCCGGTATTCATTGTCTTAGATTGCAGTCCATAATTCACATCACATTTCTGGAGGCCATTCTGCCGGCTCATTGGGGAAACAGCAAGTCTTTCCTCTGGATTTCACCTGCAGTCCAACGGCCAAGATTTGTAAAGACCAGAGGACTGGTACAACCATTTGATATGGGTAAAGGTCACGCAGAACATCTTACAGCATTTGCAGCAAGGTGTGTCACTAGCCAAGTGCCAGTTTGGTTATCCTCCATCATTCTTTCAGCTATTCCTAAGTCTGGAACCTGGGCCTTAGCACTCAGATCTGCAGCTGGATCTTCAACTTCCTCACAGACAGGATTCAGGCTGTAAAAGTAGGGGACAAGCTCTCCTCTACAATCACTCTGAGCACCGGTGCCCCACAAGGCTGTGTACTCAGGCCCCTGCTGTACTCACTGTACACCCATGATTGTGTAGCCAAGTTTCCATCAAACTCAATATATAAGTTTGCTGATGACACAACAATTGTAGGCCGTATCTCGGGTAATGATGAGTTTGAGTACAGAGAGGAAATTAAGAAGCTGGTGGCATGGTATGAAGACAATAACCTATCCCTCAACATCAGCAAGACAAAGGAATTGGTTGTTGATTTCAGAGGGAGTAGCGGACCGCACGACCCAATTTACATCGGTGGTGCGCAAGTGGAACAGGTCAAAAGCTTTAAGTTCCTCGGGGTCAATATCACAAATGACCTGACTTGGTCCAACCAAGCAGAGTTCACTGCCAAGAAGGCCCACCAGCACCCTTACTTCCTGAGAAAACTAAAGAAATTTGGCCCGTCCCCTAAAACCCTCACTAATTTTTATAGATGCACCGTAGAAAGCATTCTTCTAGGGTGCATCATAACCTGGTATGGAAGTTGTCCTGTTCAAGACCGAAAGAAGCTGCAGAAGATTGTGAACACGGTGCAGCACATCACACAAACCAATCTTCCATCCTTGGACTCACTTTACACCGCACACTGTCAGAGCAGTGCTGCCAGGATAATCAAGGACACGACCCACCCAGCCAACACACTTTTCGTCCCTCTTTCCTCCGGCAGAAGGCTCAGGAGCTTGAAGACTCGTACGGCCAAATTTGGGAACAGCTTCTTTCCAACTGTGATAAGACTGCTGAATGGATCCTGACCCAGATCTAGGCGGTACCCTCCAAATATCCGGACATGCCTCTTGGTTTTTTTTGCACTAACCTTACTTTCCATTTTTCTATTTTCTATTTATGATTTATGACTTAATTTTTTAATATTTACTAATTTTTACTATTTTAAATATTTAATATCTGTAATCCAGGGAGCAGAAAGCGCAGAATCAAATATCGCTGCGATGATTGTACGTTCTAGTATCAATTGTTTGGCGACAATAAAGTATAAAGTATAGGAGATCGAAATTGTGTTCCTGTAGCTGAACACTCAGGATTTGCCTCTCTGGGTGGAGTCTAGAAAATTGGCACCCAAGTTTTGGACCCTTCAAAGTCCTGAGGAAAGTAAGCCCAGTAGCTTACACCTTGCAGCTCCCCAAGACCCTAAAGATAATTCCCACCTTCCAGATCATTAAATTAAAACCTGTCAGCACCAGCCCCTTAGCTCCACCACCACACTGGTTCATTGACAGGGAATAGGTCTTCATGGTGAGAAGTCTTTTGGACTCACTAACTGTTTGGGATGTTTGGCAAATACCTCATGGACTGGGAAGGTTTTGGACCCGAGGACAGGTGCTGGGTGCCTGAAAGAGACATCTTGGATCCAGTGCTTACCCCCACGACTATCATCACTGCCTATCTGAGCGGCCAAGGCCATCAGGAGTCGGCTGTTAGAGGGGCGGGGTCCTGTTACGAAACGCACCCAACCGCACCAGATTCCATGGTTTCGGCACTCCAACTGTCCGGAGTACAGACAGCTGGCACAGCCCCCTTAGGAGCTCTGGACCTTCCCGCTAATTGGCAATCATGTTCTGGGCGCCAAGAATTGAGTGCTTAAACAGCATCTGAATGGAGCCTCAGGTCAATCGTAAGCCCAACCAGAGATATCGTCTCGCGTTTTATTTTGTGCTCAGTTGTCGATCCAGTTTTATTCTGTGCCTTGATCTTAGCCTTGGATACTCTAGCATCTGGGTCCAAACCATCCCCGTCAAGGACTCTCGTCACACTCTCTGTCTTTCACATTCTCTCTCTCTCTCTCAAATACATGCATACACATTGTCTCTCACACATACACATCTCTCATACACACACACACTCTCCATCTCCCTCTCACACACACTCCATCTCACTCTCTCACAGTCTCTCACTCACTCTCTCTCACATACATGCATACACATGGACTCTCTCACACATACACTCTCTCTCTCATGCACACACTCCATCTCTCTCTCACACACACTCCATATCACTCTCTCTCACACTCTCTGACACTCAGTCTCTCTCTCTCTCACACATATACTCTATCTCACTCACTCTCACTCTCTCTCACAGTCTCTCTAACACTCTCTCTATCTCGCTCACATACACACATTCCCTCTCACACATGCACTTTTTATTTGTCTCCCACATACACATACACACTCTCTCCCCCACACACAATCACTCTCTCACACACACACAATCACTCTCTCTCACACACACACACCCTCTATCCCTCTCACACAAGCACTCTCAGACACTCTCTCTCTCTGACACACATATATCCTTTCTCTCTCACACACACACTCTCTCTCACACACATACACCCTCTATCTCTCTCACACACTCACTCTCATACACTCTCTCTCACACACAGATACACTCTCTATCTCTCTCATACACTCTCTCTCACACACATACACTCTCTGTCCCACACACACATACATTCTCTATCCCCCACACACAAACACTCTCTCTCACACAGATACACCCTCTATCGCTCTCACACTCTCTCTCTCACACATACTCTTTCTCACTCACACACACACATATACTCTGTCTCCCACACACATATACTCTCTCATACACACACATACACTCTCTCTCTCACACACATACACCCTCTATCACCCTCACACACGCACTCTCAGACACTCTCTCTCACACACAATCACTCTCTCTCAGGACTGGGACTGGTAGCTTTATAGCGAAGTGTTGTACATATAAAGTGATGGACTCTGTAAGCTTGGAAGTACCATAAGTCAGCAGACAAACAAGTCCTATTGCCCACCAGGTACATACCCACCTATATCAATCTCATTTTAGTTCATAGCCTTTGACACCTTAGTGTTTCAGTAAGCTTGCTTTTTAAACTTTAAAAATGTGGTGAGAGTCTCTGCCTGCATTCGTCTTTCAGACTGCATGTTCAGATTCTAATCATTATCTGCTTGAAAATATTCCTCCTCAGGTCTCCTCTGAGCCTCTCACCCTTCCTTTTCAATCTAGTAAACATAGTGAAGCATTTCTTAGCTTGTCCTCCTGAGTATTTTGTGTACATCTGTCATTCTCACCTAAGAAAACAAAGCCAGCCTGTGGTAAAACTGATGATGCGGTCATAGTGGGTATTTGACCTCATCTTTCAGCGGGGGATGTTTGACTTGAAGCTCAAACCCTGTGAGCTGACTAACCCAGAAGAATCACTCAAGTGATGGGGAGAACATACAAACTGCACAAAGACAACGCCAGAGATCATGATGAACCCAGGTCTCTGGCATTACAAGAAAGCAACTCTGCTTGCTGCACCACTGTGTTCTTATTTGTAAAACAGGGAGAACACAGAACATAGAATCCTACGGTACAGTACAGACCCTTGGCCCACAATGTTGTGCCAACCCTTTAAGCCTCTCTACGATCAATCTCACCCTTCCCTCCTACATAACCCTCCATTTCCCTATCATCCATGTGTCTATCTAAGAGTTTCTTCAATGTCCCTAATGTATCTGCCTCTACCATGAACCCTGAAAGTATTTTCCATGCACTCACCATTCTGTGTAAAAAAAACCTACCTCTGACATCTACCGGATACTTTCCCCCAATCATGCCCCTTCATATTTGCCATTTCTGTACTGAGAAAAAGTCCCTGGCCATCCACTCTATCTATGCTTCGTAAATCTTGTACATCTCTATCAAGTCACCTCTCATCCTCCTCACTCTGGGGGGAAAAGCCCCAGCTTGCTCAAACTATTGTTCTGAGAGAGGATTATGTTTGGGGCTTCCAACACCCTCTTGATCAATATTTCACCGTAAGAACTAATTTGGTTCAAATTTGAAAAATGTCAACATGATTAAGTTGTGAAAGTAGAGCCAGTGTGAAGGAGTTTGAATTGTTAACACGAGAATAAAAGTAATGCTGAAGGGTATCTGATGATTCTGGACAAAGAGTTGGGCATCTTGGTCAGCATGGGTGAGTTAGACGAAGGGCCTGTTTCTGTGCTATATAACACGATCACTCTATCTCTATCTCTGCGGCTGTAATTGGGTGTGTCGAATTTCCACTCTTTTTGCAGCATTGAAGCAGCCTTTGCCAGCACTCTGATACTGTTTCAAACAACGGTTACACTGCTGGCATTCAGGACAGCAATGAAGGTCCTCCATCTCTGGCTGAGTTCAGGGCTTCCTTCATCATGTCAGTAGCTTTTTTTGGTTTTCACTACTGTCAGTCGCAAGTCCCAGTGGATACCACTGCACTCAGATGTAGAAGGATTCTTCACTGCTGTTTCCATAACAATTTTGTTTTACCAGTCAAGGTTGTTAACCCTGAACTGAACCCCTGGTGGACCACTCTTACAGTGTCCTTTACCCTTTGGCATGGGTGACCCTACTAGGAGCCAAAGCATAAAGCCCTGACTCCAGCCAACAGAGCTCTCTTGTTCATTGAGGCACACAAGCCTCCAAACCCAACGAGAAAGTTGTGGTCCTCTTGGAGATATTTCAAACAGCTCCAACCAAAATCTTTGTTAGGAGCTTGAGCACATTTGATTTGTTATCAAAGACTCTTACAAATTTCAACTGGTGTACCGTGGAGAGCAATCTGAGTGTTTGCTTCACAGGCTGGTGTGAAGGTTCTAATGCACTGGATCAAAAGAAGCTGCAGAGGGTAATAAACTCAGCCACTCTATCACGGACACATCCCTCCCCACCACTGAGGGCATCATCAAGAGAAGGTGCCTCGAGAAGGCAGCATCCTTCATTCAGGACGTTATTACCACCAGGGAGGTGGTACAGGAGCCTGAATACCCACACACAATGATTCAGGAACAGCTCCTTCCTCTACACAGTCCATGAACCCATCAACACTGATCCATTATTCCTTACTTTGCACAATTTATTTACTTATTTTGTAATTGATGGTAATTTTATGTCTTTGTAGTGTACTGCTGCTGCAAAACAAACAATGACATGTGACACAAGTCAGTGATAATAAATCGGATTCTCAATCTGAAAGATCTCCATGCTGATGCACTGGGCTGGCAGGACTTAGAAAATGGAGGACATGCCAAGGCTTTCATGGTGGGTCAGGTCTGCAGATCATAACTGCCCAAGGGTCAGTCCCAAAGTAGAGGTGGAGAATTTGTTCAGTGTTACACACTGACTTCCTCTGCTTCGTATTCGCTCACCGTGCTTGGAAATGTTCACCTCTGCACAGTCTGGTAAATCCGCGGCCTCCCTCTGCGACAGTAGTCCTCAATTTTACATCAGGCAGCTTGTCACTCTCCTCCTCTCCCATGCAATCCAGCAGAATCAGAACCGGGTTTATCATCACTGACATAGGTCATAAAATTTGTTGTTTTGTTGCAGCAGTACAGTGCAATACATTAAACATTACGATCAGTTACAATAAGAACTATAGAAAATAAAGAAGTAGTGCAAAAAGAGAGCGACAAGTGAGGTTGTGTTCATGGGGTTCATAGGTCATTCAGAAATCTGATGGTGAAGGAGAAGAAACTGTTCCTAAAATCTTCAGGCTCCTGCACCTCTTCCTTAATGAGAAGAGGGCATGTCCTGGATGGTGAGGGTCCTTACTGGTGGATGGCCTTCTTGAAACATCTTGAAAATGTGGCAGAGATGAACACTGCCAGATTACTGAGCAACACATACACACACACACACACACACACACACACTGCTGAAGGAACTCAGCAGGTCAGGAGGGAAATACACAGTTGATTTTTCGGGCTGGGACTCTTCATTAAAGTCCTGATGAAAGGTTTTAGCCTGACACATCAATTGTTTATTTGCTTCCATATAGAAGCTGCCCGATCTGCTGAGTTTATCTGGCATTTTGCATGTGTTGTCAAGATTTCCAGCATTTACAGAATCTCCTGCATCTCCATAGTCACATTACTAGTGTCCCTTTGGAAGATTCAACTACCCGTTCGTCAAGTGAAGGTGACCAGGATTACAATTGCTTTAGCATTACCTTCCTGCTTTTATGTAAAATTATTGCAGATGACTCCAAGACATACCGCTGAGCCTTTACAAGGCATTGCTCAGACCGTATTTGCAATATCACCAGCAATTTTGGGCCTTTTATCAAAGGAAAGATGAACTGGCTCTGGAGTTGTCCGGAGGAGATTCACAAGAATGATCCCAGGAATGGAAGGCTTACCAATGAGAACTGTTTGATGTCTTAAACCAGGAGTTCCCAACCTGGGGTCCTCGGACCCCTCGGTTAATGGTAGTGGTCTACTCAGCTTGTCAAGCAACATAATAAATCTGATCTTGACAAAGGGTCTCGGCCTGAAACCTCAACTGTTCATTCATTTCCATAGATGCCACATGACCTGTTGAGTTCCTCCAGCAGTTCATATGTGTTATTCCGCTTTAAATATACCCAATAGTCTCCACAGCAATCTGTGTCCTTTCTCCTGTGGTGCACTCTCCTCTCCTATCAGATTCCTTCTTCTCCAGCCATTTGCCTTTTCCACCCATCACCTTCCAGCTTCTTGCTTCATTCCCCCTTCCCCACTTGCCTGGCTTCACCTATTACCTTCGATCTTGTTCTCCTGGCCCTCCCCCCACCTTATTCTGGCATCTCACCCCTTGCTTCCCAGTCCTGATGACGGTTCTCAGCCCAAAATGTTGACCGTTTTTCATTTCTGTGGATGCCACTTGGCCCACCGAGTTCCTCCAGCATTTTGTGTTTGTTGCCTTGGATTTCCAGCATCTACAGAACCTCTTGTGTTTATGATTTGCTGTCTTCTTGAGGTGCCAGCTTTTGAAGATGTCCTCAGTGGTGGGAGGGATGAAGCTGGCCTGGTCTACAGTAGTCTGCAGACTCTTTCAATCCCACACATTGAAGCCTCTATACCAGGTAGAGATGCAATGGATCTGTATATCTGAAAAAATTTGCACACCAAATCTCCTCAAACTGACAGCCGCCAGTTTAACTTCTTCATTGCAGCAACTATACTTAGCACATCCTGCGATGTTCCTACATACAAGCGATGCCACATGCATCATACAAAGATCGATGGTGTTGTCCCACAACCTCCTACTGATGGTAATTAAGGACAGGTATCAACTCTACCTTTGACCCACTTGGAGGTCAAAGAGCATGAGATCTCCCGCCCATTCAGTTTTAGTGGACTGTGTCTGCTCTTTCTCCGGATACTCTTGTTGCATGCACGTGTGCAGGCAGGCAGAGAAAGGTTAATGCTCTCAGTGGCAGTGCTACTCCTGGGCTTGAATTGCGTCCAGCACAACAGAAACCAATGTACGACTCCGCTCTGCCACCTTCCTTCCTAATGCAGGCTATAGTGCTTCACAGCTGTGCTCATTCAGCGAGCAAGGATTACACAAAACAATCAACTTCCTCAGCTGGGATTCCTTCAGACCTTTAGATTTGCAGCCGGCACTCTTTTCTAATACAATGTGCTAATTATTTCCCATCCTATTTCCACCGTTTAGTGCTAGCAAGGTCCTGACTGCACTGTCAAATCCACTGGCTCTTCACTTGCTTTCAATGTGTCTTCTGTGCCTTTGCACTGGGTTGATAACAATCCTAAAGGTGCATTATCATGGGATGAGGGTGGGTTACCTTGTAGCATTCTGCATTATCTCTCTTGGTAATCATTACTGCTCAGAAGGGAATAGTGGAGAAATGATCTATACTGCCCAATTGCACTCATACCAATTAACCTCCTAACTGTTAGATCTTTGGACTGTGGGAGGAAACTGGAGCACCCAGAGGAAACCCACGTGGCCACGGAGAGAACATACCAACTGCTTACAGACAGCAGCAGATTTGAACTCAGGTCACTAGTGCTGAAATTGTGTCATGCCAGCTGCTATGCCATCATGCTGCCCCCAAAACATCTTACATTTGGGGTGATTAGAGCTGTCAGCATATCTGAAGGGCAATGGGATAGCCTCGTCAGAATCAGAATCAGGTTTATTATCACCGGCACGTGACATGAAATTTGTTAACTTAGCAGCAGCAGTACAATGCAATACATAATATAGAAGAAAAAAACACAAAATAAAATAATAATAATAAGTAAATAATTAAATGAATTGCAGTATGAGGGGTGATGGATAAGTTCGTGACCTAAGGTAGAAGGAGTCAATTTTAGAAAACCTAGCACATTTATTTTTCCTACATTTACACACTTAGTCCAGTGGTCGTGGAGCATATGGATCCCTTTTTTGTAGAAGTCAGCATCTTGGACCTCCAGAAGCAGGCCACAGCAGGGTGATTGATGAGTTTGTGGCCTAAGGTAGAAGGAGATGAGTTATTAACTTCAAACTTTCTGCATTTTCACTCAAAGAGTTGAACTGCACGTGCATGTAACAAGAGCTGTATAATTCATCTCCTTCTACCTTAGGTCATGAACTTATCAATCACCCCTCATATATGTATATTGAATAGATTAAAAAATCATGCAAAAAAACATAAATACTATATATTAAAAAAGTGAGGGAGTGTCCAAGGGTTCAATGTCCATTTTTGAATCGGATGCCTTTATAACCAATTTCACACCCATGTTAGGTATCCCTCCAATAGAGTTCTGAGGTACAGAACAATCTTCATTTAGATTGTACCATCAGTGCACAAACAGCCTGGTCTTGGCAGGCAGGCCGTTGGAAGAGGGCAGTCGATGGTATTTGTTGGGCTCGTGTCCAAGAAGGAAGGACAGTTCTATCGTTTGCCACGTGCACAGAGGTGGTGTTCTACAATGAGATCTCCAGGCACAGGGATGAGAAAGACAAAGAGAACCAGGATCAGAATAAGGTTTATTATCACTGACACATCTTGTGAAATTTGTTGTTTTGTGGAGCATTACAGTGCAATACAAGTGCTATAAGTTACAATAATAAATAAATAGATAGATAGATAGATAGATAGAAACTGAGGTAGGATTCATGACTTCATGGACCATTCAGAAATCCTATGCCAGAGGACATTTCTAAAATATTGAGTGTGGGTTTTCAGGCTTCTGTACCTCTTCCCTGATGGTAATAATGAAAAGAAGGCATGTCTCAAATTGTGAAAGATAACACTTTAATGACTACTTGTCACAAAACATTCTGAAACCATCCTCAATGGTGGTGAGGTTTGTGCCCATGATAGAGTTGGCCCAGCCTGAACCCCTGAGGTCTCTTTCAATACCATGTACTGGAGAGCATTCCAACACCGTGTTCCAATACTCTCCATGGTACACCTGTAGAATTTTGCTAGAGCCTTCTCAAACTCCCAATATAGTATTGCAGCAATCAAACATCTGAGGTACATGTCTCTCTACAATGCTGCTGGGGAAAATAAAATCCTTTCTGGTTCTTGGAGATCATTAGGGTCAGAACTTCCACAGCAATTCGTTGAGGACATTAAACCTGTTCAGAACTGGTCATTCCATCTATGCTGCTGTCTTGGTTTCTGTGTTAGCATGGTCTGATGTGTTTCACAGCAAGTTATTTTCTTCACAACTTCATAGTTGCCCATATTTCAGAGCTTTTAAGTTCCCTAGCACAGATTTTCTGTCTGCAATTGTCTTAATTAACCCAGCAAGTGACCAATCGGGCTCATACCCAGGCTGTGAAAATCACAAAACAAAATCAAAATTCAGATCCAATCTTATCACATTCACAGAGTGGATTCCTATACACTGTGTAAACCAAAAACTCCCTCGGAAGTCCCTTTGCAAGGTATCTCTGCTCGGTCTAGTGGGGTGATCCAGACCTGCCAATCTCATTCTTCATCACACTCCCACAGTTGGGCTGAGACATGATCGCACAGACTCGTCTTCCTTCTGGGAACATTGAAGCCTTCAGGGCTGTGGATAACATTAAGACTGGGGGTAAGTGGACAGCGGAGAAGGCTATTAAAACATGCAGTGTGATCTCGACCAGCTGGGAAAATGGCTGAAAAATGGCAGGTAGAATTTAATGCAGACATGTGTGGGGTGTAGAACTTGTGGGAGGACAAACCAGGTTGGGACTTACACGGTGAATGGTAGGGCACTAAGGAGAACAGTAGAATACAGGGATCAGGGAATACAGATCCATAATACCTTGAACGTGGCATTACTGGTAAGATAGGTTCATAAGACCTTGCACTCAACATCAGCAAGACCAAAGAGCTGATTGTCGACTTCAGAAAAGGTAGAGTGAAGGAATGTGAACCAATCCTCATAGAGGGATCAGAAGTGGAGAGATGATCAATTTCAAGTTCCTGGGTTTTGATATCTGTGAGGACCTAACCTAGACACAACATGTTGATGCAGGTGTAAAGAAGGCAAGGCAACTAAAGCACTTGAAAACTTCTAAAAATGTACTGTGGAGAGCATTCTGACTCACTGCATCACCGTCTGGTATGGGTGTTGGGGGCGGGGGGGGGGTGGCTACTGCACAAGATTGAAATAGGTTGCAGAAACTTGTAAAATTAGTCAGCTCTATCATGGGTACTAGCCAGGACATGCCCTCTTCTGATTGTTACCATTGGGAAGGAGGTACAGAAGCCTGAAGGCACACATACAGTGATTCAGGGACAGCATCTTCCCATCTGCCATCCGATTCCTAAATGAACAGAGAACCCATGAACACTACCTCACTACTTTTTTATTTCTGTCTTTTTGCACAACTTACTTTAACTTCGCTATTTAGTAGACATACATATAGATATATACTTGCTGTAATTCAGTTTTTCTCTATATATTTATAATGTATTACTTTGTATTGCTTCTGTAAAGTTAACATTAAAGGGAAAGGTTGACTAGGTTAAGACTTTACTCCCTGAAGCAGAGGAGAATTACGGGGAGATCACTTAGAGGTCGACAAAATTATGAGGAATATTGATGTCTGAATGCATGTAGGTTTTTCCTCTCAGTTTGGGTTTGACTAGAGCTAGTTCAGCATTTAGTACCATCATTCCCATAGTCCTGATTATCACCACTCTAACTCTTTCAATATTAGGTAAGTTTCAATGAAATCCCACTTCTCATTCTTCTCAAGTTCAGTGAATACAGGGCCAGAACCATCAAAGGCTCCTCATACATTAACTCTTTCTGTCCCGGGATCAATCTTGTGAACCTCCTCTGGATCCTCTCGAATGCCAGCGCATCCTTTCTTAGATAAGGGGCCCAAAACTGCTCACAATACTAGAAGGGCAATCTGACCAATGTCTTATAAAGCCTCAGCATTACATCCTTGCTTTTATATTCTGTCCTGCTTTAGGAACAGAAATATATGGCTTGTGTATGTTTTAAATTCTCCTTAGAGTCTTCAATCACAGCCAGAATGCATATTATATTTGCAGATGTCTGTCTTCCCTGGAGTAGATGAAGTCAAGAGGGGACATGATGAGGGAGCATAAGGTAAACAACATTATGAGGATTTTGATAGAGTAGATTGCAGGAAACTTTTCCTCGTGTCAACAGTAGGTAAAATTAGAGGACATACATTCCGAGGTAAGAGATTTAGAAGGTATCTGAGGGGTCCACTGCTACCTGGAACACACTGCCAGAGAGAGTCGTGGAAGTAAGGTCACTGACAGCATTGGAGAAGTGCCTGAATGGAGCAGTTGAAGCCCCTGGGTATAGATATCTACAGGCCAAGTGCTGGAAGATAAGATTGACATGGATGGGTGCCTGCTGGTCAACATGAAGTGGTGCGCTAAATAGCCTATGATATTAGTTGCAATTATATTATTCATTTAGACGATGAAATCTAAAACCTCCCATAACTGTGGAGTTCTGCCCAGTTATCCTCAATTGACCCAGTGGGGGCAGGTGAAAGTTTGTTCAAAAGGTGTGGATGGTATGAGAAAATCTCCCAGCCAAAGACAATGTGTCTCACTGAAGGGGAAAAGATGATCAACTCCATGGGAACAGAATGCACTTCTGAAAGATCATATCTCGGATGACTTCCACAGCACCTCTGTATATATTTAGTTCTCCACCTGTTCTGCCATTTTATGGGCGCGCGGACTATTTCTGTAACGTGGGTGTTCTGGCAGTGTTTGAGTACATTGGGTCCTGAGCTGACATTGTTTAGAGACACACAACCCATATGTGGTACAGAGTTAGTTGGTCACTGCCCCACTGGAATGCAGCCCACTGCAGCACTGCAGGAGGTACAGGAGCATTAGGTCTCACAGCTAGTTATTACCCTACAACCATCAGGCTCCTGAACCAGTGTGGACAACTTCACTCACCTCAACTCTGCACTGATTCCACAACCAGGGCTCTACAACTCATGCTCTCAGTACTATTTATTATTGTATACATGTCTTCTTTTGCACATGAGTTGTTTGTCAGGCTTTATGTATAGTTTCTCATAAATTCAACAGTACTGCTTTATTTTCCTGTAAATGCTGGCAAGTAAATGAATCCCAAGGTATTCCACTGTGACCTTGACAAGACATTTACTTTAACTTTGACATCCAGGGCTGGAGGCTCTGTCATACGACTGAATGACATTAAATTCTGCTGTCCCCATTTTGGGAAGAATGTGAAAGCTTTGGAGAGGGTGAAGAGAACTCTGCTTGGATTAGAGTGCACATGCTAAAAGGAGAAATTGGGCACACTGAGGTTGTTTCTTCTGAAGTGGTGAAGACTGAAGAGAGACTTGAGGATGTTTATAAGATTACGAGAGGCACAGACAGAGTAGACAGTCAGAGACACAAGAGATTCTACAGATGCTAGAAATCTTGAGCAACACACGGTATTTTTTCCCCAGGGTAAAATACATAATATTAGAGGGCATGCATTTAAGGTGAGAGGGGGAAAGTTCAAAGGAGATGTGAGGGGCAAGTTTTTTTTTACACAGAGAGTGGCGGATGGCACGGCCATGTGTGCTGGTGAAGGCAAATCTAACAAAGATGTTTAAGATTCTCTTAGCCAGACACATGAATTGCAGAGAATGGAGGGATAGGAACCACATGCAGGTAGAAGGGATCAGTTTAATTAGCCATCATTAGGCATAGCTATTGAAAGTGGTCTCTAGGGTAGACAGGGTGGAGGAACTCAGTGGATCAAGCAGCATCTGTGGGAGGAAATACTGTCGATGTTCTTACAACAGTAGGAGAGTACTATTCCTCGATACTGTGCTCTTCCAGCAGATTGTTCCTTGCTAGAGTATACAAAACTTTTGGGTCAGATAAAAGAGCCTTGGCGCAAAACGTTGAATGTTTATTCCTCTCCATAAGTTGTACCTGAACTGCTGAGTTCCTCCAGGATTTCCAGCATCTACAGAAACTTTTGCAGTGATGAGGTTGTTTATCTTTTGTTCTGAGTGACCCTGCACAAACACCGGGAAGAGCTCTCTGCCTCACTAACTGCCTACGCCCTTCAGCTTGCTCCTAGCCCATCTGTGGAGGAGTCTGTGAGTTGCACAGTGGCCTCCTCCATCACCTCAGAAAAGTGGTGTGGAACAAAATCATGTTCACTTCCCTGAAGATGCTGGAGAAGAGCAGAGGAACCCAATCATTTTCTGATTGTCAAACCCAGCACCTTGGCAAAAGGCCAAACACAAATTGGAAGGATAACATCTCATATTCTGCTTGGGTAGCTCAAATCCCAATGACATCAAATTTTCCAATTTCAGGTAACCCCCACACATACTGACCTGTCCTCTGAGCCTTCAATTACCTTTGTTCACCTCTCCTCACCTGGTTCCATCTGCCCATCAACCCCTCCCCATCTAACCCCTAGCAACCTCCATCCATCACCCTTCTTTCCCTTTAGTCCTGATTCATGGCTTTGACCAGCACTGTCAACACACAGTGACTCCCACACACATCCACACTAACACACACACATATCCAGTGCACATACACACACAGACGCACGCAGACACACACACATGCACACACCCACTCTCAAACACCCACACCCACAAACATGCATATACACCCACACCCACAAACATGCATATACACACACGCACACACCCACACAAACACATGCACACTCACACACATACGTACCCACACCAGCACAGCTCTGAAGTGCTGGAAAGGAGTTCCAGCTGATGACTGACAGGCAGTAATCTCAGCAATGAAGAACAGGGATCGAGAGTTATAGGCAGGTTCGAAGCGACAAGGCACAATGTTTTCAAAGTGCTCTCCTCAGTGAAATATGTAGTTGGGGAAAGATTGCAAGATCTTCCATTACCGTAATTTTGTGGTTTAAAGCTCTGGACTGTGATGTTTTTGAAATTGCCAACAAGTCCTTTCTGTGAAGTAACACACAATGAGATAAAGAGATAAAGATTATCTTTGTCACATGTCACTTTGACAAACTTCTTTTTCCCAGGGTTGAAATGTCTAGTACCAGAGGGCATGCATTGAAGGTGAGAGGGGGTAGATTCAAAGGGGATGTGAGGGGTAAGTTTTTTACTCAGAGAGTGGTGGAAGTGTGGAATGTGCTTTCTGGTTTGGCGGTAGTGGCAAGTAAATTAGAGGCTTTTAAGAGACATTTAGATAAGCACATGAATGTGAGGAAGATTGTGAGCAGTATACTGGCAGTTTGAGTGTCAGGGGCAGAAGTGAGCGATGTTGCTAATACTAGGGAGGAGGTGTTTGGGAAGCTGATAGGTCTGAAGGTGGATAAGTCACCTGGACAAAATGGACTACACTCCGGGGTTCTTAAAGAGGTAGCTGGGGAGATTGAGAGGCATTGGTAATGATTTTTCAAGAATCACTAGATCCTGGCACAGTTCCAGAGGTTTGAAAATTGCAAATGTCATTTCACTCTTCAAGAAGGGAGGAGTCAGAAGAAAAGAAATTACCGGCCAGTTAGTGTCACGAAAGTGTGTAGGGAAGATGTTAGAGTCAATTGTTAGGCATGTGGTTTCAGGGTACTTAGAGGCATACAAGATCATAAGCCAAAGTCAGTGTGTTTCCTTAGTGGAAAATCTTGCCTGTCAAATCTATTGGAATTCTTTGAAGGAATAACAAGCAGGTAGGCAAAGGAGAATCAGTGTTTATTGTGTATGTGGATTTTCAGAATGCCTTTGACAAGGTGCTGTACATGAGGTTGCATAACAAGATAAGAGCCCAGGGTAATACAGGAAATAAACTAGCATGGATAGAAGATGGGCTGAATGGCAGGAGGCAAATAGTGGGAATAAAGGGGGCTGTCCTACTTGGCTGCCAGTGACTAGTGGTGTTCCACAGGGGCTGGTGTTGGGACTGCTTCTTTTTATGTATATGTCAATGATTTCGATGATGGAATTAATGAATTTATGCACAATAAAAAAATAGGTAGGGGGCAGGTAGTGTTGAGGGAGTAGAGAGGCTGCAGAAGGACTTAGACAGATTTGGAGAACGAACAGAGAGTAGCAGATGGAATACAGTGTCAGGAAATGTATGGTCATGTGTTTTGGTAGAAGGAATAAATGGGTGGAAAATTCAAAAATCCAAGTGCAAAGGGACATGGGATCCCTCGTGCAGGACTCCCTAAAGGAAACTTGCAGGTTGAGTGAGGTAAATACGATGTTAGCATACACTTCAAGAGGACTAGAATATAAAAGCAATAATGTTATGCTGAGGCTTTATAAGGCAGTGTTGAGGCCTCATTTGGAGTACTGCGTGCAGTTTTGGGCCCCTTATCGAAGAAAGGATGTGCTGACATTGGAGAGGAGGTTCACAAAATGATTCCAGGAATGAAAGGGTTATTGTATGAGGAGCATTTGATGGCTCCAGGTCAATACTTGCTGGAATTTAGACAAATGAGGGGGGAATCTCATTGAAACATATAGAATGTTGAAAGGCTTAAGTAGAGTGGATATTTCCTACAGTGGGGGAGTCTAGGACCAAAGTGCATAGCCTCAGAATAGAGGGATTTCCATATAAAATGGAGATGAGGAGCAATTTCTTTATCCCGAGGGTGGTGAATCTGTGGAATTCATTGCCATATATGGCTGTGGAGGCCAGGTCACTGGACGTATTTAAGGTGGAATCTGATAGGTTCTTAATTAGTCAGGGTGTGAAATTTTACAGGGAGACTGCAGGAGTTTGGGGTTGAGAGGGATAGTAAATCAACTGCAGTGAAATGGTGGAGCAGACCCGATGGGTCGAATAGCCTATACTTACACCTTTATTTGATAGTCTTATGATCCTCCCATCTGGTAGGCGCTACAGGAGCCTCCGCTCCCACACCAACAGGCACAGGAAGAGCTTCTTCCCTGAGGCTGTGACACTGCTGAACCTCTCATCATAGCGCTAAGCAGTATTGCATCCGTATTGTACTGTCTCAGTACTTTTATATTCGTGTGCTGTAGCACTTTCTTTATTCGCAGTTATTTTGTAAATAACACTATTCTTTGCATTTCTGGTCAGAGGCTAAGTGCATTTCATTGGCTTTGTATCTGTACTCGGCACAATGACAATAAAGTTGAATCTAATCTAATCTTTACCTTTCAACCTCTGGTTTAGCTATGCCCAGTTAAGGTTCCCATCTAAGCTAGTCCTATTTGCCAATGTTCCCTCCCCTTCCTCTAAAATTCTTTTGTCCATATACCTGCCGAAGCACTTTCTAAATTTTGTTAATGTACCTGTCTCAACCACTTCCTCTGAGTGCTCATTCTCTGGGCGATAAAGTTGTCATCAGGTTCCTATTAAATCTCTCCCCTCTCATCTTAAGCCCATGTCCTCTAATTCTTGATCTCCAAAATTGTTGATTAGTAAAGTCATAGAATCGTAGAGTGCTACAGCCCAGAAACAGGCCTTTTGGCGCATCTAGTCCAGGCTGAACTATTATTCTGCCTAGTCCCATCGATCCACAGATGGACCATAATTCTCCATACTTCTCCCATCCAGCTGCTTATTCAACCTTCTCTCAAATGTTGAAATAGTATCTACATCCACCAATTCCGCTGACATCTCATTTTATACTCTCACCATCCTCTGAGTGAAGATGTACAGAGTGTAGAAGTGAATAGAACCATAAACATCTTAAGGTTGTGTGAAAGGTCAAGTTATTGAATCAGCTGGTTGGCTCTGACCGTTAGCCTGAATTTCCCACCTCATATCCTGAGTGCTTCGGACAGATGTTCCTTTGACTAACAGAATTGTTGGAGATGGGAGCCAGGCGACATTCGAGCTGAGATGGTCAAGGGCAAAGACAAAGCCTGAATGAGTGGGATTGATTCCATTTTAATTATCTGCTGAAAATGGAATAGTTATGGTAATCTCCTATTATATTTTCATTTGGTTCGGCTGGGTGTACAGGACGTGACTTTGAGCATTAAAGAGGATCTCTAATTAGCTACTAACCAGGGGATGCTGGTTTCTCATTTAAATAAAGCTTGCAGTGTCACAACTGGACACCAAGCATTTACATGAATTCAGCAGCACAACATAGAGCATTGGTCTGTCACCCATGACACAAAGCACAGGGAACCTAATTAAAATGTGTCCATTAATGGGAATAGGCTTAACAATGGGTCTGACAGTATTTTAATTAAAATTTACAATCACATATTGAGATACAAGAAGGCAAAGAAAAAAATATAAACACAAGAGATTCTGCAGATGCTGGAAATCCAGAGCAACAACCACAAAATGTTGGAGGAACACAGGCTATGTCAATGGAGAGAGAGGATAAGCAGTTGATGTTTCGGGCCGACACCACCCTGATGAATCAACTGTTTATTTCAGCCGTGATGAAATGGCAGAGCATTTTCGATGGGTCAAATGGCCCAGTTCTGCTCCTATATCTTATGGTCTTTTTCCTCTCCATAGATGTTGCCTGATCTGCTGAGTTCCTCCGAAAAAAAAAGAAAGCCCTTTCTTGGTGAATGATACTCTCTGATTCAGAGATAAATTCCTGTTAGCTTTCCAAAGCAAATAATTGCCACAGAAACAATGTGAAGGAAAGAATTAATGAGTTAAAATGTTGTGGAGTTGGTTAATTTACCTGCATTTGTTAAAAGGTGGAAGGTGAGTCTCTCACAGAGCTCTCTCTCATCCTGCATTCCTCTAGAGCCCTCTAATTGCCTCCACAATTCGCTCCTACGTCTTCGTAACTCTCCTTCCCTAGGTAAAAGGGAATTCACTTTGGAGACCATGGTGTCTCTGAGGAGATGTCAGAAGAAGCATGTACCCAGGGCTGAAAGAACTGAGAGGAGACTGCAAATTTGCTGTTGTAGGCGGTCATCAGATTCTTTGAGCTGCAGATGCTTCTGTGTCAATGCTTTGCAGAGGACAACTGAGACAGAGTAACTTCATTAGGGAAATATTCTTAGCCACGAAACAAACTACTGGAAGAACAACTTCTACACATACTGCTTGACCTGCTGTGTTCCTCCAGCAGTATGCTTTTTGTTCCAGCACACACAAAATTTCGGAAGAAATGTAGGTCAGGTAGTGTCTATGGAGGGAAAAAAAACAGTCAACATTTTGAGCTAAGAGTCTTCATCAGAACCCTTCTACAATGTCACTCTGGCACACTTCCAACTCCTCATCAGTGTTCTTTTGATCCATAATCAATGCATCTTCCTAACCTGTCACTTCATGACTGTTACCAAACTTCTGTCAATGTGTTCCAAAATCATTGTCACTGTTCCCAAACCATAGACAATCTCATTCTGGTCTTCTGCTCACACATTTTTACCATCTGAGCATTGCAGGCAAGACCAGCATTTCTTTCCCATCCCTAACTGTTCTTGAAGAGAGGTGATGAGTCAGTTTCTTGAACCACTGCAGTTCTTCCAGTGAAGATGGTGCCAAGGTGCCATTGAGAAGGACTTGGATCCAGTGGTATGAAGGAACAACATTATGTTTCTAAGTTAAGCGGGTAATCTGAGAGCTGTGGCACTTCCATGCGCCTGCTGCCTCTAGTTTGTGGCAGAGTTCACAGGTTTGGAAGGTGATATTGGAGCAGCCACAGTGAGCAACTCTAGACACAAGAGAACCTGTAGATGCTGGAAATCTTGAGCAACATGCACAAAATGCTAGACAAACTCAGCAGATCAGGCAGCATCCATAGAGGGAAATTGTCCCTTCATCGACTATTTATTTCCCTTGATCTTGTCTTCACCTATCTCCATACATGATGCCTGACCTGCTGAGTTCTCCAGCCCCTTCTGAGTAACTGTAGGACATTTCATACATGGTACACATTTGGGTGGTAATGAGCCAAATTCAATTTTCCTAGAGTTTGCGAACAGAACTTCCCTGGAAGATTGTCCGCAGTGCAGGGTAAATGCCAGCGCTGTACTGGACCAGTTTGGCAAAGGGGCATGGCTAGCTCTGGAGAGCTGAACCTCAGTATCATAGCTCAGCGGTCCCCAACCACCGGGCCGCGGACCAATACCGGACCGCAATGCATGTGCTAAGGGGCCACAAGGAAACAATATGAGTCAGCTGCACCTTTCCTCATTCCCTGTCACGCACTGTTGAAGTTGAACATAGGGTTGCCAACTGTCCCGTATTGCTGGGTCATCCTGTCTATTGGGCTAAATTGGTTTGTCCCATACGGGACTGCCCTTGTCCCGTATTTCCCCCGCTAAGGTAGAGCGTTCCTATGAAACTGTTCGTGCCAAAATGGCGTAAAGCACAGAAGCAATTACTATTAATTTATATGGGAAAAATTTTTGAGCGTTCCCAGACCCAAAAAATAACCTACAAAATAACACATAACCCTGAAAATAAGTAACACTAACATATAGTAAAAGCAGGAATGATACGATAAGTACACAGCCTATATAAAGTAGAAATAATGTATGTACAGTGTAGTCGGGAAGATAAAGTCAAAACCGACTTGTGGGGAAAAATCGACACAGACGTGCATGCACACATCACGCAAGCGCACACAGGTGCCCGCGCAAGGCTTCATGGTCATGTTAGTCTTTCCTGGGGTAAAGTGCCCCGAGATTTGACTGCTACTTTTGTCCCTTATTTGGGAGTGAGAAAGTTGGCAACCCTAACTGTAAAAGACAAGTTGAGGTGAGTGTAAACCTACTTGGACACCTCCCCCCCTACCCCCCGATCGGCCGGTCCGCAAGAATATTGTCAATATTAAACAGGTCCGTGGTGCAAAAAAGGTTGGGGACCCCTGCCATAGCTGGGACATTGTCTGGCACCATCGCTACTGCCAGAATCAGAATCACATTTAATATCACTGGTATATATCATGAAATTTGCAGTCTTGTGGCAGCAATACATAATAATAAAAATATAAATTACAATAAAAACATATTTTAAAAAAATAAATAAATAATTCAAAAATATGAGCAAAAGAAAACCAAAAAAAAGTTGATATTGAGTACAGAGGTGGCTAAGTTTGCAACTTTCTGCAGCTTTTTCTGATCCTGTGCAGTGGCCTCTCCATACCAGATAGGGATACAACCAGTTAGAATGCTCTCCACCATACATCTATAGAAATTTGCTCGGGTTTAGTGAGCTCAGAAGAATTATGGCACCTAATGGCAACTCCTCTGCTTGCATCTTTGGAAACAGCTCTAGTTCCATCTTTAATATCTCTATTTCTCCCTTCCAGGGTTCTTTTGAAGACCCTGACCTGGAGTTACAGGCTGACTATGGTTCTTTACAGGAGTGGGAGCCACTCTCAGGGTTTCATGATGGCTGTTATTCAGCGTGCCAAGGGCTCAGCCTAAGAGCTTCGCTCACCTTCGGAGGGCCAAGATCACACATCTCTGGAGATGGGTGGATCGAAGGTTGGTGTCCGTGCAGGAGATCGGTGTGTTGTGGGAGATGGAAGATCTACGGCTGTGTGTCCACAGACCTGAGATCTTTGGGCACAGAGCTCAGAAAAAGCGATGCAATGGACTTTTAACATCGTAAACCAGCGAGTTGTTTGTTATGTCTCCCCTCTTGCTGTAAAACAGAGACACATCTTTCTCCTTTATTAGGGAGAGAGAGAACCTGTGATATGTCAAATACCAGGTGAAAAATTAGTCTTTGGGAGTACTACAAGTCTGTGTCTTTGCTGTTGCTTTGCTCACCCTTGAGTGCTCGGTGGTGGGTGCCGATGCTTTTTTTGCTGGTGGGGGGAGAGGGGATCGTTGCTTTGCTGCTGCTTACACTCGGGAAGGAGGGGAGCTGGGGAGGACTTTGGGAAGACTTACGCGCAGGAGGGAGGGGAACTGGGGGAACTTTGGGGTTCGGACATTTAACTGTCATTCAACCTTTGGGGGCACTCCTCTGTTTTTGTGGATGGTTGTGAAGATAAAACATTTCAGGATGTATACTGTATATATTTCTCTGACATTAAATGCATCTTTGGAACTTTGAAACATACCGAATATCCTCATATTCTTAATGAATACAGCTGCTGACGTGCCTTCTTTGTAATTGTATCAATATGTTGCTCCCAGGGTAGAACTTCAGGGATGTTGACACCCAAGAACGAGAAACTGCTCACCCTTTCTACTTCTGATCTCTCAATAAAGACTAGTGTATGTCCCCTCAAATTCCCTTCCTGAAGTACACGATCAATTCCTTGGTTTTACTGACACTGAGTGCAAGGTTATTGTGGTGACACCACTCAATCAGCTGATCTACCTCGCTCCTATACACCTCCTTGTCACTATCTGAAATTCTGCCAACAATAGTTGTGTCATCAGCAAATTTACAGATGGCATTTGACCCGTGCCTGGCTACACAGTCATGAGTGTAGACAGAGTAGAGCAGGGGGTTAAGCACATCCCTGAGGTGTGCCAGTGTTGATTGTCAGTGAGGTGGAGATGTCATTTCCGATCTGCACAGATCATGGGCTTCTAGTTAGGAAGAAGTGCAAAGGGAGGTACAAATGCCCAGGTTTTGGAGCTTGTTGACTAGTACTGGAGGTATGATTGTGTTGAACACTGAGCTCTAATCATCAAACCATGGCCTGACATAGATATTGATATTGTCCAGATGATCCAAGGCCGAGTGGCAAGCCAATGAGGTTGCAATAGCAGTAGGCCAATTGTGGCGATAGGCAAATTGGAGCAGATTCAGGTCCTCACTTAGCAGAGTCGATTGTGGACATGACTAACCTCTCAAAGCACCTCATTGTAGTTAATGTGAGTGCCACTGGCTGATAGATATTGATGCAGCTTGCCCTCCTCATCTTCACACTGGTATGACTGGAGCCTTTTTGAAACTGGTGAGAACCTCCGACTGCAGCAGTAAGAGATTAAAAATGTCTTTAAACACTCCCAACAGTTGGTTGGCACAGGTTTTCAATGCACTACCAGATACACTGGCTGCCTCTTTCTTTTCTCTGTCCTGCAGGTACCTGCCTCCTACTACTGTACCTACTTCTGGCTGACTACCTCCTTGTCCCTCCTATCTATCACCTCCTCAGTTTCCCATGTCCTTAACACGTTCTTTGAGGAGCTGTAGCTCGGGGCACCTGGTGCAGATGTGGTTACCTGGGAGGCTGGGTGTCTCCCAGAATTCCCATATCTCACACAAAGAGCACAACACATCCCCGGGAGCCATTCTTAGTGCTCTAACTATGCACCATCAGATGAAGAATGAAGATGAAGAAACTTACCAGCAACTTGTCTTGCCCAAGCCCGTTGAGCCAAAGCCTCCCACACTCTAACACCAAACCACTTACACAATGGCTGCTCCAATTGTCCCTACCTTATCTTATTTGCCCTTTGCCAAATGAAAGCAGTCCTTGATTTGTAAGGGCATCCCAAAGAGGTGTGGCTCTGTAGGTTAGTTGTCTGTGGCAAATTGTCCTCAGCGTGTAGATGAGTGGGGGAGAGGATAAGAATAGGGCAAATACAGTATTGGTGTAGGGTTAGTTTCAATAGATATTTGATGGTCAGCACAGATTTGACAGGCAGAAGGGCCTGTTTCTGTGGCACATCTTTTGATGGCTTTAATGAGGATGATGGGGAAGCACAAAGGACATGGGCTTCAATGTTAGCCACCGTTCTGGATGCACTTGCCTCCGCACCCAGGTTTCCAAGCATTTAATCACTTAAGAGTTGTCATCTACAGTACATAAATCTCAGCACTATGAACTACAGTTCTCCAGTCGCCTCAAACATGATATTTAACTCTTATGTTGGCATACGGGTTCGATGTTCAGCTTGGTGTCCAGGTGTGAAACTAGGTGCTGATGTTGACAAACTGTTGTACACATGAAGCGTTAAGCTTTTCCTCTCACTCCACTGATAAAGCCTGACCTGCTCAGTGTTCCCTGCATTCTCAGTTTTTGTTTCAGGATATTAGCACTGGCATTTTGTTTCTGATTTTCAATTTCACTTGTACTAATCCATTCTGCACCCTGTGCCTACATTCAGCAGGCTAAGAATGAATCACCATTGGGTGTACTCTGCTCCAACAGGCCTCTGTGAGGTGTTGGCACAGGAGGATTTGTGACCCTTACAATGACCACAACCTCAATGGCAGGTAGATTACTTGAATCCACTGAATTGGAGTATCTCCACCACTCTTCTGTCCTCAGGCACATGCTTCCCTCTGACATTGACCATGGCCTCCTTGGGCCCCTGCTGATTTAGTAGTTTCATAGAGTCATGCAGCATGGTAAAAGGCCAGCCCAAACTGCCCATGCCAAGAAGCCTATTTACGTATGTTAGTCCCATTTACCGGTGTTTGGCTCATGTGCAAACCATGTACCTAAACTAATGCCTTTTAAAAGTTGTGATTATACCCACCTCCACTAATAGCTCTTTCTGTATGCTCACCACCTTCTGCATGAAAAACCTTGTACCTCAGGTCCCTGTTAAATTATTCCCCTTTCCTCATAAACCTTTGTCTTCTAGCTTTATAAATCCCAGCCTTGGAAATTAGACTGTGTCCTTTCATCTTATCTATGCCCCTCATAATTTTGTAATTCTGTGCAAGGACTCCTCTCAGCCACCATCACTCCAGGGAAAACAGGCCCAGCTATCCAATCCCTCCTTATAGCTCAAGCCTTCTACTACCAGCATGGTTCCTGCGAACGTTTTCTACATCCTCTCTAGCTTAATCACTTCTTTCCTATAGTGTGGTGACCAGAAAAGCATACAAAACTCTGAGTGGTCTGACCAACATATTGTACAAATGAAACATGATGTCCCAACTCCTGTAGTCAGTGTCTCGACCAATGAAGGCAAGCATGCCACATCTGCTTTTCCAAGGTTCTTTACACAGAGACCTACAGTATCTTCTCCCTCACAGCACCCCACACTCACCTACCAACACTACTGATACAGTAACGTATGAGGAGGGTTTGATGGCTCTAGGCCTGTACACACCGGAGTTCAGAAGAATGAGGAAAGGGGGAATTTGCTGAAACCTGTTAAATGTTAGGCATCTGTTAGTCTTGCGAGACCATGGATCTGCGCCTGGAAAGTCTTCACTCTCCAGGGCGCAGGCCTGGGCAAGGTTGTATGGAAGACTGGCAGTTGCCCATGCTGCAAGTCTCCCCTCTCCACGACACCAATGTTGTCCAAGGGAAGGGCATTAGGACCCATGCAGCTTGGCATCAGTGTCGTCGCAGAGCAATGTGTGATTAAGTGCCTTGCTCAAGGACACAACACGCTGCCTCAGCTGGGGCTTGAACTCACGACCTTCAGGTTGCTAGTCCAGTACCTTAACCACTTGACCACGTGCCCACTAACATCACTAACACATTGGACTAGCGACCTGAAGGTCGTGCGTTCGAGCCCCAGCCGAGGCAACGTGTGTTGTGTCCTTGAGCAAGGCACTTAATCACACATTGCTCTGCAACAACACTGGTGCCAAGCTGTATGGGTCCTAATGCCCTTCCCTTGGACAACATTGGTGATGTGGAGAGGGGAGACTTGCAGCATGGGCAACTGCTGGTCTTCCATACAACCTTGCCCAGGCCTGCGCCCTGGAGAGTGAAGACTTTCCAGGTGCAGATCCATGGTCTTGCAAGACTAACGGATGCCTTAAATTGAATGTTGAAAGGCTTAGGTAGAGAGGATGTGGAGAGGATGTTTCCAATAGTGCAGAGTCTAGGACCAGAAGGCACAGTCTCAAAATACAAAGATGATGATTTAGAACAGAGATGAGGAGAAATTTCTTTAGCCAGAATGTGGTGAATTTGTGGAATTCATTGCCAAAGATGGCTGTGGAGGCCAAGTCATTGGGTATATTTAAAGCAGAGGTTCTTGTTTAGCACAGGCATTGAAGGTTAAGGG
The DNA here is from genome assembly GCF_963921235.1 of Mobula hypostoma. Classification (NCBI taxonomy): domain Eukaryota; kingdom Metazoa; phylum Chordata; class Chondrichthyes; order Myliobatiformes; family Myliobatidae; genus Mobula; species Mobula hypostoma. Next base: position 7,149,509 of record NC_086110.1, read on the forward strand.
GAGAAGGCAAGAGAAAGGGGTTGAGAGTGATAATAATTCAGCCATAATTGAATAGTGGAGCAGACTCGATGGGCTGAATGGGCTATATCTGCTCGTGTGCTTTATGGTCTTTTGGTCTCTCTGCTCACACCACTCCACACTCATTCACCGCCACTAGTCAAACAGTAAGACAACACCGAACTCCGAGCAGTCTGTACCTCCAGACTGATTTATTTTCAGATGATATTCATGTAGAGAAAACTCACAGCTCTGCAATAAATCATATCGGGGGCCTTGTGTCAGTGTTAATGGTGTGTAAATTTGATTTCCTGCCATCTCAGCTGTTCGGGAATCGATAAGTGTGAGATTAATGCTCTGTTACACTTCCACTGGAACCTCATGTCAAGACAACTTTGTGTTTTGTTTTAAATCAAAGACATTCCTGTCAGGTTCACTATCATGGCTTGTATTGGAGGGGAACATTATTCACCCCTGCACCTATCTCCTGGGGAGCAGATACTCCTGTCAGCACTGAGTGGCATTTAATACATTTTAATTTTCCAGCGTCACGGTTTCTAGAAGGATAAGATGGAGAGACGATCGCAGCTTGTCGCCTCAGACCATCATCGGCATTGATGCAACCAGGCAGAGTAAGACTGATCTCACAGTTTGACAAGGTCTGGACTTTGCATCGAGATTTATACAGCGCCCTTCTTCAGAGATGTCTCACAGCACCTTCCAAGGTATTAGGTGCTTTCAAGTTAGTTAAAACACAGATAACACAACACAGTACAAGCCTTTCAGCTCACGGTGTTGTGCTAACCTTTTAACCAACTCTAACCCTTCCTCCGAGATAGCCCTCCATTTTACCGTCATCTACGCACTTATCTAATTGTCTCTGAAATGCTCCTAATGATCTGCCTCTATCCTCCAGTCCTGACTGCTTGCTCTATGTCTCTTTGACATCACCCCTATACTTTCCTCCAATCACCTTAAAATTATGCCCTTTTGTATTAGTCATTTCCACCCTGGGAAAAACCTCTGGTTATCCATTCTATCTGTGCCTTGTATCATCTCATACACGTTTATCAAGTCACCTCTCATCCTCCTTCGCTCCAAGCAGAAAAGCCTAGTTCGCTCAGCCTTTCCTCATAAGACATACTCTCTAACCCAGCCAGCATCCTGGTAAATCTCTGCACCATTTCTAGAGCTTCTACGTCCTTCCTATAATGAGGTGACCAGGGTTATAACCAGAGTTGTGCTTTCCTTCATTCCATTTGAGAGGGAAGGTAGGACATTGGTTGACATCTGATCTGAAAGGCATTGAACTTGTAACCATACTCTCTGGAATATCCTCCATCTTGCTGAAGCTTTTACCTCTCCTCCAAAAAGTGCTGACTCCCGGATTTAATGCTTTGCACAATACTGGCAGGTTTAAATATCTATGTGTGCTCGACTTTATGAAATTCTAATTTTTCACTGCTTTCTCTTCCTTAGTATCTTGCTAAGGTCCAGTTTCACTGGCACTTTCTCATTCCTTGCCTAAATCTCTATTTCTCAAGAACAATTGTTCAAGAACCGCTCTGAAACTGAGTGTGTAATCCAGATCTAGCTCCAAAAGAGCTGTGCATCATCTTTAGTTTGTATAATAAATACACAAAGGCGACCTCTTCAGACCCCAAAACATAGAACATTACAGCATAGTACAGGCCCTTCATTGCACGATGTGTACCAACCTTTTAACCTATTCAAAGGTCAATCTAACCCTTCCTTCCTACATAGCCCCCCATGTCTCTATCATCCAAGTGCCCATCCAAGCGCTTCTTAGATGTCCCCAGTGTATCTTCCTCTACCACCACCTCTGGCAGGGCGTTCCACCCATTCACCACGCTCCGTATTAAAACAGGACTTCCGACATTCCCCTCTATACTTTCCTCCGATCACATTAAAATTATGACTCCTATAATTATCCATTTCTGCCCTGGGAAAAGACTTTTCCTGTCCATTAAACGTATGTTTCTTATCATCTTGTACACCTCTATCAAGTTTACTCTCATTCTCCTTCACACCAAAGAGAAAAACCCTATTTTGCTCAACCTGTCCTCATAAGACATGCTCTCTAGTCCTGGCAGCACCATGGTAAATCCCCTCTGCACCTTCTCTAAAGCTTCCACATCCTCCCTTAATGAGGTGACCTGAAATGAACACAATACCCCAAGTGTGGTCTAACCAGGGTTGTATAGAGCGGCAAAATTACCTGGGGAGGTGAACCCTAATATCCCTCTGTTTCTCCACACTGCAAGAAATCCTGACATTAATCCTGCAGTCTTCCTACAAATTTGAACTGCCAAAGTGAATCACTTCATACTACTCCAGGTTGAACTTTATAGAGTCATAAAATAGGGAAAAAGATCCTCCAATCCATTAGGTACTGACCAGTAAGAACCCGTGTATACTAATTCCATTATGGTCTCATCATGGTCCCATTGAAAGGCCTCAATAGAGTGGATGTGGAGAGGATGTTTGCCGTGGTGGGAGACTCTAAGACCATAGAATACAACCTCAGGATAGAGGGGTGTCCTTTTAGAATAGAGAAGAGGGGGAATTCTTTTTGCCAGAGGCTGGTGAATCTGTGGAATTCATTGCCACAGACGGCTGTGGAGGCCAAGACTTTGGGTATATTTAAAGCAGAGGTTGATAGTTTCTAGATTATTCAGGGCATGAAAGAATACGGGAAGAAGGCCGGAGACTGGAGCAGAGAGAGAAATGGATCAGCCATGATGAAATGGTGGAGCAAACTCGATGGGCCAAATGGCCTAAATCTGTTTCTATATCTTATGGTCTTACAGTCTTAACTCCCCCAGATTCTGCCACTCACCTAACAGTCGGGGCAACTTTACAGTGGCCAATTAACCTATCAAACAGTGCACCATTTAAATGTAGAACATAGAAGAGGAAAGCACAGGAACAGGCCATTTGGCCCACATTGTTGTGCTGAACCAGTTAAAAAGCAAATCAAAAACACCCAAGCACAAATCCCTCCTACCTACACAATATCGATATCTCTCTATCTTTCTTACATCTCTGTGCCTATCCAAATGTCTCAAAGCCTCAAATGTATTTGCCTCTACCACCACACCAGGCAGCACATCCACAACTCTCTGAGTGAAAATACTTACCCCTCACATTCCACTTGAACCTACCCCTCTCACCTTCAATGCATGCCCTCTGGTATTAGACATTTCTACCCTGGGAAACAGATACTCTCTGTCTACTCTATCTGTGCCTCATAATCTTATAAACCTCCATCAGATTTCCCCTCAGCCTCTGGCGCGCCAGAGAAAACAACCTAAGTTTATCTAGCCTTTTGTGAAAGAGGACATACGGTCTAAACCAGGCAGCATCCTGGTAAACCTCCTCTGCACCCTTTCCAAAGCCTCGACATCATTCCTATAATGGAGCAACTCGAACTGTATGCAATACCACAGATGTGTGGCATAAACAGAGTTTTATAAAGTTGTAACAGAACCTCTTGACTCTTGAACTCAATGCCTCGACTGATAAAAGCAAGCATTCCATTAGCCTTCCTAACCACCTTATCGAGCTGTGTAGTCACTTTCCAGGGATGTGAAGTTGGACCCCAGGATCTCTCTGCTCAGCAACACTGTGAAGGAGCCTGCCCTTGACAGTGCACTGTCTCCTTGCATTTGCCCTACTGAAGTGCAACGCCTCACATTTATCTGGGTTAAGTTCCATCTGCCATTTCTCTAATGAGAGAAAATCCAAGCAACACACACAAAATACTGGTGGAACTCAGCAGGGCAGGCAGGATCAATGGAAAAAAGTACAGTCGACATTTCAAGCCAAAACCTCTTCTCTGCATCTGATCTACATCGCGCTGTATTCTTTGCCAGTCCTCTACATGATCCACAACTCTGCCAATCTTGGCATTATCTGCAAGCTTACCAACTACATTCACATCCAGGTCAACAACAGAGGTCCCAGCTCAGATCCCTGTGGAACACCACGAATTACAGTCCTCCCTTTGACCACTGCCCCAAAATTATTTTAAATTAATCTCAAAGTATTCCATTGAATTCTCAGGAGAAAGTTTTAAACAGAGTGTCTGTTTTGAGAGTCTGGTGTCAAGGATGTGACATGGATTTGCAAAAAGAAACTAAAAGTTTAATTTCAGGTGGAACCTGGATCAGTCATCCAGGGGCAAACTCTACATACTGAGCCCAGGAGGTCTTTTTTAGGGCGATGAGGCAGCAGTTTTACTAGCTGTACCACTGAGTCACTATCATGTATCTGTGGGCCTTTCCTTGTTTCCCAAGAAGTGAAAATATTTTCTGGGTAGGCCACATTTGAAATATTGCGTGCAGTTCTGGTCGTCACATCGTCGGATGTGGAGGTTTGGAGAAGGTGCAGAGGTGGTTCAGAAGGTTTTTATCTAGGCATCCATCAGAATCATGAGACCATGGATTTGCGCCTTGGAAGGTTTTCAGGGCGCAGGCCTGGGCAAGGTTGTATGGAAGACCGGCAGTTGCCTATGCAGCAAGACTCCCCTCTCCATGCCACCGATGTTGTCCAAGGGAAGGGCACTAGGGCTGATACAGCTTGGCACTGGTGTCGTCGCAGACCAATGTGTGGTTAAGTGCCTTGCTCAAGGACACAACACGCTGCCTCAGTAGAGGCTTAAACTAGCAACCTTCAGATCACTAGACCGACACCTTAACCACTTGGCCACGCGCCAACAGAAGGTTGCTGTCTGTATTAGAGAGTATTAGCCCCAAGCAGAGGTTGGACACAATTGGATTGTTTTTTTTGAAGCCCTGGAGGCTGAGGAGAGGCCAGATAGAAGTTTATGGAATTATGAGAGGCGTAGATAGGGTAGGCAGCTAGAACCTTTGCCTACTGGGTCAAAATATCAAATGGCACAGGGGGAACACACAAAATTCTGGCAGAACTCAGCAGCTCAAGCAACATCCATGCAGGGGAATAATCAGTCAATGTTTTGGGCTGAGACTCTTCACACCCTGAACAGCAACTATTTACTCCTCTCCATAAATGCTTCCTGACTCACTGAGTTCCTCCAGCATTTTGTGTTGCTCTGGATTTCCAGCATCTGCAGATTCTCTCATGTTTATAAAATATTCAGTGGGCAAGGGTTTCAAATGAGAGAACGGAAGTTTCAAAGAGCCACAATGTTAAAATGACTTCTTGTGAGCTTTGGCGGAGAAAATATTTCTCCTACATCACCCTCCTTGGTCTGTTCACACTTTGTGTTAAGGCCAGCACAATGGTGTGGCTGGTAGAGACACTCTGTCTCAGTACCAGAAATGCAGGTTCGATCCTGACCTCTGGTGCTCTGTGCAGAGTTTTCATGTCCTTCCTTTGACAGCCTGGGTTTCCTCTGGGTGCTCCAGTCTCCTCCCACAATGTGTGGCTTAGTAGATGAGCTCTAAATTTCCCAAACACCAGGAAATCTGCAGCTGCTAGAATTTCAAGCAACACACATAACAGTTGCTGGTTCTCACACTGGGCAGATGGGTGATAAGATGTGGGTGAGCTGCTGAGAGTGTGACTATCAGTAGAAACGGAGGCTCAATGGGCAAGTACAGACTCCGTGGGCAGAAGGGCCTGTTATTGTGCTGTATGGCTCAATGAAAAACAAAACCAAAGTATGTCGGGTGCTGACCACAAACCTCATCCCTCTCCCTTACAAGCATCTGCATTTGTCTCTCCCTGTGGTATATTTGGTCTTGAGCTGATTATTGGTGCCTCTCTCTGCACCATCCTTACACCAGCAGTTTCATCAGACAGTGATGATCTGGCACTGTCTGTCATGGTCCAGTCCGTGAAGTCCACATTCTGGTTCACGGTCCGGTCCGTGGACTCAGGGCTCTGGGTCTTCCAGCTGTCCCTTGTTTGAATTAATCATAGGCACCTGATTCCCATCTTTGGGCTTGCAATATAAGTAGCCTTGGGATTGAGTGTGGGCTGCTGGTTTGTTCTGTCAGTCCCCCTTGGAGCAACCTGTTGATGAAACTATTTGTGATCTCTAGGCCTGGTTGGACGACCACTGCTTCATGAAGCCTTGTTGTCACTTGTAGGAGTAGTCTTTGAGGCATGAATTTGGCTGTTTCCTGGGCCAGCTGAGTGGCTGCCAGCCACTCTGAGCTAGGTAGAGATCTGGCTGTTTCTGTAGCCAGTGGAGGTTGCTGTCTGAACTGATACTTGGAGCAACCCTGGAGTGGACATGGAACTGTCTGTTCTTTGGTGTTTGTCTCTTCTTGTCCTTGCCTCCATGGGGTAAGTCAGGCTGTCTTGCTGTTGCCCTGTGGGGGGAGGGGGGCATGTCATGTCTTGCCTTTGCCACTGTTGGGCAAATCTGGCCATCCTACCGTACCCAACAGATGGACCTGTCCCACCTTGGTGTGGAGAAGTTGAGTCCCGGCTTGTCTTAGGATAAGTCCTGTCTCTATGTCTAATGTTCTGTCCTGTCTCATGTTAGTGTCATGTTAAGATGAGTCCCGGCTTGTCAAAGGATATGTCCTGGCTCTAAGTTGATGTTTAGTTCCCAGTCTGTCTCTGAGCTCCAAGAACCCGAGCCTCGACGATCCCGCAGACAAGCTCCAAGAACCCGAGTCTCGAGGATCCCGCAGCGAAGCTCCAAGACGCCGAGCCTCGAGGATCCCGCAGCCAAGCTCCAAGGCGCTGAGCCTCGAGGATCCCGCAGCCAAGCTCCAAGGCGCTGAGCCTCGAGGATCCCGCAGCCAAGCTCCAAGACGCTGAGCCTCGAGGATCCAGCAGCCAAGCTCCAAGCCGCCGAGCCTCGAGGATCCCGCAGCCAAGCTCCAAGCCGCCGAGCCTCGAGGATCCCGCAGCCAAGCTCCAAGCCGCCGAGCCTCGAGGATCCCGCAGCCAAGCTCCAAGCCGCCGAGCCTCGAGGATCCCGCAGCCAAGCTCAAGACCCAAGACGCCAAGCCCCAAGCCATGTCATGTCCTTGCCTGGCTCTGGGGTCTGAGCCTGAGGCAAGACCCAGGTTCTGGGTCCTTGTCCAGTCTCGGGCTCGGAGTCCGAGCCTTGTCTTGCCTCCAAGCTCAGGCCTCTAGACCCCAGCCATATCCTGTCCTGAAGCCATGTCATGTCCTTGCCTGGTTCTGGGGTCCGAGGCAAGGACCAGGTTCTGGGTCCTTGTCCAGTCTCAGGCTTGGAGTTCAAGCCTTGTCTCCTAGTCCATGGTTCCTTGTCCTGGTCCCGCTTTCCCTTGCCCAAGTCTGCGTTCTTGTCCATGTTCCTCGCCTGAATCCTGTCACGTCCCTACTCTAGTCAAGTCCTGTTCCTTGTTCTTCAGTGTCTGTGTCTTGCATTTGGGTCCATTCCCAGCACCCCTTGTAACACTGTCAGGATTTGTTACTACCAGATGATGTCCAGACAATCCGTTGTCATCCTATTAGTGATCCAACACACTTCTAGTTCACTTTTTTAAAGAGGTTGCACAATAGAATTATAAATGCTCTAGGTGGACCTTGTAAGTTTCAAGAGGGCATGGAAAACAGAACAGGGTACCTTTTGCGGTAGTATTGTAGGAACTGGGGCTATCATGTCTGGAAAGGACCACATTGCAGGAAAATCCCTCCATCACTGAACATGTCTACAAGGAGCACTGTGGATGCCAGTAGCTAGATATTGAACCAGTGGGATTTCTGAACAGTGGATAGCAGATCATTGGAAATTTCAAAGTTCAAAAGTTCAAAGTAAATTCATTCTCAAGGTACATATATATCACTATGTAGTACCCTGAAATTCATTTTCTTGCAGGCATTTGTAATAAATAAAACAACACACTATAGTACTAATGAGAAGTTACACACCAAGGAGACCAATAAACAACCAATGTGCAAAAGACTACAAACAGTAAATACAAAAAGAAAAAATACAAACAATAAAAAGATAAATAAATATTGAGAACATGAGTTGTAGAATCATTGAATGTGAGTTTATAAATTGTGGAATCAGTTCAGTGTTGAGGTGAGTGAAGTTATCCACAATTGTTGAGGAGCCTGATGGTTGAGGGGTAACAGTTGTTCCTGAACCTGGTGGTGTGGGACCTAAGGCATTCCTGGTGGCAGCAGTGAGAAGACAGCATGGTCTGGATGGCATGGGTCCTTGATGTAGGATGCAGCTATCCTGCAACAGTGCTCCTTGTAGATGTGCTCAGTGATGGAGAAGGCTGTTCCAGCGATGGACTGGGCTGTCTCCATTACTTTTTGTAGGCTTTTTCTGTCCCTATCAGGCCATGATGCACCCAGTCAGGATACTTTCCACTGTGCATCTAGAGAAGTTTGTCAAAGTTTTAAATGACATGCTGAATCTACGCAAACTTCTAAGAAAGTAGTAGTGCTGCCGTGCCATTGTTGTAATGGCACTTACTCTGAAATGATAACGCTGAGACAGGTAAAGTTACTGAGCCTCTCCACCTCACACTCCTCGACCTTTCATGCACTTCCTTTTGAGATGTTCACAGGTTTGCTCATGTGTTTATGTTCACTGATCGTGTGTCAACAGTATGTGCCCACTTGCTGCAATCACGAAGGAGGCAAGCCAGTCACTCTGTTGGGAGTTTGAGGAGGTTCAGAACGGTGGAGGGTACTCTGGTTGCATCACTGCCTTGTATGGAGGCTCCGACGCACAAGATTGCAAGAGACAGCAGAGGGCTGTAATCTCAGCCAGCTCCATCACAGGCACAAACCACCCCACCATTATCGAAAGGCGGTGGCTCAAGAAGGACCCTCACCATCCGAGACATGCTCCCGTTTCTCACTCTATATTTTCATTGCTGTCCTCCAGGAGAAGGCAAATGAGTCTGAAGACCCACACTCAACATTTAAGGAACAGTTTTTGCTCTCTGCATTAAATTCCTGAATGGACCATCATCTCATGAACATGACCTGACTATTCTTTCTGTTTGCAATATTTACATATTTTTATAATCTAGAATAATTTTATATTTGTATTTGTACTGCTGCTAGGAAGCAACATATTTCATTCACATCATGTGCCAGGGATAGTAAACCAGATTCTGATTCTGATTCTGCTTTGTTCTTCGTGTTCAGTGAGACTTAATTCCCCAGGATTTTACTGTCTGTATCCAAAATGTTCGCCCCTGTTGTTCTGCGCCTCTGTTTATTGGTATATTTTATTCAGTAAGTTATAGCTGGGGAGCTCATAGTCAAGTGAGGTCTGCTCCATCAACAACAAAACCACCTAGATATTTCCTTCCCAGGTGAAACATTTGAGAAGTACACAAACAGAATGCCAAGGGTTTTACTTTTCTGTCAAATAAGATGAAAACAGAGAAAAAAGAAATATCAACAACCAATGGTTTGTGCAGTGCAATGGGCTGCAGTCAAAATGTGTTACTTAGCAACCCCATTAGCCAGTCAGTATGAGTTCCAGTTCAGTGGTTAGTCAGTTACTAAAATATTACACCTTACAGCAAAACAAAGATTAGAAATTCATGAATGCTGGCTGCTGTGGGGTGTCATTCCTCTGTACAATCATAGGATGCTAACTGCTACCTTTGATGGTATATTGTCCATCAATATCTAAGGCCAGGCAGAGAGAGAATGTCAGTATCAAAGCAACATTTTCCCTGTTAACTTCACACCCTCCTTTGGTCCAAAGAGAAATGTCCTAACACACTCAAGCTATCCTCACAAGACATGCTGTCTAATCTAGGTAGCATACTGGTAAATTGCTTTTATATCCTCTCTAAGCTTCCACATCTTTTCTGTCATGAGGAGACCAGAATTGAACACAATATTCCAAGTGTAGTTTAACCAGGGTGTAGACGGAGTAGAGTCGTTAGCTAAGCACGCATCCTTGAGGTGCGACAGTGTTGACTGTCAGAGAGGAACAGATGTTATGTCTGATCTGCACAATCTGTGGTCTTCAATGGGGAAGTCAAAGATCCAATTGCAGAGCGAGGCACAAAGGTCCAGGTTTTGGAGCTTTTTGATTAGAACTCAGGATATGATTGTGTTGAACACTTGAGCTGCCGTCAATAAATTGCAGCCTAATATAGGTACTATTATTGTCCAGGCGATAGTAGAGAGCCAGAGAGATCGCATCCATTGTAGAGCTATTGCAGCAGGTCCAGTCCTTGCTTAGGCAGGAGTTGTTTCTAGGCAAGACCAGCCTCACAGAACACTTCATCACAGTAGACATGAGTGCCATTAAACGACAGTCATTGAAACAATTTGCCCTGCTCTTCTCAGGCACTGATATGATTGTCACCCTTTTGAAACTGTTGGAAACCTCCAACTGCGGTAGTGAGAGATTGAAGATGTCCTTGAACACTCCCAAAAATTGGTTGGCACAGGTTTTAGAGCCCTACCAGGGCCTGAAGCCTTGCCAGGGTTCACCCTCTTGAAACATGTTCTGATGTCGGTCTCTGAGACAGAGGTCACAGGGTCACCAGATGCTGCAGGGATTTGCACAGGTGTAGTTTTATTCTCCTCGTCAAAGCATGCATGAAAGGCATTGAGCTCATCTGGGAGCTAAGCCTCACTACTATTCATGATAACAACAGGAATTCTGCAGATGCTGGAAATTCAAGCAACATACATCAAAGTTGCTGGTGAACGCAGCAGGCCAAGCAGCATCTATAGGAAGAGGCGCAGTCGACGTTTCAGGCCGAGACCCTTCGTCAGGACTAACTGAAGGAAGAGTGAGTAAGGGATTTGAAAGCTGGAGGGGGAGGGGGAGATGCAAAATGATAGGAGAAGACAGGAGGGGGAGGGATGGAGCCGAGAGCTGGACAGGTGATAGGCAGAAGGGGATACGAGAGGATCATGGGACAGGAGGTCCGGGAAGAAAGACAGGGGGGGGGGGGTGACCCAGAGGATGGGCAAGAGGTATATTCAGAGGGACAGAGGGAGAAAAAGGAGAGTGAGAGAAAGAATGTGTGCATTAAAAAGAGTAACAGATGGGGTACGAGGGGGAGGTGGGGCCTAGCGGAAGTTAGAGAAGTCAATGTTCATGCCATCAGGTTGGAGGCTACCCATACGGAATATAAGGTGTTGTTCCTCCAACCTGAGTGTGGCCGCTTTGCTGAACATCTACGCTCTGTCCGCCAGAGAAAGCAGGATCTCCCAGTGGCCACACATTTTAATTCCACATCCCATTCCCATTCTGACATGTCTATCCACGGCCTCCTCTACTGTAAAGATGAAGCCACACTCAGGTTGGAGGAACAACACCTTATATTCCGTATGGGTAGCCTCCAACCTGATGGCATGAACATTGACTTCTCTAACTTCCGCTAGGCCCCACCTCCCCCTCGTACCCCATCTGTTACTCTTTATAATGCACACATTCTTTCTCTCACTCTCCTTTTTCTCCCTCTGTCCCTCTGAATATACCTCTTGCCCATCCTCTGGGTCACCCCCCCCCCCGTCTTTCTTCCCGGACCTCCTGTCCCATGATCCTCTCGTATCCCCTTCTGCCTATCACCTGTCCAGCTCTTGGCTCCATCCCTCCCCCTCCTGTCTTCTCCTATCATTTTGCATCTCCCCCTCCCCGTCCAGCTTTCAAATCCCTTACTCACTCTTCCTTCAGTTAGTCCTGACGAAGGGTCTCGGCCTGAAACGTCGACTGCGCCTCTTCCTATAGATGCTGCTTGGCCTGCTGCGTTCACCAGCAACTTTGATGTATGTTGCTACTATTCATGATGTTAGGTTTGCTTTGTAAGAAGTAATTGCCTGCAACCCCCCCACCCCCGCAGAGCTAATGAGCATCTGATTCTGTCTCAGATGCTCAGTTGGAATTGGGTTTATTTTGCCCATTAAATAGCCTTCCATAGATTGTACCTGGATTTATTGCATAGTTCTGGATTACTGGTCTTGAATGCCACAAATCTAGCCCTCAGCAGATGACAAATCTCCTGGTTCATCTATGGCTTTTGGTCTGGGTATGCCCGGTATATTCTCGAAGGGAAACACTCATCCACACAGGTCTTGGTCAAGTTCCTGAGTGTCAACGTCTCTGAGGATCTATCCTGGGCAAATACAAAGAAGGAATGACAGTGGCTATACCGTATTTCATTAGGAGTTTGAAGAAAATTGGTATGTCACCAAGGCACTTGCAAGTTTCTACAAACCTGCCATGGAGAGCATTCGACCTGGTTGTGTCACTGTCTGGTTTGGAGGGGCCACTGCACAGGATCGGAGAAGCTGCAGTAAGTTGTAAACTCAGCCAGCTCCACTAGGGACACCAGCCTCCCAGCATCGAGGACATCTTTAAAAGGTGATACCTCAAAAGGGCAGCATCCATCATTAAGGATCTCCATCATCCAGGGCACACCCTCTTCTCATTGCTATCATCAATGAGGAAGTACAGAAGCCTGAAGACACACGTTCAATGTTTCTCAAACAGCATCTTTCCTCTGCCATCAGATTTCTGAATGGATATTGAACACTACTACATATTTTTTCCTCTGTTTTTGCACCACATATTTAATTTAATTTATATATACCTATAGAAATTTACAGTTTTTATTATATATATTGCAATCTACTGCTGCCACAAAACAACAAATTTCACGACATATCCCAGTGCTATTAAACCTAATTTTGATTCTGATTCTTGACCAGGGTTTTATAAGCTGCACATAACCTCACAGCTCATGAACTTAATCCCCCAACTAATGAAGGCCATAGGTCTTCTTAACAACCCTAACAATTTGTGTGGCAACTTTGGGGAATCTATAGATGTGGACATTACGATCCCTATATCTTGCGATTAACCCTGTATTTTACTTTCAGATTCAATCTTCCAAAGTGAATAACGGCACTTTTCCACGTTGTATTCCATCTGCCACTTCTCAGCCCAGCTCTGTATCCCATCAATGTCCTGTAACCTGTGACAGCCTTCTGCATCATCCACAATACCACCACCATTCGTGTTGTCTGCAACCTTACGAACCCACCCTTCCACTTTCATCCAAGTCAGTTATAAAATTCACAAAGAGCAGGAAAATAAACAGAGGACGGCGATTTAAAGTGAAAACAGGAAGGGGAGGGGGGAGGGGGGATAATAATCCAGTCACAAACAATGGGATAGTAATTGACCGTAAAAGGACACAGGCTGGCAGAATGGACAGAGGGATACAAGGCAGGTGGAATTTAACACGGGAAGTGTGACATGGTGCGTGGTGGGTAAAAGAACACAAAAGAGACAATACAAGTCAAGTATCACAATTCTAAACCTCAGAGGGGTCTGGAGGAAACCAAGTGTGCAAGCGGACAAATCTTTGAAAGGGTCAGCACACCCTGGGGAGGGAATGGTTCAAAGGGTAGATAGTTCCCAATGCATAGATTGCAATCATGTCCAAACCCTGATTAGGTTATAACTGGAGCACTGTATACAACATATAAACGGGTAACACACCCAAGATGCTGATAGAACGCAGCAGGCCAGGCAGCATCTATTGGAAGAGGTACAGTCGACGTTTCGGGCCGAGACCCTTCGTCAGGACTAACTGAAAGAAGAGATAGTAAGAGATTTGAAAGTGGGAGGGGGAGGGGGAGATCTGAAATGATAGGAGAAGACAGGAGGGGGAGGGATGGAGCTAAGAGCTGGAAAGTTGATTGGCAAAAAGGATACGAGGCTGGAGAAGGGAGAGGATCGTGGGATGGGAAGCCTAGGGAGAAAGAAAGGGGAAGGGGAACCCAGAGGAAGATGGAGAGCAGGCAAGGAGTTATAGTGAGAGGGACAGAGGGAGAAAAAAGAGAGAGAGAAAAGGGGGGGAGGATAAATAAATAAGGGAAGGGGTAAGAAGGGGAGGAGGGGCATTAATGGAAATTAGAGAAGTCAATGTTCATGCCATCAGGTTGGAAACTACCCAGACGGAATATAAGGTGTTGTTCCTCCAACCTGAGTGTGGCTTCATCTTGACAGTAGAGGAGGCCTGTGGTGAGGGATTTCAGCTTCAAGGTTAGACTGGAGAGACTGTGGCACTCCACAACCATCTATGGTAATGAATTCCACAGATTCACTGCCTGAAAAGGGAATCGAAGGGGAAGAATGGAGAAGGAAGCAAGCAAAGAAGTTGCAAGATGTGGTGGATGAGAGAGACAAATGAACGATGTAGACAGAGTGAGAACAGGGATGGGAGGCAAATAAGTGTGGCAGAGGAAACATACACTAATGGTCACTTTATTAGGAACATCCTGTATCTAATAAATTGGCCACTGAGTGTACGTTCATGGCCTCCTGCTGCTGAAACCCATCAAGGTTTAACATGTTGGACATTCAGAGATGCTCTTCTGCACACCACTACAGTAACGCGTGATTATTTGAGTTACTGTCAGCTTGAACCAGTCTGGCCATTCTCACCTGACCTCTCTTATTCACAAGGCATTTTCACCCACAAAACTGCTGCTCACTAAATTTTTTTTTTGTTTTTTGCACCATTCTCTATAAACTCTAGAGACTGTTCTGTGTGAAAATCCCAGATCAGCAGTCTCTGTGATACTCAAAGCACCCTGTCTGGCACCAACAGTCAAAGCCACTTAGATCATATTTCTTACCCATTCCAATGTTTGAACTGAACCTCTCGACCATGTCTGCATGCTTTTGTGCATTGAGTTGTTGCCACATGATTGGCTGATTAGATATTTGCATTAACGAACAGGTGTACGGGTGTACCTAATAAAGTGGCCACTAAGTGAAGGAATGCAATTCAACAGAGCGAAAAGCAGATTCATTCAAAAGTAATGAATACCTAGGATGCGGATAGACAAGCAAGCCAAAAATTAAAGGATTTAAGTTGTGACCTCCTGGCATTTGGTATTATATTTCCATACCGCATGCACAGATGTGGGACTGATTGACACCATGCATGAATGCACCTGTAATTCAACTCCAGATCATGAGTGTATCTATGTGCAATTCACCCAAAGGCAGCTTAGCATCTATAAGTAACTGTCGCAAGAGATAGCGAGAGAGAGAAAAATGATCATGTAGCTTAGGGCTTAAGCATGCAGAGCAGAAAGCGGCTGAATACAACTGCAATTTTCCATTGATAGAAGCGTATTATCTGGTGTTGTTTTGAAAATGTAATTTCCTTTCCTTCCCCTGGCCAGCCAAACAGCAAAGCTCCAAGTATGCAATGCATTATTGAGACAACCTGCCAATAAACTTCTGTCAGAACTGCTCTGTCACTGAGTCTGTAATTTCCGGAATCTTCCATAACATTGTCAGGGTTACTAAAGGATTTCTACTAGATGGAGGGAAGCCTGGGTAACTTACCTTTCACAATTATTGATTTGTTCAGGTGCTTTTAATGAATATGCCTCTGCTATTTATCTTCACTGGAGGTCAGCCCAGTGGCTCAGACCATTTCAGAGTGCAGTTCATGGTGAGCATGACCAAGTATGAGTTAGTTCATCAGAGCATGAGCATTATATCTACTGGACCTGTCATCTAAGGCACTTAAAAAACAGAATTATGCTAATTGGCACTTGTATTGACAATGAATTCCACAGACCCATCACACTCTGGCTAAAGGTCATTAGACGAGGTCAGTCTCACTGGCTGTGCTCTGCCTGGCCATTACTAAGAGTCTTCTGACTGAAGCAGAGACCAACAACATTTAAGAACAGGACAGAGAGGTGAGGTGGAAGAAGAGTTTTGTCAGTGTTGTTGGGCTGAACATTGTGGGCATGCTTTGTTAGTGCCAGAATATGTGGCAACACTTGCCAGCTACATCCTTAGGTTGTGTTGGTTGACACAGTTCACTGTATGTTTTGACGTAAGTGATCAATAAATGAATCTGAATCTGAATCTGCGTCTGAATCTCATCAGTGACTAGCTTCTGCAGCCTCCTGGGGAACAGGAGTCCAAATTGCTGCATCACTTTTGTGCTGATGATAGAGGGAAGGGATGGAGAGCTGGTTGGTTGGGTGGACTCAGCCTGGACTATCACGGGCACGTCCCTCCCCACCACTGGCAGGAGGCACTGCCTCAAGAAGGCAGCGTCCATCATCAAAGACCCCACTATAAGGACCACTCCATCTTCTTGCAGCTAGCATCAAGCAGGACGTACAGCAACCTGAAGTCCCACACTAGTAGATTCAAGAACAGATACTTGCCTTCAACCACTTGGTTCTTGAACCAACATGCATAACCCTAGTCACTACCACATTATAGCTATGTCTGACTACATTGACCCCTCTTTACAAAAATGCATTTTGCTTTTTATTTGTTTGAAATTATGTATAATTTATGTTTTTCTTGTAAAAGCTGCTTATTTGATGTTGCTGCAATTAAGTTTTTCATTACACTTGTGTATACATGCGCTTGTGCATTTAACAATAAACTTGACTTCATACAAGAACCTAAATTATTGGGAGGCCCTGTACATCTTCACCTATCACCCTTCCCCATCATCTGGTCTCACCTGCCAACTTTTAATTCCTCCTCTTCCTGCACCTTTTTCTTCTGACTTCTGCCCACTTCCTTTCCAGTCCTGATGAAGGGTCTCAGCCTGAAATGTCGACTGTTTATTCCTCTCCATAGATGTTGCCTGGCCTGCTGAGTTCCTCCAGCATTTTGTGTGCATTGCTCAAGACCTTCGAGCATCTTCGGAATCTCTTGTGTCTTTATTTTTCTTTTGTTCAAATTAAGTTCTTTCCTGAATAAATAGTGTATAATTTATGTTAAATCCATGACTTTCTTGTGAATGCTGCTTGAGTGATATTAGATGCCTGTGATGCTGCTGCAAATGAGATTTTCATTGCTGCTGGTGCATACGTGTACTTGTACTTGACCATAAACTCAACTTTGATTTCACAGAATATGGAAGATACAGTCAGTGGCCAATTTATTATGTGCCTCTGGTCTGGCACCAACAAACGTTCTACAGTCAAAACCACTTAGATCACATTTCTTCCCCATTCTGGTGTTTGGTCTGAACAACAACTGAACCTTTTGCCCATGTCTGTGTGCTTTTATGTGGAATCAGGTGAGATGCTGCCGTATGATTGTCAGATTAGATATTTGCATTAATGAGAGGTGCACAGGTGTAACTTAAATAATGTGGCCACTGAATGTCAAACAATCCTGCACCATAGACTTTTCACTTATGCCGACCTTATTACCTAATCTAACCCTTCCCTTCTATACAGCCCTCCATTTTTCTGCCATCCATGTGCCTATCTAAAAGTTTCTTAAATTTCCTTAATGTATCTGCCTCTACCATCACCAGTGGCAGGTCATTCCATGCAGCCACCACTCTCTGTGTAATAAAAACTTATCTTTGATATTTCTCCCCAGTATTTTCCTCCAATTGCATTAAAATTTAGCTGCATTCCAACATGAGCCTGAACTATTGAGAGGGCAGCACTCTTCCCAGAAGTGACTCCAAAACTCAGCATCCATCCAACCTCATAAGCACAACAGGTGCAAGTTGCAGCTCAGACCCCTGCAGTCTCATTCCCAACTGCTATGGGTCAAATGCCGCTCAAAGTTCAGGATTGGGGATTCAGTTTAATTTATCATGTGTACATCAAAACATACAGTGAAATGCAAAGATGAGAAAGTCTGCAGATGCTGGAAATTCAAGCAACACACTCAAAATGCTGGAGGAACACAGCAGGCCAGGCAGCATTTACGGAAAGCAGTACAGTCGACGTTTCAGGCAAGACTCCTCATCAGCGCCGTTTACGTTAACAACCAACACAACCTATGGATGTGCTTGGGCAGTGTGTAGGTGTGTCACATATTACAGCACCAACATAGCATACCCACAGTGCCTGGCAGAACAAAACAGAACATACCAAGTGACAAAGCAACCTCAGCAAAACAAGCCATGCACATACAGAGTCCTGCAACCCCGAGACAGAAGGTCTTCAACTTCCAGCCTCCAGCAGATTCAGACTTACGGACATTGGACCTTCAACTTTCTCAGTGGACTTGCAGAGATTAGCAGATTCAGGACTCCAGCCACTGGACATCAACTTCCGGACTTCTGATCAACCCCAGGACTTGCTGATGATGGGACCCAAAACACTAGGCCTCGAACTCCGGTGTTGTTGATTTGCACTCCTGGGGTTGGGGTGTTACTGGCCTTCATTCCTCCTGTCCGTATGGAACTCCAGTTCTGAAACCCAGCCACAACTGGGGGATATCCCATGTCCATGTCGCTGGTCTTTCAATGAGGAATGGAAGTTTAGACTCTGGGATGACCATTAATTCCCCCACATCTCTGTCCCTAAGCCCTGACATGACAACTCCTCTCTCTGTCCCTACAACCAAACCCTCAAACCTGAAAATCAAAAAGAATTGTACCAGTGGGATGTTCTAAGCCTCCTCCACCCACTCCAAGATCCAAGTCCTGAAGGTCCCTCCTAACCAGCTAACCTATCCAAGTCCATGCCACCTCTCGCCTCATGACCCAAGGCACTAGTGGAGTCCCAACCCCTAAGCCGGGCCCTGACCTCAACTCTCTGTTCCTTGGCTTCCATCTCCAGCCATTCTCTTAGGTCCTTGGGTTCCACACCAGATCCCAATATTCTTTCCTCCAGCTGAGCATGAAGCAGGCCCAATCCATCATACTCTCACCATGCCAGACCACCTGGTCCCAGTACAGACCCACATGATCCCTCGCTGAATTCAGTGCAAGTCCCTGGGAGCAGATCTCATTCCAGAATATGTTAATGGCTTAGCTGATGCAAGTCCAAACAGGGTTTTCAGAAGGGGTCGGTAAATGAATAATTTTATTTTTATAAATAAATGCAGTGCCGGCTGTTCCCCTGGCAATCTGTCCACAGGGATTTCTAAGAGAATTGTGGTTGTTTCTCTTACTGCTTCCTCTGGGATCCCGCTGTGTGCAGATTCAACACTGCACTTTCCCCATTAAAAGGATGACTGCACTTTAAAACTGCTCCCCCGCTGTGAAAGGTGCCGAACAAATGCACACTGCCATGTTCGCTTTGCAGAGAAACACTACAATGGTCAGAACAGGCGATTGTATCCTGGGGTTTGTGCTTTTTGCTTATCAGAACCTGGGTGCACTGTAGATTGTAGCACGCAATAGATCAACCTCAATTGTCCCTCTCTATCCTGCAGTTCCTTCAAATAGCCTGGGATTCCTTCGACACTTGCCGAATGCACGCAGGCAGTTATTTACCCCTGTTAGTCCCATTCCAAGGGCTAACCTGCTCCCTGGCAATTGCTACAGCTTTGTTCTACCGGAAGTACTGTACAAAACTGAATGAAGCCTGTACCTAAGTAAGTACTGTATTGGAAAAGGAGAGCCACAATAGTGACATGGTGTTCATGGGTTCATTGTCCATTCGTAAATCTGAAGGGGGAGGGGAAGAAGCTGTAAAACACTGAGTGCGGTCTTCGGGCACCTGTACTCCTCCTTGATGGTAGCAATTAGAAGCAGGCATGTCCTGGGTGACTGGAGTCCTTAAAGGTGGATGCCATCTTTTTGAGGCATTGCCATTTGAAGGTGTCTTTGATGCTGGGGAGATTAGTGACCATGATGGAGCTGGCTGAGTTTACAACTCACTGCAGTGTTTTCTGATACTGTGCATTGGCCACTCCATATCAGATGGTGATGCAACATCTAGTGTCTTTGGTAATATACCAAATCTCCTCAAACTCCGAACAAAATACAGCTGTTGGCTTGGTGTCTTCATATTTTCATCAATATGTTAGGCCCAGGACAGGTGCTGATACCCAGGAACTTGAAACTGTTCAGAATCTCTGAAGATTTATAATGCACGTTTCATTAGTTTATCTGATCCTCTGTGGCTGTAATGCAGCTACAAGTATGTTCATTCTTTGCATCTGTGCAGATGACAATAAACCTGAGCATGATGTTTTTCACCAGGACAATGGCTGGAGAATTCAGACGAGCTCACTGCCCTGTCAATTAGTAACTTCACTTAACACTTTTCCGCCTATGCCTGATGATTCTACTTCCCACTTCCATTCTGACATGTTGGTCCACAGTCTCCTCTACTGCCACAAAGAAGCCACTCTCAGGTTGGAGAAGCAACAACTCATATTTTGTCTGGGTAGCCACCAACCTGACGGCAATTGATTTCTCTAACCTGGTAATTCTGCTTCCTCTCCTTTCTCTCTTTATCCATTTCCCATTCTGGATCCCCCCTTAACCTTCTCTTCTCCTGCCTATCACCTCCTTCTGGTGTACCTCCTCCTTTCCTTTCTCCCATAGTCCACTGTCCTCTTCTATCAGATCCCTCCTTCTTCAGCCCTTTACCTCATCTACCTATGACCTCTCAGCTTCTCACTTCAACATTTTCTCCACCCAGCCATCTACCCCCTTACTGGTCTCACACATTACCTGTCAATTTTTACTCCTTCTCCTCTCCCCACCTTCTTATTCTGGCACCTCCCCGTTTCTTTTCGTAGTCCAGATGAAGGGTCTTAGTTCAAAATGACTCTTTATTCCTCTCCACAGATGCTGCCTGACCTACTGAGTTTCTTGAGTATTTTGTTTCTGAATGCCTCTCCATTCTTGCTCCTCCCAAATGCTGCCACCCCCAGCAATCCTCCTGTGCTATTTCAGTGCTAGCCTTGTGGTGATGGCCCTTCCCAGTGTCCAGGCCTTGAGCTTGGAGCACCTCTCAACCACTCAAGAACACAAGAAACTTAGGGGAGGATAGGCCCTGCCTCACCATTCAATATGGCTGATCTATAATAGTCTCAGCTCCTCTTCTGTACCAGTTCCCCATAACCCTCAGTTCCTCGATCTTCCAAATATTTACAGTATTTACTTCCACCTTAAATATATCTATTGACCACACCTCCACCATCCTCAGGGGAAATGAATGCTCGAGGTTCACCACTCTCTGAGAGATGAAATTTCTACACACTTCAGCTTTAAATGACCAGCACTTTATTCAAAGGTAGAAAGGAGCTTTATTTGTCACTTGTATATAGAAACATACAGTGACATGTGTCACTTGTGGCAAATCAAATCAAATCAAATCAGCAAG
Source organism: Mobula hypostoma (assembly GCF_963921235.1). Lineage (NCBI taxonomy): Eukaryota > Metazoa > Chordata > Chondrichthyes > Myliobatiformes > Myliobatidae > Mobula > Mobula hypostoma. Next base: position 7,170,533 of record NC_086110.1, read on the forward strand.
TATTGTGCTGGGCAATTTGCAGGTGTTTCCACGTTTCCGACACCAACATAGTAAGTCTGCAACCCACGAACTCTGACTGTACATCATTAAAATGTGGAAGAATACCGGAGCACTATGCAGCCATGGCAAGAACATACAAACTCGTTACTGATAGCAGCAGGAATTGAATCCCTGGAAAACACTTGTGCTAACTGCTATGCTACTACATAGCTGTGTCCCCATGTTTGTGATTCTCCCACTAATGGAAACATCCCAACACTTACCACGCCAACGCCCTTGTGATCTTATATGCTTGAAAATTTTATCCTTCATTCTTCTAAATTCCAAGAAATAACAACCCAAACTTCAGTTCTTAATACCGATGTTTTTGGTCACCTATGGCCCAGGTTAATCCATCCCTGGGACAGTTTTCTACATTAAAGTTACACTATACATGGAAACCGAGGCATGGTTTAATGAAGTTTCACTTGCAAGTCTGCTTAAAAAAATCTTTGGGAGATTGGTTATACTGCAATGCCTTAAAATATTCATAAACTTATTGCCAGTTAATTTCCAGTTCATTTCAGTAGATTGACAGTTTAGGATGTACGTGAGATTATTAAGGCGGCTGAGGATGACAGTTGGATGTGGCGATAAACACAGCCATATCTGTACTTATAGTGTTCTGCATTTCTGCATTTTTTCAAAATGAACATAAAACTCAAAACGTGAGCGGGGCAGGGGGTGTCAATGGCAGGCAATTGAAAACTGGCTATTTGTCATTGTCATTATTTTCTATTTCCTTTCTCTGCCATGAAGCTAGACTGAAGGTATTAATTTCATGAACATGCAGGGAATTATCCCTCTGAACATGATGAATGATTCCCCAGAGAGGTTAAATGTGATAAGTACTGACCTTTGCCTCCTCGCACCTGAATCCATATCCAGCAAACATGTTAGGGAATGGATTGTGATTGGGTCTCAGAAATGACAAGCATTTTTGAATGAAACACTCCCTTGAAGCTGTTGGGTTGATGAGGTGTGGAGCTGTGTAATTACTGTACCTCTTGACAATGTGGCTTTGTACACTCTCTCTTCTCCCCAAGCATGTACCAACAGTCTCAAGGACCAATTTCTTTCCCACTGTTTCAGACTCTTGAACAGGCCCCTTATTCACTACAGATGAGAATCCACCTCATCCTGACCCTGCACTTCATTTGTTTGCCTGCACTTTCTCTGTAACTGCAACATTTTATGCTGCATTCACTTTCCTTTCTCCTGCCTCAATGTTTGGCAGGATCTGCCTGCATGGCACACAAAGCTCTTCACTGTATCTTGGTACAATAATAAACCATTACAAATAATAAACCCAGTACAACAAGATGGCCGCTTGATGTAAACTTTGCAACTTCAAAACATTAAACTAATTAAAAATGAAGACATAGGAGTCCAGGAAAGCAGGTCTAACTTTGTGTTTACTTTTAATGAGGTGCGCATGTATCAAGTATTATTGAAATATTAAGTACACAACACTTGACCCCACAATCTATCTTGTTGTGACCTTGCACTTTATTGTTTACCTGCACGGCACCTTTTCTCTGGCCTTTACACTTTCTTCTGCATTGTTATTGTTTTCTCTTGTTCTGCCCCAATGCACTGTGTAACGATCTGTTCTTTATGAACAGTCTGCAGACAAGCTTTCCACTGTATCGCGGAATGTGTGGCAGCAATAAGCCCAATTGTAGGGTACTGGGATGTGCAGTAGGAAAGACGGCCTTCGTAAATCAGGGCACTGAGTACAGGAGTTGGAATATTGAGGTTATAAAAGATGTTAGTGAGGCTCTATATGGAGTATTGTGTCAGTTCTGGTTAGCTACCTATGGGAAAGATATTAATAAGCTTGAAAGAGTCCACAGAAAATTTAAAGTTGCCAGGACTTTAGTACTTGAGTTATAGGGTAGGTTTGAATAGGATAGGAATTCATTCCCTGGAGACCAGGAGAATGAGGGGAGAATTTTTATATAATTATGAGGGGTACAGATTTTTTCCTCTCAGGTTGGGTGAGAGTAGAACCTAGAGTAATACGGTAACAGGGTGAAAGGTGAAATATCTGAGGGGAGTTTCTTCACTCAGAGGGTGGTGAGAGTGTGGAATGAGCTGCCAGTAGAATGGTGGATGCAGGTTCAATTATAACATTTAAGAGAAGTTTGGATAGGTAAATAAATCGGAGGAGTATGCTGGGATATGGTCTGGGTGCAGGATGATGGGACTAGGCAGAAGAATGATTTAGCACAGACTAGACGGGCTGAAGGGTCTGTTTCTGTACTTGGTGCCCTATGATGCTAAGGGTTCCCCAAAAAAACATTTCCCACCAGGATTTATTGGCTGATCCTCCTGACTCCTTCTGCCTGCTGTTCTTGTCAGGCATCCCCTTGAACATGAATAGAGTATAGGAGCAGGGATGTGATGTCGAGGCTCTATAAGGTGCTGGTGAGACCTCACTTGGAGTACTGTGGGCAGTTTTGGTCTCCTTATTTAGGAAAGAATGTGCTGACGTTGGAGAGGGTACAGAGAAGATTCACTAGAATGATTCCGGGAATGAGAGGGTTAACATATGAAGAGCGTTTGTCCGCTCTTGGACTGTATTCCTTGGAGTTTAGAAGAATGAGGGGAGACCTCATAGAAACATTTCGAATGTTGAAAGGCATGGACAGAGTGGATGTGGCAAAGTTGTTTCCCATGATGGGGGAGTCTAGTACAAGAGGGCATGACTTCAGGATTGAAGGGCGCCCATTCAGAACAGAAATGCAAAGAAATTTTTTTAGTCAGAGGGTGGTGAATTGATGGAATTTGTTGCCACGGGAAGCTGTGGAGGCCAAGTCATTGGGTGTATTTAAGGCAGAGATTGATAGGTATCTGAGTAGCCAGGGCATCAAAGGTTATGGTGAGAAGGCGGGGGAGTGGGACTGAATGGGAGAATGGATCAGCTCATGACAAAATGGTGGAGCAGACTCGATGGGCCGAATGGCCTACTTCTGCTCCTTTGTCTTATGGTCTTATGGTCTTATGTCCGTTTTGTGGTGGAGTGTGCCTGTCTAGGAATGATTTACAAAGCCACCTTAAAAGGACTGAGCAGAAGATCAGGACTAGATCGGTCTAGGGGCCTGGTTCTGGGCTGTAGTACTCTATAACTCCATGGCTCTATACCAAATCCAGTTCTAAGCCAACACATTTAAAAGGCTCCATAGGCTGGATACAGGGAGGGCGTTTTGACTTCCCATTCTGATTATGGCATGCCTGCCCATGGTCTCCCCGACTGGCACAAAGAGGCCAAACTCAAACTCCTAATATCCTGTTTGGACAACATACAACCTGATGACATGAATATTGATTTCTCTAACTTTCATCAATTACTCCCCTCTCCTCCCTTCTCTCTTTTTCCATTCCTCATTCTGATTCCTCTCTCATCATTTTTCCTCTCTTCACTCCCTCTGGTTGTCCTCTCCTTCCTTTTCTTCCATGGTCCACTGTCTCTCCTATTAGATGCTCTATTCTTCAGCCCTTTACCTGTCTCCTGCCAACTTCTAACTTCATCCTCAGTCCCCGACACGCCCACCTTCTCCCTCACCTGGTCTTCGCAATCGCTTGCCAGCCTGTACTCTTTCCCCTCTTCCCATCTTCTTATTCTTCTGGCTTCTGCCACCTTACTTTCCAGTCCAGATGAAAGGTCTCAGTCTGAAATGTTGGCCTTTTATTCCCCTCCGTTAGATGCTGTCTGACTTGCTGAGCTCCTCTGGCATTTTGCAAGTGCTGCTCAGCAGGTTTCTCTGGTTGTTGAATGTTTATAAGACCGTAAGATATAGGAGCAGAAGTAGGCCATTTGGCCCATTGAGTCCGCTCCGCCATTCAATCATGGGCTGATCCAATTCTTCCAGTCATCCCCACTCCCCTGCCTTCACCCCATACCCTTTGATGCCCAGGCTAAACAAGAACCTGTCTATCTCTGCCTTAAATACACCAAATGGCTTGGCTTCCACAGCTGGTCGTGGCAACAAATTCCACAGATTTACCACTCTCTGACTAAAGTAATTTCTCCGCATCTCTGTTCTAAATGGACGTCCTTCAATTCTGAAGACTTGCCCTCTTGTCCTGGACTTCCTACCATGGGAAATAACGATGCTGTATCTAACCTGTTGAGGCTTTTTAACATTCAGAATGTTTCTATGAGAACCCTCCTCATTCTCTTGGACTCCAGGGAATACAGCCCAAGAGCTGCCAGACATCCCTTATACGGTAAGCCTCTCACTCCTGGAATCATTCTTGTGAATCTTCTCTAAACCCTCCCCAATGTCAGTATATCCTTTCTAAAATAAGGAGCCCAAAACTGCACACAATACTCCAAGTGTGGTCTCACGAGTGCCTTATAGAGCTTCAACATCACATCCCTGCTCTTATATTCTATACCTCTAGAAATGAATGCCAAGATTGCATTTGCCTTCTTCACCACTGACACAACCTGGAGGTTAACCTTAAGGGTATCCTGCACAAGGACTCTCAAGTCCCTTTGCATCTTTGCATTTTGAATTTTCTCCCCATCTAAATAATAGTCTGCCCATTTATTTCTTCCACCAAAGTGCATGACCATACACTTTCCAACATTGTATTTCATCTGCCACTTCTTTGCCCATTCCCCTAAACTATCTAAGTCTCTCTGCAGGCTCTCTGTTTCCTCAACACTACCCATTCCTCCACCTGTCTTTGTATCATTGGCAAATTAGGCCATAAATCTATTAATCCCATAGTCCAAATCATTGACATACATTGTGAAAAGCAGCGGTCCCAACACCGACCCCTGTGGAACTCCGCTGGTAACCAGCAGCCAGCCAGAATAGGATCCCTTTATTCCCACTCTCTGCTTTCTGCCAATCAGCCAATACTCCACCCATGCTAGTAACTCCCCTGTAATTCCATGTGCGGCATCTTATCCAGGGGCCACAAGGTCAGAACAAAAACACAAAGTAATCTGCAGATGCTGGGGTCAAAGCAACACTCACAACACACTGGAGGAACTCAGCAGGTTGGGCAGCATCCGTGGAAACGATCAGTCGACGTTTCGGGCCAGAACACTTCATCAGGACTGTAGAGAGAAGGGAGAGGCCCTATTAAGAAGGTGGGGGGAGGGTGGGAAGGAGAAGGCTTGTAGGTTCCAGGTGAAAAACCAGTAAGGGGAAAGATAAAGGGGTGGGGTAGGGGAGGCAGGGAGGTGATAGGCAGGAAAGGTGAAGAAGGAATAGGGGAAAACACAACGGGTAGTAGGAGAAGGCGGAACCAAGAGGGAGGTGATAGGCAGCTGGAGGAGGGGGCAGAGTGACATAAGGATAGAGGAAGGGAGGGGGAGGGAATTAACGGAAGTTGGAGAATTCTATGTTCATACCAAGGGGCTGGAGACTACCTAGATGGTATATGAGGTGTTGCTCCTCCAACCTGAGTTTAGCTCCATCATGGCAGTAGAGGAGGCCATGTATGGACATATCTGAATGGAAATGGGAAGCAGAGTTGAAGTGGGTGGCTACTGGGAGATCCTGTCTGTTTTGGCGGATGGAGCGGATGTGCTCGACGAAGCGGTCCCCCAATCTGCGTCGGGTTTCACCGATGTAGAGGAGGTCGCACCAGGAGCACCGGATGCAATAGATGACCCCAACAGACTCACAAGTGAAGTGTTGCCTCACTTGGAAGTACTGTTTGGGGCCCTGAAAGGTGGCAAGAGAATGGTGGTCAGAACAAAAGTAGGCCATTGAAGCCTGAGATGAAGAAGGTGGTGATCCTTTGGAATTCTCTATCTCAGAGGTTTGGTCACTGAGTTCATTCACAAAGCAGAGATCAATAGGTTTCAGGATACAAGGGCTTGAAGGCGTAGGATTTTGTGAATAAAGCATGCAGGAGTTATTTTATGTGCTTAGCCAAAGCCATTACAAACAAACCAAATCCAGTTGCCTTACACTGACGTCATTACATCAAAGCACAACTGAATAACTGAATAACGATGTTTGTGATTTATATAGAACAGATTCTGTTGTGAATAATACGTGTCATCTGTCGCCCATTACATTACCCTACACAGGACCACCCCCCCCCCAGCCCCCAGCCCCCAGATTGAAAGTCTTTCTGGAGTTGAAGAAGCTGCCCAGTTTGGGTCCTATGTGCTTTGTTTGGTATAACAGCAAGTGCCTCTGGCTCATCCAGGGGGCTGCTGACATGTGCACATGGTCATGTTATGATGCAGGAGGTATGGTAGTGGAACCATCCAGGTCTTGGTGGGCCGGTTTAAGGCTATCTACAGAAATGCATTCCAGTTTACTCTTCCTATCTACAATAAGTCTTATCGCTCTGTTCCAAAATATGGAACGGACCATCGTAACAGGGCTTAGGGGTGTGTGGACTTGCATCATGGCGGACAAAAATGAATGAGGTCGGACGTAAGTCAACAGGAACCCAAGGGTGCTGTATGCCATGATGGGAGGTAGGAATAGGTGTAAAAGGATTGAGTTTTCTGAGGAGGACGGAACACTGCTGAGGCGCCAACCAGGCGGTGTGGTATCAGGAGAAGCACCAGGCACCCGTAGCAGTTGCCCACACACTAACTCAGCTGTGGAGGACTGCAGGTCCTCTTTTGGAGCTGTTCTGAGCCATAGCAGGACCGATGGGATGCAATCGTCCATCGGGGAGACCCTCAGAGCAGCCTTTAAGGAGCAGTGAAGCTGCTTGCATAGGTTATTAAACTGCAGATGAGACGCTGCGGTGTGATGTAATTTAACACAGAGGTTCTGGGCCTTTGTGGCCCAGATGTCTGACATGAATTGGGGACTGCAGTAGGAAGAAATATCAGATGGGGTGCTGAACGGAGAGACCCAGGTGTTGATGAACAGCCGAGCCACGTTTGCAGCTACTGTGATGCTAGAGGGACAACCATGGTAAGGAGATGCGCGAAAAAGCAGGGGGTGGGGAGGGGACCAACCAGGCCTGCATTCACGTGGTCAACTTGCCATCTTGATTCAGCCTTCGGCATGGTGCTTAAATCGACGGAATTACTGAGGGCTGTGCGAACTTTATGAGGCATTTGTTGCATAAACAGTTCTTTCAAAATAAAACAAGGATTGTAATTGCCCAGCAGAGATAACATGTGGTTCATTTGATCTGGTCTAGCGTCACTCAGGCTGGGCAACGAGAGCAGCAGATTGGTGTTCTCTGCTCCAGTCCAAAAGTCTGTAGTAGGTGAGTTTTCAAAGTGACATATTTATTATGTGCAGGCGGGTCTTCTAGTAGACTCACCACTTTGGATGTAGTGGAACTACTTAGCAATGCTACGACGTAGTAAAATTTGGCATTTGGCATTTGGCATTGTCCACAGTGATTTCTTGCAGCATGAACTGGGCTTGGCTTACAATGACATCATGGGGTGTATGGGGTGTCAGGGAGGGGTAGCACCTCTGGTGGGGGAACATGTCGCATCCTTTTCAGGGCGGTTAGTCCACCTTTGGTCCCCACCTGGCACTCAGCTCTCACCTGTGGCTCCCCGTAGCTGTTTGCATGCGACAGCGGCCACAGCCCGGGCAACGGCTTCGACAAGCCAGCTAAACCAGGTGAGGGTAGCCGACAGGTCTCAAACCCTCAGTGAGGTAGGGAGTTGTCTATCCCAGCATGTGAAGACAGACTCCGGCGGATTGAGCGGACGAGACCAATGGAAGGTCCAACGGTCAAGAAGGCGGTCTCTGCAAGCGTCGTGGAATGTGTAGAGCAGGACAAGACACAGAAGATGTCCTGGTCATCCACTGCGCCTAGTCCCATCTCCAGCCGTCTCAACTCTGTCTTGCCACTGGACCCAGATGGGAATTGGGAAGAGAGAGTGAGGCTGATGCTGTGCAACTCTCCCTCACTTAAATCCAAATCACGCGCTAGTCTCGACACCATCATAATGGTGTCGAGGTCCTCATCGACGTCAACGATGGACGAACAACAACAATGATGACATTATACGTGAGTGAAGGAGAATGGTTCTGAGCTTCAAGATTATCTACGATCTTCATAAACTGCAAAGCAGGTTTGAAAGGCCAGATGGTGTGCCCCACTCCTGACTTTCAGTGCCCTTGATTCCTCCTGTCACCTCGTGCTCCAACTGACTGCCAACCCTTGTGACTACAGCAGAGCATTGTTCATGCACATACCTGGCGAAAGAACACTTTAGATACAATGCTGAAAATAAACCAGCTCAAGTCTTTCCACATGCATAAATCTCGGATAAAGTTATAGTTTGCAACAAGACATGTGATTAATGAATGGTGCAGAGTCATAACTACTCCAACACCTTAAGCTTCATACAACGTAGGCTATTTTGTAAAGGGGGAGGGGATAATTCAGAAATTACATCGGGCTGCAAGAGGACTTGGGAGTCCTAGTACAGGATTCTCTTAAAACTAACTTGAAGGTTAAGTTAGTAGTAAGGAAGAGGACTAGAAGATAAAAGAAAGGATGCAATGCTGAGGCTTCATAATCTGTTGGTCAGACCACATTTGGAGTATTGTGAGCAGTTTTGGAACCTGTAGCTGAGGAAAGAAGTGCAGGCCCTGGAGAGGGACCAGAGGAGGTGCAGAAGAACCATCCCAGGAATGAAAGGCTTCACATGTGAGGAGGAGTTTAATGGCTCTGGGCCTGTAATCAATGGAGTTCAGAAATACGAGGAGATCTTGTTGAAACCTACTGAATACTGAAAGGCCTGGACAGAGTGGACATAGCACGGACATTTTTATTAGTAGGTGGATAGGAATCGAGGGCAAAGCTGTAAGAGTAGCTGAAGGGCATTCATTCCTGATATTTGAATCTGATAAATCCTTTGGGATATGCCTTCAGGACCATGTAAAGCTTCCTATTTTCCACTAGATTACTATAAAACGTTTTCACAGTTGTCCTGCTGAAAAATTAAAAGCCTTATCTTTTTAAAAAAATTCTTGCATTCCCACAAATCCCTATAAAAATGATCCAGCATTGCTACGTTAATGATCTGGATGAAGAACCAGTGGCACTGTGGCCAAGTTTGCAGGCAATACAAAGTTAAATGGAAGGACAGAAAGTGCAGAGGAGACAGGGAGCCTGCAGAAGGACTTGAACAGGTTAGGAGAGAATAGACAAAGACATGGCAGATGGAATACAGCATAGGGAGGTGTGCACCTTGGCTTAGTATAAAGGTGTTGAATATTTTCGAAATGGGGAAAGAATCCCTAAATCAAAGATGCAAGGAGGCTAGTGCTGGATTCTGTTAAGGCTAACTTGAACGTTAAATTGATAGTAAGGAAGGCAAATGAAATGTTAGCATTCGTTTTTAGTGGACTGGTCTATAAATGGCAACTTTCATTTACTTGTTCTGCAGGATCCAGGCACCACTGGTGGATCCAGCACTTATCAGCCCTCTACTGTGCCTTGTGAGGGCCCAGGGATGGGGCAGATCAGAAGGCTACAGGAAATTAGTGAACCAGGTGTGTTTTAATAACATTACTGTCACCATTACGAATAGCTTGTGTTTTTTTTTGCTGAATCCTGGATTGTGAACTGAATTTAAACTCCACTTCTCCAGAGGAGGAATTTGAACTCAGGTAACTTCATGGCCCTGGGTAGGCCGATCTTTGCTACATTAAACATACTTGAGCTGTTTCACTTTGTTTTGTAGATTCATCCCATGTCCCGTGTGGGGGTTGGTAGATTGCTATAAATTGGTTCCAGTACCTAGGTGAGTGGTGGAATATTGGGGTAGATAAATCGGATTTGAAGAGAAAAAAATGGGATTAATGTAGGATTAATAAAAAAATGGGCTGGCATGGTCTAGATGGGCCGAAGAATCTGTTTCTGTGCTCTGGCGCTCTCTGACTTCAGGTCATGAGTGTTTACAGGCAGTACATTCATTTTTTATTTTTACACAGGAAAGCTACTACGAAAGGATTAACTTCCGTCACCATTTATTGAGAAATATCTTGCAGTTGATTATCAGGAGACACCATTCTACGTACAGTTATAATGGAACTGGACAGAATCTATGGCAGCATATCAGTGCCAGTGGGAAGTATTAATGGGAACATTTATTGAAAAGGAACACTTTCCCAGATCTCATTCACTCTCCTCACGGTCAGTGGAAGTAGTCCCTACTCAGTCGTGGAGGGACAACACACCCCGTTTGTCACTGGAATGAGCATTTACAGAGCATCTCGCTCTGTGCATAGGCCACAGTGCACCCCTGCCAGATTTAATTCCATTCTGAGGTAACTTCTGCTTTCAAAAAGGCACACTCAACAACTTCATGCCAAAGAAACAACTTTATGTTGAACTTCAAAACCGTTATGTATATACAGAGGCTTTTTTACAACCCACACAGCATGGCAGGGACACTATATACAAAGCCCACCGGAAGTAAAAAGAACCATAGAACGCCCCCCCCCATTATCCTAATTAGTATTAACTTACTTTTAATATTTCTCACATTACAACACTTCTTCCCCCTTTAAAATCCAATATTCCCAACTGTAAAAATCTAAGAAATAAAAACAGTGGTGTTATTAACTTGCATACCCCTGAAAACTTATACTAGTATCTCAGTAACAGTTTATCAATACAAAACATCTGGAAAACATGACAGTTTCAACATTCAATCTAACAACAACAAAAAAAGCTGTCCCGTCAAAGATTCAGTCTGTCAGGAGGTTTGCGAGTGCGCTGTGATCTGCGCACTACCCTCGGTGACCCAGCAGGCACCGCTGGTGATGGTGTTTTGGATGGGTCTGGTGTTGGGGGCATGAGAGGGGTCTGTGTGTCTGCATGAGAATGTCCATCCTCCTCAGGGGACCCCGACCCCTCTGCCAGCATCTCTCCCTCTGGCAAAGTCACTGGTGTCCCAGGTAAAGGTAGTCGACTCAGTGCATTGGCGTTTGATTTATCCCCACCCACTCTATACACTATAGTGTACTGGTAGGCTGACAATGTGAGAGCCCAACGCTGTATCCTGGCTGAGGCTAGCGGTGGGATGCATCTAGTCTCACTGAACAGGCTCATCAGTGGTTTATAGTCCATATAAATTGTAAATATGCGTCCATACAAGTACTGATGAAAGTGTTTGACTGCAAAAACAATGGCCAGACCTTCTTTGTCTAGCTGTGAATATCTCTTCTCAGCAGCTGTCAGGGTACGTGAAGCAAAACCAATAGGCCTCTCTGAGTGGTCCTCCATTACATGTGAGAGAACTGCCCCGACTCCATAGGGCGAGGCATCGCATGCAAGGGTGATCTCCTTGTCTGGGTCACAGTGAACAAGCAGCTTCGCTGAGTGGAAGGGTTCTTTCACTTCCTTGAAAGCTTTCTCCTGCTCTTCACCCCACTGCCACTTAGTGTCATTGTGAAGCAGCTTATACTGTGGGGTCAAAACCCTGGAGAGGTCAGGAAGAAACTTGCCATAATAATTCACCATGCCCAAAAATGATCTGAGTTCCGTGACGGTCTTAGGGTTTGGGGCCTCCTTAATAGCTCTCACTTTGTCCTCCACAGGGCAAAATCCCTCAGCTGTGATCCTGTGTCCCAGGTAAATCACGCTCAATGCCAGGAACACACATTTTCTGCGTTTCAACTGCAGCCCTGCGTCTGAGAGCCTCTTCAGCACCCGTTCTAAATTAGCCAGATGCTCCACCTCCGTAGTCCCCGTGATCAAAATATCATCAAGGTTCACTGCTACTTGCGGAATCCCCTGCAGCAAAGTGTCCATTGTCCTTTGGAAAATGGCAGGGCTGGACGCCACTCCAAACACCAGCCGATTATACTTGAATAATCCTTGGTGCGTATTAATTGTGACGTACTCCTTTGAATCCTCGTCGAGCAGCAGCTGTTGGTAGGCGTGGCTCATGTCCAGCTTTGTGAAAAGCTTACCCCCTTACAGGGTTGCAAACAGGTCATCCACCCATGGCAATGGGTACTCCTCCGGCTTAGAGACCTGGTTCACCGAGTTTATAACCCCCACATATCCTCACCGTTTTGTCTGTCTTCAAAACTGGAACAATGGGAGCCGCCCACCTTGAAAACTGGACAGGCTCAATAATGCCCAGCCCCTGTAAACGTTCCAGCTCCTCCTCGACTTTGCCTTTCATGGCATAGGGCACCGACCTGGGCTTAAAAAAACGTGGTGTAGCCTCAGGGTCGACATGGAGTTTCACTGTCACGCCCTTCAGTGTTCCCGGCTTGTCTCTGAAAACGTCACTGTACCGCTGCAGAATGTCCTCCATCGTGTGTGCATACTTAATTTCATGCCAGTTTAGCTGGATTTTGCAAAGCCAATTGCGACCCAAAAGACTGGGTCCCCTGCCCTTTGATATCACTAGACTGGCTTTAACCTTCTGACCCCTGGCTGAAATGTCCACATATAACACCCCTAAATGAGGTATGGGCTGCCCCGTGTAGGTCCTGAGTTTGAGCTTTGACAGTCGGATGGGAGGCAGGTTGGATCCCCATGTCCTCCTGTAGGTCTCCTTACTAATGACCGATGCAGTAGCCCCTGAATCAATCTCAAACTTAATGTCCTTTCCCCTGACAGTGACTGTGGCATTAAATGGTTCAGTTGGTTCTTCATCTGTTTCCACTGCAAACATGTTGTAGGCACACGCTGCCTCTTCATCTGCTTCTTCTAGATGGTGTGTGGCTGCCTGAGCCTGTCGAGCTTTCCCCTACCCAGGCTTAATCTTACCCTTTGAACTCTTACACTTTTTAGCTAAGTGTCCCTTTTTGCAACAAGCATGGCAGACAGAGTCTTTGAATTTGCAATTATTTGCATAGTGTGTCCCTCCACACCGGAAACATTCCACCCGCTTTGCCTGTTTACCAGTCTCCCTCCTGACTTGGTGCACTGCACCGACTGCGACCCCCCATGTCCTTTCTGGATATCCTTGACATTATTAGCAGCCACCTCCATGCCTTGGGCAATCTCTAAGGCTTTCTTGAAAGTCAGCAGTGGGTTTCCCCTAACAGGCAGCGTTGTATGCCGTCATTATTAATGCCGCATACCAATCGATCACGGAGCATGTCTTCCAACACCGCTCTGAAATCACAATGCTCCGACAGCTGCCGAGGCTCGGCCGCAAAATTAGCCACAGACTGACCTGGCTTCCTGAAATGGCCGAGAAACTTACACCGTTGGACTATCACAGAAGGTTTTGGATTGTAGTGGTTCCCCACTAGCTTGACCAGTTCGTCATATGGAATGTCCCCTGCTTTCCGCGATGTGGCTAAATTCCTTATTAGCTTGTAAGTTTTTGCCCCACACGCACTCAGGAGAATAGAGCGCTTCTCAGCCTCCTCAGTAATTCCATTAGCACAGAAAAAGTGTCCCAACCTTTCCTCATACTCCGGCCAGTCCTCTGTCACGTCCACAAAATCAACAATAGTCCCAAACATCTGAAACTTGAGGCCCCATTCGAAAAGCGCGCCAATACGTTCACAAAACTAGTTCACCCTGTCACCAAAAATATGTAGTAACTTCTACTTTGAAAAAGGCACACTCGACAACTTCATGCCAACTTTATGTCGAACTTCAAAACTGTTATGTATATACAGAGTCTTTTTTACAACCTGTACAGCATGGCAGGGACACTATATACAAAGCCCACCAGAAGTAAAAAGAACAGAAGTAGAACCCCCCCCACCCCCCATTATCCTAATTAGTATTAACTTACTTTTAATAATGCTCTCATTACAACACATTCCATCCCTTGTGATGATCCTACTCACTGTTACCTTCCCCTGACCTTACTCCCTACCACAGTCGTAGAACACAGAATGCTACAGCAGTGTACAGGCCCTTTTAATCTACTCTAAGATCAATCTAACTCTTAATTATCCCTTCATTTTTCTATCTTTCATGTGCCTATTTAAGAGGTTGTTAAACGTCCCTAATGTATCTGCCTCTACAACCCTTTGGCAGGGCATTCCACACACCCAGCACTCTTTATGACACCCCCATATGCTTTCCTCCAATCACCTTAAGATTGTGCCTCCTAGTATTAGCCAGTTCCACCTTGGGTAAAAGTCTCTGGCTATCCACTCAATCTATGCTTCTTATCATCCTATCAAGCCGCCACTCATTCTCCTTCACTCCAAAGAGAAAGACCCTACCTCACTCAATCTGCATGGACTAGAGACATTGCTCTTCGATCCAGGCAGCATCCTGGTAACACACACAAAGTGCTGCAGGAACTCAGCAGGACAGGCAGCTTCCATGGAAAAGAGTAAACAGTCGACGTTTTGGCTAAGATCCTTCATAAGCACTGATTATAGGACACAATACTCCAAGTGTGGTCTAACCAGGATTTTATAGAGCTGCAACATTACCTCAATCGTCTGACCAACCAAGACCAACATACCATACGCCTTCTTAACAACCTCATCAACTTGTGAGTCCTCGTGTGAAGGACTGTGCCAGTATAAAGCAACAACAATATTGTAACTTTACGGTCATCATTACAGAAACTAGATTTCTCTTAAATTCAAGATTCAATTAATTACTTAAAATTAAGTTCCCCATCTGTCAAGGCAGGATTTGAGTTCTAGCTTCTGGCTACTTCTCAGATGACATCCCCAAATCTGCACTACCTTTCCAAACATCAGTTACAACCTCATCATCTGATGCTAACAAATTTGCCCCACACATGACTTTGTGTCCCTCAAAGCAAATCAGTAAGCAAATTATTAGACTCTCACACCCTGCGGATCTGAATTTAGCACCGTGTGTTCTTTGATCACATTCGTGCACCAGTCACAAAGGCTTTGGAATTAAGAACTTACCTGACGGAAGTTTGTGATAATAGATTAGGCCATTCAGCCCATCACACCTGCTCTTCCATGCCATCATAGCTGATTTATTATCTCTCTCAACATTCTCCTGCCTTCTCCTCATAACCTTTGACATCCTCATTAATCAAGAATCTATTCACCTCTGCTTTAAATACACCCAGTTCCAACTGGGTCATTCCTTACCCAATGATTTGGCCTCCACAGCTGTCTGTGGCAATGAACGTCATAGTGGTCCAGCTAATAGAGCTGTTACTTCACAGCACTAGAGACCAGGGTACAATGGTGATCTCTGGTGCTGCCTATCAGAAGTTTGTACATTGAAGTAACTGCATGGCTTTCTCCTGACACCTGCATTCCACGTACACCCCCAAGACATGTGGGTTGGTCACTTTCCCCTGGAGGGTAGGCGCATGGTGGAGTTGAAGAAAATGAAGATAGAAGAAAATAAAATGGAAATAGTGTGAAAATGGGTGATTGGTAGTCACAGACTTGACTCTCATCAGTTGGAGCACTGAGTGTAGAAGGTGGGACATAATGTTGCAAATGGCCAGATCATTGGAGAGGTCACTTGGAGTACAGTGTACTCCACAGCAGGGACCTCAGCGGCAAGTTTTTCACCCAGAGGGTGCTGATGACATGGAACAAGCTGCCAGAGGAAGTGATTGAAGCAGGTTAAATACTATCATTTAAGAAGCACTTAGATAAGGAAACAGAGGGTGGGGCTCAAAGTGTATGTGCTGAATGCAGAAATTTAGGACTAGCTGGGTGGGTACTGTTTTCAGCATGGACTCGATGGGACCAAGGGCCTGTATTCATGCTTTATCCCTCAATGACTATGTGATTCTCTGGGTTTGCCACTCATCGTACTTAGTCTTGTGGGCTGTGGTATTGTTCATTCAAAAGCATGACAGTATGGGCTGTGCTCAATTCCATCCCCTGCTTGCACATTTCAGCTACCTACAGGAAAGATAAGATTGAAAAGGTACTGCAAACATTTACAATATGTTGCTGGGACTTGAGGACCTGAGCTATCGGTAAAGGTTGAGTGGGTTAGGACTTCATTCTCTGGAGCTTAGGAGAATGAGGGGAGACTTGATTGAGGGTTATAAAATTATGAAGGGTATAGATAGAGTAAATGCAAGCAGGCTTTTCCCACTGAGTTTGGATGAGACTAGAACTAGGTCATAGGTCAGGAGTGAAAAGTGAAAATATTTAAGTGAACCCGAGGGACAACGTCTTCACTCAAGGGGGTGATGTGAATGTGGAACAAGCTGCAAATGGAAGAGATGGATGCCGGTTTGATATCAACATTTAAGAGAGATTTGGACAAGTACATGGATGGAAGGGATGCAAGTCACTGGGATTCAGCAGAATAATAGTTTGGCATAGACTTGATAAGCCAAAGGTCCTGTTTCTATGTTGTGCTCCAGGACTCTAAATGGTCTATACTGGTTGCTAGTGTCCCACACTAAACATTTCCCCCCAGGATTTATTGACACATCCCATTATTTCCTTCTGCCTGATGCTCTTGTTAACCTTCCTCTTGAAGTTCCCTTAAACATGTAAGCTTTCAGGTAAAGTATACCTGTCTAGGAATGATTTACAAAGCTGCCTTAAAGTCCATCTAAGAAATGGTCAGTTTTGACTCTTTTTCAACATGTTATTCGTAGACACCATTTTTCCCAAGGTTTTATAAGTAAAATTAGGACCAGCATGGCTGAGTGAGTCACATACAGGTTTCCCACTACTCAAACCCACAGTCAGAAGTGTGCTTCAGGGACAGAATCCCTCCTGCCTCTCATATGAAGGCACCACCAGGGGAGGAAGGAGCTTTACTTCCATCACTCCGCAGAACATCCCGCATGCAAACCATCTTCGTCTGCCAGACTGTGTCAGACGGAATGTATTAATTCCTTCGGCTTCCTCCCGCAAGCCCTTTTCTTAATTAATTGCATGATAATTGTAATTTTGAAAGCTTCACTTCACCATGATGCTTATAGATAATGACAAGGTATTGCAAAGTCATGGTGGGGAAGTGGGGGAGGTGGGCGGGCAGTTCGTGAATCGGGGCGACAATGTAAATAGCCTTTGAACAGGTTATTATTTCATGTGCTGCAATTACATAAATTGCAATTGTTACAAATATAATCCATCGTTTAAGTGGCAACAGCAGCAGCTGTAAATTTGTGTCACCATTAACCAACGAGAGTCAAACGAGGAAATGCTTGACATGCTAATTCAATTGTCCTGAGGTCATTTTGCTAATAATTTCCATTACAAGTTCGCTCCACTTTCATAATGGATTTAAATAGAACAGGATCACAAGACAGGCTCCTCTGAATGACCGATGATGCCAGCCAGCTCCATCATGGACACTAACCTCCTCAACATCGAGGACATTTTCAAAATATTATCCTCAAAATGCTGGCATCCACTATTAAGGAACGGAACCACCCAGGACATGCCTTCTTCTCATTACTACCATCAGAGAGAAGGTAGAGGAGCCTGAAGAAAACATCCAATGTTTTCAGAACAACTTCTTCTTCTCTACCGTCAGATTTCTGAACAATGAACCCATGAACACCACCTAACTATTTTTACATATTTTTCATACTTTAAATTTTTTATATATTTCTTTCTATAATTTATTGTATATTTTATGTACTTCACTGTACTGATGCTGCAAAACAACAAATCTTACAACATATATTAGTGATAATAATCCCGATCATGATTCTACTATTTTAGAGACTTTCCCCTTGCAAGGGCACTGCTCAATTCTAACAAAGGGTCTTCAATTTGAGACAGTTACTGTTTATCCCTTCACAGATGCTGCCTGACCTGCCGGGTATTTCAAATGTCTGTGTTCTGTATCTCCATCATTGCTTTCCTTCCTCTCTTTCTCCATGTCCAAATTCACCTGCTGTTGTTTACAACTCTCCCAGCGAGTGCAGCTACAAGTAAGGAGCCTTAACCACACCCTCTCAGCCAGCTCCACTGCTATCTTTGTCATCCGTTATCTCTGTCTCCAACCTCTCATTGTCCTTTCCACCTGCTCTTCCCTTGTTCTCTACAATTCAAGGTGTGATTGATTTCTTAAAGAGATCTGATGAAAGGCTTCTATTCCTGTCACTACATCTGCTGCTTGTCTTGCTGAGTATTTCAAATATTTTCATTTTCATTTCTTTGTCACCCATAATATCGATTTGATGTCTTGAATACAGTCAGTGGCTCATCCTTTGCAGACATCTTGGTTGGAGTACTGAGATATAACACCATCTTGGTGAAAAGAAATCTTCTCATCCTTCTCCTGAAGGATAGACCCTTTATTTTGAGACTGTGAAGTCTGCTAGGGAAACATTATAGGCGCAGAGTAACGCAACACATCAGCAGGCTCTCCGGCCAATATGTCCATGCTAACTATCAAGTGTCTATTGGCACTAATCTGCTTTACCGGATCTTGGTCCAAAACTATTTCCACCTTGAGATACTTCAATGTAGAGAGAGTTTTTGTCTCCACCATACCCTCAGGCAGTGTGTTCCAGGTAATAAAATCTTTTGAGTAAAGGACTTCTTCCTCTGATCCTCTTAGCCCTTTACCTTCAACCAATCTTGAAGCTGCTCCTGTCAACCCTGCAAGGATACTGCATGTTTTAGTGAAATTCCCTTTCGATCTAGAGAGTGCTGGTCTGTCTTACCTTTCCCAACAGGAGAATCCCACCAGTTTCATTTTCTCTAACCGCCTATCTTCCTCATTATGCCATACTTCTTGCTGGGCACCCAATCACCAGCTCCTCCACCACCAACCCACCTCTTCCTCCCACAGTAGGATTGGTTGGACACACACGGTCACTTTGTAGCTAAATCACTCTATCGTGACCGTAGTGTGGTTGATAAGGGCAGCAGAGTTGGTGCAGTTATCTCGCACGTCCAGTGACCTGGGTAGGATGCTGTCCTCGGTTGCTGTCCCTGTGGTGTCTGCACGTTCTCTGTGTGACCCTATGGGTACTGTATCTGGTTTCCTCCCATATCCCAAGACACATGAGTTAGTGGGTTAACTGGCCACTGTAAGTTGGTATTGGCTTATTGTCACATGTACCAAGGCATAATGAGAAGCTTGTCTTACATACTGTTCACACAGATCAGACCATTATACAGTGCACTGAGTTAGAAAACGGTGAAGCAATACTGCATTTGTTATACAGATCAAATCATTACACAGTACATTGTGCTAGAATAAGGTAAAACAATAACAATGCAGAGTAAAGTGCAAAAGCTACCAAAATAGTGCAGTGCAGGTAAACAATAAAGTGCAACATAATAATGAGATTGATTGTGAGGCCAGCAGTCCATCTTATTGTTCAGGAGTCTGATTGCTGAGATAGAAGCTGTCCTTGAGCATACTGCTTTCAGGCTTTTGTATCTCCTGCCCGATGGGAGTGGGGAGAAGAGAGAATGTCCGGTGCACGTGAGGTTTTTTATTATGCTGGCTGCTTTGCTGAGTCAGAATCCATAGAGGGCAGGCTAGTTTCTGTGATGTGCTGATCTGTGTGTATACAACTCTTTGCAGCTCCTTGTGGTCATGTATAGAACAGTGGTTATACCAAGCTGCCATGCAGCCAGACTTTTCTTTCTGTGGTGCACCAGAGTCGACGGCAACATGCCAATTTTGCCACAGTGAAGAACCATGTGGGTGAGGTAGCTAATGGGACTGTGAGGGGGTGAGTTGGGAAAGATACGAAACTGATAGCAAGTGCATACATGTTGGGCCAACAGACCTGTTTCTGTGCCCTCTAACTCTTATGATTTGAAATTCCTGGCGAGTTAAGATTTCTGGGGATCCCAGCTGAAAATGCCACACCCAAAAATATGAGTACAGAGTTTAAAGTAAATTTATTATCAAAGTGTATGTACCATATATAACCTAGAGATTTCTCTTGCAGGTACCCACAGGAAGATAACGAAAGACAATAGAATCCCTGAAAAAAACAATCATAACAAACATTATCAGAAAAAGTAAATAAATAATACTGAGAACATGAGCTATTGCCAAAGAACCCATAATATCTCCAGCTGTGATCTCCCATGACCACAAGGTATTAACTTGCAGTGAAAGCTGCCCTAGGAGCTATGAGTGGACCTGTAGCCTGCTTGGATGTTATCAGGAGGGATGCGGGGTTGGGTACAACTTATGGTCTCTTTTCCCCCTTAATATCCCTAAGATTCTAGCCCTCATCTACACACTGGGAACAATTCACAGTGGCCAACTGGCCTACCAACATATCTGTTTTTGGGGTATGGGGGAAAACTGGAACACCCATGGAAACCCATGCAGTCACAGAGAGAACGTGCATCCTCCACACAGACAGCATCTGAGGTCAGGTTCAAACCCAGGTCTCCTGGCATTAAGAGGTAGTGACTTGACTAGCTGCACCACTGTGCTGCCAATTATGGTACAGGTCAACCTCAGCTGCCATGTATTTTCTCAGGTTAACTACCAGCTTTAAATGGAGCCCCTTCCTCTACTCCATTCCCCTGCCAAGCCTCTCCACTTCGGGTTGTACAAGATTACAGTTACAGAATCCCCGGCACCTGAATAAACACTGATGCAATGTAAGAAACAAATAACATGCCAGTTTTCTTTGGGCTGTGAAGCTCATCTTGGACAGTCAAAGTGAGTATGGATACCTTAATTCAGCAATCCCCCCCAGGGTCTGCTCTCCTCCCGCGTTCTTTCACTGCTGTATTTTGAACACTCACTCCATTTGCAACAGGGGAGATTTATTGGTGGCCAACCATTTTAATCTCACTCCCCATTCCCAATCTAACATGTCAGTCCAGGGCCTCCTCTTCTCTCTAGCCTAGCACCAGCCTCTGGTGCCCCTGTCCCTTCCCTTTCTTCGATGGCCCATTCTCTTCTCCTATCCAATTCCTTCTTCTCCAGCCCTTTACCTCTTCCACCTATTCCAAGTTTCTCACTTCACCATCCCTCTCCCACACACCTACCTTACCCCTCACCTGGTCTCAACTATCACCTGCCAGCTCGTACTCCTTCCGCTCCCCTCAACTTCTTATTCTAACTTCTTTGCCCACTTTCTTTCCAGTCCTGATGAAAGGTCTCGGCACGAAACATTGACTCTTTATTCTTCTCCACAGATGCTGTCTGACTGCTGAGTTCCTCGTGTATTTTATGGTGTGTTATTTTGAACTTTTGTTAAAGCCCTCTGACCCACAGTTCTCCCAATAGTTTGTGCAAGCAAACTTTCTTGTTAATCAAACAGATCACTTCTTTGATCAGTTTATCAAAAGGACACCTCTCCAAATCTGCAAACTTATAAAAATTACTCAAACAGGTTTGGCTTTTTTAAAAGAAGTTTGCATAGATTTGGCATGTCATCTATAAATTTGACAAAGCTCTACAGATGCACAGTGAAGAGTGTCTTAGATGGTTACATCATGGCCTCGTATGGAAACACCAATGCCCAGGAATGAGAAAGTCTACAGAAAGTGGTGGATACTGCCCAGTCCATCACAGGCAAAGCCCTTCCCACCACTGAGCACATTTACATGGAGTGCTATCACAAGAAGGCAGCATCCATCTTCAAGATCCCCCTATCATCCAGGCAATGCTCTCTTCCTGGTGCTGCCATTGACGAGGTGGTACAGGGGACTTAGGTCCAACACCACCAGGTTCAGGAACAGTTATTATCCTTCAATCATCAAGGTCCTGAACCAGCGTGGATAACTTCACTCACCTCAACACTGAACTGATTCCACAACCTACACACTCTCTTTCAAGGACTCTGCAACCTATATTCTCAATATTATTTATTTTTTATTTGCACAGTTTGTCTTCTTTTGCATGTTGGTTGTTTGTCAGTCTTTTTTATGTAAAGTTTTTCATAAATTCTATTGAATTTCTTTATTTTCCTGGAAATTCCTGCAAGAAATGAATCTCAAGGCAGTATATGGTGACATCTGGGTATTTTGATAATAAATTTACTTTGACTTTGAAACTTTTAGCCAATGGCAAAGGAAAGTGTACGCCAATAATTTCACTGGCATTCATTTCACCTCTTCTGTCAAGTGCTAGCTCCCTGGGATCCTTGGCAACCAGTAACATAAGAGTAATCAAGAAAGTAGGACAGCCAATCACATTGAAGCAAAAATCTGCTGGAGGAGTTTTTCTCCACCTATCACCTCTCAGCCCCTGTTGCACTCTCCACCCCTCCGTCCCCCACCTGACTCCATCTGCCAATCAAACCCTCCTCACCTAGATCCACCTGGGCTTTGCCAGTTCCCGCCTCACCACTCTCCCCCCCACCCCCCATCTCCATTTCCTCTCTACTCTCTTAATCCAGATGAAGGAGCTCACCTGAAATGTTGTACGTTTCAAGTTGCTTCCTGACCTGCTGAGTGTTTCCAGCAGATTGATTTTCACCCTAGATTCCAGCATCTGCAGTCTCATTTGTTATCACATTCAAAAGTTCCCCAAAACAGCAAACCACAAAGTAGAAAGCACGATTCTGAATTTGTTTCAAAGGTTTGATAAAACACATACAAAAATTCAAACAAGTTCTCCTTGAAATAACAGATACTGATTTCACAATCCATTATCTAATGAAATGATTATTTAGAAGGTGGCTCCATTGAAGATGAGCTTACTGGCAGTTCCCAAAACAAAAGTACAACTAAATACTTTATTCATAACACTTTTTCTGGAAAAACTAATTATGGTAAATGATCACTGCAAAGAATGAAGAGACAAGCAAAGGTGAGGCTGATTTGAGGGTCGAGGCCCGTGGGTGCGATGCGAAGTCAGAGCGAGCTCGAGACATGGCTGAAACAGAGTCTGGGCATGTGAAGTGGAGAAAGGTCAGCAGTGGAAATTGGAAGCCTGTCCACCTAAACCAAGAGCAAAGACTGATCCGTCTAAGCACCGTACTGATTTGGAAAGGTGAGGTACAGGTTGAAACGTGGTGGCAAGGCCCAGACCCAGAGCATGTCATTGCATCAGGAGTGAAAAATAACCCAACGTTTGAATGATTTCAGAATCAGGTTTATTATCACCGGAATGTGACATGAAATCTGTTAACTTAGCAGCAGCGGTTCAATGCAATACATAATATAGAAGAGAAAAAAATAAATAAAACAAAATAAATAATAATAAATAAATTACAGTGGATGTATATTGAATAGATTAAAAACATGCAAGAAACAGAAATCCCGTATATATTAAAAAGTGGAGTAGTGTCCAAAGCTTCAATGTCCATTTAAGAATCGAATGGCAAAGGGGAACAAGCTGTTCCTGAATCGCTGAGTGTGTGCCTTCAGATTTCTGTACCTGCTACCTGATGGTAACAGAGAGAAAAGGGCATGCCCTGGGTGCTGGAGATCCTTAATAATGGATGCTGCCTTTCTGAAACACCGTTGTGAGACATCGCTCCTTGAAGATGGCCTGGGTATGTTGTAGGCTAGTACCCAAGATGGAGCTGACTAGATTACAACCATCTGTAGCTTCTTTTGGTCCTGTGCAGTAGCCACCACCCCTGCCCCCATACCAGACAGTGATGCAGCCTGTCAGAATGCTCTCCATGATATATCTCTAGAAGTTTTTGAGTATATTTGTTGACATGCCAAATCTCTTCAGACTCCTAATAAAGTATAGCCGCTGTCTTGCCTTCTTTATAACTGCATTGATATGTTGGGACCAGATTAGATCCTCAGAGATATTGACACCCAGGAACTTGAAACTGCTCACTCTCTGTACTTCTGATCCCTCTACGAGGATTGGTATGTGTTCCTTCGTCTTACCTTTCCTGAAGTCCACAATCAGCTCTTTCATCTTACTGACATTATGTGCCAGGTTGTTGCTGTGGCACCATTCCACTAGTTGGCATATCTCACTCCTGTACGTCCTCTCGTCACCACCTGAGATTCTACCAACAATGGTTGTATCGTTAACAAATTTATAGATGGTGTTTGAGCTATGCCTAGCCACACAGTCATGGGTATATAGAGAGTAGAGCAGCGGGCTAAGCACACACCCCTGGGGTGCCAGTGTTGATCATCAGCGAGGAGGATATGATATCATCAATTCGCACAGATTGTGGTCTTCCAGTTAGGAAGTCGAGGATCTAATTACAGAGGGAGGTACAGAGGCCCAGGTTCTGCAACTTCTCAATCAGGATTGTGGGAATGATGGCATTAAATACTGAGCTATAGTCGATGAACAGCATGCTGACATAGGTGTTTGTATTGTCCGGGTGGTCTAAAGCCGTGTGGAGAGCCACTGAAATTGCGTCTGCTGTTGACCTATTGTGGTGATAGGCAAATTGCAATGGGTCTAGGTCCTTGCTGAGGCAGGAGTTCAGTCTAGTCATGGCCAACCTCTCAAAGCATTTCATCACTGTAGATGTGAGTGATACTGGGCGATAGTCAGTAAGGCAGCTCACATTATTCTTCTTAGGCACTGGTATAGTTGTTGCCTTTTTGAAGCAAATGTGAACTTCTCCC
Source organism: Mobula hypostoma (assembly GCF_963921235.1). NCBI lineage: Eukaryota > Metazoa > Chordata > Chondrichthyes > Myliobatiformes > Myliobatidae > Mobula > Mobula hypostoma. The sequence goes on from NC_086110.1 coordinate 7,194,895, forward strand.
TGTAGCAGTGAGAGGTTGAAAATGTCCTTGAATACTCCCTCTAGTTGGTTGGCACAGGATTTCAGAGCCTTACCAGGGACCTTCTGCCTTGTGAGGGTTCACTCTCTTCAAAGACAGTCTAGCATCGGCCTCTGAGACAGAGATCACAGGGTCATCAGGTCCAGCAGGGATCTTCACAGCTGTAGTTGTGTTGTCCCTTTCAAAGTTGAGTTCATCTGGTAGTGAAGCATTGCTGCCATTTAAATTCTGGGCAAGCTGGATTGAAAAGGCAGGGTGTCGAGTCTGAAGGCGAAGACTGAGCTGGTTCTGCTCATCACTACACTGGGGCTGAGGCTGTGGGCCTGCCCCGGCTGCTCAGGGCCTTGTGTCCGTGAGCTCTGCAACGTTTTGCTCCTCTGTGTGATGAACTGGGGCTGAGGCTGTGGGCCTGCCCCAGCTGCTCCAGGCTTTGTGTCTGTGGACTCACTTTTGTTCTGAATACTGTTGTTTGTATGATTTGTATTTTTTATTCTTTCTCCGCACATTGGGTGTTTGTTAGTCTTTTTTTAAATGGGCTCTTTTGGGTTTCTTTTTTTGTGGCTACCTGTAAGAAGATGACTCTCAAGGTTGTATAATGTTTACCTACTTCAATAATGAATGTACTTTGAACTTTGAAAATAGTCCACACGAGGAGAACGTGCAGAACTCCACACACAGAACAACCGAGATCAGATTTAAATCTGTGACTCTGGATCAGTGAAGCAGTGGTATAGTATTGTTGGGTATAAGTATTGGTTTATTATTATCAAATATACCAAGATACAATGAAAACCTTGTCTTGCATAAGATATGAAATAGAATTTATGCCATTCACCCCATTGAGTCTGCTCTACGCTTCTATATTAATTGATTTATTGTCGCTCTTATCCCCATTTTCCTGCCTTATCCCCGTTACGTTTGATTCACTTACTAATCAAGTATTCTACTGCAAGAACTTATCAAACTCTGTTTTAAATATATCCATAGTTTATACAGATCAGATCATTACACAGTGCATAGAGCTAGAATAAGATAAAACAATAACAATGCAGAATAAATGTAAAAGCTACTGAAACAATGAAGGGCAAGATTATGAGGTGGGTTGTGAGGTCAAGAGTCTGCCTTACTGTACAAGAGCTCTGTACAGAGTCTGATAACAGTAGGATGGAAGCTGTCCTTGTGCCTGGTGGTATGTGGTTTCAGGTTTTTGTATCTGTTGCCTGATGGAAGAGGGGAGAAGAGAGAATGTCTGGCTGGGTGAGGTCTTTGATTATGCTGGGTGCATTATGAAGGCAGCAAATATAGATAAGAGTCCACAGGGGGAGATTGATTCGTCTGATGTGCATAGCTGTGTCTGTAACTCTCTGCAGTTTCATACAATCACCTACAGAGCAATTGCCACACCAAGCTGTACAATATTGTTGCACAACTCTGTATCATCTATTTAAAAATGTCAAAACTGTAAAAGAAACAAAGACTTTGCACTTCAGCCAGCACTGCAAAAACTTAGCACTGCTATAAAGGACGATGAAATACTGAAACAATTGATTAAAAAAACCTGCTAGCAATCTAGTCTCCAGCAAGTTTTACTGAATAAAATAACTTTGTGATGTTATTTGTGATGCTCTTGCAGTTAGTCCTGACTGTGTGGGGGCAAGATGGGGATCAGAGCAGTACCCACAGTACAGCACCTTGATGACTGACCTGAAATATTAACTATTTCCCTCTCTGTAGCGGCTTCATGATTCGTTGAGCATATTGGTATTAGTAACGGCTTCTTATTGTCACATGTATCGAGATTCATATCCTCAGAATAGAAACAGAAGGAACTTCTTTAGCCAGAGGGTGGTGACTCTGTGAAATTCACTGCCACAGGTGGCTGTTGAAGTCAAGTCATTGGGTATATTTAAAGGCAAGAGACTCTGCAGGCACTGGAAATTCAGAATAACACAGACAAAATGCTGGAGGAACTCAGCAGCTCAGGCAGCGTCTATGGAGAGGGAAACCAATTGACAGTTCGGGACTCATGAATGAAGGGTCCCGATGAAGACTTTCTGCCCAAAATGTCAATTGCTTATTCCTCTGCATTGATGCTGCCTGACCTGCTGGGCATATTTAAAATGCAGGTTGATAGGTTCTTGATTAACAAGGGCACCAAAGGTTACGGGGAGAAGGCAGGAGGATGGGGTTGAGAAGGAAAATAAATCAGCCATGAATGGCAGAGCTAATCCAATTGGCTGAATAACCTAATTCTGCTATTATGTCTTATGGTCTTAAACAGTCAAAAGCTTTCTTTTGCGTGTTATCAATAGAGATCATTTCAAAACATAAAAGAGTTGAGGTAACATGAGGGCACAGCAATAACAAAATGTAGAATAGAGTGTTACAGTTACAGAGAAAGCACAGCGGAGACAGACAAATAAGCTACCAAGGCTAACAAATGTGTCCTAGATGTTTTTCTTGTGATTGTGTTGGACGTTGGTACTACAAACTACTGCAAGTCTGGTCCATTGGTCACTGGTGATACCGACGTTGGTCATTGGCGATACTGTTGTTGGTCATTGGCAATACCGACATTGGTCATTGGCGATACTGACATTGGTCATTGGCGATATTGTTGTTGGTCATTGGAGATACCGACGTTGGTCATTGGCGATACTGTTGTTGGTCATTGGCAATACCAACATTGCTCATTGGCGATACTGACATTGGTCATTGGCGATATTGTTGTTGGTCATTGGAGATACCAACGTTGGTCATTGGCAATACCGACGTTGGTCATTGGCCTTACTGACATTGGTCATTGGCGATACTGTTGTTGGTCATTGGCCATACCGACATTGGTCATTGGCGATACTGTTGTTGGTCATTGGAGATACCGACATTGGTCATTGGCGATACTGTTGTTGGTCATTGGCGATACTGTTGTTGGTCATTGGCCATACCGACATTGGTCATTGGCGATACTGTTGTTGGTCATTGGCCATACTGACATTGGTCATTGGCGATACTGTTGTTGGTCATTGGCGATACTGTTGTTGGTCATTGGCCATACCGACATTGGTCATTGGCGATACTGTTGTTGGTCATTGGCCATACCGACATTGGTCATTGGCGATACTGTTGTTGGTCATTGGCGATACCGACGTTGGTCATTGGCCTTACTGACATTGGTCATTGGCCTTACTGTTGTTGGTCATTGGCCATACCGACATTGGTCATTGGCGATACTGTTGTTGGTCATTGGCCATACCGACGTTGGTCATTGGCCTTACTGACATTGGTCATTGGCCTTACTGTTGTTGGTCGTTGACGATACCGACATTGGTCATTGGCGATACTGTTGTTGGTCATTGGCCATACCGACGTTGGTCATTGGCCATACTGACATTGGTCATTGGCGATACTGTTGTTGGTCATTGGCAATACCGACGTTGGTCATTGGCAATAGTGACATTGGTCATTGGAGATACCGACGTTGGTCATTGGCGATAGTGACATTGGTCATTGGTGATACTGACATTGGTCATTGGTGATACTGTTGTTGGTCATTGGCGATAGTGACATTGGTCATTGGTGATACTGTTGTTGGTCATTGGAGATACCGACGTTGGTCATTGGTGATACTGACATTGGTCATTGGCGATACTGTTGTTGGTCATTGGAGATACCAACGTTGGTCATTGGCGATACTGACATTGGTCATTGGCGATACTGTTGTTGGTCATTGGAGATACCGACGTTGGTCATTGGCGATAGTGACATTGGTCATTGGCAATACTGACGTTGGTCATTGGCGATACTGTTGTTGGTCATTGGCCATACCGACATTGGTCATTGGCGATACTGACATTGGTCATTGGCGATACTGTTGTTGGTCATTGGCAATACTGACATTGGTCATTGGCGATACTGTTGTTGGTCATTGGCAATACCGACATTGGTCATTGGCGATACTGACATTGGTCATTGGCGATACTGTTGTTGGTCATTGGCAATACCGACGTTGGTCATTGGCGATACTGACATTGGTCATTGGCGATACTGTTGTTGGTCATTGGAGATACCGACATTGGTCATTGGCGATACTGACATTGGTCATTGGCAATACTGACGTTGGTCATTGGCAATACCGACGTTGGTCATTGGCGATACTGTTGTTGGTCATTGGCCATACCGACATTGGTCATTGGCGATACTGACATTGGTCATTGGCAATACTGACGTTGGTCATTGGTGATACTGTTGTTGGTCATTGGCCATACTGACATTGGTCATTGGCGATACCGACGTTGGTCATTGGCAATACCGACGTTGGTCATTGGCCTTACTGACATTGGTCATTGGAGATACCGACGTTGGTCATTGGCGATACAAACGTTGGTCATTGGCAATACCGATGTTAGTCATTGGAGATACCGACGTTGGTCATTGGCGATACTGACATTGGTCATTGGCAATACTGACGTTGGTCATTGGCGATACTGTCATTGGTGATACTGGTGATACCGACGTTGGTCATTGGCAATACCGACGTTGGTCATTGGTGATACCGACGTTGGTCATTGGCCAATCTGACATTGGTCATTGGCGATACTGTTGTTGGTCATTGGCGATACCGACGTTGGTCATTGGCGATACTGTTGTTGGTCATTGGCAATACTGACGTTGGTCATTGGCCAATCTGACATTGGTCATTGGCGATACTGTTGTTGGTCATTGGCGATATCGATGTTGGTCATTGGCGATACTGACATTGGTCATTGGCGATAGTGACATTGGTCATTGGTGATACTGACATTGGTCATTGGCGATACTGTTGTTGGTCATTGGCGATATCGATGTTGGTCATTGGCGATACTGACATTGGTCAATGGCGATACCGATGTTGGTCATTGGCGATACCGACGTTGGTCATTGGCGATACTGTTGTTGGTCATTGGAGATACTGACGTTGGTCATTGGCAATACCGACGTTGGTCAATGGCGATACCGACATTGGTCATTGGCGATACTGTCATTGGTGATACTGGTGATACCGACGTTGGTCATTGGCAATACCGACGTTGGTCATTGGTGATACCGACGTTGGTCATTGGCCAATCTGACATTGGTCATTGGCGATACTGTTGTTGGTCATTGGCGATACCGACGTTGGTCATTGGCGATACTGTTGTTGGTCATTGGCAATACTGACGTTGGTCATTGGCCAATCTGACATTGGTCATTGGCGATACTGTTGTTGGTCATTGGCGATACCGACGTTGGTCATTGGCGATACTGTTGTTGGTCATTGGCAATACTGACGTTGGTCATTGGCCAATCTGACATTGGTCATTGGCGATACTGTTGTTGGTCATTGGCGATATCGATGTTGGTCATTGGCGATACTGACATTGGTCATTGGCGATAGTGACATTGGTCATTGGTGATACTGACATTGGTCATTGGCGATACTGTTGTTGGTCATTGGCGATATCGATGTTGGTCATTGGCGATACTGACATTGGTCAATGGCGATACCGATGTTGGTCATTGGCGATACCGACGTTGGTCATTGGCGATACTGTTGTTGGTCATTGGAGATACTGACGTTGGTCATTGGCAATACCGACGTTGGTCAATGGCGATACCGACATTGGTCATTGGCGATACTGTCATTGGTGATACTGGTGATACCGACGTTGGTCATTGGCAATACCGACGTTGGTCATTGGTGATACCGACGTTGGTCATTGGCGATACCGACGTTGGTCATTGGCGATACCGACGTTGGTCAATGGCGATACCAGTGTTGGTCATTGGTGATACTGGCAATACCGATGTTGGTCATTGGCGATACCGACGTTGGTCATTGGCGATACCGGCGTTGGTCATTGGCGATACCGACGTTGGTCATTGGCGATACCGGCGTTGGTCATTGGTGATACCGGCGTTGGTCAATGGCGATACCGACGTTGGTCAATGGCGATACCAGTGTTGGTCATTGGTGATACTTGCGATACCGACATTGGTCATTGGCGATACTGGCAATACCGATGTTGGTCATTGGTGATACCGGCGTTGGTCATTGGCGATACCGACGCTGGTCATTGGCGATACCGACGTTAGTTATTGGAGATACTGACGTTGGTCAATGGCGATACCAATGTTGGTCATTGGCGATACTGTTGTTGGTCATTGGAGATACCAATGTTGGTCATTGGCGATACTGTTGTTGGTCAATGGCGATACCGACGTTGGTCATTGGCGATATTGTCCTTGGCCATTGGTGATACTGACGCTGGGGGAGCCGCATGGACCTGGTCCTCATGTCACTGCTCATTGTTACAGCCACCCAGGGGAGGAGGCAGTGTGGGAGAAAACAGAGGCGCAGGAAATGCGCTGAAATACGTTCAGGGTTGCGCGATGGCCACTGCAGTCCAGCTTTCTCATCGGTGCTGCTCTCTAGCCACACTCCCCGCAAGACAAGTTGGATTACCTTCATATGTAGCTGACCCTACGTGAGATGAGGAACTGCAGCATGCTTGTTCTTGCAGAAATGTGGCTCCAGGAAAATATCCCATGACCATCCAGCTTCACTCAGGGAGTTGTACTAATGTTATTGAGTGACTGTATGTGCTATTGTAACTATATGTGCTGTCTGCTGTCTGCTGTGTCTGATGTGTTTTGCACCTTGGCTCTGAAGGAACATTCGGTTTCATTTAATTATATATGTGTGTGTAGTTGAAAAACAATTAAAACTTGAGCTTGAACTTAACTACGATGAGGTAGATTGTGAGGTCAAGAGTTCATCTTAATGTACAAGAGGTTCATTGACTAGCCTTATAACAGAGAAGCCGTCCTTGCGCCTGGTGGTAGGTGTTTTCACATCCTTGGTTTTGTTTTGGAAATGAAACACAGGGTCAAAGTGACATCTGAGTCCCTCATCCTCTATGGTTTTCTGTTCTTCCACCTCCAGCAGCCTTCATTCAAGACAAAGGACTGACCTGCAGCACTTACCAACAGCTTTTCGCGATACGTGGATACAATGCTCCTTCCTGCCTTCTTTCAAGCTCAATTTCTCCACCCAAAGCATCTCTTTACGCACCAGTGACTAACTTATTCTATTAAATGCCATGATAAGCCATCGCTTGACTCTGGGAAGACAGCGCTTGAGTGTGCCTGATTATATGCACCTCCAATCCCTGCACTTCACTCAGGCGTGACGCTGAACAGCTCTGACATTCTGTAATTACACTGTGCGTCTGGGGAGCACATGTTAATAAAGACTATACTAGCTTTCAGCATCAATGTGTGGGGAAAAGCTACCCAGTGATGTGTAGCCACTCTACACGTAATCCAAAATGCAATCACTGCTGATCTAAATGATTTGCCTTTTGGAAGTGAAATTCAATTAGTTGATGGATGATATACTGGCTCACACCTCATTCTTTACAACTGGCAGCTTCAGTGCACTGCCTCATTTCTTTCTCTGAGTTACTTTCACACACTGAAGTTAGTCAACTTTACTGGAGATTGTGAAGAAAATGCCTTGACATAATTAAGGTTGAAGCCCAGAGATAAACTGGGAAGGGTACTGTGTCCTTGACTGAACCAGTAGCAGCTGATATCTCAGCCTTGTCATTAAAATTGCAATACAGAGGGTATGAAGTTGACTGACATGCTATCACTGAGCCCCACCTCTGCTTCAGCCGATTTGCTGCTGAAGCTTTCACCCGTGGCCATATTACCTCTAGTCTCTACCTAGCTAATAATCCCCTTGTCAGACTTCCACCTGCACCAGACAAAGACAATGCAGGCAACTCCTGTCAAAGGAGGAACTAAGCCCCGATCCGTCACTCTTCCCCATCACTTTGTTTGATGTCTGTGGGAATATCACATATTTGAGCCCTGTGCATACAGTGCCTTTATTTGGGCAATCCTAGAAATGAAGCAGTACTGCTGCTCAGATATTTAAGCAAACTTTCCAGTAATAAGGTCCATGAAATTATTTGTCAAGACACATCTGGTTCAATATTAGTCTTTACTGAATTACCTCTGTGCTCTTTACCTGGTCTCACCTACCCGTGTCTCCAGATCTACCTATATGTCTGACTACTAACAGCCTTCTTTGTTGGGGGCTGTTAAGGGTGGGTAATAAATTCAAGTATTGACAGTATGTCCACATCTTACAAATTCGATGACCCTCCCCTGGGCATGCAAATCGGTGAGACTGGAGATGGATACCTAGTGTTTGGGGTGCCGTCAGCAGTGTGTCAAGAGTTTGAGACCTGGTGATCAGCGGGTCCTGGGATCGATGCTGAAGCCCAGGGCTTGATCTGAAGTCCGAACTGGAGGCCCACTGGATGAAGCCTGAATGCAAATCTCTGTGAGTCCATCGGGGTAATCAGCCCGATGACTCTGAGTCTGAGTCTGAGTCTGCTGGAGGCCGGGGCTGGGGCTGAAGTTGGAGGAATGCGCATGTCGTGGGTGCAATGAAAGAGGCTCACTTTGCTGTCGTAGGTGTGTTCTGTGTTGTTCTGTGGGTGTGATTTGTTGGCACCGGAGTGTGTGGTGACACTTGCTGACTACTCCCAGTGTTGGTTGCTAAGGCAAAATGACACCTTTCATTGTATGTGGCACCTCTTGTCTCACCTATGGATCTTCAGTCACTTCAGAACCCAATGAAGACAAGTCATCTTTAGTCCTGAGGACATGCCTAAGAAAGGGGGAGAAAGGGAACGTTCACCAGTGAAGTGTCAAGGACTGACATCTGGGGTCCTTCCCATCAACTGAGTAGGATGGACAGCATTAATTGTTAAACACCATATCCCATATTGGTCACTTTTTCTTTGGAAATCATAATTCCAACCATAAATAATAATTAATCTTTTTTTACTAAATTATAAACTCTAGGACTTAGTCTATAACACTATAAAATGTAGTAGCATATTAAAGCCACTTGGCCCATCGAGTCTGCTCTGCCATTTACAATCAGAAATACATCAGTGTACCACTACTTTGTGCCCCCAATAACTCTACTTCGCTAACCGCTTGCCTTTGTTGTTGTGCCTCTGAGTGGTCACATACTAACCTGAGATTGTCACACTGCATCAAGGGATTCCTGTACTCTGCCACGGGTGTTATGTAAATGTAGCTGCCTGTTGGTGCACACATTCTGAGGTCCTTTGTGTCGAGGCAATGCTTGGTTGTGTGGTCTCGGGTGAGAGGAACATGTTCCACTGAGAAGAGTGGAAACCACACTTTGGCCAGGCAACAACTATCTAATGACATTTTGAGTCTGACATCTATATGACTAAAGTTGGTTAGGAGCATTACCACCATCGGTTTCTGTGTCAAAATGAGTGCCACTGGGATTTTAAAACAGAAAAACAAAATTGTTGTAATCAGGTAAGATAGGGATGTAGCACAGAAACAGGCCCTTTGTGCTACTGAGACTGGCTGACCATCAACTAGTGATAGACAGTTATCAGCAACCATCCACAGAAAAAACTGCCGACTGTTTGACACTAAGCTAAAATAAATGGAGAATTATGAAAGGCTATCAATCTGACACACCGACCTCTATTTTTCTCTCCACAGATGCTGCCTGTCCTGCTGAATGCTTCCAGCAAGCTCTGTTTTTGCACCACTCCCAGGTTTCTCGATGCCTTTGCCAACCAGCACAGTTAGATTGCTGCATAACTTTTCATTGTAGAGCCTGAACTTTGCTTGACGGTATGAGACAGTGGCAGGCTATTTTATATCACTCCCAGTCTCCCATGCGTTATTTTTATTGAGTTAATGAAAAAGTAAATCAGAAATAAGTGGCTGCTGACTTACTGCAACTTATAACATTCAACAAAGCCAGCATGTATCCCAAAGCAGGGACAGTAGGCAACCGCTCCCACAGTGTGACGGTGAAAAGAAACTGGTTAACACTGCTTTTAAGTACATACCATTAGACCTACATTCCACTTGGTTTTTCTCTGCAAACAATAGTTGAGGTCAAAATAACCAGCATCTTAGAAAGACTTGTAGAAAAGTATTGTTTGCCACATCTTGTTACCCAACCACAGTTACAATGAGCAGTGATCTCCTGATTCCACCTTCAGATCAGTTGCAAATGAATTGAACTCATCTCCCATTCCTTTTCCAATAAATCTTGCTGTAATGGAAAAGATTAAAGATTACCAAGATTATAAACACTAGAAAGTCTGCAGATGCTGGAAATCTACAGCAACACAAACAAAAAGTGCTGGAGGAACCCAGCAGGTCAGGCAGCATCAATGGAAGTGAATAAACAGTCAACGTTTTGAGCTGAGGTCTTGCTTCAAGGCTGGAAAAGAAGGGTGAAGACACCAGAATAAAAAGGTGGGGGGAGGGAAAGGAGGATAGCTAGAAGATAACAGGTGAAGCAAGTAGGTAGGAAAGGTAAAGGACTGGAGAGGAAAGAATCTGATAGGAGAGGAGAGTAGACCATAGGAGAAAGGAATGGGGGGATGGAATCCAGGATCAGATTAGATTATGAGGACACTCAGTCCTCGTTTATTGTCATTTAGAAATGCATCCATTAACAAATGATTAGATATGCAGGTGAGAAGAGGAAAGAGGCCAGAGTGGGAAATGGAATAAGAATGGAGACGGAGGGAATTTTTTTACTGGAAGAAGAAACCGATGTTCATGCCATCAGGTTGGAGGTTATCCATATGGAATATAAGGTGTTGCTCTTCCACCCTGAGGGAGACCTCATCTTGGCACGAAAGGAGGCCGTGAACTGACTTGATGGAACACTTTATTAGCTTTATTTGTCACATAGACATTGAGACATCGAAACATTCAGTGAAATGTGTCACTTTGCATCAACAACCAACACAGTCCAAGCATTGTGATTGGGGCATCCTGTGTCGCCACTCTTCCAGCGTGATATAGCATGTCCACAGCTCACTAAGCCACCCAAACCTGCATGTCATAGAATGTGGGAAACCAATGCACCCAAATATGGTCAAGAGAAAAACCTGCAAGTTCCGTATAGACAGCGGCAAGCATCAAACAGTAATCAGTTATTGCTGGTGCTGTAAAGTGATTGTGCTAGCTACAGAACTGTGCTGCTCCTTTCACTTCTGATTTACATTTCCATTAACTCAATAAAAATAACGCATGGGAGACTAGGAAAAATATAAGATAGCCTGCCACTGTCTTATATCATCAACCAATGGTCAACCTCTATAACAAAAAGATGGAAAGGCCTGTTTGTCAAGGATACTCGAAGAAGAGACAAGAAAGAAGTTTGATTAAGGAGAGGACTGGCTGTCACCTGCCATGTCTATTATTTAAGCATTGAAAATTTAGCAATTAGTTTTTCCTACTAATGACCTTTCAGCAGTTTGTAAACCAGTTTTCAACAGAGATGTAGGACAGCAGTGATTAGCAGATGTATAGCTTTCGAATGAATCTTTTTTTTCCAAAAATAGGAACGAGAGTTGATTTATATGCTAATGATAGTTCTTTAAAGACCATGAAGACAAAAGAAATGACGAGCTATTCTCAGTAATTGATAATAACTTCAATTACAGTATATGATACAGTATAAGGAAGTCTATAATCTCATTGCAACAGCAAACAGTGAGATAAAACAGGGTGGCAAAGACTAAGTGTATTTTAGAAAATGCCATGCTACAAATAAAGCTAAAAGATTGGCTTTCACTGAGTTCCAAGGGAATCAAGCATGTGGCTTTGCAAGTTGTGACCTTAACAAATGGGTCTACAATGGATCCAGTCCCAGTGTAGACCAACATCAAACAAGGCCGAACAACTGCAATAGCAGCCTGGGAGTAAGCCCTTGCTCCTGAGGAACTGCCTAAGAAGATTCTTGCTGGACATTGGAAGAATGAAAGCTGATGTCATTCAAACAATAATTGGGGTCAAAATAACCAGCGGGCCCTGGACAGGTGGAAACTGAGAACCTACTTTCAACACCACCCCCCGCCTAGAGATGGTCCAACATTGTGGGGAACAATGTCAGGGTAAGAGGAAAGGCATTTAGAACTATGCTGAGAAGAAACTTCTTCACTAAGTGGGTGGGTGAATGTTTGAAATTCTCCACCCCAGAGGTCCATGGAGGCTCAGTCACTGATGAGATTTAAGTCCAAGATGACAGAAACTAAAGGATTAGTGTTGCTGGGAGACCCCTAATAAGTGACTGCATAGAGCATTCATTTAATGTTATTGCACAAAGGTAAATGTAATGGATGCAGAATGTGATTACAATCACACTCACTGTTCTGGCTATTCACCTCACTGGGAAATAAAGATTTGTTGACCCTTTGGAGCAACTGATTATACAAAGGACATCTGTATCCAGTATATAGAAAGCAAATAAGTCACATCACCATACAAGCTGACCTAAGGCACATTGAGACAACTACTGCAACAGTAAGCTAACCAGACCTTATAAAATAAAATCTTGGGCTATGAGCTGAGAGTCGCACATGCTTGCTATTGACTTACATAACATTTTTTGCGGTTAGATATTCCAAGGCTGCCCATTTGAACACTGTCAGAACTACTGAGGTCCTGAGTGTTCTGGGATAGTGCATAGTAAAATGCCTCATTGTCTGGTAGTATGAGAATCGACCCATACCTTCAGGTTTAATTGATTGTCAAATCTGTCAAGGACCTTGAGGGCTTCTGAATATACCTCACTTGTATCTGGGTCCCTTTCAAATATGCCTCTCTATTCAATCGTTCCTGCAGTAGATCTGAGTGCTAGGGAATTACAAGAAAGTACGGAAGAAATGTGGCAAATGTTCAGGGGTTATTTGTGTGGAGTTAGGCATAGGTACGTTCCAATGAAACAGGGAAGTTATGGTAGGGTACAGGAACTGTGGTGTACAAGTTTACGAAAGGTTCAGAGAGCTAGGTAATGTTACAGATCAAGAAGATTATAAGGCTAACAGGAAGGAGCTTAAGAAGGAACTTAGGAGAGCCAGAAGGGGCCTTGAGAAGGCCTTGGTGAGCAGGATTAAGGAAAACCCCAAGGCATTCTACAGGTATATGAAGAGCAAGAGGGTAAGACGTGAAAGAATAGGACCTATCAAGTGTGACAGTGGGAAAGTGTGCATGGAACCGGAGGAAATAGCAGAGGTACTTAATGAATACTTTACTTCAGTATTCACTATGGAAAAGGACCTTGGTGATTGTAGTGATGACTTGCAGCGGACTGAAAAGCTTGAGCATGTAGATATTAAGAAAGAGAATGTGCTGGAGCTTTCGGAAAATATCAAGTTAGATAAGTGGCTGGGACCAGATGAGATGTACCCCAGGCTACTCTGGGAGGCGAGAGAGGCGATTGCTGAGCCTCTGGTGATGATCTTTGCATCATCAGTGGGGATCGGAGAGGTTCCGGAGGATTGGAGGGTTGAGGATGTTGTTCTCTTATTCAAGAAAAGGAGTAGAGATAGCCCAGGAAATTATAGACCAATGAGTCTTACTTCAGTGGTTGGTAAGTTGATGGAGAAGATCCTGAGAGGCAGGATTTATGAACATTTGGAGAGGTATAATGTGATTTGGAATAGTCAGCATGGCTTTGGCAAGGGCAGGTCATGTCTTACGAGCCTGATTGAAGTTTTTGAGATGTCACTAAACACATTGATGAAGGAAGAGCATTAGATGTCGTATATATGGATTTCAGCAAGGCATTTGATAAGGTACCCTGTGCAAGGCTTATTGAGAAAGTAAGGAGGCATGGGATCCAAGGGGGCATTGCTTTGTGGATCCAGAACTGGCTTTCCCACAGAAGGCAAAGAGTGGTTGTAGATGGGTCATATTCCGCATAGAGGTCGGTGACCAGTGGTGTGCCTCAGGGATCTGTTCTGGGACCCCTACTCTTCGTGATTTTTATAAATGACCTGGATGAGGAAGTGGAGGGATGGGTTGGTAAGTTCGCTGATGACACAAAGGTTGGAGGTGTTGTGGATAGTGTAGAGGGCTGTCAGAGGTTACAGCGGGACATTGATAGGACACAAAACTGGGCTGAGAAGTGGCAGATGGAGTTCAACCCAGATAAGTGTGAAGTGGTTCATTTTGGTAGGTCAAATATGATGGCAGAATATAGTATTAATGGTAAGACTCTTGGCAGTGTGGAGGATCAGAGGGATCTTGGAGTCCGAGTCCATAGGACGCTCAAAGCAGCTGTGCAGGTTGACTCTGTGGTTAAGAAGGCATATGGCGTATTGGCCTTCATCAATCGTGGAATTGAATTTTGGAGCCGAGAGGTAATGTTGCAGCTATGTAAGACCCTGGTCAGACCCACTTGGAGTACTGTGCTCACTTCTCGTCGCCTCACTACAGGAAGGATGTGGAAAGCATAGAAAGGGTGCAGAGGAGATTTACAAGGATGTTGCCTGGATTGGGGAGCATGCCTTATGAAAACAGGTTGAGTGAACTCAGCCTTTTCTCCTTGGAGCGACCGAGGATGAGAGATGACCTGATAGAGGTGTATAAGATGATGAGAGGCATTGATCGTATGGTTAGTCAGAGGCTTTTTCCCAGGGCTGAAATGGATGCCACAAGAGGGCACAGGTTTAAGGTGCCTGGGAGTAGGTACAGAGGAGATGTTGGGGTAAGTTTTTTACGCAGAGAGTGGTGAGTGCATGGAGCGGGATGCCGGCAACAGTGGTGGAGGCGGAAACGATAGGGTCTTCTAAGAGATTTTTGGATACGTACATGGAGCTTAGAAAAATAGAGGGCTATGTGTAAGCCTAGTTATTTCTAAGGTAGGGACATGTTTGGCACAACTTTATGGACCAAAGGGCCTGTATTGTGCTGTAGGTTTTCTATGTTTCTATGTTTCTGAGATAGCACTCCAGAGCCAGATACCCCAAAGACTTCAATCTTGTCAGGACGTGAGGGAGCTCCCAGACAGTTTTACCAATTTTCTGTTTGATCTTGGTGTCAAACTCTGAGAAATCCCAATGTTTCCCAGCAGTTCTAGCCTAATATCACTGGACCCAATGAAACGTCAATATTTATTTTACATCTGCATATCATGATCTAGTCTATGTAGAGAGGGAGTTCTGTCCCTTTTTATTTGTAGCTATAAATTTTGGCTCAAGGAGTTTAATTTATTTCTAGAGTTATGGAGTTATACAGCAGAAAAACCCCACCTGCCAACTCACCCCCAGATCAGGTTCACCTCATGGTTATCACATCACTTTACAGTGCCAATGATCACCTGAGTTAATTTCCAGCCGCTATCTGTGGGGTGTTTGTACATTCTCCGTGTGACCCCCTGGATTTCCTCCGGGTGCTTTGGTTTCCTCCCATATTCCAAAGATGTACGGTTAGGGCTAGTAGGTTCTGAGCATGCTATGTGGGTGCCAGAAGCATAGTGACACTTGTTGGGCTGCCAAGCAGAATCCTCACTGATCTGATTTGATTTGACACAAGAACAATGCGTTTCACTGTATGTTTCAATGTACCTGTGACAAATAAAGCTTATTTTTAATCTTTAGATCTACGACTCACCTGCACATTAGGGCTAATTTACAGTGATCAATTAACTGATCAATCGAAATGTCTTTCGGATGTGGGAAGAAACTGAAGCATTCAAAGGAGAACATGCAAAGACCATATGGACGGCACTGGTAAAACAACAGACTGCAGATGCTGGGATCTTCAGTGAAAAATGCATTGCCGGAAGAGCACCGCATGTCAAGCAGTATCTGTGGAAGCAAAGGGATGATCAACGTTTTGCGTTGGACCTTGCATCAGCACCGTAAGTCAGAACAATTGGATAGCAGATTATTAGAGGCTTAGTGCACAATAAAACTGTGCATTTGTAAGAGGAAGAAGCAAATACAGTATTGACAGAAGAACCCACTGTAAAAACATCTGATTTTTCAGCTTATCCATCTCAATAATAGAGAGGTAGCTGTCCTCAAGGGTGTCAGTAGAATCCACAGGTTGTGAATCAGAATCGTAGATGGGTGTTATTTTCTGCAGGTAATAGCACCTCTTTTTCACTACAACTGTGACAGCCATGCCTCCTATTGTTTTCATCAATACAAAAAACCCACTTTGAGTTCTGCAATTTATCCTTTAGTCAGAAAGAAGGAGGACTGACCTTGTGGTTAAACTAGACGTTTGCCAGTTACGCTAGTTAGTGGTTCTCTGGTTTCTGCGTGAACATGTGTCATAAAGGAGGCTTAAGGAAAGGGCTCTCTCCTGGAGTCAAAGAGGAGAATGGAGACTTTCTTTGTTATGGCTCCATCATCTTCCACAAAGGTCCAGAAGGTAAGGATTCTCTGCCCTGTAACTTCCAGCCATAATTTTGGATTGAAAATTTGGAAACAAGATAAATTGATCTGACTAGATAATTGACTGATAACCTGTACTGTTTGGTTTCTCAGAAATTCATAAAGTTGTACGGCATAAAAACAGTTGCTTTAGGCTATTGTGCCCATGTCACGCTTCATGTCGATGTATAAATCCCACTTGCCTGTATTCATTCCATATCCCTCTGTGCCCTGCTCATTCAAATGCCTCATAAATGTTGTTACTGTTTCTGTCTCTTCTGGCATCTTGTTCCAGATACCCACTTTACTCTGCGCAGAAAATTGAACCCTCAGATCCCAATTGCACCTCCCTACCCCTTCATCTTAAACCCATGCCCTCTGGTTTCAGATACTCCTACCATGGGGAAGAGATTCTGGTTGTCTACCCAGATGTATAATTTTATATACATCTGTTATGTTGCCTCTCAGCTTCCTTCACTCCAGGGAAAACAGGCTATCTTATCTTTCCATTAAGCCATAGACCATAAGATATAGCAGCAGAATTAGGCCATTCCCCATCAAATATGCTCCACCTTTCCTGATAACTCAAAACCTCCAGTCCAGATAACACCCTTATTAATCTTTACTGCACCCTCTTTTGCTAAACCACAGCAAACAGAATACTCCAATTTCACAAGTGAGTTGCAAGCAACAAACTTTATGAAGGCATATTCATGAATATGCAAACATATTGACGGGTTTACTATTCAGCTTAGTTCAAGGATGTGGGGTTGAACTGTAGCTGTGGAAAACAAGCAGGCCATCTGATTCATAAACACAAGGGACTCTGCAGATGCTGGAAATCCAGAGTAACACACACAAAATGCTGGAGAACCTTGTAGGTCACACATCAACAATGGAGAAGGAAAAAAAGAGACGACATTTCTGGCTGAGACCCTACATCAGTCTTGATAAAGAGTCTTGGCCCAAAACATTGAATGTTTATTCCCCTCCAGAGATGCTCCATAGATTTATTCATCAACCTGCTCCTTCGCATCCAAGGAAATGGCCTGAAGAGCCATGACAGGGGATTCATATAGATTTTGCAGGACCTGTAGAAGACTATGTGATCTTGATCTTAGAGGCACACACTGCAAATGGCCTGAGGTTGGCATTATGAATATCACCAGGTATGAAAATGCATTGAGGAGCTACATTCCATTTTTAACCATTTTGGGATTCCTCATCAGCTTGTAAGTGACAATGGCCCACAACTCCTGTGTGAAGAGTTCAAGGCATTTATCGAAACAAAAGGTATTCAGCACATCAAGTCAGCACCACATCATCTAGCCACGAATGGCCTTGCTGAACGATTCATACAAACAATGAAACAAGCCCTCAAAATTTCAGTGGGAAATGGATCCCTCAACCAGCATCTCAGCACGTTCTTGCTGTCATACAGCAACATGCCTCACACCACCACCAAAATGGCTCCAGCCACCACACAGATGAAACGGCAGTTTTGCACCTGAATTGATTTGCTAGGAACCCCACCCACCCCCGCCAAAATACAAAACAGATTGTGCTAAATGAACAGAAAACTCAAGCAGAAATCAGTGCCAAAGTTCAGAAGTTTCTTAAACAGCAGGAGAGAGTACTTGTCTGGAACATCTCTGGAACAAAGTGATACCTATAATGGTGGTGACACAAGCTGGTCCTGTGTTGTACACAGTGGAAACTAGTCACAACATCTGGAGAGACATGTTGATCAGTTGCTGGCTAATCCTGAGACTACTGAAAACCAACACAAACTGACCAATCCATATCCAGTTATAGAACAGGACAGGATTCTGAGACAACTACTGCAGAACCTCCGTTATGATCAACTGACACAACCAGTGCTCCCCTATCACCTGTGCTTTCTGAGGTGCCCCCACTGACAATGCAATACCCAATCCAAGATCTATACATGCACCGAGAGATAACATGACTTTGGTGTCATCCCCAAGCCATTGGTACCCTCACAGGAACAGGCAGTCTCCAGACAGATTGAATCATCATTTTAGTGTCTAACCCTCAACACACGGGGCAGAATGATCCCCAGGATTATGTCTGGGTATAGAGACAGTCTGTCCTCTTTCGCTAGTCTGTTGTTGGTTGAATTTGATGGTTCCTCCATTAAATGTTAATAGCTAAGCAGTTGGTCTGTGTATGGGTCAGGGGAGAAAACTTTGAAATAAGGGGTGGAGGGATATATTATGTACTCATGGATAATTTGACCCTTACGGGTTGCTCTCAAGCTTCTCTGTGTGTTACGTACTGAACATAATGTGAAAGGGCATTTTGGGTAGACGACATACAAGCAAAATAAACATTAGCACATTTGTTCCTCACCTATCCATCTCTTGTATGTGTTATTCAAGGCCACCCAGCTTCCCAGTACCACAAACACATTTTCCTATCATCTACAAACCTGCCCTTAAAATGAGCAATTCTGTCATCCAAGTCACTAACATATATGGCAGCCAGCTAGAAAAGGCCCCTTTTATTCGCACTCCTTGCCTCTTGCCCATCAGCCAATCTTCTATCTATGCTAGTATCTTTCCTGTAATACCATGAGCTCTTAACTTGTTGAGCAGCTTCTGAAAATCCAAGAAAACATCATTCTCTGACTCTAATAGAAGCTTCTTTTTCCCTTCTTCTCTGTGATTTACTCCTCAGTAGCTTTCCACTTTGCAAGTGTGAAGAGGCAACTGGAGAAAGACATTCAGCTTCACTGGGACAGTTCTACTTGATTGTTAGGTGTCAAGTGTTAATGGAAATAAAGATAAAAGTTGTGTGTTTTCTGTTATAGAAACATAGAAAATAGGTGCAGGAGTAGGCCATTCGGCCCTTCGAGCCTGCGTCGCCATTTATTATGATCATGGCTGATCATCCAACTCAGAACCCCGCCCTAGCCTTCCCTCTATACCCCCTGATCCCCCTAGCCACAAGGGCCATATCTAACTCCCTCTTAAATATAGCCAATGAACTGGCCTCAACTGTTTCCTGTGGCAGAGAATTCCACAGATTCACCACTCTCTGTGTGAAGAAGTTTTTCCTAATCTCAGTCCTAAAAGGCTTCCCTTTTATCCTCAAACCCCTTGTTCTGGACTTCCCCAACATCGGGAACAATCTTCCTGCATCTAGCCTGTCCAATCCCTTTAGGATTTTATACGTTTCAATCAGATCCCCCCTCAATCTTCTAAATTCCAACGACTACAAGCCCAGTTCATCCAGTCTTTCTTCATATGAAAGTCCTGCCATCCCAGGAATCAATTTGGTGAACCTTCTTTGTACTCACTCTATGGCAAGGATGTCTTTCCTCAGATTAGGGGACCAAAACTGCACACAATACTCCAGGTGTGGTCTCACCAAGGCCTTGTACAACTGCAGTAGTACCTCCCTGCTCCTGCACTCGAATCCTCTCGCTATAAATGCCAGCATACCATTCGCCTTAGCCCACAGATACAGAACAGGGAAAACAAACTCATTACAGCTTTTCCTAAATTAATCCTTAGAACTCTTAAAAACATGGATAGGTGTATGCTTTTTGGACAAAACATGTTCTCCAGCAATTTAATGCATTGCTGCCAAGCAAATGCTTTTAATTTGACTGATTGGGCTTTAAATAAATACTAATTAAAACATTCCACTCACTAACAAGAGACCATTCAAAAATGCATTCATGTTCCAGATGCTACAGTAAGTATAGAATGATGTTCAGGTTTATTATCACTGATATTTGTGGTTTTGCAGCAGCAGTAGAGTGCAATACATAAGATATACTATAAATAACAACGAGAAAAGTATTTAAATCAAGAGCAACTAAATGAACAAACACATAAATAAATACATAGATGGATAAAGAGTGCAAAAAGAGAACAAAAGTAATGAACAAGTGAAAGTCTGTAGATGCTGGAGATTCAAGCAACGCTCACAAAATGCTGGAGGAACTCTGTAGGTTAGATAACAAAGACTATAGCAAATTGGTGATGTGCTTAACTGTAGGGACATATATTCAATGAAGTATGCACTGGATCGATTTTCCACTTTACTCCCGGGTGTAATGATCCATGAGTCTACCTGCACCCAGACCATAGCCCTCTATACCCTCCTATCCATGTGCTTATCTAAACTTCTCTTAGATGTTGAAATTGGACCCTCATCCACCACCCTCTGAGTGAAGAAGTTTCCCTTTATGTTCCCCTTAAACTTATCACCTTTCACCCTTAACCCATGACTTCCAATTCCAATCTCAACCAATCCCAGTGGAAATATAGTGTTGACAGTGGAATGAGGGCTTCTGTTCTGTTTGACACTAAAACTTTTCTCTGTCTCTCTGCCGGATCAGGACTAACAGGAAACTGGAGTATGCAAGGGAAATTAAACTTGACAGTATTTGTTAAGGAATAAGTGGACATCAATCAAACAAGCAATGAAAAGTAAAGAGAACAGAGTCTCTTTCCCAGGGTGCAAATCTCAAATAAGGGAAGGCACAGCTTTAAGATGAGAACGGGGAAGTTCAAGGGAGATGAACAGGGTAATTATTTTTACCCAGTCTCACTGCCGGGTTGCATATGGAAGTAGATGCAACAGTTGCATTTAAACAGACCCAAACCTGAAGGAAATGAAGGGATATGGATCATGTGCAGGCAGGTGGGATTAGCTGAACGTAGGGATATGGATTGTGTGCAGGCAGGTGGGATTAGCTGAATTTGGCATCATGTCTGGCATTGGCACAGAAATCAGTACTGTACTGTTCCATATTTTATGTTTCAATGTCTGCCGAACAAATAATCATCGAGGAAAATAAGATTCTCTCCTTTTGCTTTGTGAACAGTGGCTGTAAAAAAAAAAGATGGCACATTTAAATTTGCCTGTGCTCCTGGATGTCCGGGGTTTAGAAGAGGAAGAGAGAGAGCAGGTAATGTCTTTCTTCAAGGAGATGTCTCTGGGAGAAGAGAAGCATGAACCTAAACTGCTGCTTTGACAGCTGATGTTAAAGCTTCCCGACAGAATATCTGAAGATGAGGTACTTGGTGTGTGAAACAGTAAGTGAAGTTTGGGAGAGACAGAGCACGGCACTTAGCATGATCAACTGCAATGCCCATTTCCAACAGCTCACCTGGTAGCAGGTAAGTCCAACAGTATCAATGTGATGGCTCTAACGTAGACGCTGCCACATCACGTCTCTCGTGAGCAACATTCCAATAGAAGTGTGAATGTGCATTGCATAGTGTGGCACAGTATGTAGCAGGTGGTGCTCTGACATCCTGCCCTCCAGTGCTGTTTGGGTGGAATGTGCATGTTCTCCCTGGGTGCTCTGCTTTCCTCCCTTGGGTCAATAAATTATGAATTAGAAAGATACTCCTTCCTGATTTCCCCAATAAATGGCTAGCATACAATTCCAATTTAATTCTCTCATATTCCATTTAATGTTTTACGCATAATCACTCGCAGTTCAGAAACAGAAACAGCCATGATGAGGCAGACTCGATGGGGTGAATGGCCTAATTCTGCCCCCATGCCTTCATGGTATTATGGTTGTTGGTCAGTCCTATCAGTGGGTTGGGACATACCCAGGTATTGCTGGAACATTGGCATGAACTTGGGGCTACGCCAATCCTTTGCTTGACCTCTCTGGAAGACAGCAACCCAAATGGTCACAAGCTGTTGGATGGTTCAGAGGAAGGGTTTGTACTTTGATTTGGAATGGTTCGGAGGCACATTGTGCAGACTCAGACTATGTGTGGACTTGCCATGCCACACTCAGAAGCTGAGTGGTTGGTCTGCTTTCACTCCTCTGATATTTTGTTGCAGCACTTTGATACGACTGGCTGGCTTGTTAGGATTTCACAGAGGGCAGCTATATTCACCACATCTCGCCAGAATCACATAAAGCACAGAAACAGCTATATTCACTACAGCTCGTCAGAATCACATAAAGCACAGAAACATAAGGAGAGCAGATTTCTTCCTATAAAAAACATTAGTAACCCAGATGGGGTTTTTATGACAATCTCATAATTTCACGATCAACATTAGTAATTTTAGGCTGTTATATCAGATGTATTTAATTTAATTTAGAGAATTTGCTGTGGTTGGATTGAAAATTATGCCTCTGCATTATTAGTCCAGGCATCTGAATTTCTGTGGCTTAAGTACTTCGTTACCAGGTTCTCTGCCTTGCGACCTTATCTCATCATGGAGTGATGATAAACCTGGGACACCAACCTTGAAAGAAGGAGATTTTGATTATCTTGAGGCAACTTGAAAGAAGGTTCAACACATGCACCAAATGAGAGGATTGAGAGAAACCGATCACATTACTGCTTGCGCAGAAGTACCCACACCAGCAGATACTGACTGAAGCTCTGAGCACCAAGGATGACCTCCCTGTTGCTGCTTCATCATGATATCAAATGGAAAATGGCAGTTCCCCTTCTGATGGGCGCTGTCGAAATGCAATCTAATGTACTGATCTACACAAGCTTGACATCGGTGGTTGGGAAGTTGCTGGAGTCGATTGTCAAGGATGAGGTTACAGAGTACCTGGAGGCATATGACAAGATAGGCAGAACTCAACATGGTTTCCTCAAAGGAAAATCCTGCCTGACAAACCTATTGCAATTTTTTGAGGAAATTACAAGTAAGCTAGACAAGGAAGATGCAGTGGATGTTGTATATTTGCATTTTCAGAAGGCCTTTGACAAGGTGCCGCACATGAGGCTGCTAAACAAGATAAGAGCCCATGGAATTATGGGAATTATGGATAGAGCGTTGGCTGATTGGCAGAAAACAGAGAGTGGGAATAAAGGGATCCCATTCTGGTTGGCTGCCGGTTACCAGTGTTGTTCCACAGGGGTTCATGTTGAGGCTGCTTCTTTTTACGTCGTACATCAACGATTTGGATTATGGAATAGACGGCTTTGTGGCTAAGTTTGCTGATGATGGTGCTGAGGAAACAGAGAGTCTGCAGAGAGACTTGGATAGATTGCAAGAATGGGCAAAGAAGTGGCAAATGAAATACAATGTTGGAAAGTGTATGGTTATGCACTTTAGCAGAAGAAATAAACAGGCAGGCTATTATTTAAATGGGGAGAGAATTCAAAGTTTTGTGATGCAACGGGACTTGAGAGTCCTCATGCAGGATACCCTTAAGGTTAACCTCCAGGTTGAGTCAGTGGTGAAGAAGGTGAATGCAATGTTGGCCTTCATTTCTAGAGGAATAGAGTATAGGAGCAGGGATGTGATGTTGAGGCTCTATGAGGCACTGGTAAGACCTCACTTGGAGTACTGTGTGCAGTTTTGGGCTCCTTGTTTAAGAAAGAATGTTCTGACAGGAGAGGGTTCAGAGAAGATTCACTAGAATGATTCTGGAAATGGTATTCCTTGGAGTTTAGAAGAATGAGGGGAGACCTCATAGAAATATTTCAAATGTTGAAAGGCATGGACAGAGTGGATGTGGCAAAATTGTTTCCCATGATGGGGGAATCTAGTATGAGAGGGCATGACGTAAGGTTTGAAGGGTGCCCGTTCAGAACAGAAATGCAAAGAAATTTTTTTAGTCAGAGGGTGGTGAATCTATGGAATTTGTTGCCACGGGCAGCGTGGAGGCCAAGTTATTGGGTGTATTTAAAGCAGAGATTGATAGGTATCTGAGCAACACTCACAACACACTGGAGGAACTCAGCAGGTCGGGCAGCATCCGTGGAAAACATCGGTCGACGTTTCGGGCCGGAACCCTTCATCAGGACTGGCGAAGGGTTCCGGCCCGAAACATTGACTGATCTTTTCCACGGATGCTGCCCGACCTGCTGAGTTCCTCCAGCGTGTTGTGAGTGTTGCTTTGACCCCAGCATCTGCAGATTATTTTGTGTTTATAATAGGTATCTGAGTAGCCAGGGCATCAAAGGTTATGGTGAGAAGGTGGGGGAGTGGGACTAAATGGGAGAATGGATCAGCTCATGATAAAATGGCGGAGCAGACTCGATGGGCTGAATGGCCAACTTCTGCTCCTTTGTCTTATGTCTTACACTGGCCTCAACTCATCTTCTATGCAGAGGATGGTAACCACAGCCCAGCACATCACAATCTCATCACTTCCTTCCATCGAGTCCAGCTTCGCAGTACGTTCTGTCAGGAAGGCTAATACTATGTTCAAGGATGTTTGACATGCTGGCCATTCTCTTTTCTCTCTTCTACCTTCTGGGAGAAGATACAGGAGCCTGTAAGTCCAGATGACTGGATACCAGATCAGACTTCTGAACCAATCCCATCTCTCACATCCCCTTCCCTGCTGTTCTCAGATTCCTCCCTCTCCCTCCTTGTTATTCCGTGACTGTCACATTGCACTGTAATCTCAACTATATACACAGCATAATAAATTTTAAATTGTCCCTTTCAGGCCTAAGGGTTTAATCACTGTGGAGGCTTTCTTACTCATGTGGGAAAACGTCTTTCCTGACAAAGAGGATCATTTTGTTTGGCAGGTGAGACTTGTGGCTGTGAAAACAATCTTGTCTTCTGGGGCCTCCTCTGTGGTGGTTGTAGGAGCCAACTCTGGGACTGCAGGAAGTGATAGCTTTGGACAATTTTCTTCTTTTCTCGGCTTTACTCCTGGATCAAACTCAATCCTTGATTCTCTCCTGGTCCCGGTTTCTTTCTCTCTGTTTATCCCTTTCTCAGTTGCACTCATTTCCTTACCCTTGGTTTCCTCACAATGCCTGTCTCGGTCTCAGTCATAGTCCCAATCACGCTCACGTTTACATTCCTGCTCTTCTTCTTTCTGACATTCCTTCTTTCTGTCATGCCTTTTTCATTTTCACTTGAGTTCCTTCCATCTCTCCTCATCCACAACATCATCTGAGGAATGCTCCATTTTCGTATCTCCATTGACTCCTTTCATTTTGGCTTTCCATTCATCCACCTGGGATTTGGTCTTCATATCTGCTTTTACAAGCAGCTTTTTGCCTCCCACTTGAAGTTCACGCAATAACCTTAATGCACGTAGAGTACATTCTGGTTCCTTTTACTCACAAAAGCCGAATCCTTGCAACTTTCCTGAAGCTGCTTGAACTCTTCCAGTTTAAAGCCAAGCCACGTTTCCCAAGGAACTGTCGGATTAGACAGAAATTTTCTCAAATATGTTGCCAACAAAAAACTGTTGTAGCTGGACCACTGCTTTTGTCAATTTCACAATTCCTCTGGGCAGCATGCTCCTTCCTTGCTCCCATATGCTTTCCAACCAGAGGCTCAGAGGTCGGCACCGACACTTGCTTGTCATCTGTTGAGCAACAGTTCATAGTGTACAGCATGGAGGCATCCGGTACCTTTCAGTTGACTCTTTTACAGATGATGTGGCATGAATCTCCAACCATGTTGTAGTTGTCTCAGTCACTCACGTCCCTACTTGTCCCCACTCACTGGCCCGCTTATTTTTTTTACCACAAACATGCCCAGTGTGGCTTGCTGGTTACTGTATTTCGCCGTTACAAATGTCATTCCCACGGGAGTTATCTTGTAGACAATAGACAATAGGTGCAGGAGTAGGCCATTCAGCCCTTCGAGCCAGCACCGCCATTCACTGTGATCATGGCTGATCATCCACAATCAGTATCCAGTTCCTGCCCTATCCCCATAACCTTTGATTCCACTATCTTTAAGAGCTCTATCCATCTCCTTTTTGAAAGCATCCAGAGACTTGGCCTCCACAGCCTTCTGGGGCAGTGCATTCCATATATCCACCACTCTCTGGGTGAAAAAGGTTTTCCTCAACTCCGTTCTAAATGGCCTACCCCTTATTCTTAAACTGTGGCCTCTGGTTCTGGACTCACCCATCAGCGGGAACATGCTTCCTGCCTGCAGCGTGTCCAATCCCTTAATAATCTTATATGTTTCAAAAAGATCCCCTCTCAGCCTTCTAAATTCCAGAGTATACAAGCCCAGTCGCTCCAATCTTTCGACATATAACAGTCCCGCCATCCCGGGAATTAACCTTGTGAACCTACGCTGCACTCCCTCAATAGCAAGAATGTCCTTCCTCAAATTTGGAGACCAAAACTGCACACAGTACTCCAGGTGTGGTCTCATCAGGGCCCTGTACAGCTGCAGAAGGACCTCTTTGCTCTTATACTCAATTCCTCTTGTTATGAAGGCCAGCATGCCATTAGCTTTTTTCGCTGCCTGCTGTACTTGCATGCTTGCTTTCAGTGTCTGATGTACAAGAACACCTAGATCTCGTTGTGCTTCCCCTTTTCCTAATTTGACTCCATTTAGATAATAATCTGCCTTCCCGTTCTTACCACCAAAGTGGATAACCTCACATTTAACCACATTAAACTGCATCTGCCATGCATCTGCCCACTCACCCAGCCTGTCCAAGTCACCCTGCATTCTCATAACATCCTCCTCATATTTCACACTGCCACCCAGCTTTGTGTCATCGGCAAATTTGCTAATGTTACTTTTAATTCCCTCATCTAAATCATTAATATATATTGTAAACAGCTGCAGTCCCAGCACTGAACCCTGCGGTACCCCACTGGTCACTGCCTGCCATTCCGAAAGGGACCTGTTAATCGCTACTCTTCGTTTGCTGTCAGCCAGCCAATTTTCAATCCATGTCAGTACTCTGCCCCCAATACCATGTGCCCTAATTTTGCCCACTAATCTCCTATGTGGGACTTTATCAAAGGCTTTCTGAAAGTCCAGGTACACTACATCCATTGGCTCTCCCTTGTCCATTTTCATAGTTACATCCTCAAAAAATTCCAGTAGATTAGTCAAGCACGATTTCCCCTTCATAAATCCATGCTGACTCGGACCAATCCTGTTACTACTATCCAGGTGTGTTGTAATTTCATCTTTTATAATTGACTCCAGCATCTTTCCCACCACTGACGTCAGGCTAACCGGTCTATAGTTCCCTGTTTTCTCTCTTCCTCCCTTCTTGAAGAGAGGGACAACATTAGCCACCCTCCAATCCACAGGAACTGATCCTGAATCTATAGAACATTGGAAAATGATTACCAATGCGTCCACGATCTCTAAAGCTACCTCCTTAAGTACCCTGGGATGCAGACCATCAGGTCCCGGGGATGTATCAGCCTTCAGACCCAACAGCCTATCTAACACCATTTCCTGCCTAATATAAATTTCCTTCAATTCATCCATTAAGCTAGGTCCTTTGGCCACTATTACATCTGGGAGATTGTTTCTGTCTTCCCTAGTGAAGACAGATCCAAAGTACCTGTTCAACTCGTCTGCCATTTCCTTGTTCCCCATAATAAATTCACCCGCTTTTGTCTTCAAGGGCCCAATTTTGGTCTTAACTATTTTTTACCTTTTCACATACCTAAAGGAGCTTTTACTATCCTCCTTTATATTCTTGGCTAGTTTACCTCCGTACCTCATTTTTTCTCTGCGTATTGCCTTTTTAGTTACCTTCTGCTGCTCTTTAAAAGTTTCCCAATCCTCCGGCTTCCCACTCGTCTTTGCTATGTTATACTTCTTCTCTTTTATTTTTATACTGTCCATTACTTCCCTTGTCAGCCACGGCCTCCCTTTACTCCCCTTAGGATCTTTCTTCCTTTGGAATGAACTGATCCTGTACCTTCCGCATTATTCCCAGAAACACTTGCCATTGCTGTTCCACTGTCATCCCTGCTAGGGTATTGTTCCATTGAACTTTGGCCAGCTCCTCCCTCATAGCACCATAGTTCCCTTTGTTCAACTGTAATACTGACACTTCTGAGTTTCCCCTCTCCCTCTCAAATTGTAGGTTAAAACTTATCATATTATGGTCACTACCTCCTAATGGCTCCTTTACCTCGAGGTCCAATATAAGTTCTTTGTTGGAAATCTGCGGGCTTCAGTTTAGTACCTTTGAAATGCCATTCAAACTCATTTTGTGGAATGACTGAAACTGCCATGCCAGTGTCCAATTCCATTTTAATTAATTTGTCATTCACTTCTGGTGTAAACCATATTGCTTGTTTATTGTTAGTTTTCACGTATAAATCTCAAGGCTATGCGTCCTGTGTCACTCTCATCATTATCAGATTTTTCATCAACAGCATGCAGAATAGTGTTCTTTTTGAAACTGCAACTTGACTTTTTATTATTTTCTCTTCTTTGTGCAGTGCATTTGTTTTGTCTGCCCCAGGTGCTCTTTGTTGTGTTCTGCTTGCATTTTCTGCAAATTTAATCTTTAAATCTGCATTGGTCTGGTGAGTGTGAACCACTGTCACAACAGCAACAAGAATATGTTTGACCTAGTAGGTTTCTATTTAGACATAGCAATTTTATTCATGCTCACTTTCATTCCTGCCTGCACCTATAAGACCATAAGACATGGGAGCAGAATTAGGCCATTTGGCCCATCGAGTCTTCTCCGGCATTTAATCATGGCTGATCCTTTTTTTTCCCTCCTCAATTCTCCCCATAATCTTTGATACCATGTCCTATCGAGAACCTATCAAGCTCTGCCTTAAATATATTTAACAATCTGGCCTCAACAGATGCCTGTGATAACAAATCCCACAAATTCACCACTCTCTGGCTAAAGAAATTTCTCCGCATCTCTGTTTTGAATGGATGCCCCTCTATCCTGAGGCTGTGCCCTCTTGTCCTAGACTCTCCACCATGGGAAACATCCTTTCCACATCTACTCTATCTAGTCTTTTTGACATTCGAAAGAGATTCCCCCCTCATCCTTCTAAATTCCAGCAAGTACAGACCCAGAGCCATCAAATATTCCTTGTATGATAACCCTTTCATTCCTGGAATCATCCTTGTGAACCTCCTCTGGACCCTCTCCAATGCCAGCACATCCCTTCTAAGATGAGGAGCCCAAAACTGTTCACAACACTCAAGGTGAGGCCTCACCAGTGCCTTATAAAGCCTCAGCATCACATTCCTGCTCTTGTACTCTAGACCTCTTGAAGTGAATGTTAACATTGCAATTCCTTCCTCACCACCAACTTTACCTGCAAGTTAACATTTACGGTGTTCTGCATACTCCAAGTGACTCTGGAGCTCAGATTTTGGATTTTCTCCGTTTAGAAAGTACACATGCACATTTATTTCTACCGCCAAAGTGCTTGACCATGCATTTTCCAACATTATATTTCATTTTCCTCAACACTACCTCCCCTTCCACCAATCTTTGTATCATCTGCAACCTTGGCAACAAAGCCATCTATTCTATCAACTGAATCATTTATATACAGCATAAAAAGAAGTGGTCCCAACACCGACCCCTGTGAAACACCATTATTCACTGGCAGCCAACCAGACAAGGATCCTTTTATTCCCATTCGCTGCCTTCTTCAAACAGCCAATGCTTTAACCACAGGCTTTCATGTAATACCATGGGTTCTTACCTTAATAAGCAGCCTCGTGTGTGGCACCTTGTCAAAGGTCTTCTGAAAGTCCAAATATACAACATCCACTGCATTCCCTTTATCTATCACTTGTAATCTCCTCAAAGAATTCCAAAAGGTTTGTCAAGCAGGATTTTTCCTGAAGGAAACCATGCTGACAAATTTCAAGTTGAACTAAATCATATTGTAATCACTGGTTCCTAAGGGTTCTTTTATCTTAAACTCCCTAATCGCCTCCAGTTCATTACATAACACCAATCCAGTATAGCTGGTCCCCTGTAGGCTCAACGACACACAACTCTAAAAATCTAGCACTGGGGCATTCAACAAAGTCACTCTCTTGAGGTTCATTACCAACTTGATTTTCCCAATTGATTTCAATATCATAACATTGCCCTTTTGACACGCCTCTTCTATGTCCTTTTGTAATCTGTGGTCCACCTCCCAGCCACTTTTGGGAGGCCTGTATATCACTACCATCAGGTCGTTTCACTCTTGCAGTTTCTTAACTTAACCTATAAGGATTCAATATCTTCTAATCCTATGTCATATCTTTCTACTGATTTGATGCCATTCTTTACCAATAGAGCCATGCCTCCCCCTCCGCCATTTTTCCTATCCCTCCGATACAAAGTGTAATCTTGGACATTCAGCTCCCAACTACAACCATCCTTCAGCCACGATTCAGTGACGGTCACAACATCATACCTGGCAAAATGTAATAGTGCAACAAAATCATCAATCTTATTTCTTATACTCAGCGCATTGAGATACAACACCTTGAGTACCGTATTTGCCACCTTTTTTCCATCTCTAATGTACTCACCCTGTTGGCTATGACTACGTCCCATCACCTGCCTGCCCTTCCTGACAGTCTGACTGCACACTATCTTTACTTTTTTACCATCAATTGCCTCTCTGCTGTTTCCATTGACACAGCTTTTCAACTGCTCTTTTAAATGTAAGCTCTGCCTCAGTTAGGAGCCATTTTTGAATGCCTTCTTGTAAGATTCCATAAACTAAACAATCTCACAGTGCACTCTTAAACCCATTACCGAATTGACAATGCTCAGAAAATCTCTTCAATTCAGCTACGTATGCAGAAATGGACATCCTATCCTTTTGATTCCACTTATGAAATCTAAAGCTTTCTGCAATCTTCAATGGTTTTGGTTCTAAATGTTCCTGCATTACTTTCATGATATCAGCAAAGCTCATTTTGACTAGTTTGGTTGGAGCAGTCAAACCTCTAAGCAAACGGTATGCTTTTATTTCCAATTCACTCAGCAAAATTGGCACTCACATCTCATCGGTTATTCCATTTGCTTTAAAATACTATTCGATTCACTCAGTATACAATATTCAGTTATCTGTTGTGTAATCAATTACATCAATCTTTCCAATGTAGCCAGACATTTCTGCACTTTTTTAAAAATCACTCGGTATTCACCGTTTATGAACCCATGAATTTGTCATTTTTCTGCCTTTTTCTTAAACTCAGCCATGTCTGTCCCTTCAAAAGCAGCATGTGCTGCACTGTTTTATTCACTTGTCCAATTGTCACTATGCTGTTTTTAAACTGGCATGTCTCGCTTCACTTCAACAGATAGGTAGTCGTTGCGGGATCATTTTAAAAATATCTCATTGCTGCTGTTAGGTTTTGTAACTTCAAAACATAAAAACTAAATGAAAGCAAAAACACAGAGTAGGGAGATTGATTGTGTATGTTCGTATTTACTTTTAAATGTGGTGTGCACATCTGATGTGGTAGTGTCATGGTGTACGCATTCAAGTAATTTTTAAACATGACCCATAATTAATTATTTAAATGAATAAGAATGCTAAATCCAAAAAATGTATAATTTTACTCAACTATTTTACTGAAATATTAAATTCAGAACAGTATGGGTTAAAACCTGGAATTAGGATGCAGATGCAGGACAAAGGGCATCTGGAATCTACAACTCCGCTCTGTGCCCAAAAGCCAGCAATATGGATGGATGTTGGGCTGTCCCAGGTCAGTACAGCTCCGGATTGGAAGCGAACAGGAGGCATGAGGGGGCACAATGGCCAGTCAGTTGGCTTGCCCGGAGTTCAAGCCTGGAGGTTGGGGCCCCATCATCAGCTGAGGGTCGATATCGAAGGTTGAAACTGAAGGTGAATCAAAAGTCTGGCGATCAAAACCCGACGGTTGAAGCCTGCAGCCTGGAGACTGGAGGCTGAAGACTGCTCTGGAGTCGAAGAACTGTCCATGTGTATGGGTGGTTCGGAGGGAGCAGCAAGGCTTGCTTTGCTGTTGTTGTTTTGTGGCTTATTGTGTTCTGTATTGTCCTGCCAAGTATTGTGGGCATGTTACATTGGTGTTGGAATGTGTGGCAACGCTTGTTGGCTGCTCCCAGCACATCACTGGGTGTTTGATTGTTAATGCAAATGATACATTTCACTATATGTTTCTGTGAACATGTGATCAATAAATCTGAATCTGAATTTGAGAGTGGAGAGGGCAGTAGCCAGCATAGCGAGGAGAAAGGGAGGAGTAAGAAAGGAGAGGTGGTAGGCAGTACCAGGAAGGAGAGGTGAGTGACATGGAGTCGGGTGACAGCAGCAGGTGGATGATAGACAGAGGCAACAAAAATTTAAAAAAATTGAGAGGCTGATGGAGCAAGGTGGGGGGAGGGAAGTGTGAAGATGGAAGACAGCTGCTTGAGGGAGACAGACAGGAACACGAAGGTTCTTTCTCAGCCCGTCACATCTTCCACCTATCACCTCTCAGCTTCTGACGTCATCTGCCCTCCACCACCCACCTACCTTCCCCCTCGCCAGCTTGTACTCCTTCCCCTCCCCCAACTTTTTATTCTGGCCTCTTCCCCCTTCCTGTCCAGTCCTGATGAAGGGTCTTGGCCTGAAACATCGACTCTTTATTGATTTCCATAGATGCTGCCTTTCCTGAGTTCCTCCAGCATTTTACGTGTTACTCTTGATTTCCGGAATCTGCAGAATATCTTGTGTTTACACAAAGCACCATCAGTGATGGATTCTAAACTGAAAGCTATCCAGAAAAAGGAGGACACGCGACTGTCCTGGATGTAGAAGGAAAGAAAAACACTTGACAAGAGGATGGAGTCAACGATTGAGGAGATGAGTTCAGTGAAGCAAAAATTAAACTTCCACCTCTGCTCATGACATAAAACTAGGGAAGAGGAACACAAAGAGCCCTCAGGAGACATGGATGAGCTCAGTGAGTCGGCAAGAACAAGGCAGATAGATAGCAGCTAACCCGGAAATTTGTGAAACCATTCACTTTGATATCCAGAGCAGGAAAGCGCAGCATTTTCTAAACAGGATCAGACAGAGAAATATTGATGATCAACGGGATGTGGGTGCCCTTGCCCACAAGTCAGCAAAAACTGACAAATAAAGGCAGGAAGCAATCGATAAAGCAAATGGTTTGTTGGCCTTTACAGCAAGAGGAGTAAAGATGAATACAGGAGCAACAGGCATTCTACTGCAATTGTGTCAGGTCTTGGTGAGCCGACACCCATAGTACTGTGTACCATTCGATTCTTCTACCTACGAAAAAGGAGACTACCCAACAAAATGGACATTGATTTCTCTAACTTATGTTCGTTTCTCCTCCCTCCTCACCTCTCTTTTGTCCAGTCTGCAATCTGGCTCCCCTCTTTTATTCATTGAGATACAACGTGGAAGAGGCTCTTCCAGTCGTTCGAGCCACACTGCCCAGCGATCCCCCGATTTAACCCCAGCCCAATCACAGGACAATCTACAATGATCAATTAACCTCCTAACAGGTACATCTTTGGACTGTGGGAGCAAACAGGAAAACCCAGAGAAAACCCACACAATCGTGGGGAAATGTACAGCAGGAATTGAACCTGGGTCGCCTGCACTGTAAATTGTTGTGCTATCCTCTAGTTGACATCCTCTCCTTGCTTGCCTGTCACCTGTCTCTAGTTCCATTCCTCTTTCCTTTCCTCCCATGATTCAGATGCCAGCTATCACTTCCCAGTTTCTCACTTAATGTCCCCTCCCCCACCCACCTATCTTCCCAGTTTCTCACTTCATGTTCCCTCTCCCACCCACCTATATATTCCCTCTCACCTATCACCCACCAGCTTGTATTCTTTCCCCTTCCCCTACCTTCTTATTCTGTTTTCTCCCCCCTTTCTGGCTCTCATGAAGGGTCTCGGCATGAAATGTCAATTGTTTATTCCTCTCCATAGATGCTGCCTGATCTGCTGAGTTCCTCCAGCATTTTATTTTTGTTCCTCTGGATTTCCAGCATCTGCAGAACCTCTTGTGCTTATGAAAAGGTGGAGTTGTTTTATTGCCATGAAAATTCATCAGAATTGGCCCCAGGCAAGGCAGGCTTTCTGAACTTTCTGAATGAGCAGAGATTGTATAGACTGGAGCTGTATCCTCTAGTTGGAAGAACGACAGAGGATTTGCTGCAATTTACAGAATTCTCATAGCAGGAAGATGTTTCATTATTTGGTTAAGGAGTTCAGAACTGGACGTCATTAACTTAGAACAAGGCATTGGTTATTCAGACAGAGATGGGTAGTGAATATTGGGAATTCTCTGCCCCAGAAAGTTGTGGAGGCTCACTCAGTGAGTTCATTCGAAATGGAGATGATAGTCTTCTGGATATCATGGGATACAGGGAGAAGGTAGGAAAATGGTTCTGGGGCAGAAGGTTGACCTTGATCCTGCTAACAGAGCAGGATTGAAGGGCCTGATGACTACACATGCTTCTATTTCCTATGTTCTTTTAAGAAACTGAAATATCAGTAACAAGAGCAGCCGATCCCCTGTTCAATATAATCACTATTCTTGACCAGACGTACACACATATACTAGGTACATCCATACAGATATTAATACATGCCACACATATGGTGGCGTTGTGGATAATGAAGTAGGTTTTCAAAGCTTGCACAGAGATTTAGGCCAGTTAGCAGAGTGGGCTGAAAGATGGCAGATGGAGTTTAATGCTGAAAAATGTGAGGTGCTACATTTTGGTAGGACTAATCAAAATAGGACATACATGGTAAATGGTCGAGCATTGAAGAATGCTGTAGAACAGAGGGATCTAGGAATAATGGTGCATAGTTCCCTGAAGGTGGAATCTCATGTGGATAGGGTGGTGAAGAAAGCTTTTGGTATGCTTGCCTTTATTAATCAGAGCATTGAGTATAGGAGTTGGGATGTAATGTTGAAATTGTATAAGGCATTGGTAAGGCCAAATTTGGAGTATTGTGTACAGTTCTGGTCACTGAATTATAGGAAAGATGTCAATAAAATTGAGAGAGTACAGAGGAGGTTTACTAAAATGTTGCCTGGGTTTCATCTCCTAAGTTACAGAGAAAGGTTGAACAAGTTAGGTCTTTATTCTTTGGAGCGTAGAAGGTTGAGGGGGGACTTGATAGAGGTGTTTAAAGTTATGAGGGGTATTGATAGAGTTGACGTGGATAGGCTTTTTCCACTGAGAGTGGGGAAGATTCAAACAAGAGGACATGAGTTGAGAGTTAAAGGGCAAAAGTTTAGGGGTAACATGAGGGGGAACTTCTTTACTCAGAGAGTGGTAGCTGTGTGGAACGAGCTTCCAGCAGAAGTGGTTGAGGCAGGTTCGATGTTGTCATCTAAAGTTAAATTGGACAGATATATGGACAAGAAAGGAATGGAGGGTTACGGGCTGATTACAGGTCGGTGGGACTAGATGAGAGTAAGAGTTCGGCACGGACTAGAAGGGCCGAAATGGCCTGTTTCTGTGCTGTAATTGTTATATGGTTATATGGTTATACAGGCACCAAAAACACACAAGCACAGGCACAGACCAAACAGACTGGTATAGGTACATACTATTTACAGGTACACACACAGGCACAGGCACACATCTCACACACACACACACACACACACACACACACACAGGCAGACACCATACATACAGACATTATCACAAACCATACAAACAGACACAACCACACACTCAGACACAGACACACACCATACATACAGGCATTTCACACACCACACAAACAGTTAGAAACACACACCATACACACAGACACAGGCAGGCACACACCATACAGACTGTGCAACTACACACCACACACTCCTGCAGTCTGCAGAGTCAGAAAAAAATTCACCCCAGAGTCTCATGACCTTGAAAAAAAATTAAAATTAAGGAGTTAAATCCTCTGAAACCACGTCTGCACTCCCTTTGTAGCTGTTTCACTGTCCTATCTAAAACCTATTAAAAGAAGATAAAGTGCATTGTCCTCGCACTTGGATGACTTCTCATTTTCTTCCCGATCCTTTTTAAAAGTTATTTAAATTTTACTGCAGTAATCTATTTACTGGAATTTCAATTCAGGCAGAACGCATACGGCTTGCATTGTCACGTAGTGCTGAGCCGCCCGTTAGAAAACTGATATTGAAAAGTTTCAGACAACCTCACAATTTACAATGAGGAATGATATTAGAGGCCGTACTTTGACTGTAAGCCCACAAATTGCATTTTTGGGGGTGGGAGGAGGGAAGCCGAGTGGGGAGGGATAGGCCCCAATTTAATTTAATTTTATTCGCAGGGAAGCAAATTTTCCTGAGCTGTTACCAGCAGATTTCCGCTCTGCCGGAGGAACTTGGAATCAACAAACTGCGAGCAGAATGGAAGCTAATGGTGCTGATTAACAACGTGTTATGGGTCCCTGTAGGGGGTACACTGGGCATTGTTCACTTCCCCTAAAAGGTAGTGATTATACAGAAACTGGTTAACATAGCAATATGCTCATTGACAAATTGGCTGCCCCAGCCCTCTGCATGTGCACATTTAGAATAATCCCCACTGGGCCACCCTGCATTTGCTTGGCCAGCGATGTCTCAGCTGATAATGATCCCATCTTTCACTCCGGAGCTTGAGGTCTGATTCGTCTCGAGGGAATATAATCTCAGATCACTGAAGGACTGTTATACTGCTAAAGCCTGGGACACAATGTTAACTGTAGGTTTACCGTGTTTCCCTTTCCACAGATGCCACCAGACCCGCCAAATAATTCTATTTCTTATTTCTGTTAAAGCAAAGCCCAGCCTGGTCAATCAGGTAGAAAAGATTACACACTTATTTCAAAAAGGAACACGGGAGTTCTTGATCAATATTTATAATGAAAAGAATGGATTGGAACAGACTATGAATCCATGATCCATGCAACTGGAATATTTCTTCTCCTGCCTATCATCTGACTGCACGTCACCCCTACTGGCTGTGAATACACTGGGACAGCCAGTGGCGATGAGAGGTGCTCTATAAATCTAAGTTCCCTATTTTACTTTGAAGCTGGTAGAAATAAGTCAGAGCAAATCACTTACTCCAGATTCCTAGAACTGCAGTGTTTTATAAATTCTAGTGTTGCTTCTCTCTCTCTCCTCTGTTCTCCTTCATCTCCCTCTGCTTACAACTTCCCTAGACACAGTAGTTGTGATTAAGAAGTCTCTCTCAGCCAGCTCCTTCCCCACATCTCATTAATCCTCTAACAATCTCCATCACAGGCACCCTCCTTCCACCCCTTCTCCACAATTAAAACATGTTCTGTTTCGAACTTCTGGTTCCGATCTGGAATCATCAATCTGAAACCCTGACTCTCCACAGATGCTGTCGGCCCTGCTGAGAATCGATTTTGGTTTCCAGCTGTAGGCTTCTCCTGTTTATTTTGCCCCTCTTCAGTGAGATCAAAGACAGTGGAGCTGCACATGTTATCCCTGGTGTTCCCTGCCTAACAACAACCTCTCACTTAAGGTCAGCAAACCAAAGGGATGATTACTGACTGCAGGAATAGGAGGCCCTGGATCCATGAGCAACCTTGACAAAACTCTATAGATGCACTGTGGAGAGTATCCTGACTGGCTGCATCACCCCTCTCCCCCCCACCGTCCAGACCACACATGCTTCTTGCTACTATCATCATGTAGGAGACTTAGGTTCCCCACCACCAGGTTCAGGAACAGTTGCCAGCCTTCAACAATCAGACTCCAGAACCATCCTGAGCCATGTACTGTACATATCCAAATATCTCTGAAACGTTGAAATCAAACCTGAATCCACCACTTCCACTGGCTGCTGGTTCCACACTCGCACCACGCTGAGTGTAGAAGCTCCCCCTTATGTTCCCCTTAAACATTTTACCTTTCACTCTTAACCCATGACTTCCGGTTCTAGTCTCAGCCAACCTCAGTGGAAAAAGCTTGCTTGCATTTACCATAGCTATACTCCTCACTCTCCGACTCCCGAGGAAATAAAGTCCTAACCTATCTCCCTTCCCCTGTAATACCCAGGTCCCAACAACATCCTTGTAAATGTTCTATGCACTCTCAATCTTATTGATATCTTGGCAAAGTTTCTTAGAAGTTCTCAAAGTTTCTTACAGTTTTCCACACAGACTTCTCGGACAGCTGCCACACTTGGTTCCTCTTTTCCGCAGGTCGGTGCCAGACCTGCACACAATACTCCAAAGTCAGCCTCACCAACATCTTATACAACTCAAAACATAACATCGCAATTCCTGTACTCAGTATTTTGATTTCTGAAGGCCATTGTGTGAAAGGATTTCTTTACAACCTTATCTACTTGTGATGCCACTTTCTGGGAATTATGGATCTGCGTTCCGAGACAGCACTGTTCCACCACCCTCCTCGGAACCCTACTGTTCATCATGTCAGTCCTACCCTGCCTTGTCCTCACAAAGTGTAACACCTCACACTTGTCTGCCTTAAATTCCATCTGCCATTTTCTGCTGGTCCCGATGGCACTGCAAGCTTTGACAGCCTCCGTCGCTGTCCACTACACCACACCACTTATCACAGGCCTCCAGTTAGACAATGGCTTCTCCCATGAAGCCAATGTCTAATCCAAATTACTACCTTATCTTCAATGCCTTGCGGGACCTTGTCAAATGGCATGATAAAGTCTATGTAGATAACATCCACTGCCTAGCCTTCATCAATGTTCATGAACTAGCCAATGAGAAATGAGTATCAATTTTGCTGAGTGCATTGAGCTTAAAGGCTTACAGTGTGCTTATAGGTGTAACTGCCCCAACCAAACCAGCCAAAACGAGCATGGCTGATATTGTGAAAGTAACGCAGGAACACTTAGAACTGAAACCATTGTTGATTGCAGAACATTTTAGGTATCATAAACAGAAAAGGAAAAGGCAGTCCATTTCAGCATACATGGCGAAATTGAAGAGATTTGCTGACTATTGTCAGTTCAGTGACAGGCTTAATAATGTACTGAGAGATGGTTTTGTTTTGGAATCTTACAAGAAAACATTCAAAAACAGCTCCTAACTGAAGCACAGATTCCCTTTTTTGTCAAAAAAGAGCAGTTGCAATAGCTGTATCAATGGAAACACCAGACAGAGACACAATTGAGTTGCAGTCAGGAAAGAAAGTGAGCGAGAACAAAACTGCAACTTCTAAACAGGGGCCAGCCTGCCTGAACAAATGGTGATACCTCTGTGGCACGGGCTCACATTCATCAGACCAATGCAGGTTTAAAGGCAAAACATGCAGAAAATGCAACAAAATGGGACACATACAAAGGGCATGTCAGACAGACAAAAATAAATGGACTGCACAGGGAAGAGAAAAAGCTGGAAGGCAAAGTTGCAGTTTCAGAAAGAGCACTAAGCTCCAATGCCATAGTTAAATTTGCTGAATCCATCTGTTTAGGCTGAATCAAAGGTGGTGATGTATCAGCATATTGGAGGGACACTGAAAATCTGGCCGACTGGTGCCAAAACAACCTCCTACTCTATGTTTGCAAGACTAAGGAGCTGACTATTGACTTCAGGAGGAGGAAACCAGAGGTCCATGATCCAGTCCTCATCGGAGAATCAGCAGTGGAGAGGAGCAGAAGTGAAGAGCAACAGCAACTTTTAATTCATTTGTGTTATTATTTCAGACGACCTGTCCTGGGCCCAGTACATAAGTGTAATTATGAAAAACGTGCCTTCACTTCCTTAGGACTTTGTGAAGATTCGGCATTATATCCAAAATTTTGACAGACTTCTTCCGATGTGTGATGGAGTGTATATTGATTAGCTGCATCACAACCTTGTACGGAAACACCAATAACTTTGAATGGAAAATCCAACAAAAAGTGGAGAATATGGTCCAGTCCATCATTGGAAAAGCTCACCCCACCATTGAGCACACCTACATGAAGTGTTGTCGCAAAAAAGCAGCATCCATCGATAGGGATCCCCATCACCCAGGGCATGCTCTCTTCTCGCTGCTACCATCAGGAAGAATGTATAGGAGCCCCAGGACTCACACCAGGCAGGTTCAAGAGCAATTATTACCGTTCAACCATCAGGCTCTTATCAAAGGCGATAACTTCACTGAACCTCAGTTACCCCATCACCGAAATGCTACCACAACCTATGGACTTACTTTCAAGATGTCTTCATCTCATGTTCTCAATATTTATTGCTTATTTAATTATTATTATTGTTTCTTTCTTTTCGTATTTGTACAGTCTGTTGTATTTTACACTCGGGATGAATGCCCAAGTTGGTGTGTTCTTTCATTGATTCTATTATGGTTATTATACTATCCTGGATTTATTGAGTATACCCGCAAGAAAATAAATCTCAGGGTTGTATATGGTGACATGTATGTACTTTGGTAAGAAATTTACTTTGAACTTTGAACAAATCTACATGCTGTTGAAATCTGACAATAACAAGAGTGACACTGAGTAGCCTTGAGATTTACAATGTGAAAACTAACAATAGACAGGCAAACAAGAGAAAATCTCCAGATCCTGGAAGTCCAAGCAACACACACAAAATGCTACTGGAACTCAGCAGACCAGGCAAGCAATATGGCTTACACCAGAAGTGAACGGCAATTTATTTAAAATGGAATTGGGCACTGGCTCGGCTGTTTCATTCATTACACAAAATGAATTTGAATGGCATCTCAAAGATACTTAACTGAAGCCCGCAGATATCCAACTAAGAATTTGTACTGGAGAAAAGATAACTCCTGTGGGAATGACATTCATAATATGTGAAATACAATAACCAACAAGGCACACTGGCCTTGTATGAGGTTAATACAGGAGGGCCAGCATTGAAGGACCATGCTAGGCTGAGACAACCACAACTTGATTGGGGACGTATCCACTATTTGCATGCTACATCTCCTGCAATAGTCAACTGACAGCGAATTAAGGAAGGTAATAGATGATGCCAAAGCAGTGTTCAAGGATGGCACTGCCAAAACTCAAACATATCCAAGGTAAAATAGCGTGGAATGGAAATGCCGCATCCAAGTCTTACAAAGACGTCCGGTTGCTTATACCATCCAGGTATCACCACCTCCATGTTACCTAGCCCATTAGCTACTTCCACATAAAGCAGCTAATGGGCTAGATCACATGGAGGCTGAAGGAATTCTTTCCAAACTTGAATGGAGCCCATGGGCAACGCCAGGGGTCTCAGTAGCCAAGAAGAATGGATCTGTCAGGATCTGTGGTAATTTTAAGGTCACCAACAACAGAGTACTGAAAGTAGATCAATACATTCTGCTCAGGATACAGGATATCTTGGCAAATCTTTCTGAAGGAAAATATTTCAGCAAAGTGGACTTAACTGAAGTCTGCCTTTGGATAGAGATGAAAGTAGAGACCAAAGTGTTACTCACAAAGGGCTTTATCACCATAACAGTCTTATTTTTGGGGTAGCATCTGCGCTCTGGCAGAAAGCTATGGATCAGGTGCTGCAAGGCTGTCCAAGCACTCAGTGTTACCTCAACGACAACATTGTGAATGGTAAGGATGATAAGGAACATCTCCAAAATCTCAAGACAGTGCTAAAAGGATTAGAAGAATATGGGCTCAGAGCACGATGTAACAAGTATGAATTCTTTAAACCTAGCATCATTTACTGTGGTCACACCATTGACGCACAGGATTACACTAGTATGCTGAGAAAATTCAGGCAGTGGTGGATGCCCCAAGGCCAGAAGACATATCACAGTTATGGTCCTTTTTAGGATTTTTCAATGACTATAGGAGGTTCCTGCCAAACCTGGCTTCTGTGCTCCACCCCTTGAACTCATTACTACAGATCAGAAAGAATTGGTAATGGACAAAGCAGTGTGAGGTGGTTTTCCAAAGGGTAATGGAAATGGTGATGTCAGACACTGTATTCACTCATTATGTTCTACATTGACCCATGAAGCTTGTCATGCAACGGTCGGAATGCCAATAGGTCCAGAGGAATGGTGTCCAGACAAGCCAGAACCACTTCCTACAGACTGACTGTCATCTCCTACAACCACCAAGGAGGAAGCCCCTGAACCTGAGATCGTTTCACAGCCACAAATCTCACCTGCCAAACAGAGTGATCCCCCCATCAGGAAGGACGTTATCCCACAAAAGTTAGAAAGACTCCACAGCAATTAAATCTTTAGGCCTGAAAAGGGCAATTTAAAATTTACTATGCTGTGGATGTCTAAGTAGTTGTTGTATTGATCAGTATACTGTGTATATGGTTCAGATACATTCTATATTGAGTGGAGTTTATAGCTAAGCAGAGAGGAGTGTTGTGTATTTAATATTTCCTTAATATTGAAGAAATCTTGTGAACGTGTAGCATCATTTATTTGTTTAAATAATAAATTGCAGGCAATGTGTAAAAGTACGTAAATGGCTTATGTCATCATGCCAGCACATCATATATGCGCAGCACGCTTTAAAATAAAAATGAATGTACAAAAGCTATCCCCCATCTCTGTACTTTTCTTGCAATTACTTTTGTTTTGGAGTTACAAAACAAAACATAAGCATAACACCCTTTGACTGACCTCAGAATAAGTAATGTTTCGAGATACAGCTGTGGAACTAACTGAAGGTTACTGAGATCCTAGAACTGAGAACGTTGCCCTGGGAGAGATCACTGACATGGGTTCTCTTCTCCTTCCAGTGGATCTGGAGATACTTACATTCCTCCCCAACTTGAGGTGCCCATTGTAGCCAGTCCTGACCACAGTCACATAGAGGGAGTCTGTGATTACTATTAAAATGAGCTTTGACCCAGGTCTGATGTTTTGACTTTCAAACAACTTTCTCTCAGCTGTACTGAGACTGTACTGTTCCACTGAGGCACTCCTTCCCAGTACAGCGATCCCAGGTGCTCACCCATTAAAAGACCACCTGCATATGAAACAGGTCTCGAACAACAATAGCGTAAAAAGGAACTAATTTTATGGTGGAACGGGAAGCTGTTGCAGCTTATCAACTCCCAGTGGAAGGCCAAATGAAGACTGATGGTAGCAGATGTCCTGTAGGGCTGGACTGAAACCAGCCGTGTATCACTGCTGCTTGAAGCAGAGTGCAAGTGAGTTGTAAAGTACGGTAGGTGCTTAGCTCCAACGACATTACATGTTGCTTGGTGCCCCTTAACTGCTATAAAGTGGTGCTTAAAAAGCTCCACTTGATGTAACTTTCATCGCCTTCCCAGCTGCTGTCTTACACAATTAAGCAAGAGCTATGCCAGGGAGAACGTTTGGAGGGGCCACTGCAAAGGAGCAGAACGAACTGCAGAGTGTTATAAACCCAGCCAGGCACTGACCTCCCCACCATCAAGGGCATCTTCAAAAGGCGATGCCTCAGAAAGGTGGCCTCCATCACTTAAAGCCTCCATCACCCAGGCATACCCTATCCTACTCCTACCTTCAGGGAGGAGGTACAGGAGCCTTAGCAAATACACTCAGCATTTTGGGAACTGCTTCTTCCCCTCTGCTATAAGAATTCTGAATGGACAATGAACCCATGAGCATTACCTCACCCTTTTTGCTCTCTTGATACATTTTTATTTAATTTTTAATATATATTTGTTATTACAATTTATAGTGTATTTATGTACAGCACTGTGCTGCTGCTGCAAAATGACAAATTTCATGACCTATGTCGGTGATAGTAACCGAAGTCTGATTCCAATTCTGTTTTCTAGTGGGATGTAAGTCAGCCTCTATTCCAGTATTCTTCCAAAAGCATGGGGTTGCACTTACGTGGGCAGTGGTTCCAGAAGTGGAGGGGTGGTAACGTTAGGTCTAAAATCCATCTGGATTTGGATCTGATCCATCCTGATATTGACTGTGATAGAGAGGGAGAGAGGGTGTGGTCAAATCCTGACCTGCCACCATGGGAGCTCTTCTATTTGCTAAACCTCTCAGTCATTCTTAGTGTAACCAGCTGTGGCTGGGTTTCACTAATCCATTCATCAGTGGGTCACACAATCAGCACTGGTATAGTCAAGG
Source organism: Mobula hypostoma (assembly GCF_963921235.1). Classification (NCBI taxonomy): domain Eukaryota; kingdom Metazoa; phylum Chordata; class Chondrichthyes; order Myliobatiformes; family Myliobatidae; genus Mobula; species Mobula hypostoma. The sequence continues at coordinate 7,238,948 of NC_086110.1, forward strand.
AGCTGTAATAAGAAGATACAAAAGCAGCTGGGCAGCACCTGAAAGCACATACCACCTGGCCCAAGGACAAATTCTAATCTGCTTCACAATCTGATCTTGGACTTCATTGTTTACCTGCACTGCACTTTCTCAGTAGCTGTTACACTTTATTCTGCATTACTGTTTTACCTTGTTCTACTCAATACACTGTGAAACGAGTTTGCAAGATGTGCAAAGGCTGATCTCAGCTAGCCCTGTGAAAAGAGTTTGCAGGAGGGAAAAAAGAAACAGGAAAAAAGATCATCTCCTAAATAAAACTTACAGCATTACCTGCTACCATGATATTCCTGTTAGTCAAATCATCTCATTGACTTGGCTCCCATCTCCCATTTTCACCAGTCAAAATGCTCTCGATATGTGATATCTCGAAACGTGTCAATAATAACCCAATACCAATTCTAATCCCAATAAGAAATGGAAGGTAGAAAGGTGTCAAACAGCAGAAGGTTGCAGGAGTAGAAAACAGCAAAGCCAATGAGGGACCTGAGCAATGATAAGAATTTTAAATAACATCATTAGAATATTAGAGATAATGGTGACAGTATGTTTTCCACTGGAATACCCTTTAAAAACAATTGCTATTCTATTCTTGTCCAACAGTGCAATTAAAACTGCAATTAAGTTTTATTAATTGCAGCTTAATCACAATTTACTTCTTTAATTACTTGACAGCTACAAAGTTTTGCAAGTCAGTTTAATGTGCATAATTCTTAAGCAATTGCAACAATACTCAGAAGTTTAGACCCATTTGTTCTGTAGACTGTGGTGAGTGATTTGTAGTTCATGGTTGGATCGTGAAACATTGCAAGATTTTTGTTCCCAAGGCAGGCACGAATACTATCTCTATTACTGTTGGAGAACATTAACAATGTGCAATGATAGTAAGTGAAGTAACCTTGACGTTCATGAAATTAGATTTCAAACCCTGATAGTCAGGTGTATCAAGAGCAGAAATTATGATTATGAGGACATGCAGTCCCCTTTTATTGTCAATTAGTAATGCATGCATCAAGAAATGATAAAAATGTTTTTCCAGAATGATATCACGAAAACACATGACAAACCGACTGAAAAACTAACAAAAACCACATAATTATAATATATAGTTACAACAGTGCAAAGCAATACCGTAATTTGATAAGAACAGACCATGGCACAGTAAAAGTCTCAGAGTCTCTGGAAAGTCCCAACATCTGAAGCAGATGGTAAACCTCCAGCACCGTCAACTTACCGGTGCAGCATCCCGGAAGCATCCGACCAGAGTCCGACTACGAGTCCGTCCGAAAAACTCCAGCTTCCGACCACCTATTTGACACCGAGCACCGAGCACCATCTCTACCGAGCGTTTCGACCCCAGTCCCGGCAACAGGCGATACGCAAAGCCGAGGATTTGGGGCCTTCGTCTCCGGAGATTCTCGATCGCACAGTAGCAGCGGCAGCGAAGCAGGCATTTCAGAAGTTAATCCAGATGTTCCTCTGTGCTTCTCACAGCTGTCCCCATCAAATCAGGATTGATGCACTGCACCCCTAGTTATACATTTCGATATTCACTCGGAACGGCCGCGCGCGCTGTGTCGCGCCACCATCTTCTCCTCCCTCCCAAATTCAACTCCCCATGCAAAGTGCATTTTATTTTCAATATATAATCATCCTTCCCATATTAGAACTTTCTTAATGGTTAGAATAGATACACAATCTCTAAACAACATGTACAGTGTAAGTGGATTAAAGTTTATTGTCGTCAATAATGGGATTAACGTAGGAGAGGGTGAAAGTGGGTGTTTGATGTACAGCATGACTGGTTGGGCTGAAGGGCCTGTTTCCATACCCAGTGGTGCTCATTGTCCTCTCCTGATGTAACAAAATGGATTTGTGTTTCTTTGAAAGTACTGCACAAAGGAATGAGCATCAAACAGTTTGTCCACTATTATTGTTTTTTTGTGGTGTAAGGTTTAAAATTAATGCCTTGAAATGCTCAACCAGACCATTGTAAGTTTAGCTTTTATCCACTCTTGGAATTGGCAAATTAAATTTATATTTTCTCTCAAATTGTGCAAAAATAAACAAATCCAGACGGACAATTGTACACCCATCTAGATACTGGCCATAACCAAGGCACAGCCCATATGCGAACACTGTTATAGTTCTCCCACAGCAACAGCCAAAGCCTCGTACTCACAGAATAATAGTGTTACATGGTTATGATGTCACTGAAAAGTGTGGCAGAACAGAGGGATCTGAGAATACAAATCCTTAATTCCTTGAATGTGGCATCACAGGTCATAAAAATAGCTTTAGGCACATTGGCCTTCATAAATTAATGTATCGAGTATAGGAGATGGGATGTTATGTTGAAGTTGCACAAGATGTTGGTGAATCGTAATTTGGAATATTTACCCGGCAGAAGGCAATGGCAAGCCACTGCTGTAACTTGCCTGGTACGCGATTCCCACTACGTCAGAGAGGCACGGAGGGAAATCTTCTGCTAACCGGAGAAACTCCGGATGCGACGTACCTTTCCTTTCCTATTTATTTATTGAGCTACGCTGCTGAGTAGGCCCGGAGGCCTTCGAGCCACGCCAGCCAGCAATCCTCCAGTTCAATCTGAGCCTAATCATGGGACAATTTACAATGACCAATCAACCTACTGACCAACATGTCTTTGGACTGTGGGAGGAAACCACAGCAGCCGGGGAAATCCACGTGGTCATGAGGAAAATGTACAAGCTCTCTACAGACAGTGGCAGGAATTGAACCCGTTCACCTGTACTGTAAAGTGTTGTGCTAGCCACTACATTACCGTGTATTTTGTGCAGTTCTGTCTGGAACCAACCTACAGGAAAGATATCAACAAGTCTGAAAGACCAATCAAGACAGCTCCTGCGTACAATGCTTCTACAGTCGACATATCTGAATCTTCTCCTAACCACTGAACTCATCTACATGAAACATTACTGTGGCAAAGCAGCATCCATTTACAAAGATCCCCACCACCCAGGTCATGCTCTTTTCTCGCTGCTGCCATCAAGTACATGGTACAGGAGCCTCAGGACTCGCAACACCAGGTTCAAGAACAGTTACTACCCCTCAACCATCAGGCTCTTGAACAAAAGGGTTAACTACACTCATTTAAGGACACTTTTATCTTGTTGTTTCATGTTCATTATTTATTGCTATTTATTTATATTTGCATTTGCAGAGTTTGTTATCCATTGATCCTGTTTACAATTACTGTTCCATGGATTTGCTATGTATGCCCGCAGAAAAGGAACCTGAGGGTTGTACGTGGTGACATGTAGGTACTCTGATAATCGATTTTACTTGGAACATTGAACTATGATTGACCTTGAAACCATTTATTTCAATCCTTTTATGTCTGTTTTTCAATCTTGAATGTGATTCTGGAACTGTCGGCGCCTGTGATTTGCAGTTTGGAGATTGTTGGGTTGTTTCAGCGCTCTGCGGTCTCGGAGAGGATTCCAGAAGGCAGATGGAGCTTGTACAAATCTCGTAGTGAGGAAACTGCGGGTTGGGATGGAGCCGTGGTTTGACTCCATTTAGCTGATTACAGCTTCCATTGTTCACTGATTAAAGTGATGAGGAAGATTGCAACATTGAGCCGAATGTGAAGGATGAGTGCCAGCTGCCTGCCTTTTGATCACTGGTGGGATCGCTCTGCTACTGGAGAGGGGAGACTGCCTTTTGATTGCTGGCTGGATCGTGCTCTGCTGCTGGAGAGGGGAGAGGCTGTCACTGTGCCTAGAGAATGTTACCCAGGTATTCTGCATTTTGGATATGGTTACGAATATGGATTTGAAAGATGGATTTTTTTATTCAGTCGTATAGTTTTTTAATATTCTGTCTTTCTCGTTTTTTTGTGTGGGGGGGGTTCAATGTGCCTGTTCCATTGTTGTTTGTTTGTGTGGAGGGGGGACTTGGGGTTGATGGTTGTGTTGCTCTTCTTATCAGTCTTGGTGTTGTGGCTAGCTGGAGAAGAAAAAATTCAGAGTTGTATGCTTTGATAATTATTGAACTTTTGAAACTTTGTACCTTCGAGAGTACAGAGAAAACTTACAAAAATATTGCCGGGATGAGTCACTGAGTTATAGGGGAAGGACTTACTTCTCTGGAGTGGAGGAGGATGAGGGAGAATTCAGAGGTACTGTATACAATATTATGAGGGGTATATATAGGGTAAATGCAAGCAGGCTTTTTCCACTGAGGTTGTGTTGGGTGAGGTCATAGGTTAAGGGTGAAAGGCGAACATCAGGGGAACTTCTTCACTCATAGGGCAGTGAGAGGGAGGAACGAGCTGCTAGCAGAAGTGGAGGACGCCGGTTCAATTGCAAAATTGAAGAGAAATTTGGATAGGGACATGGATGGGAGGGGTACGAAGGGCTACGGCCTAGGTACAGTTCGATGGGACTAAACAGAATAATAGTTCGACATGGACTAGATGGTTCAAAGACCCTTCTTCTGTGCTGCAATGTTTTACGACTCTTTAACTCTAATACTTTACAACAAACTCCTCCAAAACAATCCCAGTGGAGCAACCTGGGCTAGTACCACAATGACAGATAGTCCCCATGAAATAGACAAGAGGAAACTAACATTGGCTCTGGTCCACCACAAATAGGACGCAAGGAATCACCAAGCTGAAAACCATCCTCAATTGATGAATCCGTGCCTCCCCATGCTGAACAACATTTGGAAGAAATAATGAGGGCAGCAGGGGCACAGAATATCCTCGGGGTGGGGATTTTAATGTTCTTCATCAAGAATGGGTGGGTAATGGCACCACTAACAGAGGTGGGTGAGTCCTGAAGGACGAAGGGTCTGTCTCAGCACTGCACGGCTCCAACACCAAAACCGGAAACAGAGTTTTGCATACATTAGGAAGCAATAGCTACAAGATGGAAAAAAGCAGGGTCAGTACCACAGGTCAGGATCAAACCTGCAACTCCGGAGCCACCCTCCCCCTGCCCGTGTTGGAGAGATATTATCTCACCCTGCCTCTGGCCCTTTCTATGTTATCCTTGACTTTTTGCACTAAGTTATCACATTGGGGCACCGCTTCATGAAGCATTTTTGCTCTGCTTCACCACAAAATGTGGACTTTCCCAGTGGCCATCCATTTTAATTCTACTTTCCATTCCCTTTCCCAAAGTTGGTCCATGGTCTCCTCTCCTGCCACAATGAGGTCACTCTCAGGTTGGGGGTTTGGAATCAAAATCTCATATTCTGTCTGGGTAGCCTCCAACCTGATGGCATAAATTTGATTTTTCTATCTTCTGACAACTTCTCCCTCCTCCTCCTTTTCGCCTTCTCCATTCCCCATTCTGCTTACCTCTTACCCCTTCCCTGCTCCTTTGTCTGGCGCCCTTTCTCCCATGGACCACCTCATCTCCTATCAGATTCCTCCTGCTTCAGCCCTTTACCCTTCCATCTATCACTTCCCAGCTTTTCACTTTATTCCTCCCTCCCTCCCCCACCAATCAACCTTCCCCCTCACCTGGCCTCACCTATCACTTGCCAGCTTGTACTCCTTCCCCTCCCCACAACTTCATATTCTGACTTCTTCCTCCTTCCTTTCGAGTCCTGGTGAAGGGTCTTGGCCTGAAGTATTGGCTGTTTATTCCTGTCCATGGATGCTGTCTGACCTGCTGAGTTCCAACAGTATTTTGCATGTGTTGCTCTGGATTTCCACATGTGCAGAATCTCTTTTTATTTATTATATTGTTTTGGGGTCTCATTGCATCACCTTCTTCAGTCTCTGGGATAGTTCGCTGTCTCTTTGTCTGATGAATGGTTCTCAAGGTTGGTCATAAATGCCGAGGTTCCTATCAGAGCCAATTATGGTAGCTTCTTTCCTATTCCACAGTGATTTGGTGTGTGATACAGACCAGTGATGTCTATCCCTCAGTTCCTTACTATTGTGCTCCAAAAGCACAAGAGATTCTGCAAATGCTAGAAATCCAGCACAACACACAAAGCTACAGGAGTTTAGCAGGTCAGGCAGCATCTATGGAGGGGAATAAACAGTTGATGATTTGGGCCAAGACCCTGCATCAGGACTTAGTGTGTGTTGTTTTTTCCCTCCACTTTTCAGTGATGGTGCAAAATCAAATGCTTTATACACTTTATACATTGTCTGAGAAGCAGGAGCAACACTTGACATTACCAACCTATGGGATCAATGTAAATAGTCACACATACAGACACAGAGGGAACACGTGTTCTATGCTTAAAGATGCATTACACCTTCCAACTGTGAGTTTTGATAGCAGTCAAATCAGGGAATGAATCAAAGTAAACAGTCTCTGCAAAACTACAAAGACATGGATTAAATAATAGAAACTGTGGTGCATGTTCTGAATACTAAAGAGCATAGCCATCAGCCAACACAATTATACTAACTTGCATTTACACAGTGTAATGTCCCAAAGCGGAAGGATTTTATCAGACAAAATCTGAGACGGAGCCACATGAGACAGAAACATTTACAACTCAGAAGCCAATTCAACCCATCATCTCTGAGCTGGCTGAGAAGAGCAACCTGACTTGATCACATCTCGTAGAACAGGGAGACCTAGGGGCTGAGTACATAGTTCCGGCAGATGGGTGGTGAAGAAGGTAAACGACACGCTGGCCTCCGTCGTTCACAATACTGAGTACAGGAGCTGTAACACATGTTACAGCTGGTGAAGATGTTGGAAGGGTGTGTCTGATGCACTGCATACATTTCTAGTCACCCAGCTCTTGGAGGGATATCATGAACAGGAGAGGGTGCAATAAAGATTTGCGAGAATGTTAGAAGGACTGGAGGGTTTAGATTATAAAGAAAGGCTGGATAGGTTGGGATTTTTTTCCCTATAGTTTAGGAGGTGGAGGGGCCAGTGACCTTATAGAAGTTTATAAAATCATGGGGGACACAGCCAAAGTGGGTGTGAGGGACTCCAGAACTAGAGGGCGTAGATTTGAAGTGATGGGAAAGATTTAAAAGGGACTGAGGGGCAATTCTTTTCACAAAGAGCAGTGATAGGAGGTGGTAGAAGCAGGTACAATTATGATATTTAAAAGGTACTTGGACGTGAATAGGAAAGGTTGAGAGGGATGCAGACAAATGAGACTAACCTGGACAGGCACCCTGGTCACTATAGATGCCGGGCTAAAGGATCTGTTTCCAAGTTGTCTAACTCAATACCTTTAGGACAGTCTGTAGCCCTGCAGATAATAGCTTTCATTCACATCCATGCACTGCTTAAGTATGACAAGGCTTTCCGTCTCCAACATGGTGAGTGGTAGAGTGACTTAAGAATATTACTCACCAGGCACAAGGACAGAGTTATAAGAATATAGAATGTTTCCCTAAGATGGACACGAGACATTCTGCAGATCAACACACACAAAATGCTGGAGCAACATCTGCAGGTCAGGAGGCATCTATGGAAATGAACAAACGGTCCATGTTTCGCGCCAAGACTTTTCTTCAGGATTCTGCAGATGCTGAAATCCCAACCATGAATCCAGAGCACCTAGAGCAGTCTGGATAGAAGTTCAGACCGATAGCTGGACTCCTAACTTCACAATTCACCTTACTGGTGCTCCTGACCACCCCGCCCTCACCACCCTTTTCTTTCTTCCATGGCCTTCTCTCTCATTCACCGATCAACTTCCCAGCTCTTTACTTCACCCCTCCCCCTTCAGATTTAACCTTGTGTTTCTCCCTCCCCTTCTACCACCTTTTACCTACTTCCCATTTTTCCCTCCAGTCCTGCTGAAGAGTTTCAACCCAAAATGTTGACTGTATTCTTTTCCAGAGAGGCTGCCTGGCCTGTTGAGTTCCTCCAGGATTTTATGCGTGTTGTTTGGATTTCTAACATCTGCAGATTTTCTGTTGTTTGTGATCCAATTTACCTGCTATTGTTAGTTTGCTAATTTTACCCATTTGTACAGTGATCTTACACTACTGTCTCTCCATTTCAAGTCCTTTCATTATCAAAGAATGTATAAATTATACAAACTTGAGATCTGCTTGCTCACCAGTAGCCACAGAGCAAGAAAGCCAAAATAACCTAATTTTTAAAAAAAGTAAACGTAAAAGACCAACACTCTATGTGCAAGAGAAAGAAAACAATCAAGTCATGCAAACAATTGATACGAACAACAGCATTCCGAACGAAAATTGAGTCCTCAGATCGGAACCCCAGAGTAGGCCCAAAGCCTCACTTATCAGCTCATCATATTAGCAGGAAGGAAGCACAGCAGCCGGGGCAGTTTTCATAGCCTCAGGGCCATGGAGATCACCATCCTGGAGAACGAGTGAAATCGGCTCTCATCCCAACTGTCTTTTCAGTCTACCTGGGCCGGCGTTTAAACTGACTAAACAATGGAACCGTGAAAGGCTCTGATGCCCTGGAGAGAGGTCTGAAGATTGCGGAGAGCGAGCGAAATCGGCTCTCACCTCCAATCTGGGCCAGAGTTTAAATTGTCTAAATGGTGTATCATACTTCACACTAGGACCTGGGCACCATTGACCTGCGACTCACCCCAGGCCCAGACCACATTGCCCGACGACTTGTCCCGGGCCCAGACCACATTGCCCAACGACCAACCCAGGCCCAGCGACTCGTCCAGGGCCCAGACCGTGCTGCCCAGTGACTTGTTCATGGCTCAGATTCCATCACTCAGCTTGAAGCCATCTCAAGCTCTTCAAATCAGGTTGGTGCCCAGAGTGATCCAACCTCGCTCCTGGATCAGTAGTACAGGCATTGAAATGGAATCTGCATCGATTCCTTCGCTCACTCCTTCACCGTTTGCAATCATAATTTCAGAATCAGAATCCGAATCAGAATCCTTTATTATCGCCAAGTATGTGGACACATACAGAGAATTTGATGCCGATTTCCCTGAGCTCTCGCTGTACAGAATCAAAAAGTAAACAAAACAATAGTGCAAATAATCGTGAACTATATACAATGAGGTATACCTGTGTATGTACAGGTGGACTTGGTTTATAATAGACTAAAATTCAAGTGTTCATAAGACTGATGGCATATGGAAAGAAACTGTTCTTGTACCTATTTGTCCTGGCATACAGTGATCTAAAGCGCCTACCAGAAGGAAGGAGTTAGAGCAGGTGATGTCCAGGGTGTGATGGGTCTACAATGATGCTGCTTGCTCGCTTCCCGACTCTAGATGCATATAAGTCCTGGATCGAGGGCGGCTTCACACCAATAATCCTTTCCGCAGCCCTGACGGTTCTTTGGAGTCTGTTCTTGTCTTGTTTGATAGCTGATCCAAACCAGACAGTGATGGATGAACAGAGAACAGACTGGATTATTCCTGAATAGAATTGAATCAGCAGCTCCTGAGGCAGGCTGTACTTCCTGAGTTGACGTAGGAAATACAACCCCTGCTGAGCCTTTTTGATAAGAGTGTCCACGTTAGGTGTCCACATCAGGTCCTGGGAGATTGTGACACCCAGAAACCTGAAGGTCTCCACAGCAGACACAATACTGTTGAGTATAGTGAGTGGAGGGAGTATTGGGGGGCTCCTCCTACAGTCCACTGTCATCTCCACAGTCTTGAGTGTATTTAGCTCCAGATTGTTCTGACCACACCACAGGGCCAGACCGTTCCACTACTCGTCTGTATGCAGACTCATCACTGTCTCGGATAAGGCCAATGACAGGTGTGTTGTCTGCAAACTTCAGGAGCTTAACAGATGGATCCTGTGAGGTGCAGTCATTAGTGTAAAGGGAGAAGAGCAGTGGGGAGAGCACACATCCCTGGGGGGCACTGGTACTGATTGTCCGGGTGCTAGAAATGATGCTCCCCAGCCTCACTTGCTGCACCCTGTCAGTCAGGAAGCTTGTGATCCACTGACAGCTGGCGGGGGAGACAGTGAACTGGGTGAGTTTGGAGTGGAGGATTTCTGGGACGATGGTGTTGAACGCTGAGCTGAAGTCAACAAACAGGGCCCTCACAGAAGTTCCTGGGTTGTCGAGGTGTTGTAGTATGTAATGCAGTCCCATGTTGACTGCATCATCCACTGACCTATTTGCTCGATAAGCAAACTGCAGGGGGTTCAGCAGGGGCCTGTGATGTTCTTCAGGTGAGCCAGCACTAGCCTCTCAAAGGACTCCATGACCACAGATGTCAAGGCAACAGGCCTGTAGTCATTTAGTCCCTTGATAGGGGGTTTCTTAAGGACCGGAATGATAATGGAATGCTTGAAGCATTGAGGGACTTCACAGAGCTCCAGTGATCTATTGAAGATCCGTGTGTAGATGGGGGCCAGCTGATCAGCGCAGGTCTTCAGGCAAGAGGGCGACATGCCATCTGGGCCTGGCGCTTTCCTGGTCTTCTGCCTCCGGAACAGCTGACTCACCTCCCTCTCACAGATCCTGAGTGCAGGTACAAGAGGGTTGAAGTGAAGGGGGGTAGGGGGAGCAGTTTTTGTAATGTGGGGTGAGAAAGCGGATACTGAGATGTTGGGGTGATGGATGATGGGGGTTGCAGGTGGGTCTGTGTTTTGGCTGGGGGGAATGAAGGTGTTGAATTTACAATAAAACTTGTTCAGATCGTCAGCCAGTTGATGGTTCTCCACAGCCTGGGGGAATGGTTTCTTGAAGTTGGTGATCTCTTGGAGCCCCTTCCACACTGACACTGGGTCATTGTCCGAAAACCTGTTTTGCAGTTTTCCAATGTAGCGCTTCTTCACTGCCTTAATTTCCCTTGTCAGTGTGTTCTTGGCTCGTTTGTACAGAATCCTGTCCCCTCTTCCGTACGCCTCCTCCTTCTCCCGACGAAGCTGCCTGAGTTGTGATGTGAACCAGGGCTTGTTGTTGTTGAATGTGCAGAAGGTTTTTGTTGGATTGCACATGTCTTCACAAAATCTGATGTATGAGGTCACGATGTCAGACAGATCATGAAGATCTGTAGCTGCAGCCTTAAAGACACTCCAATCCGTGCAGTCGAAGCACGTGCAGAATTCTGATTCTGATTCTGATCAAACAGTGGAGCCGAATGGCTTACTTCTTCTTCTATGTCTTATGACCATAAGACCATAAGATATAGGAGCAGAAGTAGGCCATTTGGCCCATCAAGTCTGCTCCGCCATTCAATCATAGGCTGATCCACTTCTTCCAGTCATCCCCACTCCCCTGCCTTCTCCCCATACCCTTTGATGCCCTGGCTAATCAAGAACATATCTATCTCTACCTTAAATGCACCCAATAATTTGGCCTCCACAGCCGTTCATGGAAACAAATTCCACAGATTTACCACCCTCTGACTAATGTAATTTATCCGCATCTCTGTTCTAAATGGACATCTTTCAATCCTGAAGTCATGCCCTCTTGTCCTAGACTCCCCTACCATGGGAAATAACTTTGCCATATCTGATCAGGCCTCTTAACAGTTGGAATATTTCTATGAGATCCGCCCTCATTCTCCTGAACTCCAGCGAATACACCCCAAGAGCTCATACGGTAACCCTTTCATTCCTGGAATCATTTTTGTGTATCTTCTCTGAACCCTCTCCAATGTCAGTATATCCTTTCTAAAATAAGCAGCCCAAAACTGCACCGAATACTCCAAGTGTGGTCTCACAACACTTATGCTCTTAAAGAAACTCAGCACACACAAATTGCTGAAGAGACCAAATGGGTCAGACAATTCCGAAGAAGAGTCTCAGCTCAAAACGTTGACGATTCATTTCCCCCGATAGATGCTATCTGACCTGTTGAGTTTGTGTGTCCAGATTTCCAGCATCCACAGTCTCTGCTGTCTCTAAAGCAGCTCATTAACCTGCAGGGAGGGTGGGGAATGGTGCTATATCTGATAGGATAAAATTGGGATGGCTGAGGTTCCCTCTTCATTAGCAGACAATGATCTGCTACTGGCAACACACTACTCTTCATTTCTAAGCTTTAACTGCTCTTTTAGCACAGTCACCCTGGCCCCATCCTACTTATTTATTTCGAGATAAAATGCAGAATAGGCCCTTCTGGCCCTTTTAGCTGTGCCGTAAGCAACCAAAGCCTAATCATGGGACAATTTACAATGACCAATTAACCTACTAACTGATATTTCTGTGGACTGTGGGAGGAACCCCATGAATTCACTGTGAGGACATACACAGTCCTTAAGACAGCAGGAATGAACGCTGAACTCGTGCTCCGAGCTGTAATAGTGTCACACTAACCACTATGCTAGCATAGACATTCTCATTCTGGTTTTCAACATATGCACAGTTTCATTTTCAAACATAAAACAGTACAGCATATTACAGGCCCTTTGTTCCACAATATTGTACCAAACTTTTAACCTACTCTAAGATCAATCTAACCTTTCCCTCACACATAGATAGACACTTGGATGATCGAAATATCAAAGACTAAGAGTTTTTTAAATGTCCCCAATATAAGGCAGCTGTCGATCCCAGGGGATGGTGGGCTGGCGCCTCTGGAGGACTGTGTCCTCTCCAGGGCACGAGCCTGGGCGGGAATATTTGAAGAACCGGCTGTTCCCCCTCTCCGCGTCACTGATATAGTCCAAGGGAAGGGCAAGTGCCGATACAGCTTGGCACCAGTGTCGTCGCAGAGGTTGCCAGAGTGAAGTTGTAAACCACATCAAACTGCCTTAGGGACCCCAGCTCAGGATTCCTTCCTCAGGGTTTACAGAGGTGGGTATGGCCACAAGGCAGCGGAGGTTTAATATCAGAGTTTTCCTTCTCCCTAATGTATCTGCCTCTATCTGGAAGGACATTCCATGACTCACCATGGTGTGTAAAAAAAATTTACATCTGACATTCCCCCTATACTTTCATCCAATCACCCTAAAATTATGCCTCCTGGTATTAGCCATTTCTGCCCTGGGAGATAATTTCTCACTATCCACTTGACCTAAGCCACGGATAAACCAGGAGGTACGTCATCTGCTGAAGGCGAGATCTGTGGCATTCAAGTCTGGCAACCCAGGCTTGTTCCAGAAAACCAGGTATGATTTGTAGAGGGCTACTTCAAGGGCGAAGAGACAACTTCAAATGAGGATGGAGGTGACATTGGACGTACGACAACTCTGGCAGGGTTTGCAAGACATTACTTCCTACAAAGTGAAACCCAATAGCATGAATGGCAGCGATGCTTCACTACCAGATGAACTCGATGCCTTCTATGCCCGCTGTGAAGATCCCTACTACACCTGACGACCCTGTGATCTCTGTCTCAGGGGCCGATGTTAGGTGGTCTTTAAAAAGAGTGAGTGCTCACAAGGCAACCAACTGTGCCAACCAACTGGCGGGAGTATTCCAGGACATTTTCAATCTCCCACTTGCTTCAAAAAGGCAACAATTATACCAGTGCCTGAATAATAATGTGAGCTGCCTTAATGACTATCACCTGGTAGCACTCACATCAACAGTGATGAAATGTTTTGAGAGGTTGGTCATGACTAGACTGAACTCCTGCCTCAGCAAGGACCTGGACCCATTGCAAATTGCCTATCGTCACAATAGGTCAACGGCAGATGCAATCTCAATGGCTTTTCACAAGGCTTTAGACCACCTGGACAACACAAACACCTATGTCAGGATGCTGTTCATTCACTACAGCTCAGCATTTAATACCATCATTCTCACAATCCTGATTGAGAAGTTGCAGAACCGGGCCTCTGTACCTCCCTCTGTAATTGGATCCTCAACTTCCTAACTAGAAGACCACAGTCTGTGCAGATTGGTGATATCATATCCTCCTCACTGACGATCAACACTGACGCACCTTAGGGGTGTGTGCTTAGCTCACTGCTCTACTCTCTGTATACACATGACTGTGTGGCTAAGCATAGCTCAAATACCATCTATAAATTTGCTGACAATATAACCATTGTTGGTAGAATCTCAGGTGGTGACGAGAGGGCGTACAGGAGTGAGATATGCCAACTAGTGGAATGGTGCCGCAGCAACAACCTGGCACTCAACGTCAGTAAGATGAAAGATCTGATTGTGGACTTCAGGAAGGGTAAGACAAAGGAAAACATACCAATCCTCATAGAGGGATCAGAAGTGGAGAGAGTGTGCAGTTTCAAGTTCCTGGGTGTCAAGATCTCTGAGGACCTAAGCTGGTCTCAGCATATTGATGCAGTTATAAAGACAAGACAGTGGCTATACTTCATTAGGAGCATGAAGAGATTTGTCAGTAAATACTGTATACTCAAAAATGTCTCTAGATGTACCGTGGAGAGCATTCTGACAGGCTGCATCACTGTCTGATATGGGGGGGCTACTGCACAGGACCAAAAGATGTTACAGAGGGTTGTAAATTTAGTTGGCTCCATCTGGGGTACTACCCTACAAAGTACCCAGGTTACCTTCAAGGAGTGGTGTCTCAGAAAGGCAGTGTCCATTATTACGTACCTCCACCACACAGGGCATGCCCTTTCATCACTGTTACTATCAGGTTGGCGGTACCGAAGCCTGAAGGCACACACTCAGCAATTCAGGAACAACTTCTTCCCCTCTGCCATCTGATTCCTAAATGGACATTGAACCCTTGGACACTACTTCACTTTTTTAATAGATATTATTTCTGTTTTTTTGCACGATTTTTAATCTATTCAATACAAGTGTCCCCCGCTTTTTGAACGTTCACTTTATGAAACCTCACTGTTAACGTGAGACCTACATTAGTTCTCTGTTTTCGCTAACAGATGGTGTTTTCACTGTTACGAAAAAAGGCAGCGTGCGGAAAAAGCAGCGCGCGATAAAAGGCAGCGCGCGTAAAAAAAAAAGCAGCGTGGAATAAAAATCAGCACGCGATAAAAGGCAGTGCTCGCCCTGAGCAGCCGCTCCCCCCCGGATTCGGAATGGCATTCTTGCCGGCATTGCTTAAACACATGCCTGTGAGCAGCCGTTTGCAAGATGAGTTCTAAGGTATGGGAAAAGCCTGAAAGAGCTCATAAGGGTGTTACACTTAGTGTAAAACTAGACATAATTAAGCATTTTGATCGTGGTGAACGAAGTAAGGACAAATTGAGTTTGGCTTGTGGAAGTTGACGAAGATGATGTTGAAGAGGTTTTGGCATCCCATGACCAAGAACTGATAGATGAAGAGCTGATGCAATTGGAAGAGGAAAGGATAACAATCGAAACTGAATGAGCAACGATAAAGTACGACTTTAATTTTGAAAGGGTACGTCGGTTTAGGGGATATTTGCAGGATGGTTTGAGTGCTTACAAAGAACTGTATGATAGAAAAATGCGCGAGGCTCAGCAGTCAAGCATACTGTCGTTTTTCAAGACTTCCACATCAGCCACAGCAGACAACAAAGCTCGACTTTTGACATCGAGGCAGGCAGACATAGAAGAAGATGACCTGCTTGCCCTGATGGAAACAGACGACACCCCCGTGTCCCACCACCCCAACCCCCAGGCAGCGGACAGATGCCGATTCGCGGAGAATGCAATGGCAGCCAGGAGACACACAGCACATCTTTAAGAAAAAAGCCGAAATAAACATGCTAATTAATTAGGTGCTGCCCGGCATGTAAATGTCGGCCAGATCAGAGGCGATGCAATCAGCAATCATCTCTGATCTGGGCTGACAATTATATGCCAGGCGGCACCTAATTAATTAGCATGTTTATATCGGCTTTTTTCTTAAAGATGTGCTCTGTGCCTTCTGGCTACCGCTGTACCCTTGCATGCTTCGCGGATTGGTATTGGTTCGCTGCCTGGAGGGTGGGGGCCACTGCACGACCCCAAACTCCGACAACTCAGTCTAACACACCATCATCAGTGTGCTCGATGTCTTCCCAATTCCCGTAAGTGATACTACGCTGTACATATATTATTTCTACTTTAAATAGGCTGTGTATTTTTATGTGTTATTTGGTATGATTTGGCAGCTTCATAGCTTAAAGGTTACTGGAGAGCGCTTGCGCTGTGTTTCTGCCGACGGCGGTTGCGTGAGATTTTCGCTACGGAGAACAGTTCAGGCAATGATTGTGGAAAAGTATTTCTACTTTGTACAGGGTGTGTATTTATCATATCATTCTGCTTTTACTATATGTTACTGTTATTTTAGGTTTTATGTGTTATTTGGCATGATTTTGTAGGTTATTTTTGGGTCTGTGAATGCTCACAAAATTTTCCCATATAAATAAATGGAAATTGCTTCTTCGCTTTACGACATTCCGGCTTACGAACCGTTTCATAGGAACGCTGTACCTTCGGATGGCGGGGGAAACCTGTATATGTATCTTGTAATTGGTTTATTTATTATTTTTTTTTCTTCTTCTTCTTCTATATTATGTATTGCATTGAACTGCTACTACTAAGTTACCAAATTTCACGACACATGCCGGTGGTAATAAACCTGATTCTGATTCGATGCCTCTCATCATCTTGTACATAACATTTGGGACATTTAATTTTGTTTTTCATCCTTCTCCCAGTGTCTTCTCCTGACCCGATGCCTAGAACAAATTATCTGGTCACCATCGGCTTGATGCTTTTTAAATTGGTGGCTGTCTTCACTAGTGACAGCACTTGACAAAGGGCTTCACTGATGTCGAAACTCTTTGAGCTTCCTCTCCTTGGCACTGAGGGAGGTACTGTATAAATGCACGTTCTTTTGCTCAGTGCTACTGAATGAAGTATGATATGAAAAAAACTGTCTAGATGCTACACCGATCCCAATCACATTTATCAAGCAACAGTTCGATCACAAAGGAATGATATGCTATAGACCATGTACTGTTAAATGGGATAGGTATAGAGTCATAGAGATAAATAGAACAGAAACAGGCCCTCAGCCCACCAAGCCCATGCTGGCCATTAACCAATCCTTTACAATAATTCTATATTCATCCCAGCTTTTTTTAAATTCTCCCCTCTCCAAACCCTCCTCTACCACTCACCTTCACACTGGAGGAAATTTACAGCGCATAATTAACTTCCATCCTGCACACCTCTGGGATGTGGAATACCCAAGAGAGACCCTCATGAAAATGTCACAGGAAATGTGCATGCTCCACAAAGAGAGCATCCGAGGGCAGGATTAGATCACTGGTGCCGTGAGGTAGCAACTCAATGATTGTGAAGGCCGGCATTGCCATGGCAGGTTGACGAGCCCATCTCTGTGCTGTGTAATCCTCTGACAGTGCACTTACAGGCCTCGGGTGAGAACAGGGAAGGGAATTGTATAACTATGTCAAGATCACAAACAGGGGCCACCCATCTCAGTAACGCAGTCACAGAGTCAGCATCAAGGAGACCCACATCACAGAAACAGATCCAACTCATCCATGACATCATCTACGTTAATCTTATTGCTACATCAGACCCATAAAGGTCTCTCTTTCTTTCCTATCCATAAACCTGTCCCAATGCCCTTTCAAGTATAATTGTACCATCTCTTCTGTCAGCTATTCCAGATAACTACTACCATCTGTGCAGAAAAACCTACCCCTCACATCTCCCTCTTTAACTGCAGAGGTGACTTTTAAAAATTAAAACACTGCATTAATTTTGAGTCCTCTTGGCTCAGCTTGCTCTTGGTTGTGGTTGAAATTGTGATGCAATGATTGGTTGATGAAAGGGTTTCCAGATGCCATGCCAGGGAAGAGTTACAGTGCCCAGTTGCCAGTGACAGCAGGTTGGTTGTTGAAAGGAGATGAGTGATTTTCTTATTTCAGCCCTACCCCATTCACTTGCTCTCACCCTCTTCTCTGCCTCATCAACCTCTCCAAGTGGTCTCCTGATTGTTATCAACGTTCATTACTTCAACTCTACAGACAAGACAGAGTTAAATAAGAAAAGTCCACTACAATACTTTACCACCATTTAGTTCTTTCAAGGCAGCCTTTAAAGTCCTTGATCATTTCGAGGGAAGATACTTTTCTCTGTGGCACATTCCTTTTTGTACAATTCCTTCCTTCCATTCTCACTAATTAAATTACAGAATTTCCTGTCAAATCAGCCAGTTTAATCAAACTAGGAAATGAGTTTAGTTGCTCCAGAACTGCCCTATTTTACATACAAAGCAGCACACTCCATTCACCACCTGCTGCTACTGTTGATTGAAAGAAGGGATGTCCCCTTTTCAAAGTGCTTGATTGTATCTACGGGATGTTGAGAAACCACGTTTGGAAGTTGCAGACTAATAGTGTCATAAAGCACAGAACCAAACCTTTCAGCCCACTGAGTCTGCATCCACCATCAACTACACCCCGTATTCCCCTGCAGGGGAAGGCTGTCGACCAGCACCCCCCACAGAGCATCACAATATGTCAGACTTAGGAGTGACAATCTGCTCTCCATTCAAGCTGCTTAGATAATATAAAAATAACGTAGCATAAAATATATATATATTTGTGTACATATATATATTTGCGTGTGTGTATGTGTGTGTGTGTGTGTATATATATATGTATGTATGTGTGTGTGTGTGTGTCTGTGTCTTTATAAAAACAGTAACGATAATACAATAGTATGTGTCGAAAATTAGTAAATATTGAAGAATTATAACTATATTCTCATGTGAAAAAGTATCAGTATTGAATATGCAAGTAAAAGATAAAACTAACTTTCTAGGCAGTATTTTAAAGTAATTTTTTAGGCAAAAATTCTTTCAAAATGCTATTATATATGCAAATTCTGTGTGGCAATAAGGAGTATGTACTCATCAAGAAAAGCGAATTCAACTTCCTTTCAAAATATGATGAACATTAGGTACTTATTGGAGTTGTAGTGGTAGATGGTGATGCAGTTGTAGACTGCACATGTTCTCACCTCTGTAGTTTAGCCATTTCTGGAAGATACTGCAGCCTTCATGTCACATTTTATAAGTTATTATAACACGCACGGGTCAGTGGAAGGCAAACAGAACTAACCTCCTGCTATATGCTCGCTGACTGACCTTGCAGAAGACAGCTCTGCCCAATAGGCAGTTTGTAATTTGGGGGTGATGTGGACTGGGGCTCAAAGGGCCGCCCTGCAGGGTGTGAATGGTGGTCCAGCAGGAGCAGGCATAACAACTGACGAGCTGCACTACCCCACCCCCGGCAAAACACACACACAAAATTATTTTCCTGCCTTTCATTTCATTCAGGCTTCCAATTAAATTACATGTATTCATTTCTTTATATATATATATATATATTTCATTAAAACAGTAAACTTATCACGGCCCATTCAGAAACTGCTGTGGCCCCCAGTTTCTTGATTTTCCTACATGTGGCCCCTACATAATCTGACCTGGCCCCCTGAGGTTCCATACGGCCCATGTTGAGAACCATTAGAATCAAGCAATGACTGCAAGAGTTGGGACTTCATGTTACAATCATATATAACTTTGGTTATGCTGCACTTAGAATATTCTATACGTTTCTGGTCACCTAGCTACAGGAAGAATGTGTTTATTGCAAGAAGGGTGCAGAAAAGATTCATGAGGATGTTGTCTGGACTAGGGTGCTTGAGTTATAAGGAGAGATTGGATCGGCTGGGTTTGCCTTCCCTGAAGCTTTGGAGGCTGAGGGGTGACTTTACAGAGGTTTAGAAAATTATGAGGAGTACAGATAAAGCAGATGGTCACAATCTATTTCCCAAGGTAGGGGAGTACAGGTTTAAGGTAATGGGAAAGGTTTAAATGGGCCCTAAGGGGCTACATTTTGACACGAAAGGTGGTGGGTGTATGGGATGACCCTACAGAGGAAGCAGGTACTTCAATAGGAAATGTTTAGAGAGATATATGGACCAAAGCGCAGACAAATGGATCTAGCTCAGAAAGGTACCTTGGTTTCCATGACAAGTTTCTGCAACTCTCTGACTCAAGAGAATGCAGATCCAATCTGCTTAATCCTTTCTCAATGAGCAAACCCGGCATGGAATGTGGTTGAATCAGATACCGCTGCTTCCTGAGAGAATCAAACAGGTACTTGAAGTTGAAAAGTCACAGTGCTCTGTGGAGATAACAGGGTAGCAGGATTACACTGATCTAGTTGACAGTCGGTATCCTTACAATGGGCCTAATGGTATCTTTCTGTGCTCCAAGCTTTGAGGAGGTGCTAAAGAAGGAACCAATTCTCTTTTGCTCCTTAGAGACAAAAGTAAAATCTGCTGAAAATCTGAAGAAAAGAAACAGAAACACTCTGCAGGTCAGGTAGCATTTGTGGAAGGAGAAGCACAGTCAATGTTATGGGTTGAAGTAAAAAGGTCTTGACAGGGTCTCTCTCCAGGGATGTTCCTTGAACAATTTCCATTTTCTCTCTTTGCTTTCAGCCCTGTTAGGGTTCTAATTTGTTCTCTAATTGTTCTCTTGCATCACTGTGCAAAGAATTTAATCTTGCGATAAAGAATTTTATCCTTCACAGGCAGTTTTGCTTTTCCCAATTGCAATTCTAACTTCTGACGTTACCCCCAGCATCTTAACAATGATCCTGAGGTTCACATATTGATCCTGGTATCACCATGAGAATGGTACTGGTCAACTTTCGGCCTTTTTCCTAAGGCCTTGGTAGTTCCATGGAGGTTGCTGACCCTGAGGACATGCTTATTCTGCACAGCCCCATCCAAAGTCTCCCTCGAATTCTTTGGAGAAGTTAGAAAAGCCTCCTCTGTTTAATATGTTGATGTTCTTTTCCAAGACTCTTTACAATTTCTTGCTGCTTCATCACAATAATGCCACAGCAGGGGCACAGTTCCAGCTTGTTAAATGGACCATTTAGTAATATTAAGTCAAGATGTGCACTTCTGTGGCTTCTTGCCGCATTGGTCGTAAAGCAGTCTGGCATTACTGTTAATAACTCCTATTTAACCACTCAGGTATACACAATAACCATTGGTCTGATCTTGCTTTAATTAAAATAACCTTTGTGCTTCCACACACCTTTCAGTGACTGCACACAGCCAACCCTTTCTGGGAGGCTTCTTAGCTATGTTGTTGGGGATGGCACCACAGTGGACACAGCAGGTATTTCTGCAGGAGAGGGCAAACTGAGAGGCATTACCAGAGAGGGGTCTTCAAGGTCACTGGAGGGCTTTCTAAGGAGCGTATTGCACCCAGATCAAAACGTGTGTCCACGAGTTTGATCATTACTGTCTACAGGAGGAAGAAGCTGCTGGTCCATGAGCCAGTCATCATTAGAGGATCGGAGGGGGAGAGAGTCATTATCTTTAAATTATTTGGTGTTATCATATCAGTGGATCTGTCCTGGGATCAGCATGTAAGTGCCATCACAAAGGAGGTACAATGGTACTTCTCTTTTCCTGGAGATTTGCATAGATTTGGCATGCCATCTAAAACTTAGACATATAGCTATAGGTGCACAGTGGAGAGTATCAGAATCAGGTTTATTATCACCGGCATGTGTCGTGAAATTTGTTAACACTGCAGCAACGGTTCAATGCAATACATAATATAGAAGAAGAAAAATAAATAAATAAAGAAAATCAGTTATAGTATATTGAATAGATTGAAAATCATTTACAAAACAGATATAATATATATTTTAAAAAGTGAGGTGGTGTTCACAGGTTCAATGTCTATTTAGGAATCAGATGGCAGAGGGGAAGAAGCTGTTCCTGAATTGCTGAGTGTGTGCCTTCAGGCTTCTGTACCTCCTACCTGATGGTAACAGTGAGAAAAGGGCATGCCCTGGGTGCTGGAGGTCCTTAATAATGAACGCTGCCTTTCTGAGACACCGCTCCTTGAAGATGTCCCAGGTACTTTGTAGGCTAGTCCCAAGATGGAGCTGACTAAATTTACAACCTCTGCAGCTTCTTTCGGTCCTGTGCAGTAGACCCCCATACCAGACAGTGATGCAGCCTGTCAGAATGCTCTTCACAGTACATCTATAGAAGTTTTTGAGCGTATTTATTGACATACCAAATCTCTTCAAACTCCTAATGAAGTATAGTCACTGTCTTGCCTTCTTTTTAACTGCATTGATATGTTGAGACCAGGTTAGATCTTCAGAGATCTTGACACCCAGGAACTTGAAAATAGTCACTAATCATAACTGGCTGCATCACAGCCTGGTATAGAAACAGCAATGCCCAGGAATGGAAAAGGCTACAGAAAATGGTGGACACAGCCCATCAGAAGCAAAGCCCTTCCCACCACTGCACACATTTACAAGGAGCACTGCCACAAGAAAGCAGCATCCATCATCAACTTTCCACCATCCAGGCCATGTCCTCTTCTACTACTACCTTTGGGCAGGAGGTACAGGGGCTTTAGGTCCCACCCCATCAAGTTCCGGAACAGTTATTACCCTACAACCATCAGGCTCCTGAATCAGTATGGATAACTTCACTCACCTCAACTCTGAACTGATTCCACTACTGACAGACTCACTTTCAAGGACTCTACAACTCATATATTATTTTTTATTGGCATAATTTATCTTCTTTTGCACATTGCTTGTTTGTCTCATTATTTATGTATAGATTTTTTCATAAATTCTATTGTATTTCTTTATTTTTCTGTAAACACCTATAAAAAATTAGTCTCGGGCTAGTATATGGTGACATACTTTACACATACTTTGATAATAAATTTACTTTGAGTTTAATTAGTAAACTCTACGGAATAGTCTAGGTGTAAGTTCTGTACAGTGAATGCATGTATATGCAGCTTACTTTGATAATGAATACACATTGGTATCCAGGCACAGCAAGCTGATCAAGGGGAATTTACAATAGTAGGGAGGTAATGTTTCACTTGTATAGGTTACTGGCAAGCACATGTAGAGCATTGTTTAATACACAGGTCTCCTTAATTAAATTCAGACTTTAAGATATTGTAAATAGTTCTGAGGTACTACTAGACTGAAACCGGGAGTGATTGAGCCTGGTCTGCTTTTGTGTCTGTCGAAGCTCTGAAGAGTGACAGAGGATTTGATAGAACCCTACAAGACCCTGAGGGATTGCGACAAGGCGAATGCAGAGAAGATGCTTCTTCTTGTGGGAGAATCTGGAACTATGGGGTCACTCTTTAAAAATAAGAGGCTGCCCATTTAACATAGACAGAGTGGAATATTTTTCTACCAGGCCACGGATCATTGGAACCTACTGCAGCTCCAAGGGAGGAAAGGACCGACGGAAATTTTTAAGGTGAGAGGGGTAGGTAGATTCTTAATAAACGAAGGGGTGAAAGGTGGCAATGTGGGGTTGATGTCTTAATGAGTTCGGCTACAAGTACATTAAATTATGGGATAGGACTGAAGAGCCCACTGAGCTTTGTTCATATAGGGTCCGATTCAACTGGTTATTATTGACACATGCAGAGGGACAGTGAAACACTTTGTTTTGCATATAGGTCACATGAGTACATTGAGGTAGTACAATGAAAAAATAATAACGGAATGCAGAATAAAGAGTTACAGCTCCAGAGAAAGTGCAATGCAGGCAGACAATAAGGTTCAAGGCCATGAGGAAGACTGTACAATCAAGAATCCATCTTCCGATACAAAAGGTCTATTCAACTGTCCTTGAGCCTGGTGGTACAAGCTTTCAGGCTTTTGTATCTTCTGTTCAATGGGAAGAGTGAATAGAGAAAATGGCTGTGTAGGGAGGGCATTTGATTATGATGGCCACATTACCATGGTAGCAACGTGTAGACAGACTCCAAGGAGGGGAGACTGGTTTTGTGATGTGCTGGGCTGTGTCCAGTACTCTCTTGTGGTTGAAAAGATTAGTCGACGTTTCGGGCCGAAACCCTTCGTCAGGACTGAAGGAAGAACTTTGGGGAGGGTTTGAAGAATGCTGGTAGTTGAAAAAAACAGTAATTTTAAGTAATTTTTAAGGTCTCCTCTACATCGGTGAAACCCAACGCAGATTGGGGGACCGCTTCGTCGAGCACCTCCACTCTGTCCACCACAACAGACAGGATCTCCCGGTAGCCACTCACCTCAACTCTGCTTCCCATTCCCATTCAGATATGTCCATACATGGCCTCCTCTACTGCCATGATGAGGCTAAACTCAGGTTGGAGCAGCAACACCTCATATACCGTCTAGGTAGGCTCCAGCCCCTTGGTATGAACATAGAATTCTCCAACTTCCGGTAATTCCCTCTCCCTCCCTTCCTCTATCCCTATTTCACATCACCTCCCTCATAGTTCCGCCTCCTTCTACTACTTCACATTGTTCTCCTGCCAATCACCTCCCTGCTTCCCCTCCCCCACCCCTTTGTCTTTAAAATTACTGTTTTTTTCAACTACCAACATTCTTCAAACCCTCCCCAAAGTTCTTCCTTCTGTCCTGACGAAGGGTTTTGGCCCGAAACGTCGACTAATCTTTTCAACTGATGCTGACTGACCTGCTGAGTTCCTCCAGCGCATTGTGAGTGTTCCTTTGACAACAGCATTGGCAGATTATTTGGTGTTTACTCTCTTGTGGTACCAAGCTCAGGATAGGATGCTTTCTATGATGTATTGATAATCAGACTTTTTTGAAGACTGGGTGCACATTGTGGCATGACCTGGATACACTGCTGCACCAGGACTTGCATTCACTGAGAGCCACTGCTACTGTGTGGGGGCAAAAAAAGGATGTTTCTGGTTTGCTGTTGGAGCAAATTCGAAATTGGAGGTGCAAAGAGCTTTGGGAGTCCTGTACAGGATTCCATAAAAGTTAACTTACAGGTTGAGTAAAGAAGGCAAATGCAACATTGCATTCATTTCCAGAGGGTTAGAATATAAACAGAAGGATGTAATGCTGAGGCTTTACAAGGCATTGTCAAGACTGCATTTGGAATATTGTGAGAGGCTTTAGGCTCCGTATCTAAGAAAGGATAAGCTGGCATTGGAGAGAGTCCAGAGGAGATTTAAAAACTGCTCCTGGGAATGAAAAAGTTAATGTATGAAGAAGGTTTGATGGTTCTGGGCCTGTATTCATGGGAGTTTAGAAGAATGAGGGGTGAACCTCATTGAAAACTACCGAATATCAAAAGGCCTGGCTAGAGCGGACGTGGAGAGGGTGCTACCTGCAGTGGGGAAGTCTAGGACCAGAGTGCACAGCTTCAGAATAGAAAGTTATTCCTTTAGAACAGAGACGAGGAGCAATTTCTTTAGCCAGAGTAGTGAATTCATTGCTGCAGATGACTTTGGAGGCCAAGTCATTGTGTATATTTATAGCAAAGGTTAACAGGTTCTTGATTAGTAAGGGTATCAAAGGTAATGGTGAGAAGGCAGGAGAATGGGGTTGAGAGGAAAAGTAAAACAGCCATGATTAAATGGTGAATCAAAATGGCATAATTCTGCTCCTATGTCTTGTGGTTTATGCTTCCAATAAAGAAAAATCTCATTGAGAACTCTTAGCTTATGTGAATAGTAACATAAAGGAGGCTACAGAGAGGAACAGAAGGGTTTGATGTCGAAGTTAGACGGGAAGGATGGAAGGAGTTCAATGGCATCACAGTGATCAGAATAAACACTGTTGTACGCATAGAGGTTCAGGTCATCAGGGATTCCACGGTTGATCTCTGGATCCAAATTAATCTGAGGGCAGTGAAGGATGTGGGCAGAAAGCAGTTGGCAGAGTTCAGCCAGCAAAGTCTGGCCATATGCAGACAAGGTAGCCAGTTCAGCGCAACGGGTGTCACTGGAGGAAAGAGGAAAGAACTTGTCCGCCTCTAGCTTGCAAGGAACATCCCTGCATCTCCCTTTGATATATATGAAGGCTCTCCTTTCACTGTATTTTGAGGAACAGCATTCCCATGAACCACGAGAGAAACAAATGTTCACCTCATCTCTGCATCAGTTGGAGAACCACACTTTTTATTAACTTTACCTGTCATACACATTTACATGTGTTAGCAATTTGCTGGGCTGTGTTGGCACAACATGCAACAACAACAGCAACAACATTCAACAATTATCGAATAAAAAAATAAATAAACATCATATTTTAACCTAATGTTGATATGGAATAAAATGTGGATACATATGTAAATACCAGCGTGTATTTACAAGTAAACAGCATTATTGAAAAGTGGTTTAAAATGTTTACAGTGCAGTGCTGCATCTAAGGTAACAGTTAGAGGAGGATGGGGAGGCTAACTAGAATGGTTCATCAGATTAACTGCCTGGGGGAATAACCTTTTAAAATGAAGTGAAGTTTTTTGTTTAAACTGCCCTATGGCACTTTCCAGAAGAAACTTTTGATAATGCATTTAACCAGGCGGCTGGTTTGGAACCTGGTCAAAAGTTGGTCACTTTCAACACTGTGCTCCAGCAGGCAGATCTGGACATGTCTGAACTTCATCAGCAATGATGCTTTGGGGTGATTTGATTTAGAGTACCACAGGTGTCCATTCTGTTTCACCTGTCTGCCATTTCTCCAGTAGTTACTCAACCAATTATGGCATGCTTTATGAGTGAAATTACTCTAGTCACCCATTTAGAAGCTCATCAGATCTAATGGTTGAAAAGGTAGAGTTGATATGGATAACATTAAAGAGGGGTCCGTGAAGAGATACTGCCATCATCAAGAGCATTCTCACATCAGCCATCACTGTCTGGTTTGTTGCAGCACAGTCTCACAATATGTAAAAACTATAGTGAACTGTCAAGTCATCAGAAAAGGTCACTAACAGCAGTCTACCGTCACTGCAGGATTTGTATATGTCCAGGACAAAGAAGGAGATGGGAAAAATAATTGCTGACACTGCCCACACAGCTAACTGCCTTTTCCAAAAACTCCCTTCAGGAAAGTGTTATCGAGCTATTAAATCAAAAGCCACATCATCTTAAAAGAATCTTCCTACAGGCAATCTGATCAACCATTCTAGTTAGCCCCATTCCCACCCTGATATTACCCCCACTCTCTGCACTGCACCCGAGAGACTGCAAACCATGTTTATTTAATATTTATTTATATATATATAAAATTCTTTATTCTTGATCATTGAATATTGTTTTTTTTTTGTTACATGTCACATCATGACCAGCACACCACGGCAAGTTGCTAATACATATCGATGTACTGTATATGAATAACGTGGGTCCTTGCTGGTGTTGGCTGATTGCAGATGAAGTAGCAGTTTAGGTGCTATTGAGAGGAGTGTGCGGGACACACAATTTATTGTTTTTCCAGTGAAATGAAAAGTCTACAAAGACTGGTGGATATAGCCCAGTTCATCACAGGAAAGATCTTCCCCACCATAAGCACATCTACGAAGAGCGATCCCACAAGAAAGTGGCATCCATCATCATGGACCCCCACCACCCCTACCATCCAGGCCAGGCTCCCTTCTCACTACTACTATCAGGCAGGAGGTACAGAAGCCTCACGAAGTACAGAGGGGGAAGAGGACCTTCACTGGGTTCCGGCAAACTAGCAACAGAGGAGCCGAAGGCAGTGTGGACAGGGCCAATAAAGTTAACCTGTTCTTTAACAGATTTGACATTGTGGCCCCTGCCTATCCCCCACATGAGCCATCTGTAGTCAGCCCCCAACCAACACATATTCCACTCTCCCCTCCTACCCCTCCTCACAGTCTCCCACCCTGCTCTCATGACTATACCCCTTCCCCAGAAGAAACCACCACGGTGGGCCTCACAGCTGAACAGGTGAGAAGACAGCTGAAACGTCTCAACCCAAGCAAGGCTGCAGGACTGGATGGTGTCAGTACCAGGGTGTTCAAAGCCTGTGCCCCTCAGCTATGTGGAGTACTTCGCCATGTCTTCAACCTGAGCCTGAGGCTCCGGAGGGTTCCTGTACTGTAGAAGATGTCCTGCCTCGTCCCTGTGCCGAAGACGTCGCGCCCCAACGGCCTCAATGACTACAGACCGGTGGCATTGACCTCCCACATCATGAAGACCCTGGAGAGACTTGTTCTGGAGCTGCTCTGGTCTATGGTTAGGCCACACTTAGATCCCCTCCAGTTCGCCTACCAGCCCCAACTAGGAGTTGAGGATGCCATCATCTACCTGCTGAACCGTGTCTACACCCACCTGGACAAGCCAAGGAGCACTATGAGGGTCATGTTTTTTGACTTCTCCAGTGCGTTCAACACCATCCGCCCTGCTCTGCTGGGGGAGAAGCTGACAGCGATGCAGGTGGATGCTTCCCTGGTGTCATGGATTCTTGATTACCTGACTGGCAGACTGTTGTACATGTGCTTGCAACACTGTGTGTCCGACAGAGTGATGAGCAGCACTGGGGCTCCACAGGGGACTGTCTTGTCTCCCTTTCTCTTCACCACTTACACCTCGGACTTCAACTACTGCACAGAGTCTTGTCATCTTCAGAAGTTTTCTGATGACTCTGCCATAGGTGGATGCATCAGCAAGGGAGATGAGGCTGAGTACAGGGCTACGGTAGGAAACTTTGTCACATGGTGTGAGCAGAATTATCTGCAGCTTAATGTGAAAAAGACTAAGGAGCTGGTGGTAGACCTGAGGAGAGCTAAGGTACTGGTGACCCCTGTTTCCATCCAGGGTGTCAATGTGGACATGGTGGAGGATTACAAATACCTGGGGATACGACTTGACAATAAACTGGACTGGTCAAAGAACACTGAGGCTGTCTACAAGAAGGGACAGAGCCATCTCTATTTCCTAAGGAGACTGGGGTCCTTTAACATCTGCCGGACGATGCTGAGGATGTTTTACGAGTCTGTGGTGGCCAGTGCTATCATGTTTGCTGTTGTGTGCTGGGGCAGCAGGCTGAGGGTAGCAGACACCAACAGAATCAACAAACTCATTCGTAAGGCCAGTGATGTTGTGGGGATGGAACTGGACTCTCTGACGGTGGTGTCTGAAAAGAGGATGCTGTCCAAGTTGCATGCCATCTTGGACAATGTCTCCCATCCACTGCATAATATACTGGGTGGGCACAGGAGTACGTTCAGCCGGAGACTCATTCCACCGAGATGCAGCACAGAGCGTCATAGGAAGTTATTCCTGCCTGTGGCCATCAAACTTTACAACTCCTCCCTTGGAGGGTCAGACACCCTGAGCCAATAGGCTGGTCCTGGACTTATTTCATAATTTACTGGCATAATTTACATATTACTATTTAACTATTTATGGTTCTATTATTATTTATTATTGATGCTGCAACTGTAACGAAAACCAATTTCCCCCGGGATCAATAAAGTATGACTATCACTATGACTATTACTATTACTACTTAGGTCCCACGCCACCAGCAAGAGTTATTACTCCACAACAATCAAGCTCCTAGACCAGTGTGGATAACTTGACTCACTCCAGCACTGAACTGATTCCACAACCTATGGACTCATTTTAATGGACTCCATAACTCGTGGTCCCTGTATTATTTATCTATCGATCTTTTATTTATTTATTATACTAGCACACTTTGTCTTCTTTTGCACATTGTTTGTCGGTCTTTGTGTGGAATTTTTCATTGATTCTGTTGTGTCAAGGCATGCCCCTTTCTCACTGTTACCATCAGGTAGGAGGTACAGGAGCCTGAAGGCACACACTCAGTGATTCAGGAACAGCTTCTTCCCCTCTACCATCCGATTCCTAAATGGACATTGAACCCTTAGACACTACCTCACTTTTTCAATTTACAGTATTTCTGTTTTTGCACATTTTAAAAAATCTATTCAATGTACATAATTGATTTACTTATTTATTATTATGTTTTATTTTATTTATTATTATTTTTTCTCTCTCTCTCTCTCTCTCTGCAAGATTATGTATTGCATTGAACTGCTGCTGCTAAGTTAACAAATTTCACGTCACATGCCGGTGATAATAAACCTGATTCTGATTCTGATTCTTTGTTCTACTATGAATGCCTGCAAGAAAATGAATCTTAAGGTAGCATATGGTGACAATATAGTAATTTTACTTTGAACTTCCTTCACATTGTTGAGTAGATGTGTGTGTTCCGTTCTGTGACCTCAACACATCAACGTGGGAGCCAGTGCAGGACAGAATGAGAATGCCATCTGACTCATACCTTTGCTGCCTGATGAGGAAACACACATCAGATTTAATCACAGTCTCTACTGCGGTAGAATAAAATGGTTAGTTTCCATGGAATTGTGAATTAGGGGGACACCAAAGAATGTGCATATCATTATAGAGTTACACAGCACAGAAAAAGGCCCTTCGTCCACTCTAACCAAGATGCTTTTTTAAGTTGCTCTGTGATTGGCGTAAATTCCCCTCAACCTTTCCTATTCCTGTACTGTCTAAATGTGTTTTAAATATTGTAGTTATTTTCCGTTGCTACATTTCAGGGAGCTCATTCCATACACCCACCCATCACTGCTGTGTGATGGATATATGGAGGTCCATTTTAAATCTTCCTACTCCTTTTAGTTTCAGATCCATTATCATGGGATAAAGACTGTGACTATACTGATTGTAAGTGGTGTGAGCATGGAACAAGCTGCTAGCAGAATTGGTGGATGCAGGTTTGATTGCAACATGTAAGAGAAGTTTGGATAAGTACATTGATGAGAGAGGTATAAAGTAACATACATAAAGAGGTGTTGGTGCGTGGCCAAGTGGTTAAGGCATCGGTCTAGTGATCTGAGGGTTGCTGGTTTGAGCCTCAGCTGAGGCAGCGTGTTGTGTCCTTTGTGTCCTTGAGCAAGGCACTTAACCACACATTGCTCTGCGACGACACTGGTGCCAAGCTGTATCGGCCCTAATGCCCTTCCCTTGGACAACATCGGTGGCATGGAGGGGGGAAACTTGCAGCATGGGCAACTGCTGGTCTTCCATACAACCTTGTCCAGGCCTGTGCCCTGGAAACCTTCCAAGGTGCAAATCCATGGTCTCACGAGACTAACGGATGCCTATAAAAGTAAGATAGAAACATAGAAAACCTACAGCACAATACAGGCCCTTCAGCCCACAAAGCTGCGCCGAACATGTCCTTACCTTAGAAATTACCTAGGGTTACCCATAGCCTACAATTGAGGCGCCACGGTATTGTAGCTGTTAGCGAGACACTATTACAACTCAGGATGCCAGAGTTCAATTATGACACCGTCTGTGAGGAGTTTCCATCTCCTCCCTGCGACCAAGTGGCTCCTGTTTGCTCCCACATTCCAATGACGTGCCGGTTAGTAGACTGGTGGTGCTTGTAAGTTGTCCTATGATTAGGCGAGGGCGAGGGTAATGGTCAAAGGAGGGTTGTAAATTGTCCTGTGATTGGGTGAGGGCGAGGGTTATGGTCAAAGGAGGCTTGTAAATTGTCCTGTGATTGGGTGAGGGCGAGGGTTATGTAAGTTGTCCTATGATTAGGCGAGGGCGAGGGTTATGTAAGTTGTTTATGATTGGGCAAGGGTGAGGGTTATGTAAGTTGTCCTATGATTTGGTGAGGGCGAGGGTTATGGTCAAAAGAGGCTTGCCGGGCTGTGAAGCTCACTGTTCTGGAGGGGCCGGTTCCATGCTGGATCTCTAAAAATAAAAAACAACTCCAAGGAAAAAAAATTCCCAGACTATCGAGCCTCTCTCAGTTCAAGCGCTCCAGTCACGGTAATATCCTCGGTGAGCCTTCATTTTTAACTCTTCATTCTTCCTATAGTTGGATGACCAGAACTGCATACCATACTCCAAGTGTGGTATCAACAATGCCTTGTATTGACTTCCCAAGTCCTGTAATCAATGTCCTAACCCAGCAGTCCCCAACCACCGGGCCGCGGACTGGTACTGGGCCGCAAAGCGTGTGCTACCGGGCCGCGGACTGGTACTGGGCCGCAATGCATGTGCTACCGGGCCGCGAGGGAACGATACGAGCCAGCTGCACTTTTCCTCATTCCCTGTCACACACTGTTGAACTTGAACATAGGGTTGCCAACTGTCCCGTATTGCCGGGCCATCCTGTCTATTGGGTTAAATTGGTTTGCCCCATACGGGACTGCCCTTGTCCCGTATTTCCCCCGCTAAGGTAGAGCGTTCCTATGAAACCTTTCGTGCCGAAATGGCATAAGGCGAAGAAGCAATTACTATTAATTTATATGGGAAAAATTTTTGAGCATTCCCAGACTCAAAAAGTAGCCTACCAAATCATTCCAAATAGCACATAAAACCTAAAATAACACTAAAATATAGTAAAAGCAGGAATGATATGATAAATACATAGCGTGTATAAAATAGAAATAATGTATGTGCAGTATAGTCAGGAAGATGAAGTCAAAACCGATTTGTGGAAAAAAATTGGCACGGATGTGCATGCGCACACAGGCGCCCGCGCAAGGCTTCATGGTCATGGTAGGCTTTCTAGGGGTAAACACTGTCCCATATTTGACTGCTACTTTTGTCCCTTATTTGGGAGTGAGAAAGTTGGCAACCCTAACTGTAAAAGACATGTTGAGGTGAGTTTAACCCTACTTGAACAACGCCCCCCCCCCCACCCCCGGGTCGGCCGGTCTGCAAGAATATTGTCAATATTAAACCGGTCCGCGGTGCAAAAAAGGTTGGGGACCCCTGTCCTAACCAATGAAGGCAAACGCCATCCTCACCACCCTATCTACAAGAAAACTATGTACTTATATCCCAGTGTCTCTGCTTTACCACACTTGGGAGAACCAAGAGATATATGACCTCTCAAGATAGTGTTAAGCAGATCAACTTCAGATACAATCAAAGTTTAGAATAATCTGGCATGGGAACAATTTTAATTTCCAGTATGAAAGTTTCTCCAACAAGCTGATCATCTACACACTCCAGGTAATATGCTCATACTATCAGATAGCATTACGGTTTGATATTGAACCATTCAGTGAGTTTGTCCTTGATAACATCACACTGGCTCTGTTCCAGAAGATTCTGATCTGTTGGTTGCCACATAGCTCATCACAGAGAAAAACAATCATTCAAACTGCTCCCTCTTTAATTAATATCTAGTTTGGAACCAGACAAGGAAAATTTGAAAACACTATGGAATAGAGTATATGAACATTATGGCAGAATTGGGCCTATACTTAGCCCAATGTCTCTATGGTCGAGTCCTAGTATGAGGCTAGAGACCTTAAAATATGGACTGACTTGGGGTTAGAGGATTGTGTATGTGCATGGGCGAGGAGGAGGAAGGGGGCTTGTTTTTCGTTGCATGTTCTGTTCTGGAGGACATTGTGGACATGTTATGTTGGTGCCAGAATCTGTGGTGACACTTGCAGCTGCTCCCAGCGCACCCTTGGGTGTGTTGGTTGTTAACACAAGCGACCCAATTCACTGTATGTTTTGATGTATACATGATAAATAAACTTGAATCTTGAATCCTGGATGTTTCCCTTGCCTCATGTCTGAGACTGTAATACACTGTCTAATGAGAGACTGGTCATCCAGATCCATTCATATTGCACCATGCAGTCACTGGAACCTCATCCATTATTCCTGTCATCTTTAGATTCTTCAACGCACCTTGTCTTTCTCAAGTTGCCTGTGAATACTGGATTCAGCTTCTAGTGTCCTTGCTTGTGTTCACAGGCAGCCTCTTCTCAAACTCCATATACTCACTGTGCAGGACCTCTTCCCCCTTTCTACCTATATGCACTGTGACCGCTGGCTACTTACTCTCCATCTTGAGAATCTTCTGTGGAGAGACGCTGAGGGAGGAGGAAAAGTAAAAGTGGATGAATGAGGCCTTTTTAATATAAATCTCTGGTGACCAATGAGCCAATCTCCATTAATGTAGATAGGATTTATGCCGACTTGGTAGATTGATTCAAAAGTGGTTTGACTGTAGATATAGAACACAGGGAGTAATTCTGGAAGACACTTATTTGACTGGTGGTTTGTGACCAATCATGTTTTGCAAGGATCAATGCTATGGCCTCTATTATTTGTATAAATTTAAATTATTTGGAAGAAAGTGTTAGTGGGCTGATTAGTAGGTATGCAGATGACACAAAAATTGGTGCAGCTGTGTATAGTGAAGAAGGTTGTCAAATGATGCAGGAGGATATACGGCTATGGGAAATGTGGACAGAGAAATGGCAGATGGAGTTTAATCCAGACGAGAGTTGGGGGGAGGGTGTAAGTTTATAGCTCCCTGAATGTGGCAACATAAGTAAATAGGGCAGTAAAATGGTGCCCAGCTCCTCAGTCAGGGTGTTCAGTATAAAATGGGGAAGTCATGCTGCTGCTGTATAAAACTTTGCTTGGACCCCATTTGGAGTATTGTGTGCAATTCTGGTCACTGCACTACAGGAAGGATGTGGAGGACTTGGAAAGGGTGCCGAAGAGGTTCATCAGGACTCTGCCTAAATGAGAGGATATTAGCTATAGGAGAGTTTCGTCAAACTTGGATTGTTTTCTCTGGAGTGTTGGGCACCAAGATGAAACCTGATAGAAGCTTATAAAATCATGAGAGTTATCTGCAGGGTAGATCACGGAGGAACCCAAAGACACACTGTTTTAGGAACAGAGTCATCTCCATTACCATCAGATTACTCAATGGACACCCATGAACACTATCTCACAATTTTTGCACACTTTTTGCACTATTTATTTTTCATACGTATATTTCTTATTGTAACTTAAAGCATAGTTTATGTATTGCACTGTACTGCTGCCACAAAAGGAGACTTACATGGAAAAAAAAAACAGAGTAGTAGGTGCCTGGAACACACAGCCAAGTGAGGTGGTGGAAGCACATCATACAAAAGGAATAGTTAAGAGATGTTGAGAGAGGCACATGAAAAAGCAGGGAACTGAGAGTTACAGACAAGCTACAGTCTAACCTGGCAGCACTGTGGACACGGGAGCCTGTTCCTGTACAGCACTCTGTGTTCTAATACCTTGTCAGTATCCACCGATTCACTTCCGGTTCATTTAGTTATAATTAAAACCCAAGAAGTGAAACAAAGAAAATAATTGTGGTCACTGTGGGTGCAATACTATCATCTGATGTGAACTTGATAGGGGTCAGATCTTCATCGTCTGCTACAGGCACTGTATGTGTAATATCACTTTGCGAGCGCACCACACTCCTTTCAAATGAATGGAAGTGAACACTCTAATATATCACGCCTGATGTACAGAATCCAACTTAAACATCTGTGGTGTGAAACCTTTGTAGGTTAATATTCCATTAAGAACCATGACAGAAAGTGAAAACAAAGCATTCTCAGTGACTTCATATCAGACTATTTAAAGAAAAACTGCAGATGCAGGAAATCTGAAATAAAAACAGAAAATGCTAAAAAGTCACAGTAGGTCAGGCAGCATCAATGCAGAGAGAAACAGTGAATGCTTCAGATCTGTGACTGTTCATCTGCACTGAGAAAAAGAATGAAACAAAGTAAAACAAGAGCTGATAGGGAGGAGGGGAGGGAGAAACACAAGGTGATGGGTGAGACGGGAAGGGGAGGGGTGGAGTGAATAGGTGGGAAGTTAATTGGTGAAAGAGATACAGAGCTGGAGAAGGGGGAAATCTGATAGGAGAGGACAGACGGCCATGGAAGAAAGAAAAGGGTGAGGTGCACCATAGGGAGGCGATGGGCAGGTAAGGAAATAAGGTGAGAAAGGAAAGTGAGAATGGGGAATGGTGAAGGACATTACTGTAAGTTCAAGAAATCAATGTCATCAGGTTGGAGGCTACCTAGATAGAATATAAGGTGTTGCTCCTCCAACCCGAGTGTGGCCTCATCGCGACAGTATAGAACACCATGGACTGACACCTTCTAACTCTGACTCATGACATTTCTCCAGCCCTGATGAAGGGAGTCAGCCTGAAATGTCGACTGTACTCTTTTCCATAGATACTGCCTGGCCTGCTGAGTTCCTCTGGCATTTTGTGTGTGTTGCTTGGATTTTCAGCTTCTGCAGATTTTCTTTTGTTTGCGATAGGAAGAAATTCACCAGTGTGATGCCAGGACTTTAATAAGCAGAAATAAAGAGGGCAACTTGCAAAGAAAAGGTTAACTTTCCTCTGAGTTGAATCTAATTGAAATTTTTTAAATGATAAAAGCATCAGAAAATCTAATGTTTTTCAGTGGAGGAATCCTTAATAAGAAAGCACAACCCAGAACAAATTAAGAAGCACTTTGAACATAAGGAGGTTATTTTAATGTTTGTAATAAATAACAGGCATGCTTGTACTCAAGTAACTTAAAGAGCCAACGATAGGATTATTGATACCAAGCAACAACAGACATGGCTCAAGTTGCTTCTACATATTCACCAGTGCGTTACTAGCTGCCAACCAGTGAGGTGCTACCCTACAACTGCCCTTATCCACCACCCCTTGTCTCCAGACATTCCTGGCCCGTGCTTTTCTTAAAACATAGAACAGTACGGCACAGGAATATGTTGAACTACTTAACTAGCAATTAAATGTCCACATCCCTCCATTGTCTGCACATTCACGTACCTAAACACCTCTACTGAATTTACCTCCAACACCAGTGCAGGAACCCACCCTTCTCTGTCCACACATTGCTACTGAACTTACTCTCTCTCACCTTAAAGGATCAAACATCAGGAATCAAAGATCAATTTCACTCGCCACATATACTTGCATGTATTAGGAATTTACTGTGGTGTGTTGGTCAGGGTGCGACATTCAACAAAATAACAATTATATTTGGGAAAAGGCAGTTTGCAGTGTGGGGAGTGTCCACAATGATTTTCCCGTCCGTTTCTCTGTCCTGGTAGACTGAAGCCAATGACTTTTCCTGCTAACCTGACAGTTCACTATAGTTTTGTATATTGTGAGAGGATGCTGCATGCATGCCCTCTGACATCTCAACCTTGGAACAAAGATATCAACTCTATCAATACCTTTCATAATCTTATAAACCTCTATCAGGTCTTCCCTGAACTTCCACCACCCCTGAGCAACAACCCTGGTTTGTCCAACCTCTTGCTTGCTGTACTGAACCTGGTTATGTAGACTCCAATTGATGGATTTTGGAAACTGACCGATTGGCAAACTATCACCCAATCACAACTAGACCGAAGATGAACGAAGTTCAGTGGGATCGAGGTGTACATGTGCCCCAATTACAAAAAGATAGCAGACAGAGGTAGCAAGTAAATGGACTTCACTGGAAAGGAGTTGAAATTGAGAAATGGGGATGGTTTGAAATAGGCTGTTGGTTAGGTCATAGCTACAATCAGGATCTGATGAAGGGGCTTTGCCTGAAAAGTCAACTGTTTATTCCCTTCCATAGAGGCTGCCTAACCTGCTGAGTTCCTCCAGCATTTTGTGTGTTGCTCTGGATTTCTAGCATCTGCAGAACGTCTTGTGGTTACAGTGGTATTGAAAGTAGGTTAGAGTGCATTCACCAAGTTATTTCTTGAATGAGAGGATTGACCTATCAACGGAGACTGAAACAGATTGAATCTGCATCCTTTGGAGTTTAGAAAATGAGGGTGATCCAAATGAAACATGTACTATCCTAAGGAACCGTGAAAGGGTAGCCATTGAGGTGTTTTCACTAGTGGGAGAGTCTCGTATAGCAGGACATAATTTGAAGAGGCCAGTTATTGAAGTGGATCTCGGGAATTCTCTACCCCTCAGGGTTCTGAGACTGGATCGTTAGAAGCACTGAAAGCAGAGTTGCTGGGCATTGTGGGCATGCTACATTGGCACCAAAATGTGGAGCGACTCTTGTGGACTGCCACCAGCACATCCCTAGGTATAGAAACATAGAAAATAGGTGCAGGAGTAGGCCATTCGGCCCTTCAAGCCTGCACCGCCATTTATTATGATCATGGCTGATCATCCAACTCAGAACCCCGCCCCAGCCTTCCCTCCATACCCCCTGACCCCCGTAGCCACAAGGGCCATATCTAACTCATGGTATGGTAGTTGTTAATGCAAAAAATATTTATCTTTGTTTTGACGTACATGTGATAAATAAATCTGAAACTGAAACAGTATTGTAATAATGGCAGGTGGAGGGTTTTGTGGAACTGTCGCATCAGGAATTAACGCCCAGGGCAAGTCAGCCATGATCACATCGAATGTTGGGGAATCGTGAGGGGCGGAGTGGCTTCCTGCTTGTGTTTTCTTATGTTCTTATTCCCTCAAGGGGAGAGAAAAGCAATCAGCTAGTCAGCGTAACTGTTGCTGATGAAAGACTTGGGATACAATGCAGCTCAGAATGAATGCCTACCCCATTAAATCCTGAGAAGTTAATGTTCATTTAGTGTTCAGATGAGCAGCTTATTGAATTACTTCTGCTTGGATCGCCACAAAATCCTGATGACAGTGTTGGTCTCCAGGTTCCACATCCCTCGCCTGAAGCCTGCTATGCTAAGCAGTGCACAAGGCCTGCGCAGAAAGCCAAGTGCCAAGCAGTTCTTCACTTTTTTTGACAAAGGGAGCTGTGAAAACAGCCTAACTCAGCTAAACCAACAAACCACCTCAGTGTGACTCAACATCACTGATAAATGTACCTGCCAGGTTTCCTGCCACTGAAATAGCAGTGGACCCTACTTCGTGTGTCAGTGCCATCAACAGAAGGGTCGATTAGAGTTTTAATAGCTTTTTTTGGTTGCTTGGTGCTGAGGGCAGCGTTTTATAACACTCCGTGAGTTGAAGATTTACTGCCTCTACCAGGAGGGTCAGTGAGACAATAACTCAATCAATGAAGTGTAAATCATTTCTTCCTGTGTGTATCTCTGTGGAAACTTCACAATAAAAACACCCTAGGGGATCATAAAAAAAAGAAAGGTGGATGGATTTCCTTCAGTCATGCAAAACATTTGATGTTGCTGAACCTCTGGATATGCAACCACTCCAGATGTTTCCAATATTATCCAAAATGACTCAAAGATTCAAAAGTACATTTATTATCAAAGTATGTATATAGCATACAACCCTGAGATTTCCCTTCCCCACAATCAGCCATGAAACAAAAGAAAACCATGGAATCAGTTTCAAGAAAAACATCAAGCCCCATCCCCACTCAAAATAAAACAAATCGCGCAAATGGCAACAAAAAATATGAACGAAAAACGCAAGTATTGAACTCAAAATTGAAAGAGTCCAGACATATTCGGTTCAACTCGGTGTTCGTCATCTGCAGAACACCCCCATTCAAAATTGCTCAAAGCAGCTACAAAAAAAAGGAGCAACCAGAAACCAGAAACACATCATAACGTGAACTACAGAGTCCAATCCACAAACCACATTGATTATACTTTGCCCAAGACCCACAGAGTCAGTACCATCCTTCAGCAGCATCGAGCAAGTGGGAATCAAAGAGAGACCATTCCTTCCTCAATTGGCCCTAAAACTCAACATTTTGGTAAATCACAGGCTCCAGCAGTAGCAGAACCACATTTGAATGAAAAAGAAGATGTAAAAGAAGTGAAATAAGTACTTCCGTGAACCGCCCGGAAGATGTTGCCCTAGGTCACACTGTTTGCTGGCCCCATCTTCTTCCTGAATCGTATGTGGTGAAATGCAACCTGGAAAAATAATTCACTTTGGAGGGTCGAATTTGAAGACAGAATACTGGGTTAGTGGTGGGATTCTCGTCAGTGTGGAGGAAAAGAGGGATCTTGGAGTCTACTTCCATAGATCCAGCAAAGTTATCACCCAAGTTGATAGAGTGATTAAGAAACCATGTGGTGTACCAGCCTTTATTAGTTAGGAGAATGAGTTTAAGAACCACAAGGTAATGTTGCAGCTCTATATCACCCTGGTCAGACTACACATGACCTATTGTATTCATTTCTGGTGCCCTCATTATAGGAAGGATGTGGAAGCTTTAGAGAGGATCCAGGATTTCTGTCTGGATTAGAGAGCATAAGGATAGTTTGAGCAAGCTAGGGTTTTTTTCTTTGGAGTGAGGGAGGGTGAGAGGTAACTTGATAGAGGTGTACAGGATAATAAGAGGTGGAGATCAAGTGGAGAGCCAGAGACTTTCTCATGGATGATGGAACTATGAAGGGCTATGTAGGAGGGAAGGCTCAACATTGTGGCTCGAAGGGCCTGTACTGTGCTGTTGAGTTCTTTTTCAATATTCTATTTGGGACCAGGTAATGACATGGCGCGAAGCTAGACTCCTGCATGGATTTGGACTTTTGGGAGATCTCTACCAAGGGTCTATAAAGCTCTTTGCACCATCCTCTGCTCTGCTACGAGATGATAGGTTGTGCGTTTATAAATACAAGTGTTTAGAAGAAAGCGAGGTCCTCTCTCTCCTTGCAGAGCATGGTGAATCTTTGCCACTGTATACCTAGAGGTACTTAAAGGAGAAGTCAGAGGAAAATGACCCAGAAGTTGAAGGCTAGCACAGGCTTAATGGGCCGAGTGATCATCTCCCACTCTAATTTCCATGTTTTGAAATTTCTGTGAGGGATAAACAAGGTGGATGCGGAGTGGACGGTTTTTTGTCATGGGATTTTACCTCGGGGTGGTGTAGTTTCACAACAAGAGATTGGTTATTTCAATTGGAGGCAAAGAAGAATGTTTTCTCTCAGACTGCTTGGAACTTCTTGTCTCAGTGAATGGTAGTGTAGGTTTGATGGGTTGATTAGTCTATCCCTGTCTGTTTCTTCTAGAGATATAAAGTGGAAAAGTCCCTTCAGCTCATTGAGTCTGCTCTATCAACCATCAATTTGCACTAATTTTATATTAATCCCAATGTTTTAAATTCTTCTGACATTCTCATCAACTAACCCCAGATTCTACTTATTCTACTTACACTTATTCACTTATCAACCCACACGTCTTTCACATGGGGTGTAAGCTGAAGTACCAGGAAGAAACTCTTGCAGTCTCAGGGAG
Source organism: Mobula hypostoma (assembly GCF_963921235.1). Taxonomy (NCBI): domain Eukaryota; kingdom Metazoa; phylum Chordata; class Chondrichthyes; order Myliobatiformes; family Myliobatidae; genus Mobula; species Mobula hypostoma. Next base: position 7,279,679 of record NC_086110.1, read on the forward strand.
AGCTTGCAATCTCCGCAGACAACACTTGAGGTGAGTACTGAACCCAGGTCCCTGGTCCTATGAGACAGTGGTTCTACTGACTGTGCAACAGTGTCACCCTTCTTGCTTCACCAGTGGGAACGCAGCACTGATTCCCAATATCCAGTGTGCCAAGGGCCCTGTTGCCTCCAATGACTTTTCTTCACTGTAACTTGAAAATTAGATTCAGATTTATTATCACGAACAAATCTGATGAAATTTATTGTTTTGTGGCAACAGTACACAGTTAGATACAACATCTACTATAAGTTACAAACATACATACATACACACACACATAAATAATTAAACAAACAAATAAAGAAATAAATAGTGCAAAAAACGAATAGTGAGCTAGTGTGTATGGGTTCGTGGGCCGTTCAGAGATCTGCTGGTGGAGGGGAAGAAGCTGTAACTAAAATGTCCAGTGTGGAGCTTCGTGGAGAGGTGAAGCATTTGCAGGGTTATCACTGGAGTTGTGGGACACTCAGATGCAGGGGATGTGAACACATGTTTGTTGTAGGTTTATTAAGGTTTGTCCTGGAGTTCAGAGATCTGGACAACAGTGGCCGGGGAAGATCAAAAGAAAGTATTGTGTTTTCCCAATTATCTTTCAATACTTGCATTTATAAATACCAAAAAAATTACTTATTGTAAAAGTTTCACCTATCACCTCCCTGTTTCTTACTTTATCCCCACTCCCCCACCCACCTTCCCCTTAGTCTCACCTCTCACTTGCCAGCTTGTACTCCTTCCCCTCCTCCCACCTTCTCATTCTGGTTTCTGCGTCCTCCCTTTCCAGTCCTGATGAAGGCTATCAGCTGAAAACACTGACTGTTTATTCCTCTCCGTATATGCTGCCCGACCTGCTCAGTTCCTCCAGCATTTTGTGTTCATTGCTCTGGATCTCCAGCATCTGCAGAATCTCAAACAAGAGAAAATCTGCAGATGCTGGAAATCCTAGCAACACATACAAAATGCTGGAGGAACTCAGCAGGCCAGGCAGCATCAATGGAAAAGAGTACAGTCGATGTTTCAGGCCGACTGAACATAGTCTTCTTCCCAAGGCTGGGGAATCAAAAACTGGAGGACAGGGGTTTAATAGGAGCCTTGGGGGGAGGTGTGCAATTTCTCCACCCAGAGTGTGGTCCACATATAGAATGAGCTGCCAGAGGAAGTGATGGAGGCAGGTATATTAACAACATTTCCAAGACATTTGGACAGGTACATGCTTAAGAAAGATTTAGAGGTAGATGGGCCAATGGTGGGCCAATTAAACTAGCCTAGATGGGAACATGGAGAAACAGAGTACAACAGATGCTGTAATTTGAAGCAACAAAATGCTGGAGGAACCAACGAGCCAGGCAGCATTGCTGGAGGGAAATTGACAGTCAGTATTTCAGGTTGAGGTCCTTCAACAGGATTGGAAGAAATGGGGAAGGCAGCCAGTATAAAAAGGCAGAAGGAAAGGGTGGAATGAGAGCTGAGAGGTGATAGATGGATCTTGGGCAGTATGGTAGATGGGAGTTCTGGTCCGTACAGACCGGTTGGGCAGAAGTGTCTGCATGTTGAACGAATTATGATTATAAGTAAAATGTAACATGATTTAACACAGAGCTCCTAGGAAATACACATTAATATCTTGATCTGCCATAGATAAATCAAAAAATGACAAACCTTCCTGCTTTTTTTTTGGCATAATTGCATTTACTAGCAACGGCAAAACACTCTCTGAATGGTGGGAGGCAGGAGTTATGGGCTGAGATCCCCAGGAAAATGTCTAAACAAAGCTTACAAGCCGACGGTGAAGCAACACGAGTCTCTCTCTGTCTTTGAATAAGGTTTTAATCATTTAGATGAGCAGTGATATCTGCACAGGTGCTGATAATTAAGTGATAACGATCTCATTCCTCAAAAGTGAATCCTGCCCGTCCATGACCTTCTCTTCTTGCTGTTGGCTCCGGGCAACGTAATGTTTTCTCAAACGATATTTCAGGCGGTGTCGGAATTATTCCCAATTTCCACCAGCGCTATATCTAGTTTACTTTCTTTCTCCTCTCTCTAACCTCCAGGCAGCCAAATGAAATTGCGTTTCATTTTAAACACCCCGAGGGATTTTGATTAGCTCTGCTTTTACTGATATTAAGAGAATAACTGAAGTTACAAGCCCCCAGGAGGAAACACATTCCTTCAACATACTGATAAGAACAGACCTACAGTAAAAGAGGGAGAGGGAGAAAGCTGTTATAGAGGGAATACCAATTCCTAGAATAGAGTCACAAGAGATTTGTAAAGCATTATCAGGAATGTGCACTATCCCTTCCTAGTAAAGTTGAGAAAAAATGTATAAATTCAAGCCCAGTGCAGTTCTAGGATTAAAGACACAGAAATTGGTTTTAAAAAAGATTACATAAAAATAAAAGAAAATCACTGGATGAAGGATTTTCGAACATTTCATTGTACTTTGTGGTTCTAATCCATAGAAGTTTGAATGAGATAGCCTTGGTATGATTTTTTTAAGGAAAAGACCAGGACAACAAGCCAAATTCATGCATGTGTTAAAGGCAAATCAGCAGGTCAGGCAGCAGCTGCAGAGATTGACATTTTGGGTCGAGCCGCTGCACATTTGGCCTGAAACACAGAAGACACCTTTTGTCTCCACAGATGCTGCCTGACCTGCTGAGTTCCTCCAGCAGTTTTATTTCATTAGTTCAAATTCCAGCATCTGTCATCTTGTGTCTCCATGCATGAGCTTCACAGAGTGATGACCCAGATGACTCCTGCCTTTTGCTGGGTGAGGTGATCTTAGTGATGAAAAGATGTAGGGAGGGGGTGTTACTAGACTTGCTCGCTGATGCCCCTGCTCAGTGTACGAAGTTTAATGTAAATTTATTATCAAAGTCACCACTTACTACACTGAGATTCATTTTCTTGCAGGCAATCAGAGTAGAACAAAAAGTACAATAGAATCAATGAAAACACAAATAAAGTGACAACTAACGTGCAGAAGAAGACAGTCTGTGCAGTACAGTAAATAGAAAATAATACTGAGAACATGAGTTTTACAGTCTTTGAAAGTGAGACAGTAGGCTGAGGTGAGTGAAGTCATCTACACTGGTTCAGGAGTCTGGTGCTTGAAAGGTAATAACTGTTCCTGAACTTAGCGGTGTGGGACCTAAGGCTCCTGTATCTCCAGCAGTGAGAGGAGAGCCTGGCCTGGATGGCGGGGGTCCTTGATGGTGGATGCTGCTTTCCTGTGGCAGAGCTCAATGGTATGAAGGGCTTTGCCTATTTGTGTCATCACCACCACAGCTTCCAAGTGAAAAGTGTGGGTGATTGTGGACAGAAGAAATCAGACTTACAGACTTAATCTGTAAAGTTTCCTTCAGGTGTTGGAAGACGGAATACCATGATTAAGGTCATGTCATAATATCGCCTATCCAGAGCAGACAACAACATTCTAATCCAGCATTATGCTGGCTTGGGCTATGCAAGGGTAGACAGGTGGATGGGGGTGCTTGGTTTCTGTGAACCCTTAGCTAGCGAGTCCCAGGCACTGAGGAGAGAAGGTTTAAGGATAATGAATAAAAAATAAAATACAAATTGTTTTGAGAAGAATCTGCAAAATATCATTTGATTAGAATTGATTTGGTAAAAGATTTAATCTTGCATGGTGCTTCATTGAGCTTTCATCTGTATTGATCCACCCTTTCTATAACTCACACTGATTAATACCTAGCAATCAACTGTACATGCATTTGCTACAGTTTTAGACACATCTGTGTGCTCTACTGTCCTGTGTCAATTACCCTATGTGTATGAAGAGCACGCTGAGAATTGGATGCCAAGTGCTTGGAGAGAAACCAGCACAACAGCAGAAGACGTGGTGTAAGCCTCAAGATAAAGGCAAGACACACCATCTATCCGGTGATGGGGATGGATGCAGAGGCTCTCTGTAAGGCACACGGCTCTTGCAGTTACATCACACCTAAAGATGCTGAAAGACAAGAAAGTATGAATGTGCCTCTTCTCAATATAAACTGTCCCAACCACACTGACAATCGACAGTTAAACAACAGACAGTTCAGCCACCTGAGGAAGAGAGACAGAAGAAAGAAAGATTAGTGGAAGAGGAAATAACAGAGAGAAAGAGAGAGGAAAAATGAAAAGATATTCTGCAGATGGTAGAAATCCAGAGCAACAGACACAAAATGCTGGAGGAACTCAGCATGTCAGGATGCATCTATGGAGGGGAATGAACAATTGACATTTCAAGCTGAGCCGGTTCATCAGGACTGGAAAGGAAGTTGGGGAGGGTGGAAGAGCTAGAATAAGATGGTGGGAGATGATAGGTGAAAACAGGTGAGGGTGAAGGTGGGTGGGTGGGGGAGGGGGGATGAAGTGAGAAGCTGGGAGCTGATAGCTGGAAAAGGTAAAGACCTGAAGAAGCAGAAATCTAATAGTAGAAGTGAGTAGACCATGGGAGAATGGGAAAGAGGAGGGGCACCAGAGGGAGGTGATAGGCAGATGAGAAGAGAAGGGGTGAGAGAGGATTCAGAATGGGAAATGGAAAGAGAGGAAATGGGGAGGAGGAGGATTCAATGATCTTGCCATCAGGTTGGAGGCTACCCAGGCTGATAGAGTGTTGCTCCTCCAGCCTGAGAGTAGGTTCATCGTGGCAACAGACATGTTGGAATGGGAATGAGAAGTAGAATTAAAATGTGTGGGCACTGAGAAATCCTGGCTGTTGTGGCAGATGGAGTGATGGCGTTTGACAAAGTGTTCCTCCAGTCTATGTTGAACTATATCTCAGAGGTAGCTGAAGAGATCGTGGAGCAATAGTAGTGATCTTTCAAAAATCATTGGATTCTGGAACGATCTGGGAGCACTGAAAATGTCACTATGCTCTTTAAGAAGGGAGGGAGACAAAAGACAGGAAATTATAGGCCAGTCAGCCTGATTTCAGTGGTTGGTAAGATGTTGCAGTCCATTATTAAGGATGAGGTTTTGGTGTAGTTGAAGATGTGATAAGATAGGGGAGGGGATATCTTGCCTGAAAAATCTCTTCAAATTCCTTGAGGAAATAACAGGTAGGATAGACAAAGGAGAGTCAGTGGATGTTATTTACTTGTATTTTCAGAAGGTCTTTGAGAAGGTGCCACGCCTGGGGTTGCTAAACAAGATGAAGAGCCCATGTTATCACAGGAAGGATAATAGCATGGATAGAAGATTGGCTAACAGGCAGAAGGCGAAGAGTGAGAATAAAAGGGGCCCTTTCTGGTTGATTGCCAGTGACTAGTGGAGTTCCAAAGGGGTCAATATTGGAATTGCTTCCTTTCACATTATATATTAATCATTTGGACAATGGAATTAATGACTTTGCAAATGATACTAAGATAATGTTGAGGAAACAGGGAGTCTGCAGAAGGATTTAGATTTGGAAAAAGGACAAAGAAGTGGTAGATGGAATACAATATTGGGAAGTGTATGGTCATGCACCTTGGTAAACAGAATAAAGGTACAGACTATCTTATAGGCTGTGGGACCGGATGGCATCCCAGGGCAGGCACTCAGAATGTGTTCAGCACAACTGGCTGCTCTGTTTGCAGACATTTTTAATCTCTCCTTTTCAAAGTGTAGACTGCCCTCCTGCTTCAAAACATCCACCATTGTCTCTGTATCTACAAAGATCAAGGTAACATGTCTGAATGACTGGCATCCTGTGGCACTCACCACAATAATAAGCAAATGCTTTGAGAGGCTGGTCAAGGACCACATCTGCAGCATGCTACCACCCACACTGGACCCCCTACAATTCACCTCCCGACACAACTGATCAACAGATGATGCAATAGCTCTTACACACCTGGAGAAGGATGCTTATGTAAGATTGCTGTTCTTGGACTACAGTTCAGGCTTGACAAGAAGCTCAGAGACCTCAGCCTTCACCCTGACTTGTGCAGCCTGGATCCTGGACTTCCTGTCAGTTCACTGGCAGGTGGTAAGAGTGGGCTCCCTCATCTCTGCCCCTAAACACAGGAGCCCTTCAGGGCTCTGTACTAAGCCCCTTCCTTTACTCTCGGGATACCCAAGACTGTGTCACCACCTATAGCTCCAATCGGCTAATTAAATTTACGATGATACTACATTGATTGGGCTTATCTCAAATAATAACGAGGCAGCCGATAGAGAAGAAATCATCAACCTGACACAGTGGTGTCAAGAAAACAACCTCTCCCTCAATGTCGCAAAAACAAAGGAGCTGGTTGTGGGCTACAGGAGGAATGGAGGCAGGCTAACCCCTATTGACATCAATGGAAATGGGATTGAGAGGGTGAACAGCTTTAAGCTCCTTGGTATACACATCACTGAGAACCTCACTTGGTCAGTGCATACCAGCTGTGCGGTGAAAAAGGCACAACAGCACCTCTTTCACTTCAGATGTTTGAAGAAGTTCAATATGAGTCCCCAAATCCTAAGGACTTTCCACAGGGGCGCAACTGAGAGCATCCTGACTGGCTGTATCACTGCCTGGTATGGGAACTGTATTGGAATCCAAGGTGCAAAGGGATTTAGAAGTCCTTGTACAGGACTCCCTGAAGGTTAACTTGTAGGTTGAGTTAGTGATGAGGATGGCAAATGGAATGTTAGCATTCATTTGAGAAGACTAGAATATAAAAGCAAGATTGTAATGCTGACACCTTATAAGGCATTGGTTAGACTGTACTTGGATATTGTAAGCAGTCTTGAGCCATTTGTCTAAGAAAGAATGTGCTGACATTGGAGATGGCCCAGAGAATGATTCTTGAAATGACAAGCTAACATATAAGGAGTGTTTGATGGAGTAAAAAATATGGCAGGGTGTCTCATTGAAACTATTGAATATTGTTATTGTTCATCTCCACGCCTCATAGGGTACCGGGCGGGAAACTTCGCTGTTTCTTAAGCATTTGTCTGTTTTTTATGAGGCCGAATTGCTAGCTCGACACTCAACCCAGCACGGATGGAAAGTGTGCAAGAAGCTGGCTGGGTCCTGGTACAGAATCGATTACACCACCGGCCAGTGTTATTGGATACTGATAGAGTGGATGTTGAGAGGACATTTCCAATAGTGGGAGAGTCTAGGACCAGAGGGTACAGCCTCAGAATACAAGGATGTCACTTTAGAAGAGAAGAATTTCTTTAGCCAGAGGGATGTGAATCTGTGCAATTCATTTGCACAGACAGCTGTGCAGACCAAGTCATTGGGTATATTTAAAATGAGGGTTTGAGAGGGATAATAAATCAGTCATTATGGAATGGTGGAGCAGACTTGATGGGCTGAATGGCCTAATTCTGCTCCTATGTCTTATGGTCGGTATCACGATGTGGAGGAGGCTGCACTGGGAGCACTAGATACAGTAGGACCCCAAGAGACTTGTAGGGGAAGTGTTTCCTTACCTGCAAGGACTGTTTGGGGTCCAGAATGATGGTGAGGGAGGTATAGCACTTGTCCCGCTCACAAGAAGCAGTGCCAGGGCAGAGATCATTGCAAAGGAATGACAGACTCAAATGGTACAATAGCTCAGATCATTTAATTGATGTGGTGAAGTACTAAGACAGCAGATGGCCAAGACGACGAGATTTTGTTTCAGAATGGTTTGATTTTGATATTCTTGAAAATATAGAATCAACATGGCAGTAGGGTTGATCATCAGCCTTTTCTCAAACAAGAAGGCCTGGTAGCTAATACAATATAACTACCAACATCTCCCATTTATACAACCCTTTTTTATGTCTTGTGACTACCAACTCAATAATCCATCTCTGTGTCTGGACAGTCAGTTTGATGGAGTAGCCTCCAATAAGTCCACTCTAGTAACTGCCAGAGTTATCAGACAGCCAATAGGATTTACTAATGCTCCCTCCTTAATCCCAGGCAGCTTCATTAAAACAGCACCACAGCCTCCATCCACAGTTATTACAGTCTTAGGCTAATGCTGACAATGACTTCAATGTGATTTAGACCACTTCTCAATAAAGTAATTTAGCAAGATGGTGGGGGAAAGTATGGAGAACTGGATGACTGAATGGGTTCTGTTCTGGCACACCGTCATCACCCTGAAGCACTAAAGACAGAATCATAGAGTAATATAGCACAGAAGCAGACTCTTTGGCCCAATTCATCCATGCCAACCATCAGTCCTATTTGCCAGTGTTTGGTCTATATCTTTCTAAACCCCTGCTGTCCATGTACCTGAGCAAGTATCTTCTGAGTGTTGTTATTGTACCTGAATGAACCACTTCCTCTAGCAGCTCACTCCATGTACCGACCACGCTCAAGTCCCCTTTAAATCCTTCTTCTGAAATCTATGCCTTCCAGTTTTTAGATCCTCTTCTCTGGGAAAAATAACCCTACAGTATCTATACCCCTCATTATTTTATGCACCTCCCCAAAGTCACTGCTTAAAGTCTGTTGTTTGAAGGAATAAAGTTCTCCCTCGACAGACGCTGATTAACTTGTTGAGAGGTTCTGACGCTTCTGCTTGCACTTCAGATTCCTTCTTGGATACAAGAATAATAGATATTACTTACACTTCCATGGTAATTTACTGATTCTTGTGTCCATTCTGAATCAGCTAGTATGTTAAAAATCAATCAATAGTGAAGATTCGTAGTTGCATTGGAAACCAGTGCAAATAACAGGTTACTGTGAGAACTAGTGTAAGTAATAAGTTATAGGGCGGACTGGTGCAAATAACAGGCTATGCTGAGAACTCATGCAAATATAGGTCATTCCATTCCTGAGAACTGTCTGTATTTCACAGGTCAGAAACACGGCCACAAAGTGAGTTTTGACACAGCCTGCTGGTCTCCCAAGTGCTCAGTGTTGTATGCTGGGGAGGACTTGTAATAGATTATAAATGGAACAGTGCCAATAATGGGTAGCAGTAGTAGTAGTAGTGGTCTGAGGAGATTTGGTATGTCACCAATGACTAGAAAATTTCAGAATCAGGTACATTACTGGCATGTGAAATTTGTTGTTTTGCAGCAGTAGTACAGTGGAATACATGATAATAAAAACCATTAAGTACAATTTTATATATGGATGTCTTGGGTTATGGAGGGTCCTTAATGATGGATGCTATCTTTTTGAGGCATTGCCTTTTGAAAGTGTCCTCGATTCTGGGGAGGCTAGTGCCCATGATGGAGTTGTATCAGTTTGTAACTTTCTGCAGATCTCTCTGATCCTATACAGTAGCCCCTCTAGATACCGTATAGATCCTACAAATCCTACAGACGTACCATGGACAGCATTCTAACTGGTGGTATGAGGCTACAATGCAAAGGATCGGAAAAGGATACAAGTGGTTGTAAACTGAGCCGGCTCCACCACAGGCACAACCATCGAGGACAATGGAGGATAATGTAATTTAATTTAATGTAATTTCTTGGAATGTATGCGGGATGGTTTTTTGAACCAACATGTCGAGGAACTGACTAGAGAGCAGGCTATTCTGGACTGGGTTTTGAGCAATGAGGAAGGGTTAATTAGCGATCTTGTCGTGAGAGGCCCCTTGGGTAAGAGTGACCATAATATGGTGGAATTCTTCATTAATATGGAGAGTGACATAGTTAATTCAGAAACAAAGGTTCTGAACTTAAAGAGGGGTAACTTTGAAGGTATGAGACGTGAATTAGCTGAGATAGACTGGCAAATGACACTTAAAGGATTGACAGTGGATATGCAATGGCAAGCATTTAAAGGTTGCATGGATGAACTACAACAATTGTTCATCACAGTTTGGCAAAAGAATAAATCAAGGAAGGTAGTGCACCCGTGGCTGACAAGAGAAATTAGGGATAGTATCAATTCCAAAGAAGAAGCATACAAATTAGCCAGAGAAAGTGGCTCACCTGAGGACTGGGAGAAATTCAGAGTTCAGCAGAGGAGGACAAAGGGCTTAATTAGGAAGGGGAAAAAAGATTATGAGAGAAAACTGGCGGGGAACATAAAAACGGACTGTAAAAGCTTTTATAGATATGTAAAAAGGAAAAGACTGGTAAAGACAAATGTAGGTCCCCTGCAGACAGAAACAGGTGAATTGATTATGGGGAACAAGGACATGGCAGACCAATTGAATAATTACTTTGGTTCTGTCTTCACTAAGGAGGACATAAATAATCTTCCAGAAATAGTAAGGGACAGAGGGTCCAGTGAGATGGAGGAACTGAGTGAAATACATGTTAGTAGGGAAGTGGTGTTAGGTAAATTGAAGGGATTGAAGGCAGATAAATTCCCAGGGCCAGATGGTCTGCATCCTAGAGTGCTTAAGGAAGTAGCCCAAGAAATAGTGGATGCATTAGTGATAATTTTTCAAAACTCGTTAGATTCTGGACTAGTTCCTGAGGATTGGAGGGTGGCTAATGTAACCCCACTTTTTAAAAAAGGAGGGAGAGAGAAACCGGGGAATTATAGACCGGTTAGCCTAACGTCGGTGGTGGGGAAACTGCTGGAGTCAGTTATCAAGGATGTGATAACAGCACATTTGGAAAGCGGTGAAATCATCGGACAAAGTCAGGATGGATTTGTGAAAGGAAAATCATGTCTGACGAATCTCATAGAATTTTTTATGAATTCTCATAGAATGGCCTACTCCTGCACCTATTTTCTATGTTTCTATGTTTCTATGTAATGGGAGGAAACGTGTAATTCACAATTCTGACATTGAGTTGGGGTTCACCTTATGATGACGTAATGACACGAAGTTCATTACCGTGCTTCGTGTTCTGTGTTTAGTTGAGAATAAAGCAGTTGTTGTAGTTTCCCTTAAGCTTAAAATGCGGCTGACCTTTTCTTTTATTTACAAAAATCTACATCTTCAAAAGACAATGTCTCAAGAAGGCAGCATCCATCACTATGGATCTCCACCATCCAGGACATACCCTCTTCTCAGTGCAGAGAACAGACAGGAGGCACAGGAGCCTCAAGATATACAACTAACATTTTAAGAACAGCTTCTTCCCCTCTTCCATCAGATTTCTGAATGGTCCGCGAACACTACCTTACTATTTCATTCTTGCAACTATGAACAATTTTTATAACTTGCACTCTGGTGCTGCCACAAAACAAATTTCATGATGCATTATGTATTTCATAATAAAGTGGATTCTGAGCTAATGCAGATTACATTGGGAACCAGAACAAGTAATGGGTAACAGTGGAAAATAGTCACACAGTGAGTCACCAAGAGCACTCGTACACATTGAGAAGCATTCCAGTTCAAACTTGAGCCTTGCTCATATTGACACACTGCAGAGGTCTCCGATCAGTGTCTCAATGGCCACTTTAACAGGTACAGTACCTCTGGTGCTGTCTGTTTGGTGTCTCTGCAATCTCCCTGCAACCTTCCTCTGGGTGCTCCGGCTTCTAAAGGCATGCTGACAAGTTTATTAGCCACTTAGTGTGAATTCTCCAGCAACATGAATCCAAGGGGGCGGGGGCGGGTTGAGGGCATGACTGGGAGAGTGTAATTTGAAAGTGTACAGGGAAATAAGCTGAGTGGCCTATTTCTGTATAGTGCAATAACAATGGTCATCAACATGGGTTCCCAACGTGAGGTCCATGGACCCCTCCGTTAATGGTAGCGGTCCATGGCATTAAAAAGGTTGGGAAGCCCTGATCTATCAAATAGACATTGATAGATTGAAATTTGTGGCCAATGGTTATCAGCTTTACCTAATGTTAAATTTCATGTGTTGGACTTCAATACAACACACTTCATGCAAAGTATCCTCTGCCCATTGTATCATTTCATTCCCACAGTTACATTCACTGTCAGATCTGTAATCACCAGAGCTTTGCTCAGCTGGTGTGTCGATGGTAGTTTGGCAGATACCTCTCCAAGCCTCACAACAACATGCCTGAGGAACTCAGTTGGTCAGGAAGAATCTACGGAGAGAAACAGACAACTGGCATTTCAAGTCCTGAAATGTCAACCACCCATTTCCCTCCCCAGATTATACTGGACCCTTAGAGTTCCTCCAGCATTTTGAGTGTTGCTCCAGATTCCAACATCTGAAGTCTCCTTGATGGAAGAGAAATCCTTCAGCAGGCAGAATGGTTGGCACTTTATCAGCTGGTCAGCGGAGTGGGAGTGAAACAAGCATCATGATGAATTTATCAAAAACCAAATTCAAAGAATCAAATGAAGAATACTATAGATCACCTCCTGCACTACCATCAACTTGTATCTAGATTGAGGTTTACTTTGTATTAATGACTTGTTTTGCCCATTCTATTCATTTTGTCTTCACTTTCTCACATAGTTGCTGCTCTTGGTGTTGTCTGAACCTACATGCTTGTGATGTTGCTGCGAACAAGTTCTTCTTTGTAACTGTACCTCACTGTACTTGTGCACATGACAATAAAATCAACTGAGCTTGAACTTTTCTCTAGTTCAATAAATTCCTTGAAACATCAATAAGTTCAGAATTACCGGATTCAAAGTTCCGCTCGTGAATATTTACTCAGTTCAAGTCACAAGCAGAAATGCTGGAGACACCAAGAGTGTAGTCACCGTAGTGCCTATTGTCACAGAGGTTTGAGGGTAATGGCCAAGGCATACTACTGTGCAAAACCAGAGCGACAGCTTCAGCAGTAAAAGCCTAGAGGTCCCAAGCAGCACACCCAAAATGCTGGAAGAACACAGCAGGTCAGGCAGCATCTATGGAGAAGAATGTAATGTTAACGTTTTGGGCTTCAAGGAGCGGTGTCTCAGAAAGGCAGTGTCCATTATTAAGGAGCCCAGCACCCTGGGCATGCCCTTTTCTGATTCTTTTTTTTACCGTGCCCATGGTCTGCTCTTATCAAATTACGGTATTGCTTTGCACTGCTGTAACTATATGTTATAATTATGTGGTTTTTGTCAGTTTTAGTCTTGGTCTGTCTTGTGTTTCTGAGAATATATTACCAGAGGAACATTGTATCATTTTTTAATGCATGCATTTCTAAATGACAATAAACGAGGACTGAGTGTCCTCATCATCTAACAACAGGTGGGAGATACAGAAGCCTGAAGGCACAGATTCAGTGATTCAGTAACAGTTTCTTCCCCTCTCCCATCCGATTCCTAAATGGGCATTGAACCCGTGAACACTACCTTACTTTTCAAACATATATTATTTGTTTTTGCATGATTTTTAAAAACCTATTCAATTGATTTACTCATTCATTTATTTATTTATTACATTTTCTTCTTCTATATTATGTATTGCATTGAGTTGCTGCTGCCAGGTTAACAAATTTCATGTTACATGCCGATGATAATAAACCTGATTCTGATTTTGAGACCCTTCATAAGTCCTGATGAAGGGACTCGGCCAAAACATCAACAGTTTATTCCTCCAGTTCCTCCAGCGTTTTATGTGCGTTGCCCTCGAGATCCTAGTGCTCTCTAAAAGGTGGGCTAGACTGACCCTGATGCCTTAGAGCAAGAAACCTTGACATGAATTAATCAATCTCATGGCCTTCTTTTGAAAAACAGCAGTAATATTGCTCTAAATCCTGGTCCATAGTTATCCCCGAATTAACATCAGTTAAATAAAAAAAGCGGTGAACTAATCGCAATTGTGAGGGATCTTGTCATATACAAATTTCACACAGAACAATATCTAACTTCTAAAAGTGGCTTTCAAAAGGGGCATAGGAAGTCCTGCTTAAATGCATGTCAGTCTTCATTTCCCAAAACACTCCAGCATTTCTAACAGCTCTGTTAAGTCACACCTTGACTCTAGCTGCCTGATCTAAGCTTCGTCAATGCCTGCAGATAATTGAGTGTCCTCATCCCCAGGTTCTGAGGCTCAGGGATAAAGCAAAATATTGAGGAGTACTGCAGCCTGATGAGTGACAGCTTGAACTGGAATATAAAACAGGATGCAAAACGCAAGCAGCATGGCACTGTTATTTTTTCAATTGTAATTTTCCTTTCTAATGCAAAGATTACAAGACGATAATAAACAAGCTTCAATTCCATCCAAGCAGGCAAAGGATTTGAGAACTGCAGGTCCCTGCTTCATGAGGGAAGGTGGTAAATATAGATAAAGACAAACATGCTGAGCCTTTCTCTTTTAAATGAATGCTTTCATGTGCCAACTACACATGGAGTCGACTCCACCAGGGAAAGCAATTTAGAAACTAATTGTAGTTCATAAATTATCTTCCTGCAGCACAGAGCCCGGGAATGGAAATCATTTTTCATAGTTCCCTTTGTTTAAAACTCGTTTTCTTCCCCCTAGTTGCCATAGTAATTATAAATTAATATGGTCTGTTAATTGTTGGAAATCAAGGCTGTTGTGTTGACCACCCGAAACCTTACTTGGATGATAATAGAAGGCAGCATAGCTCCTGAGACGTACTCAAACCAAGCCTGTGCAGATGCAGTTTATACTCGGTGTTGTACTCACCCATACAATGCGCTGACAGGTCGTTTCTGTCCTGCTTTGGGTCGATATGGTTTGGGCTCCCCGGCCATGTTGATATCTGCAAGACCACAAAGACAGAAGCAAGCTAGTTGTGTGACTCACTATTAGTTATGTGACTCATTATTTGTACACATATATAAAATCTCCCACCTCCCCTGTGGTGGTGGGAAATTTGGTAAATTGCCAGACTAGTAATCCAACAGTCTGTATGAAAAAATCCAGAGCTGTGAGTTCAAATCCCACCATGGCATGGCTGGAATTTAAGTTTGGTTAATAACCTAGCATTGTAGTGAAGTGGTTAGCGGAATGCTATTACAAACTGGATTGAATTTCTCCACTGTCTGTAAGGAGTTCATATGTTCTCCCCGTGACCACGTGGGTTTCTTCCAGGCACTCCAGTTTCCTCCCACATTCCAAAGATGTAGGCTAATTTGTCACAGGGATGCATTGGGCAGCTGACATGCCACATCTCTAAAAAGTAAAAATAACTTTATGGAAGTTACTGATTGAAAGACCCAAAAGGGATGGAGCTTGCCTATACATGATGGCAAATATAGCCCATGTGGGGACAAAAATGTCCCCCTGAAATGGCCTGGAAAGCCATTTGTTTCAAGGGCAAAGAGGTCCTGGTTTAACAAGTTGTCACATCCGAAAATGTGAGTCTTTAAAAACAAACTTCCCTAGAAGTTGGAACACTTTGTGAATGTGTCTAAGTTAAACTGAAAGCGTGACTACAGCCCCTAATTTCTTAGTAGCTGCTCCAGTGTGGTTGTTATGAGGATGTGGCTGGCATTCAAGGGACTAGCTGGCTGGGGCTGTCTTCATCCTAGAAAGTCATCTTCTGGAGCTGTACAGAGTATGAGAGACGTGCGTAGGGTGAATGTGAACAATACCTTTCCCCGAGTCGGGGAATTGAAAACTTGGGAGCTTAGACCTAAGGAGGGAAATTTAACCTGACGGGCAGCTTCTTCGCCCAGAGCATTATCAGTGTATGGAATGATCTGCCAGAAGAAATGATTCTCATAGGCACAGTCACACCATTTGGAAAGGTACATCGATAGGAAAGGTCAGAGGGATACAGGCCAAATGTAGACAAAGCATCTGTCTAGCTTAGATGAGACAGATGATATGGTGACATATGTGTAACCATCTGCAGCCCTGAGATTTATTTTCTTGTGGGCATACACAATAAATTTTTAGAATAATAACCAGAACAGAATCAATGAAAAAATGCCGACCTAGGTGTTGAACCAGAGCGCAGAAGACAACCAACTGTGCAAATACAGAAATAATAAATATTGAGCACATGAGATGAAGAGGCCTTCACAGTGAATCCCTAGGTTGTGTGAACATTTCAATAATGAGGCAAGTGCAGTTGAGTCAAGTTCAAGAGCCTGATAACTGTTCCTGATCCTACTGGTGTGAGTCCTGAGGCTCCTGTAAGTCCTTCCCGGAGATGAGAACATGGCCTGGGTAGTGGGGTCCCTGAGGATGGATGCTGCTTTCCTGCAACCACGTTTCATGTAGATGTGTTCAATGGTTAGGAGGTCTTAACTCATGATGGACTGGGCTGTATCCACTACTTTTTGTAGGCTTTTCTGTCCAAGGGCATTGGTGTTTCCATATTAGGCTGTGATGCAGCCGGTCAATATACTGTCCATTACACATGTATAGATGTCCTCTTCTGTCCTGTGCACAGAAGGAAAGGGCCCATGCCTGTTTACTCTGGCTCCCAACCTCCCACTCCTTTCTCTCCCTACCATTAATCCATAACTAAGACCATAAGATACAGGAGCAGAATTAGACCATTCGGTTCCCTGAGTCTGCTCCATCCTTTCTTCACGGCTGATTTACTATCCTTCTCAACCACATTCTCCAGCTTTCTCCCTGTAACCTTTGACACCCTTGCAAATCAGAAAACTATCAACCTCTGCTTTAAGTATACCCAAATGACTTGGCCTTCACTGCTGTCTATGGCAATGAGTCCACAGATTCACCAGCCTCTGACTAAAGAAACTCCTCCTCATCTCTGTTCTAAAGGGATGTCCTTCTTTTCTGAGGTTGTGCCCTCTGGTCCTAGGCTCTCCACTATAGTAAACATTCTCTCCATGTCCACTCTATCCAATTTTTCAACATTCAATAGATTTCAATGAAATTTCCCCTCGTTTTTCTAAATACCAGTGAGTATAGGCTCAGAACCATCAAACACTCTCCATACCCTAACCCTTTCATTACCAGGATAATTGTTGTGAAATTCCTCTAGATTTTCTCCAATTGACAATGGAAGAGCCGAGCCCATCCACACTGGCTGTGTGATGCACAGGAACTCTGGCTGACTTTCTTTATAGACAGTTTAATGACTCTGCAAACTCACAGCAGCCAAAGGCAGAGCTAATAGATTAATCATATGGGATTTCACCAATTAACTCCCACTACCTTTCATAGCAAATCAATTGACTTCACTAAAGAGTAATTTATGTCAGATTTAGTTGGAGATTAATTACCACTGGGTAATTAACTTATTATTTGCTACTGCTGGGACCATGGCTCACTTTTCTTTTGGTTTGTTCTGTCATGAAGGGACCATTTTCACTGGAGTTCACTCACACCATAAATGTCTCCACCTTATCTCTTCAGATAAATCTCCACAAAGGAATTGAAACTGATCCAAACAGGTAAATTGAGAAAACTTCAAAAAAATGATCCCAAAATATGATAGAGCAAAGACATAATCAAGGAATTGTTCTTGAAGCAAAGTATAATTTAATCATGGAAAAGTGCTCCTGGGTGGTGATACATACTCCGGAATCACTTGAGATACAAGAAAATAGGAGTGGGAACAGGAGTGGCCCCTTTAAGTCTGTCCCATCATTGAATATCTAACCCAGGCCTCAACTTCTTTCCTTCTCTAGTTCCCCGGAACTGAATTGGTTTACTATTGTTCCAAGATACTGTGAAAAGCTTTATTGTGCATGCCATCTGGATAGAACATTTCAAACTCAAGTACAGTAGATTGAGATGTACAAATGACAAAGCGATAACAGAATGTAAAATATCGTGTTAGAAATACAGAGAAAATGCAGTGTAGGGAGACAGATAAGGTGCGAGATTCACAATGAAGTAGACTGAGGGGTCAAAAGTTGGCTTTTGTCATACAAGAGTCTCTTCAAGGGTCTTATAACGGTGGGATACAATCTATCCCTGAGCCTTCAATTCCTCAAACTTTCAATTTTTTATCTGTTCCCATCTTAAATATATCCAATGATCTGGGCTCTGCCACCCTCATGGCAGTGTGTTCCATTTATTCACTACACTCTGAGGAAGAAATTTCTACTGTTTTAAATGACCAGCTCCTTATTTTTTAGCCATGTCCCCTTCTTTGTCACTCGCCCTCTAGTGGAAACATCTCAACCTTTAGCAAGTCAAACCCTTTCAGGATTTTATGTGTCTGAATACAGTCACCTCTCATTCTTCCAAATTCCAAGACCTGTGATCATTCAGCCTTGGTAAAATAAGAGAAATCTCATAGGTTACTAATCAGGAATTATCCTGTCCTTTAGCAGGAAAGACTCCCAGCCCCTTATTCTGGAGTCCTGGAGCTATAAGTGGAATCCCTGGCCAAACCCATGATGAGCTAACCTTTCATCCCAATCAATTCATCCCCTTGTGTCCATGCTTTCACTGCCCCATACAACTCCCCCACCCCCTTGCAATTGTCTTTCCTTTCAATTCCCCTACAAAAATGGCCACGAAATGCTGGTTCTGTTACTATTTCAGGCACCAGGTTCCAGATCACAACTTACTTCATATAAAAAGGAATTTCCAATTCAGCTCTGGTTTTTCTCTAATTCCCTTAAATCTGTGTCTTTTTGTTTGCCAATACTGGAAACAGCTGCTTCTTCCATCAAAGCCCGTGCTAATTTTGATTGTTTCAATCAACACTGCACCAAACCTCCTCTGACGCAAAGACACAACTTGCATCCTGTATTACATTTAATTCCAGTAAATCTCCTCTGTGGCCACTCCAAGGCTTTAACATCTTCAGTTCCGATGCTAGGCTCCAGAAGCAAGACTTGCAGGCAAATACACTGGTAGGTAGTTTGATACCTCTCCACCATGCCCCCAGTTGTAAGGAAGGGCTCCTAATACAGAAGTATTAGCTTGTTTCTTTTTCCACAGATGCAGCTCAAATGTGTGAGTCTTCCAGCATTTCTGCTTTGATGTTGGATTGAGTGTGAGACTGACTGAGTGAAAGTGAAAACAACTTGGAATCCAGATCGAAATATTTTAACTATCAGCCCCTTGACTTTCCAAGGATCTTACTGGCAATGCAAACAAGAGAAAAAACTAAAAATTGGAATCTGTGAAGCAACATAACATGTTGGAAATACTCAGTTTATGAGGTCCTGAACTTATTATTAGTGGCATATATATTGAGATACAGTGAAAAGCTTGTCTTGCATATTGTTCATACAGATCAGACCATTACACAGTGCACTAAGGTAGAACAGTAACCGTGCAGAATAAAGTACTACTGCTACAGAGAAACATCAAGTAGGCTTCTCAGCCCCTCAATCCTGCTCCACCATTCCGTACGATCATGGCCGATCTCATCCCCTTTCCTCTGTCGGTTCCCAAAAGCTCTGAATTCCCTGACTGTTCAAAGATCTAATTTTCCTTCAAAGATCTAACAGCCACAATCTTCCTCAGTAGAGTATAGCAGGAGTGCACCACAAAGGAAGAGGTCAGAGGGTGACTTACTTCCATTCTGGTCTTGTGGGTTCTGAGATGCCCAGTGGGAATAACCCAGTGATTCAAATAGACCTTGTGACTCAAATAAATCTAACTGAATTTAATCTTCCACATACAGGACTAGAAGTAGGGGAGGAAAATGAGGGCAAGCAGGTAGCTTGTCAAAAAGGGCCCTCCTTTGTCTGCATACTAAAGACCATGAAACACAAGAGCAGAATTACACCATTCGGCTCATCGAGTCTGCCCCACCACTTGTTTATGGCTGAGTTATTATCCATCAACTCCAATTTCCTTCCTTCTCCCTGTAACCTTTGATGTCTTTACTAATCAAGAACCCATTAACCTCTGCTTTAAATATACCCATTGACATGGCTTCCAACAGCCATCAGTGAAAATGAATTCCACAGATTCACCACCATCTTCCACTTTATCTAGGGCAACTTCTCTCTGTTTCCAGTGCATGGACTCAAGGTCATTAGTACTACCCCAGTTTGTCCTTCATCTTGAGCAACCACCAGCCAGAGATACCCGAAAGTCAGTGGGAAGTCGCGTTTCTTCAAAGGGGGCTTTGTGCACACTCTTGAAACATTTCCTGTCAACCTCTCCCATGACAAACCTCGGAATAAAGTTTTCCATCTGTGTATACTTTCTTGTAGATCAGTAAATTCAGATTCTGATTCTGATTTAGTTATCACATTTACATTGAAGCATACAGTGACATTTTATTTCATATCTGTACTTTAATCTCAAACTTTATATTATATAATTCTTTACTCTTTATAATTGTTGAATGTTGTTTTTGTTCCATGTTGCACCTTAATCAACACACCACAGCAAATACCAAGTATACACGGCATTGTACATGGTGAATAAAGTTGATCCTTGATGATATTGGGAAAGTGATGCTGAGGTGAAGGATTGAGTGTGATCTGTCGAACAGTCGAGCCAGGGGAATAAACTGACAGTCTGCTATTGCCATTTCTTATCTTTAAGTCTTTCTGCATTGCCTCAGCTAGTTCTGTAGCTGTGATAAAGATTAGCTCCAATTATCACACGTACATCAAACCATACAGTGAAATGTATTGTTTGAGTCAATGACCATCCCTGTCTGAGGAGGTGCTGGGGGCAGCCCATAAGTGCCACTATACTTCCAGCACCAACATACGTAGCATTCACCGAACTCACTCACCACATCCTGTACATCACTGGATTGTGTGAACACATCTGTGCCTGTGCTTTGCTTGGAGGCAAATGTTCACTTTGGCAATCTAAAATCGGAATTCTAAAATGACCTACCTGTATGTTTGAGAGACTGCCACAACTGGAAAAGGTAATTTGGGACCTAGAATGACCAATATAGAGTTTGTGAACTGGAACAGGAGTAAAAAGTGTTCCCAACATAAACCGGTGAAAATTCCTGACTCCAAGAAAGATGTTGAGCACTTTGTTTCTATCTGTGCAAAATTCCCTTCACTTTAATTTAAAGTGCCAGACACAAATGCTCTCAGACTCTTTGTGCTATCACCTAGGATGAGACTGATAAGGGCGTGTGTTCTGTGCTTTGAAATAGGCTCTAAATCTTTGTCCTCTCATAGTTACTAATGCTGAAGGCCCCTCTGCATACCTGAATACTCTCTATTGAGCACCATTGCTCATTCCTAGCTGGAAGATGCTGCAATGATGTGAGTATTGTTGCTAAATCTGGAGCAGTACTGAGGATCTGGGCTGTGCTCATCTGCTCCCAACTTCATCTTCAGCCAGGGCAGGTCTCGAGCCTCTTTCAGAATTTTCTTCAATAGGATTGTTGTCCTAATTATATTACAATATCCTTTGCCACACAACTCTGGTGCACTGTCAACTGGAAAATCAGTGACTGACTGTCCCCACCTGGCAACTTGTCAAAGTTAAGATTCACATGATAATGGCTCAATCCTGTAGAAGGTACACCGATGGTTATACATCATTAGGAGCTTGAGGGGGTTTGGTATGTCACCAAAGACTCTAATAAACTTAAACAGACGTACTGTGTAGAGCATCCTAACTGGTTGCATCACTTCCTGGTATGGACACTCCAATGCACAGATCGATAGAGACTGCAGAGGGTTGTAAACTCAGCCAGCTCCATCAATGGCATTAGCTTCCCCACCATCGAGGACATCTTAAAAAGTAGTCCCTTAAGAAAGCAGCATCTAACACTACGGACCTTTACCATCCAGAACATGCTCATTTCTTGTTACTATGGAGGTACAGAAACCTGAAGACACAGACTGAATGTGGTAAAAACAGCTTCTTCCACCTCCCATCAGATTTCTGCATGGTTCATGAACACTACCTCATTATTCATCTTTTGCACTATTTATTTAAGTTCTGTTTTGTTTCTCATTGGGGCTTACTTTTTGTCTTGCTCTTGCCACAAAACAACACATTTCAAGTTATACTGTATGACAGTGATAATAAACCTGATTCTGAATATCAAACTGATTTAAGTTTGCAATATACTTCATTTGAATCTGCCTTGATGCATTTATGCTAGTCAGTAAAAAAAACTCTTCATAATTTATAGATTATACTTTCCAAGCATGACTTCACATTGCTAGTTTGAACACCATGTGCACTAACTTCTTCAAATGATATTCAGATTCGTTAATCAATCCATGCCTACATACAATGGTAGCTCTGTCATTACACAAGGCTACCAGCAAATCTAATTATTCACCAGCATAACATACAATGCATTTAATTTGCTCTGCTATCTTTGTTAGTTAGCTAGAGTATGTCTTGTAACAAACCTTATGTTCAGTGAAAGGCAGGTTTCTCTAATTTTCTATGTAGGTACATCTATCCACGATCAAACAATCTGCTGTCGTCTAGATTCTTCTCTACAGAACAGTTCATGAACCCAGGAACACAACCTTGCTATTACTTTTTTACACTATTGATATATTTAATCCATAAGATCATAGATATTGGAGCAGAATAAGGCCATTTTGCCCATCGAGTCTACTCTACAATTCCTACATGGATGATTTATTCGCAAACACGAGGAATTCTGCAGATGCTGGAATTTCAAGCAACACACATAAAAGTTGCTGGTGAATGCAGCAGGCCAGGCAGCATCTCTAGGAAGAGGTACAGTCGACGTTTCGGGCCGAGACCCTTCGTCAGGACTAACTGAAAGAAGAGGTAGTAAGAGATTTGGAAGTGAGAGTGGGAGGGGGAGATCCGAAATGATAGGAGAAGATGAGGGGGGGATGGAGCCAAGAGCTGGATAGTTGGTTGGCAAAAGGGATATGAGAGGATCGTGGGACAGGAGGCCGAGGGAGAAAGAAAAAGGGGAGGGGAGGAAACCAGAGGATGGGCAAGGGGTATAGTCAGAGGGACAGAGGGAGAAAAAGGAGAGAGAGAAAAAGAATGTGTGTATATAAATAAATAATGGATGGGGTTCGAGGGGGAGGTGGGGCATTAGCGGAAGTTTGAGAAGTCAATGTTCATGCCATCAGGTTGGAGGCTACCCAGACGGATTATAAGGTGTTGCTTCTCCAACCTGAGTGTGGCTTCATCTTTACAGTAGAGGGGGCCATGGATAGACATGTCTGAATGGGAATGGGATGTGGAATTAAAATGTGTGGCCACTGGGAGATCCTGCTTTCTCTGGCGGACAGAGCGTAGGTGTTCAGCAAAACCCAGTCTGTGTCGGGTCTCGTCAATATATAGAAGGCCACATCGGGAGCACTGGACGCAGTATATCACCCCAGCCGACTCACAGGTGAAGTGTCGCCTCACCTGGAAGGACCATCTGGGGCCCTGAATGGTGGTGAGGGAGGAAGTGTAAGGGCATGTGTAGCACTTGTTCCGCTTACAAGGATAAGTGCCAGGAGGGAGATCAGTGGAGAGGGATGGGGGGAGGAATGAATGGACAGGGGAGTCGCATAGGGAGCGATCCCTGCGGAAAGTGGGGGGGGAGGGGTGGAGGGAAAGATGTGCTTCGTGGTGGGATCCTGTTGGAGGTGGCGGAAGTTACGGAGAATTATATGTTGGACGCGGAGGCTGGTGGGGTGGTAGGTGAGGACAAGGGGAACTCTATTCCTAGTCGGGTGGTAGGAGGGGAGTGAGAGCAGATGTGCGTGAAATGGGGGAGATGCATTTGAGAGCAGGGTTGATGGTGGAGGAAGGGAAGAACTGTACAGCTCTTGGCTCCATCCCTCCCCCTCCTGTCTTTTCCTATCATTTCGGATCTCCCCCTCCCCCTGCCACTTTCCAATCTCTTACTAGCTCTCCTTTCAGTTAGTCCTGACGAAGGGTCTCGGCCCGAAACGTTGACTGTTCCTCTTCCTAGAGATGCTGCCTGGCCTGCCGCGTTCACCAGCGACTTTGATGTGTGTTGCTGGATGATTTATTATCCCTTTCAACACCATTCTCCAGTTTTCACACTGTAACCTTTGATGCCCTTACTAATCAAGAACTTATCAACCTCTGCTTTAATTATACGCAACTACTTGACCTCCACAGCTGTCTGCGTATTTTTATTGTAGCA
This sequence comes from Mobula hypostoma, assembly GCF_963921235.1. Taxonomy (NCBI): domain Eukaryota; kingdom Metazoa; phylum Chordata; class Chondrichthyes; order Myliobatiformes; family Myliobatidae; genus Mobula; species Mobula hypostoma. The sequence goes on from NC_086110.1 coordinate 7,303,446, forward strand.
TATAGTAATATTGATATATTTTGGGTGGCATGGTAGCGTAACGGTTCGCAAAATTGCTTCAAAGTGCAAGCAATCATCAATCAGCATTCGATTCCGGCTGCTGTTTGTAAGGAGTTTGTGTGTTCTCCCCTTGGCCGCGTGGGTTTCCACCGGCTGCCTTGGTTCCTTTCCACTTTACAAAGACGTACGGTTAGTGTTAGTGAGTTGTGGGCCAGGTGTGTTTGCACCAGAAGTGTGACAACACCTGCACACTGCTCCCAACCTAATCCTCGCTGATTTGATTTGGCACAAACAAAGCATTTCACTATGTTTCGATGTACATGTGACAAATAAATCTAAACTTCATTGATGTATTGCACTCTATATCTGCCACAAAACAGCAAGTTTCACAACATATTGTATGTCAGTGATAATAACTTTGATTCTGATACTGATCAACCATCCCGTGGCTTCTTGCTCCTTCCATTGTACATCTCATTTTCCTCTGTCTGAACCAACAAACTCCCTGTCTGTGAACTCCTGTTGGATAGACATCCCTTCTGTGATGGGTTCCATTGTATTGGATTTGGATTTACTGTATATTCCATTATTTTATTAAATGTCCAGGATGTCCAGGGAAGGGTAGCACCTCTGGTGAAGGGGCTTGCCGTGCCCATTCTGGGGCAGATCGCTCATCTTTGATCTCCACCAGACACTTAGTTCTCATCTGTGGCTCCAATAGTTTTGCATGTAACAGTGGCCGCACCCCAGAGGGCCACTTCAACAAGTGGACTAAACCAGGTGTGGGTAACCAGTTGACTTCACATCCCGGTGACATAGGGACAAGCCATTCCTAGCATGCAAATTTAGCTCCAGCAGACTCGGAAATGAGATCAACAGTGAGATCCAATGGCCAGGAAGGTGGTTCTGCAACTCTTCGTGGAAAGCGAAGGGCATGAAAAGGCACAGAAGTAGTCACGGTCATCCACTGAACCAAGTAAGACCTTGGTTGACCCTGTGACAACTACTGATACCATTAGACCTAGAACTCTGAGGTTAAGAGAGTGGAACCCCCGAATGCAACAGCTTTTACACTTTAAAATCTCTCTCCCTCACAGGTTTTTTTGTACAGTTCTCAAGGACATTGAAGTGGATGGGCTACAGCAGCAGAAGACCATGAACATACACTCAGCAGCCACTTTATTAGATACAGGAATTACCAAATAAAGTGGCCACTAAGAGTACATGTCAACATATACTACCTTGATTCATTTTCTTGCAGACATCTACAAGGGTAAAAAAAGAAATGCAATATAATTTGTGGAAAACTATGCATAAGCAAAGACTGACAAACAATCAATGTGCAAAAGAACGACAAATCATGCAAAAAGAGAAAATCAATAGTACTGAGAACATGTGTTGTAGAGTCTGGTCTGTTGCTATCAAAAGGGATGTGAACAAACCCCGGTGATGATGTGACTGCCTTGTTCGACAGCTGCAGTTCTGTGTTAAGGAAAGTCCAAGTCAGCTACATTAACAAATGCAAAGTGTTGGTGGAAACCAGGAGGTCAGGGAGCATCTGGGGATCGAGACACTGCACCAGGACTGCAACTGTAGTGGGGTTAAAAAAAAGAGTTGGCCTTCATTAGTCGTGGGATTCAGTTCAAGAGCTCTGAAATTAGTATGTGGCTCTATCAAGACTCTGGTTAAACCACACTTGGAATATTGTCTCAATATAGGAAGGATGTGGAAGCTTTAGAGAGGGTGCAGAGGAGATTTACCAGGATGCTGCCTGGATTAGAGAGCATGTCCTAATATGTCTTATTAGGATAGGCTGAGTGAGCGAGGGATTTTTTTCTCTAGTGCTAAGGAGAATGAGAGGTGACTTGATAGAGGTGTAAAAGATGGTAAGAAGCTTAAGTCAACTGGATAGCCAGAGTTTTTTCCCCAAGGTGGAACTAGCTAATACGAAGGGGCATAATTTTAAGGTAATTGGAGAAAAGTATAGGCGGGAAAATCAGAGGTAAGTTTTTTTACACAGACAGTAGTGGGTGAATGCCGCACCCTGCCAAAAGGGGTGGTAGGAACATTTAAGAAACTCGTGGATAGGCATATGGATGATAGAAACATGGATGGCTATGTAGGAGGGAAGGGTTAAGTTGCTCAGAGTAGGTTAAAAGGTTGGCACAACATTGCAGGCCTAAGGTTCTGTACAGTCTGTCCTGTACTGTTCTATGTTCTAAAACTGTCCTGTGTTCCACAGAACTTTCATTTATTGTATATGACACCTTTCAGAACCACATGCTAACCTAACGTGCTTAAGCTGATTAGTGTTTTTGGAATGGAAAGTGAAAGACAGCAAACAACTTTTGACTCAAACTAGTAAGACATGGATCAGATTAAGTGCTTTTTGTGCTGTGAAGAGAGTGTATACATTGACCCAGACAGCACTGCCTCTCCAATTACGCTCTGGGATCTTTCAAATCCATCCGAAAGACAAGCAATGCCCAGACATCCCACCCTGCAAAAACTCATTTCAGGGAGGTAGCACCACCAATTTGCGGGAGACTTCCGGAACTTCTGGGAGAGGTGGGATATCTGAATGCCTCCATGTAAAAGACAGCGGCCTAGAGTTTGCCTCAGTACTGTTTATTTCACTGCAAGGTGACAGTGAACGAACACACCAAGGAACAAGTAAAAGATAAGCTGAGCCTATATCACAGATGGAAAACTTATAGTCAGGTATCAAGTTAGCTGAAATTATCGAAACTTATACTAATTCAGCAGGCTGCAATGTGTCCAGTCAGATGAGGGGCCTGCTCCTCAGCTTCGCACTGGGCCTCAAAGCAACAGTACAGTTTTTCACTTTTGTATTAATGTAGCTCCATTACCAGACCAATGGTAGCAAACTTTCTGAGGCTTAATTCTTTCATCAGCTTATCTTTCAAATTTAGCAATTAATTCATCATTGTATCTGCCCTGTCACCATCCACCTCATCTCTGCAGCTTCTGACTGAAGAACTGAAGTGGGTAAATGGGAAGCTCTTGCTGCCTCCTTGCTCTCTCTAATGACAGCTCATTAAAAGCGAACATCTTCTTCGAGGCAGCCCGTAAATTGAGTGGTTATCTCCTGTATTCCCTGGACACCATGACCAACTGATTGAGCACAGCTATACTGCGAGGTTAGAGACTCCTCTGGAAAAGCAACATGTTTTCTACCAAGAAAAGTAATTCTTCTACAAGAGTTTGGGTGAGTTAAGACAAAGGGACAGCGCTACAAAACGAGGGGCTGGACATTTAAACCAGAGGCATTTAGAAAACCTCTTCCCTCAGATGGTGGTGCTCCCAAGATTGGTGACGACCAGATCATTGGATATATTTAAGGTAGAGAGGATAAATATTAGAAAGATCAGAGCATTGACAGTATGGAACAGAAGAGGAGATCAGCCATGATCGTGTTAAATGATGGGAAAGGCTTGAGGGGTCGAGTGGCCTATTCCTGTTCCTAAATTCTTGTGTAGGCCATACTAACTTTCTAGCTTGGTGTGGCTCTTCCGACTATACAGTGCACTATCGCAACGCTCAGCAACATTGCATGAAATTCTCCTTTCATGGCATGGTATTGGCTGCTAAGTATATCTGGGTTCATTGATCCTGTTTAACAGTTACTGTTCTATAGCTTTGCTGAGTACGCCCACAGGAAAAGGAATCTCAGGGTTGTACATGGTGACATGTGTGTACTCCGATAATAAATTTTATTTCGTGCTTTTTGAACTTTGTTTCAGAGCCAGAATACAGCATCTATTGTGGCTGTGTGCCCTGTGTGCATTGGCATATTAATCATGGACACTTTGTGCAATTACTGTTAAGAATCAAAGATTCAAGAAGTCATAAGTGCTACAGCACAGAAGCAGACCGTTTGGCCCTTCTAGTCCATGCCAAGTTGTTATTGGGCCTAGTCACATCGACCTATAGCTGGACCATAGCCCTCCATACCCCTCCCGTCAAATTTCTCTTAAATGTTGAAACTGAACCTGCATCCACCACTTCACTGGCAGCTTGTTCCACACTCTCACCACCCTCCCACCCTCTGGGTGAAGAAATTCCTCCACTTTACCTTTCCCCCTTAATCTATGACCACTAGTTCTAGTCTCACACAACCTCAGTGGAAAAAGCCTGTTTGCATTTACTGACCGACTTTAGAGGGGGACTAAATAATTTAAAAGTGAAAAACAATAAGGCCCAGTGCAACGTGGAGGAACAGCCCCTCATCTTCTGTTCTATAATATTAGGTAGCTTGATACCTGTGTACAACAGTTGTCCATCTATGACATGGGCTCTTTTTTCTGTTCCTTGGTATGTCCATTCACAGTCTTAATGCATGAGAGTAGTGTATGGTCACATTTTCCTTGTCTTGTTCAGGCTGTTGATGCACCCACTTATTAAGTACTGATGTTAATCCTCTGAAAGCCTCAATGTTTTCTCACCATTAAACGGGATGTGTTGAGAAAAGGGGCGTTTGAAGTATTACAATTTCACCTTTGCACAGAGTGCGAAGACTCATCGCAAGCTGCTCTCTGCAGATCTACTCATTACTTCTATTATAAGCATTCCACTTTTT